>NW_023276807.1:1885878-2620878 GCF_003668045.3 Cricetulus griseus
ATTTCTGGAGGGTGAGATTAATCTGTAACCTTGGCCTCAAGGTCTCAACCCCACCACAGTTTTCCAGGGCCAAGTGTGCCACACACATGTATGTGTGTTGTATTTGTGATCTCATCGTCCTCAGGACACTGGACTATAGGCACTGCCACAGCTTTGTGAGCCTGCTAGGAGCACTACTACAGCCACGGGAAGCCAGAGGACCCGCTTTAGGACAACACGTACAGAGAGCTGGGAGTAGGTGTGTCCTAGTGGGAAGCCATGAGTGGTCGGAGATGCACAGTGTACTCCACAGGGGCCGTGTTCCTCCTGTCTCACCGTCTTTCCGTATCACCCCATCCAAAAAGAGTATCGGATATTTGTTTTGATGGTTAACTGTCTAGCAGCCCCAGCAAGGGTGGGGGAGCTTAAAGAAAGGTGACCCCTGCCGTTCTGCGTAGTAAGTTTCCACAAGGGTACCTCATCCCATCGGAGGGGGGGTGATTTTAACCATTAGAGAGCCAGCCTTAGGCGTCCCTCCATCTACAGTGCCCCTCCTCCCCTCCCTGGTCTCCCTGTATTTTATTTTTGCTCAGCTCAGCTTATGAACTGCCATTGGAACATCAGTGTATCTGTGAGTCTGTCTCCACTGTCAGTCTGTCTCCACTCTGAGAGATAACATACTCACACAGGCAGGCAATCAGGCACCCACCCCCTCTTCCCTCCAGTTGAAGAGGAATTTCCTCACTTTCCCATGGTTCCCTTTACCACTGGCTCCTCTGTGTTAACTTCCTTCCCACCGTGGCTCGGTTCTGCTTTACTTCTTTTCAGTTCCAATGGTCTGCCTGCATTCTGAATCTGTGGCTTTTAAGCAGCCAGCCTCCCTTCCACCCTCAACCTCTCTCAGCACCACCAGACTCGCCAAAACTAGACGTTATCTTCCTGCTCTGAACAACCTAACATTTTTCATCTGCTTTCTGAAGACTTTTTCCTTCTGACACTGTAATCATTTACTTTGGAGGTGTGGTTCTGTGTGTGTGGTATATGTGCATGAAGTGTGCATATGTGTGTGTGAAGGTCGGCGTCCGCTGTCTTCCTCTGTCACTCCCCCCTTACCTTTGAGTCGGAGTCAGCCAGCCAGCCTGGACAGGACCAATTTGGCAAGGCTGTCTGGCCAGCAAGCTCAGGGCGTTGTCTTGTCCTTGCCTCCTCAGCACAGGGATGGCACATGGCTTCCATCCCCCTGGTCGATGTGTGTGCAGGGGACCTGAACTCAGGTCCTCAGGGCTGTGCTCAAGCATGTGCCTTATGGAGCTCTCTCCCCAACCCTACAATTACTTTTACGTGGCATGTAGCTCAATTTTTCTATATATAGCCAGTCATGTGATAATGCAAATAAAGAGAAATTAATGTCTTGGCTAAGATTGCTAACTTCTTGTAACATTTTTTTAAATTAATAATAATAATAATAAACAATAAGTTAAAAATTACTAAGGAGCTGGGGCACTGGATCGGCAGTTAAGAACACTTGCTATTCTTCCAAGAGGACCAGAGTTCAGTTCCTGGCACCCACCTTGGGCTGCTCACAATCATCTCTAACTCCAGTTCCAGAGAATCTGATGCCCTCTTCTGGCCATCTTAGGCATTGCACCAAAATTCACAAACCTCATCCCTACCCCTAAAAAAAAATACATGATAGAGATCTATTAAAATAAAAAAAAATTAAAATAAGTGTTTTTAAAATGATTATGTCTTAGTTTGGGGATGTAGCTTAATTGGGAGAGTGCTTGCCTAGCACAGACTAGACACTGGCACCACAAAACCTGTCACAGTAGCAAACATCCATAATTGCAGCACTTGGGAGGTAGTAGCCAGAGGATCTCAAATTCAGGGTCATTCTTTATAACAAAAAGAATTCAAAGAAGGCCCTGGATACATAAGAACCTGCCTCATAACATAAAACAAAACCCCCGGTTAGGTCACAAAATCTATGGATGTGTTGAGCTCTGGGCACTGTGTAGCAAGTAAAATGTCCAACCTGCCACTGTTGCCACTTGGTATTCATGATCCTAAGGGCAATGTCACAAACTGGATGGCTGTAGAAGCCCTGGAAGATCTAGATGCCACCATCTTGAGGCTTCCCAAAAGACCAGAAGCTGTGTACAGATCATTGCCCGGAGGGGTGGCTGTGAGGTGAAAACTGGAGAGTGAAGAAGCCCTTGGAATTCTGTTCCTGTATCTCTCTTTTTGATACTTGTGATCACTTCCAGAACCATTTTTGATGATTGTGATGTGGTTGAGTGTCTGTTTGACATGTCTGAGGTCCTGGATTTAATTCCCAGTGCCAGGGAAAACCAAACTCCAGAACCATTCCAAGTAGGAGTGCTGACATGAGCCCTGACCCTACTCCTGGGATTAAGTAGAATATTTCAAAATTAGCTTCACAGCCCAATGTGAAACTTGCCAGGAACTTACAGCAGGTTCCATGCATTTGACCAGGGAGGTCCTCTTCTACTGGGTAGTGGTGCAGGACTGTAATCCCAGCACTTGGGAGATAAAGACAGGATCAGGAGTTCAGAGTCCTCCTCCTCTACAAAGCAAGTTCAAGGCCAGCCTTGGGCAACTTGAGATTTTAGTTAAACTTGTAGGACTTCAATTTTGTTTTCTTCGAGACAAGCAGATGGTTCCTGACTACTAACTAGATCTAAAGTTTTTTCCCCTTGGGGGGGGGAATATCTTTACCTAACAATAGCATCTGTTTAATAGGGACTTTATTAACATATTTATACTTAAAATATTTAATATTTTAACCATCACTACGAGTCAAGGAGCAAACAATACTTTTTCTGATTTTTTTTTTAAAGAAAAGAAAAGTAACAGCTCTCTGGCTGGTCTGGAACTCACTATGTAGACCAGGCTAGTCTCGAACTCAAAGATCTGCCTGCCTCTGCCTCCAGTGCTGGGACTAAAGGCATGCTTGGCTGTTTGTGACATTTTTAAGTCTTAAACTGCCTGTCTGCAAATGTTTTTGAATGTTTTATTGGCTTGATGTGGTAATGCACACCTGCAATCCAGACATGCAGGAGTCCACAACCTTACTGACAAGTTACACAGAAGGAAATGTATGCATCCAGAATACACTATAAAATGTTGACAGATGCAGACCCTTCAGTACTGCCAGCAGTCACGACATAGGGCATTTTCTCATCTCAAAAGAAATGGACCTTTCTTATCTACACACACTGCTCTAATATTTCTCAGCCATCATATTTTTAAGCATACAGCTCTCATTTGTATTTTGCAAATTTTAATTGGAAGTCCACTTTTGAGGCCATCAGACATTGTCTTTAAAAATTCAGTTTATTTCTGTATATAGAGTGTTTGTGCTGCCTGCTTCCTTAGATCTGCAGGAGAGTTCTGTAGATTCCTCTGGGGTGTTTCACAAATGCTCATGCCCTGATGGGGAGAGCTGTTTGCAGAGTGTACCTCTTCCTTACTGTCTGACACCTCTAGCACAATGCTAAATGCCCCTGGGATAAGCAGATGCTTTGCAGTACTGCAAGCAGCATCCAGTCTTTTACTGCAAAGCCAGGCAGAGCGAAATTTCTGAAAAGCCACTAATCTGCTCAGGAAATTTGTGTGTTATTTGAGGCAGGATCTGGCTGGTCTGAAACTTAAACTATAGAGCACGGGCTGACCTTGAACTTAGGGCAAGCTTCCTACCTGAGCCAAGGATCACAGACACACGTTATACACTTGGCTCGCTTAAAAATTCATCAGCAATACTGAAATTTGTCATATGTGCTTTCTGCATCTTTTGAAATCATTTCTTTTCCTCCTCTAACATGCTAATATGATGGATTACCCAGGTGGAATTTGGACCTTTACACTAATCTTAGGTTTTTAAGTGAACATGACTTTGTCACTTTTTATTACATGCATCTCTCTGTTCGAGAGGACATGTGCGTGTTCTATAGCATGTGTATGAAGTCAGAGTACAAACTGGGGAAGTCAGTTCTTTTCCACCCTGTGAACTCCTGGGACTGAACTCCAGTAGTAGGCTTAGCAGCAAGTGCCTTTACCCCCAGAGTCATACTGCTGGCCCCAACTTTGTGATTTAATTGTTGGACTTATTTGAGTATTTTTAAGCATATTTCAGTATGCTTTGTTTTTTGGTTACACACGAATTTTCCACTTATTGTTGGTTAGATGTTAGGAGTATTCTGTATCTAGGTTTTGAGAGATACTGATCCATAGGTTTTCTTAGTCTGGTTAGAGATCAGGGACAATCTTTCTTTCTTGGTGGGTGGAGAGTTCAAGACAAGGTTTCTCTTATAACAGTACTGGTTGTCCTGGAACTCAATCTGTAGACCAAGTTAGCATCAAACTCAGAGAGATCCACCTGCCTCTGTCTCCCAAGTGCTGGATTTAAAGGCATGCACCACCACTGCCTAGCCAATGTTTCTTTCTTGAAGTGAGTTGGGAATTACAGATCTCCTAAAGCCATTTGTGTACCATATTCCTTATGTGGCAGAGTTTGGTGATGCCATCCAGAACTCTGTATTGCTTTTTAGTTAAAAAAAAAATTAAGACTTTAATTTCTTTACTCAATAATAGGGATATTTAACATTTTCTTGAGATTTTAGTAATTTGTTATCTTCACAATCTGATTAGTCATAAAGATGCTAATAAAATAATAAACAATACCCTTTTAAGCTGTCTGTAGGATCTGTAGTTTTGTCCCATTCGTGCCTGATATTGGTCATTTGCTTGTGTTAGCTTAACTGGAGGTCTGTCATTTGTATCAATATAGATTTGGGCTTCTTTAAATTTCTCTATAGTTGGCCTAGCTTATATTTATTTCTGATGTTTTTCTAGCTTTTAAGAAACACTTTGATATATATATATAATATATATTGAATATATTATATATATATATATAATATATATATATATCATACCACCCAACTCACTAACTTGAAGTGTATGTTTTATATAGTTATTAAACCGTTTAGTTTTAACTCAATGGCTTAGTCATAGGATTGCAGTCAACAGAACTTACAACATTTTCACCCAACATTTGTTTTTGAGACAAGGTTTCTTGTGTTTCAGGATAGCCTTGAACTCATTTTGTAGCAGAAGACAACCTTGGATTTCTGATCCTCCTAGCTCCACTACCCCTGGTTCACACAAAGTAGAAATGTTTTCATTACCAGCTAAAGAACACTCAATGCCTTAGCTATTGAGCCTCTAATCCTTCCCTCTCCCTGTTTTTTCTCCCTATAGATTTGCTTAGTCTGGACATTTCATACATACAGAATCATATACACATATTGGCGGTGACTTCAACCTCTTTTCTTACTTGTCTATACTGTAAAATAAAACTCCTCTGTATGTTCTATCTAGTTTTGGAGGATAGAAAATGACTTCTTTTTCTAACAACATTGTCCTAAGGTATTGCTATTCCATTAACTATGGGTGTCTTCTTTAATAGGCTCCTAGGACACCACCAAAGATAGATTTAAAACTCATCAACAGTAGCCCAGCATGATGGTTCAGGCCTACAATTAGCCCTGGGACCAGGGGTGATCATGAGTGTGAGGTTGGCCTGAACTGCATGATGAAAAACATTTTTTGGTGACTTACACCTTTAATCCCAGCATTAGAGAGGCCGAGGCATATCAGTCTGGTCTACAAAGAGAGTTCCAGAACAGCCAAGGCTACACAGAGAAACAGAGAAACCCTGTCTAGAAATGTGTCATCCTCCCAATCACCAAACACTGATACAATCCTTTGTGATCTATCCCATAGATTCGATAGCATATTCATTGTCCATGACTTCTATTTTAGAGGTCACAGCTGTCTTTTGTAGATTCCCTGAAAAATGGACTTGAGACGTCTAATTTCCTGTATGTTGACAGATTTGTCTATGTACTGAGTAGATATAGAAACTTTTGTGTGTTGTTTATGTACTTACATGTATGTGACAGGGCAGATGCCTAGGTATGTGCATGTGGAGGCCAGAAATTGTGTCAGCTGGTATTAAGTGTGTTCCCAGATGGCTTTATGTTGTGACCAGGACCTGGAACTCAGCAGTTCCGATTGCTGGATTGTCCTGGGGATTCCATCTCCATCTTAGAAGAGGGCTGCCATGCCCACCTGACATTTATGTGAGTTCTGGGGCTCCAAACTCCAGTCTTGAGTCATCACCCCAGCCCATATTCCCTTCTATGCAGGTATTGCCGCCAATGCCTTATGATCTGATTTTCCCTTTTAAGTCATGAAGTTCGCTTATATGACCAGTTTTTGTTCTCTTTAAGATCTGGTAAATATACAAGTGTATTCATGTCGGCTATTGTGCCCATTCCCAGATATATAATATCTGTTTCTAAACCATATGTAGCATTAAATATTTAGAAGTTGTCTTGAATATTTACTAGCAGCTGTCTCACTACGTAGACTGGTTGGTTTCAAAGTATGAGTGTTGGAACTAAAGGTGTGTGGCACCATGCCTGGCTTACTCGAATTTTTTCTTTAAAAGTTCTCCTAATCCCTTATGTCTTGTTTTGAAATTCTACTAATTTTCAAAGTTGGTCAGTTCTCTGATTCCAGAAGAATTTTTAAAGCCATTTCTATTTTTACCTCTGCTCATCATTCAATTGCAGATGTTTACTCAAAGGGGTTGCTTCCACCTGTGGCCAATGTGACTAATGCTATAAACAGAATTGTGGATGCGCAGGCGCCCTTGCTTTCAGTTTGGAGGCCTTATAGAATTGGGATGCCATCATTTAAGTTGTCAAACATTTAAGGCTGATACTGATGTTTTGGGTTGTTTTCCTTTTTTGGAGAGGACTGAGGATTGAACCCAGGACCTGAGCATGCTCAACCACTGAGCTACACATCTGGCATTTTTTCCTTTTTGTGTGTATTTAGCACTGGAGACATGGCATGGCTCACAGGTTTAAGAGCACTTGTTGCTCTTACAGAGGACCAGAGTTCAATCCCAGCACCTACGTGATGGTTACCAACCAACCATAACTGGTTCTAGGGAGTCTGATGGCCCCTTCTAATCTCCAAGGGCACCAAGTTCACTTGTGGTGCACACACATACATGCAGACAAAACACTTATACATATGAAATAAGTCTAAAATCAAAGACTATATTTAGAGCACATAAAGTGTTATCATATTGTTATTCAACATACCCATTAAATACTAACTCCTGGGCAACCATGTACTCGCTTTGCGTTTGATTACTCTAGGTATCTATTATGTGGGTAAGAGTTATTTGTGTGGTTTAACCCATGTAGAGCATGTGTTGGAATTTGTCTTAACATTTATGCCACCTTTCCCCACTCGCCTAGTTCTGAACTCAGGTTGCTTTCACTTTATAGTGATTACAAATAATCCTGTTATGAGCTGGATGTAAACATTTCAACTCTCAGCCTTCATTTCATACCCAGAAACAGAATTTTGGGATGTTAACTTCTGACAGGAAGTTTTGAAGAACATTTACATAAAAACGGTTTTCACACATCCTAGACAACACACATTATTTTCCTGATAGGAATCCTGTGTTAACTTCCTTAAAAGACTGGTGAGGTTGAGTGTCTCCTCACCTGCTTATAGCCATTCCTGGTTCCAACAACTTGCCCCCCTCCCTTTCACTCATAAAGCCTGTGGTTTCTGGTTGGGGACCGGCCATTGTACAAAGTCACCTGGGACTACAGACTGCACTCATGCCCAAGGTACCTGTCTCTAACTGCCAGATGGTCTCATCAGAGCATCTCAGGAGGCAGGCGCAGGCTGGTATATATCTTATATTAAGTTCTTAATATAAGACATATATTTTCCTTTTAAATTTATATAGTTTTCTTCCTAATTTCTAATCTAGTTGCCAGCACATTGTGACAAAACCATTTTCTGGCCTTGAAATCCCCATTTCCCCTGTAGAATTTGTTGCTCATGTTAATTGGTGTGGGGGTGGGTGGGGCTTTAGTAGTGGAACGGAACCCAAGTGCTCACACATGTTGCTCCATGTCTGAGCTGCACCACCAGCCTATAAGTTGTTCTGCTTGTCTGTTTTTGAAACAAGATCTCTCTATGTAGCCCTGGCTGACCTAGAACTTACTATGTAGACCAGGCTGTCTTTGAACTCAGAGATCCTTTTGCCTCTGCCTTCCAAGTGCTGGGACCAAAGATGTGGGCCACCATGCCCAGCCTGTTTGTCTGTTTTAAAGTATCTTTGACTGCAAAATCAGTGCCGAACTTACTTCTTTGCTAAAATCTTTGTGATGGAATAGTTCATTTTAATACCTACATTTAATTTCCCTGAAAATTAAGAAGAGTCAGAGCCTTGTGTGAATGAAGAATTCCCTCAAAGATATCAAGACCACAAACAGGCTTTTGAATAAGAGAAAGCGTGAGTATAATTATTGCTAAGACTCATAATCACAGCAAGACTGTCTCTGAAGAAAGCGGACTTTCTGTTAGTGTCTCATAGTCTGGAGTGGGCCAGGCAAGCTAGACCCCAAGGAAACGTATTTTGATTGACTAAATGTCTAACCACAAATACTAACCCTAAGCTCTATGTAGTAAAGGAGTAATGTATATTAACCTGTGAGCACTGTTGTTTTATATTTGAATTTAAACATGAAAATACCACACAGAAACATTTTTTAAAAAAGATTTAAGATCATAAATAGGTCACTGTTATAACACGTTTCAGAATTAAAAAGAAAAAAAAAACATTTTGGCTTTTTATAAAAGAGATTTCTTTTTAAAAATCAACTCCCTCACTCATCATTACAAGGACCTGTACATTTTAACTCCCAGTCTCCTAAGGCACAGTGTTTACTCAGAATGCCAACACTACCACCTGCTGTGGTAGGCACAGGGTACTGGCACTTGGAACAACAAGTCTCTGGACATGATCAGTCATTGAAGAAAACGTCTAAGTCTGAGCATCTCAGCTGTGAGGGGCAGTTCTGCTATGCAGGACTTTTTTGAACAAAGTAGTTTTCTCAAACCAGTTGAATTCACCAGTGGTGAGGAGGGAAATTTGGTAAAAATAGTTTCTTTAAATAATAAGAATTATGAACGTGGAATAATAGATGGAGGCAAACCCCTTGGGCCCAGACTAGAGTCCTAGTATATTACTGTCTCAGCAATCCCACAAAGGGAGAGCAGGAGGCTAGGCGTCTGCACCATGCACAGCCTCGCTTGGCCCACCATCTACTGAGAGGTGGCAAAATCTACAATTGGTCGTTGTCGTCTCTTCTTTTTGGTTAGATTAAAAAAAGTCTTTTAAACAACAAAATTAGGATTCTTCATTTTAAATGTCCTGTATCCTGTGATAACTGAACTGCAAAATTTTACATAATGTGATCGTTAATTAAAAAACAAAAAAACCCCACAAAATAAGTGATTGTCCACAGTCAAAACACAGGATGAAGTTCATGACCAAATTAATAATGGAGTGTTAGTCAGCTGTAAACTTCTGAAAGTTATAATCAGCAATTGTGCCAGGCGGATTAGAGAACAACAGGAGCGAGGAGGGGAGCTTGTCTGTCATTCCAATTCTGACAGGGTGCATGGCCTTCGAAATTCTTGTCCACGTTCATGCAGCCATTTGTTGGATACTGTGAAAAGAAAAACAAAAAAACAGTAAGAATCTTCTCTCATCTAAAAGCTAGTCTGTAACAGCTTCAACATGCATTAAAACCTTAAGATAAAGGCAGATATAGGATAAGCATCAGATTTCGTGTATATACACCTAATGTGGCTTAAAATGAGCTACAAATGGAACAGCATGGATCGAACAGAACAAGTCTGCTGCTTCCAAGTACTACCTCCAAACCCCAAAGACAGTAAAGTGAACACATTCTCTCATCAGTGGTTGCCATCACATACTCATACAGTTGTCTTGGTTCCAAAATGTCTTGTTTTTGAGACGGGTTTTTCTGTGTAGCTCTGACTGTCCTGGAATTCACTCTGTAGACCAGGCTTGAACTCAATCTACCTGAACCTGCATCCTGAGTGCTGGGATTAAACACATGTACCACTACATCCATAATATAATATATATCTTATGGGTCCTCTCCCCCAAATTTATTTTCTATCACATTTCTGGTATTATAGAATAATAGAAACTGCTGTGTGCTGAGGAAACAAAAATCAGAGTACGGCTTAGGAAAGCCCCACCAGTTCAGGGAGATAACATGCTCTCCTCTTGCATCTTGGTTATCAGTCTGCACTGTGCCACATTCTGACTGTGCCACATTCTGACTTACCCATGAGTACAAGGTCTCAGACTGTGACCTTTCCAGGGGAAGATCCTAACTTCTCAACCTGGAAGTCAACTAATGTAATGCTTCTTGGAAAATCAGGTGAAATGGAGCACCTACCCTCAAAAACAATCTCACGAAAATGCTCATCCATGGATGCAAATTTGCATTCAGATCAGGGACAGGCTTAGCTGAATCCCTTATAATGTGAAGCCATATGGCAAGTCACAGGAGGAGGCATTTTAGTTTTAAGGCACAGGTTATAGTTTCAAAGTGAAATAAAGAGTTCCTTTGTCAGAGAATACAGGAACCATTTACCCCATTTGTTTCCAACTAGCACGGGACAGGCTGCATGCCGTGTACTGTAATCTCCTTCTCCACTGGCAAACAGATTATACCAGAAGACAGCAGTGCCCTGTGGAGAACAATTCAAAATTATCACCAAGTAAAATGCTGGGTTTTCACTTTTCACAGCACTTACATTTTCCTGTTAGTGTTCTCTAATTCTGCGAGTCTATCGCTTTGAAATGTTTTCTTGATCAGATGGGAGTTAATACCATAAAGGTGGTTGACAAAAGAGTGTTTTAGAGAATAGTCCAGCAATTCAGATAGAATTATATGAAAATCAAATCTTGGAAATTAGAACTCAACTATCACCCTTGTTCCTTAAACCGTGCTTTACTTGGAGATGAATGTAGTCTGAAAACGTATGTAGGGAGACACCCTAGCCCCGCCCAATAGTCCTGGGACAGGTACCAGGTGGACCCGGGACTCGCCCATAAGGGCGTGGTGAAGGAAAGCCGGGGTGACGCAAGGGAGCTTCTTAAGGGCTACAAGTGGGGACCCTATCTCTCTTTCTGGCCACGCTTGCTGGGTTCCTGTAACCTCTCTCTGGACTGCGTTTTGCCCTGGTATTTTCTTGAATAAAGAAACTTTACTAACAAACGTAACTCGGGGCTGGAGAGGTGGTCCATAGGACCCAGGTTCAATTCCCAGCACCCACATGGCAGCTCACCACTGTCTGTAACTCCAGGATCTAACACATACATACAGACAAAAGACTAATAAAATAAAAATAAATAAAAGAAAATGTAACTCACTCCCTGGGCCACAAACTGCAGGTACAACTTACTTCAGGAGAAAAAGACCCAACAAAACCAAGCCCCACAAACAAACTAAGCTTACCTTTTTGGGCCAAACACTGGCTCCTACTTCAGGAAAAACAGTAGCTCCTCCAGCAGACACATCACTCATCTACAAGAGCAAAATTTATCCTTAGATAAAATTTAAATGAAAAATCAGAAGATTAAAGAATGATAAAAGTTATCATAAAGGTAACCTAGACTAAAAACACAAACCTTAATTAACTGAAACAGCACACACACCCAGGAAATCCATGGTAGTGTGAAGATTTTTATATATATGTACAAGCACACAATAGCAAACAAAGCCCAACTATGTACTGTGTATCATAATGCCACCTCTAAAATAAGTGACTTAAAAACACTGTGCTACCATGCCCCGCTAAACCACATATTTTAAAAATGAGAGTTACACTACTATAAAATTGTATAACCAAATGTAATAACATCCCAACTACATAATCCTAACTACATGGGTGGGTTGTTTGTTTTCACTTTGTGTCCGTCATGTTCAAAATTCAACCCAGGATTATGAGTTACAGCTTCAGTCACTACCTGCTCTTTTTATATGACTTGGAATTCATTTTACGTGGTGCAAGCCAATGTTCCCTCACCTCGATGCTGTGCAGAACTGAGGCTATAGCTCAGAGGTGGAATGCTTCCCTAACAGGTGAGATTTAAAAACAGAGAAAGGATACTATATGACTTCTAAAGACAGGCTATAAAAATGTCATGTCCATGAAAAAAATTTCTTTGGGAGGCTGACTGCTCTCAAAGCGTGAGGATGCGCAGGCCACATGGATGACTAGAACTATTAAGTATGGTAGCCAACAGAGACCCATCTACCTAAGTCTTCCAGAAGATCCAAGTGCTGGACAAATGACTACAACTATATTGAGAGATCTGAATAGATACCTTGGTGTTATAAACCCAATTAACATCTCTACTCTAGAAGGAAATAGTAACTATTATTTAAATCCATTTAGAACATGCATGAGACCATGAGTTTGACACCTCCCCCCAAGGAAAAATTATTTGGGAGTGATTTGTCCTGTAACAGAAAAGCTTGACAAAGTGAAACAAATGTTAATTTTGGGGTTGGGCATGTAGCTCAGAGGCAGAGTGTTTGCTTATATTTTAGGACCTGAGTCTAATCCTTGGCACACACACACAATTCTAACAAATGTAATTTTGCTGTTTTGAAACTTTAACCATGTTATGTTATGTCCTAGTCTGGGTGCTGATTACCAGACATGTTCAGTTTATGAAAAACTGTAAAGTTACACACATTTATACTGTGTGCATTTGTAGATAATGTATATATGGAAATAGCCCATATTCTAAAATACTGAACATCTCCAAGCACTAGGACTATCAGTAATTTCTTGTTGTTGGGTTTTGTGTTTTGAGATGGGGGGTTCTCTGTGTAATAGTCTGACTGTCCTGGAACTCACACTGTAGACCAGGCTGGCCTCGAACTCAGAGATCTGCCTGCTTTGCCTCCTGAGTGCTGGGATTAAAGGCAGGACCACCACCACCACTGGGAAATTTTTAAACAACACCCCTTCCCCTTTGATACAAGGTTTCATAGTCAGTGTTGGCCTCAAACTCATTATATACCCAAGATGACCTGATCCTTTTGCCTTCCAAATACTGGGACTGCAGGTATGTTCCCTCATGCCTGGCTTACATCAAATCCAGGTCTTCCTGCTTGTTAGACAAATCATGGAGCCATACTCCCAGCCCTTTTTCTATTTTTGAGACCCAGGCTGGTTTTGAACACACTATGTAGTCAATAGGAGTCAAATCAACTTCACATAACATACCAAAATCAATGAGTCATGCAATCAAATGTTAAAGCAAAAATTTAACTGTAACTTACATAGAACAGCCATGTAGCAATTCTATTTCCTGTCCCAAGCTCTTGGAAAGCATCTGGCTCGTCTTTCTGTGGATAAAGCAGTTAATGATATAAAACTCAGTAATGTGAATAACCCCAGGGCACAATAGTAGTAAGTTAAAAGAATATACCCCAATACTGCCAGTGTGCTGTGTCCACACTAGCCTTAAGTGCTCAACACAGCCTACATGTTGGATACTTTTGGCAAAATTATTGGAGAAAACAAACTCTAGCTCTGTTTTCAGAATGAATCAATAGTATGTTTTTCTATGTAATGGTGTTACAGAAATTAAAGATGGGGGAAGGGAAGGTGAGTGTAAGAACAGAACAGTATTGCAGGGAGGCTGTAACACAATGATAGCCTCGAACATGACAGGAATTACATAAGTCACATGTATCAGAGTGCAGAGCCATCTGCAGAAATAAGCAGAATTGGTAAAGCAATAGTGCGTGCTGTGTGAACACACCGATGGTGCGCTTCTGGTTTGGAGCTGTGCTACAGTCATATAAGACATCAACCTTGGGGTGAGGAAGGTACATGTAAGTGTCCTGTACACTTATTTGCTACATCCTAGGAAACAATGATTATCTCAAAATAATACGTTTAGTTTTGTAATGTGGGGTTTTAACCTGACACCACCAAAAGCCCTGACATGTTTCAGTATTGGGAATAAGACAAAAGGAGACAAAAGTGTTTTTGCAGAATTCCACAGAAAAAGCTCATGGGACTTGAGATAAACCAGTAAAGAGCTACTCCAGACAGGACTGTTTCTACCCTGGAGAGTGATGTAGAGGAGTCTGTGGAATCACACAGCATAGTGTTGGAAGTGTCAGCGATTATAGTCAGACCTGATTAAATGAAGAACAGTCTCATGTTTGCTCAGCTCCTGGACTCCAGTTTGTTTCTCTTTGTCAAATGTGTTCTGTTTCACACTTACTGCCCAATTCAGTTCACTAATCTCTCATCTTTTTTTAAAAGTTAGTGTATTTTTTTCCTATTTAGAATTTGCCTTTGCTTATCTTTTAAGGACCTCACATATGATATACAGTGATCCGATTCAGTGTGTGTCTGCCTGCTGCTTCAGCTGCACCTTATCCACTGATTTTTTTTTTTTTTTTTTTTTTTTTTTTTTTTTTTTTTTTGTGGCAGGGAGAATACAGTTTGCTTCTGCCACACTGTGGAACATCACCAAACCGAGTGACTTTAATCCTTTTCATGAGGCCAGATATATGCTTTCATAAAACTCCCAGAGAACAGCTCCCCTCCCAAAGCAGGTATTTCAAGCTACTCTTTTCTGCACTGACGATGGAATCTGACCACAGGTTTATGGCCACCCTCTCTCTGAGCTGTAACCCAGAGCTCTAGCTGACAGCAGTGCTGCTGCCTTCACGCCTCATCCCCACTGTCAGTCTCCAGACACACAGTTCTGTGTGTCTGTGGGGAATGAAGAACCTTTTGATTCTTCCGGGCTCACCAATGCTTTGAACTAAACGTCTTCAATGCCTTTTTTTGTTTGTTTTTTTGAGTGGTTTTGTTTTCTGCAGCAACTTTCCAGGATCTTCTGGCACAACTTTCAAGGAGGCAACTGGGTTTTTATGTGAAGACAGAATCAACAAAGGTACTTCCTGACCCCATTTAACCAAGTTCCTCTGAGCTCTCTCTTCATCTGGGCCCCGATGACTGAGTTTTTCATGCTCACCTCCCTACCCTCAGTATCTCATCTCTCATCAGGCTCCTGTCCCTACTTCAGTGAGTCAGTCAAATTACTGCTCAGTTATCGTCTACATATTGCCCACTGCTCCATAACCTGGAGTTTAGTTTTGTCTCTCACTGAAATCCTCATTACAGTTGCACCCTCCCCACTCACCAATAGTCTGCCTATCTTAAGCATCATGAAGATGTGTCTTTAAACACAGAACACCTAAACTTAAGTGGATTTTGTTACAATTTCACATACCCGTGCAAAGTCAAAATGGGGTTCATACTGTCCTCCAACTCCATAGTTTGCTACCTGAAGGAAAGAAATAAAATATGAATAAGAACTATTAATATTATCACTCAAGGGCCCAGAGTTTGCAGAGCATGGCTGAGGTTCTGAGTCCAACCCATAGTATCAAAAAGAAGGGGGTCGGGAAACAAGATTACCATACAAAAAATTCTTAGGAGGCCTAATTTTGACCTCTTACATAGTAAGGTAGAGAGAGAGTGTGTATGTGTGTGCGCCTTCATGATATTTGCATCACATGTGCTGGAACCTGTGGAGGCAAGAAGGTGGCATCAGGTCCTCTGGAAAGAGTTACAGGAGATTGTGAGCCGCCATGTGGATGCTGGGAACTGAACCCTGGATCCTCTGGAAGAGCAACAAGTGCTCTTAATCACTCAGCCTTCTCTCCAGCCCAAATAAGTTTTTTACATAACTTTTATCATTTTATTTAAAGGGAAGAAGGCCACACCACTGTGTATTCCTGCAGTAGAGTCCTTCCTAGTACTTCAGATGGTCACCATGACACCCCAACAAAGGAGGCATCTGGTCTAAGTCCATGTCACAGGTTCCAACACCCATGTTTGTAAAAGCAGGGCACAGCTGGGTACAATGTAAGCCCAGCACTGGGAAATAGGGGTTTGCAGCAGGGACAGGAGGATCACTGGGGCTCACTGGCTAGCCAACTTAACCTAGTCAGTGAGCTCTCCAGCTTCAGTGAGACCCTGTCTCAAGGGAGTAAGGCCAAGAGTGAGAGAGCAGGACACCCAACACCTTCTGACTTCCTCATCGGTGTGCAAATACATGAACCACACATGAATTAAAACTTGTGTTAATGGACACCACTAAAAAGTAAAGACGGGGCTGGAGAGATGGCTCAGAGGTTAAGAGCACCGACTGCTCTTCCAGAGGTCCTGAGTTCCAATTCCCAGCAACCACATGGTAGCGGCTCACAACCATCCATTATGAGATCTGGTGCCCTCTTCTGGTGTGCAGATATACATGGAAGCAGAATGTTGTATATGTAATAAATAAAATCTTTAAAAAAAAAGTAAAGACAGGTTACAGAACAGAATTTAATATCTACAAGTCATTTATCTGATAAGGGACAAGTATCTAGAATATATAAAGAACACAAATTAACAGAATAGAAATGATCAATAAGTCTGAACAGATGCTATTCATCTGGAATTATTCATCATTATTCATCAGGAATAAGTGAACCCAGGAAACAGCAGTTTAAACTCACTGTGCATGCTGCACTAACGCTGGGAAAGGGAAGTGTTAGGGAGGCGAAGGGCTTTGAACCTTCATGGGTTGCTACCACACCCACTTTGGAAAACAGCTTGAAAGCTTTTCAGATGTTAAGTGCAGGGCTACCACATGAGTCCACTCTCATTTGTACATACACTCACAAAACACACATGGGAACTTCCCATGTTTGGTCGTACAAAAACTTGTATGCAGAATTAATCACAGTAGCAAAAAAGCAGAAGTAACTGAGATATCCACCAACTGATGAGCAGACAGATAAAAGGTGACTCCATAAAAGGGATCATGCTGTAAAAAGAAATAAAGTAGGGATACATACTTCAACATAAATAAACCTGAGCAACATAATGCTCAGTCAAAGAAATCTGTCATAAAAGCCACATAAGTAACTGCTATATATAAAATAGCCAGAATAAGTCTATTCATAGAAGCACCCAGTAGCTAGTGGCTTGGGAAGGGGGCTAGGAAGTTACTGCTCAGGGTATGGACAGTTTCTCGCTAGGGTGATGAAAACATCTGAAATTAAATCATGGAGATGAGGTCACAACCAAGTAAATCTATCTAAACCAAGGTAAAACATTCGACATACAAATTATACATCAATTTTAAAAATCCAAAATTTACCCTAGCCATTCAACAAGTAGACTGGGCCTAGAAATTAAAAAGAAAAATTAAGAACTAGTGGGATGGCTCAGTAGGTAAAGGCACCTGCCACCAAGCCTAATAACTTGAGTCCAATCCCAAGGACCCACAGCATATGCATGAGTATAAATATGATAAAAATATAATTTTGAAAATTTAAAAGTTAACAGTATGCTTAATATTAAGTTTTATAATATGTATCTTGTCTTTTCAATTTCTGCAGCAGATTACTTTGAATGCTTTGAATTCTTTGAATGCTTTGGCTTAGAGGGTCACTTACAGTCCTCACAAGTATTACACAAGTCAAGCACTGCCTGTTCCATGCCAGGAAATCTAAAAGGAAGAGCCTCTTGGAGAAGTGGGAATAACTTTAGATACTGCGGTTGCTTACCTGTAATTCCTCTGCTGTGGAAACATCCAGTCCTGTGAGGTCTTGTATTCTCATATTAATTCTTGACACCACAGGGTCTTCATAGCCAGACAGCCAAGCACTAGGTCAAGAAAATATTAGTTTATGGCTACTGTTTCATTAGATAAAAGCTCAATACCTGCTGTCTTCAAAACCACATAGAGGACATTAAACTTCTTTAAATACAGTGTTAGAGTTCAAATTTATCCAGGACACTGTGCATGCTAAGCCAATGTCCTACCATTAAGCTTCCTTCTCAGCCCTTGGTTTTCTCCAGTTTCACTGTGTAGTTCAGGCTGGTCTTTATCTCCAGCTTCCGTTGACTCAGTCTCCAAGTACTAGGATAACTAGTGTACACTACCACACCCAGCCAGGGTAATAAATTTGCAGCTTATCTGCTTGATCTGCTCATAGTCTGATGAGATTTTTACTAATACAGTTTCTTAATGGTGACACATTCTGCAGTTAGAGGACATAAGCATCTTGCATTTCTATGAAATGTTGCATTAATATAGGGAAACTATTAAAGCTACTAACTGTATCAAGAGTCTTCCTTCCACCCTACCCCCCCTTTTCTCTCTCTCTTGAGACTAGGCCTCATTTTACTGCCTCATCTCCAACTTCTGGGTTTGAGAAATTCTACTCTCCCAGTCTCTAGAGCAGCTGGAACAGCAGAAGCACATCACTATTTATGCTAGAAATTTCTGCACATTTCAGAAAAATACACATTAAGCTGGAAACAGTTATTTTGTCTAGATGAGTAGAGTAGGTCAAAGGGTTTGAGGGCTCCTCTACGATGATACTGTGTTATTGCAAACAAATTCATGCAATATTTGCTTAAGTAAGTTTTATATGTACATAGCTGGCAGGAAAAAAATGGTACAGTCATTGCAGAAAACAGTTTAGCAATTCCTCTAAATGTAAGACACAGTTACATTACCAGCAGTTTTACTTCTATTTAGATACTCAAGAAACATTAGTCATAAAATTCAGAAATGTTCATAGCAACGTTATTAACAGCCAAAAGTAACAAGCTTAATGTTCATTAGTTTATGAACAGACTCACTACAAATGTGGTGCATCTAAAAACAAGAATTATTGTGCCATTAAAGGGGTAGACTAACCAAATTGGCAGACCCAAGTTCAGCAATATATCTTCAGTTTAAAAAAAATTACAGAAAATGAGAGACTCCTGACATCAACCTCTGGTCTCCACATGAATCATACATATGTGCCTACACATACACACGCACATGGACATACACATGAAAAACGAAATCAGTGGTTAGTGAATGTTACTATATAAAAATATCTAGAATTAAATGACAATTGCACAACTAAAACTTTTAAAACAACTGAAATACATACTTTAGGAAAGGTGAATTTGACAGATGTGGCTGAATTAGATGCTTCAATCCCAGGATTTGGGAAGTTGAGATAGTAGTCTGAGTTTGAAGCCACCCTGAACTACAGAAGAAAACCCTGCCTAAAAAATTAAAAAGTAAAAAATGCTGGGTAGTAGTGCATTACACCTTTAATCCTAGTACTCAGGAGACAGAGGCAGGTGGATCTCTGTGAGTACAAGGCCAGCCTGGTCCCCAGAGCGAGTGCCAGGATAGGCTCCAAAGCTACACTACACAGAGAAACCCTGTCTCGAAAAACCAAAGCAAAAAAAAAAAAAAAGAGTATTCTACATTAAAAATTAAATAGCCAAATATCTTCCTTTTAGATTCATGATGGGGCTTGTACTTTCAAATAGTGTTCCTACATTTTTTAAAAGCAAGATTCCTTTATTTGAAATAATCCTGACTGACTTTTAGCATACAAATCTTAAGAGCATCACAGGGAAGTTGGCTGAGGAGGAAGCAGCATTCTCACACTTGCAGAAGGTAGGCAGGCTAAATTGAGGTCATTTTGGAGACAGTTACAGACCTCCACAGGAAGATGTTAACACTGTCACAACTCCTACCATAACAGATGTGAAAACTAACATGTTATAATTAGCTAACATAAAGTCAATATACTGTTCATTTGTTAAGCAAATGGTAATTCTGGGCTTAAAGTACTAGTTCCCTAGAGCAGCATTTCTAATTTCTAATAATTCTTCAAGTGCTTGGTGGTTAGCAAAAACTAACTAGCTAGACTGAGAATTCTATAGTCTTGGTGGGATAGTTAAGCAATAATACTATACATCTGTCCAGTTTGATTCTCTTCCTTTGGAAATCACTGTTTAACCCATTAAAGGGCAGTGTTAAACATTTGGACAGTTTAAAACAATTTGAAATCATTCAAAATTATGCCATTCTGGCAGGGGGCCGGGGTGGGGTGGTGGTGCACACCTTTAGGCCCAGCACTCTGGAGACGGAACAAGGAGGATCTCTGTGAGTTTGGGGGCTAGTCTGGTTTACACAGCAAGTTCTAGAATAGCCAGGATTACATAGAAAGACCCTGTCTCAACAACATATCAAACAAAACCCCAAAATTCTGCATATTTGCCTTAGTATTATAAAAATACTTTTGATTCTTATAAGCAACACAAGCAAACTAATTTTAGGTATAAATGTCATATTATGTTTATGACATTATAAATGCCAGTTATCAGAAATCATTACTTTGGAGTGAAAAATTGAAAATTATTTCCAGGAATAATCCACTAAAAGCAAAGATCCTTTCTCCTAATTTAGCAGATTATTTGCTTTTATAATCAGGATTTTTGTTACACCAAGCTGACTTCAGAATTCACCCAACTTAACTGTCTTTACACAGAACATAACTGAATCTTTCAAAAACTTAAATTCTATTCCCCTCATCTAGCTACTTATCCAACCAGCAATAAGAGGTAAGTTTTGTTTTGTTTTTGTTGGGGGATGGGATTTGGTTTTCATATAGAAAAAGACAGGCATGATTTACCAGATCAATGGTACATATAGTTAGTGCTATAAATAAAAACTTAGGCTAACTTTGAATTCTTGCATCCTTAGCCTCCCAGGTAGCTGAGACCACATGTGCCCACCATGGCCAGCCTCAACTTTTTTCAACAGTAGCAAACTTCCTCCATGTGTGCTCTGCCAAAGAAAATCCCATTTGCTGAAATGCTGGAACCTTTCCTTCTACACAAAATGATATAGTCACTTATAATTCTTTTTTGGAATGTTACAAAATGCAGATGTTTCTAGAGTAAAAGGGATTATTATATTAACTGACATCGGAACACATATTTTCTTCTATGAAACCTTTTTCATATAATTTATAAGGGAAACAAATACTGGTTTTCTTTTAAGTTGAAAATGTAATATAAACTTCAAAATTCAGGTTTTGACAACTATGTCTAGTGGTTCAGACCTGTACTAGTGTAATCCCAAGTATTAGGGACGCCGAGCCAGGAAGATCATATGTTCAAGGCAAACTTTGCATCAATAATTTTAGTAAGACCCTGTCTCTAAATAGAAAGTAAAAGTCTGGGGACACAGCAGGCAGGGTCGAGCACTTGCCAGGCACACAATGCCACAGGCTCAATCCTCCATACCACAAAGAGAACTTGATTTCCACTGGTAATAAGTATCTGTATCTATCCACCTATCTATCCATCCATTTATGAAATTCTTCCTCTAATAGTAAAAAACCTTATTTGTTAAAATATACTCAATATTTCCAGTGGGAAGCTTCTTTAATAACTAAGGTCTGTCTCTCAAAGCATATTCTTATTTTGATACATTTCTTTAAAAATAAATATTAAAGTCACTGGAATATAAAGCTAGTTTTTCACTAGTTTGTTTAAAACATGCCATACTTTGCCAAGACTGGTCAAAATTATTCTCAGGCATCAATTGTTGTAAGTCTTCTGTTGCCACTTAGGATGTATAACATCAAGTATGACTATGCCTCTCTCAAATAACCCAATAAAGCTACTTCTCAGGGTTATAAAACTAGAATACTTAAAAAGCAAGTCTGAAATGTTTGGGAGTAGTTAGCTTTAAGAAAACATTGTGGATGGTTCACTTTTAACAGAAGTTGTGTGAAACTGGTTAAGAGTCCAATGATGTACTTGGCTGGGGATTCCTTCATCTCATCACATCTATTTTATATATAGAAAGCTCTCAAAATGTAATCCAAAACACTTCATTCATGAAAGTTTTTTTTAAAGATTATAATAGAACCACATTATTTCCCATTTTTTACTTTGAAGTTTTGTTTTAAATGTTTCCTTGAATCATCCAAATCAGGAGAACTTAAGATACTAGCTTATGACTGTAAAAATGTCAGATCCACAAGTCTCTGATACATGGAGAGGGATGTTTTGAGACAGCGCCCCCCTCTGTACACCAGGCTGACCTTAAACCACCAGATTTCCTGACCTCAGCCTCCTGAGTGCTGGAGTTACAAGCATGCACAGCCACACTTGACCAGAGAAGGTCATTTGTATAGATTCAGTAACAGAATGGGAAATCAGTAAAGGTTTAGCCTGAAACTGAGATTGATTACAGTTCACAGAATCACCGTAAATCATGTCTTAGAACAAAGTCACCCAAATTAGTTCCTGCAAATCCTCACTATCTGTTCATGTTCCTTAAGGATAACTGCTCTGATTATGAGTAGATCTAAAGTGGGCTACGGCAAAGTTTAATTCATCCATGTCTCTGGTAAGTTTCAGGACCTACTCTCAAATGCCGCAAGCAGGCCACAGAATTCTGATCACCGTGAGACCGGGACACAGAAATGCCAAGTGTTTGAAGAAGCAGACCCAGCTAATGTCCTCCGGTTTATTACTGTTAGATCACATCACCATAACTCAACTATCTGTGTTATCAAAATACAGTTTTCTGTTTTCTTTGGGTCTTCATTTCTAAAGTTTTAAGTCATTAAATTTGTCCACTTTTCTTGGTAACCTATCTTTTGTTAGAGAGGTTTCAGCCATGAGCACACTAAAACACTCTTTTTTCCCATATTCTTTTTGGCATAAGAGTCAAGGAATAGTACAGAGTTAAACAAAACCAGAACATGTATGTGCATTTATGCTCATGGTTAAGACATGGAGGGAATCTTACTTTGTAAAACAAACAAATACATAAATGAAAATAAAAGGAGTACGACAATGTTGAATTTGCTCACCTAGCTAGCCTCTTTGTTTTTGCTTTATCAATAATCTTGGATCAGAGAACCTCTGACTTCTACATGTCCACTGTGGCACACACGTGTACACACACACACACACTCAAAACACCTTTAAAACACGTTTAAAAAGTAGTAGTTTCAGATTGAGTTATTTCAACTATTATTAGCATACATTATCCTAAGCAACTGATTACGCAATTACTATTAAATCTATTTAAATGTTTATAATGAGATGGGTAGGGCTTTTATTTATTTCTGTAATTGTTGCATCTGTGGAAAAATTTTACTTAGGGTTAGAAGCAAACAGAATTCAGTGCAATGACATTCCTGTTTTCTTTTTCTGATCTGGGAAGCCTTTATCACATAGGTGAGTCAATGCTGTACTAACCTCACTCAGCCCTTAGTTATACAGCTAAGCTGCACCATGGTTCTCTCTTGAAAGTTACTTCGATGTTGTAAAGAGCAAGGAATTGGAAACGAACTTGTTGACCTTCTAGGCATTTCTTTTACAGCTACTGGTGACCCAAAGATAAACTCACAGTAGAGTTTGCCTTGGGCCTTGCTCTTTGCAGAGTCTTTAGGAAGTTCTCTCAACACAAGATACCCCATGTATCAGTTAGCATTGTCAGAGCCTCACCAGACATTTTATATTTAGCAATGATTTGGAAAATGTCTGTAACTGCCTGTATTTACTTATTGGTACATCATGAAAAAAAATCAAGCAGAGACATCAAAACCTTCACTGACATCTATGTCTTAAAAACAGTATCATATACTTTGTCAAAATTAGATTGTCAAGAAAGAACATTCCAACTATGCCTCAAGTTCTCTCCATTGCTCCCTTACCTCTTAGATACTCTGTACTGTGCTGTGGTCAATTTCCCCGTCTCAGGGTCATGTACTGTAGCTCGGCTCAGCTACAAAAAGAAAAAAGAGAAAGGACAAGGGCTTACACTCCAGCAGGCCATTTGGGCTTTGTTCACTTAGTTTTGTTTTTTGCCAAGCCACAGGTGATTGGAAGGATTCCGATTGGTCTGCATGGCGGGTAATGGTTCGAATCAGCAAAACATTCAGAAAGGTGGCAGAAGAACAGCCACTTTCTAAGTCAGGAGAAAAATGGTTGGCAGAATTTGACTGTAAATGTATTTATTGTCCTTTCACTTTTTTAAAACTGAAGTCATTTGAGACTGTATGTAAATGACATGCGGCAGTGGGTTTCACAGGAACTTTCCCCAGGGCTACAAGTTTAATGTTCTTCAAATACACTTTTTAAAGTACTCCATATTAGTTCATCATGAAAGTTTTAAAACTTTCATCAGGACAAAACTGTTTTTCAGTCTCTGCATCATCCAGGACAACAGAGATCACAAGTCATTTGGAAGACTGAGCTCAGAAGCAGAACTGCTCTTTCCACAGCCAACTTTTGGGCCGGTGACTTGTTTTAAGATGAAAAAGTCCAGTAAGAACAGATTACTCCATGATGACAGTGACAGATTAAAGGAAAAGACAAACATGGACAAGCACTACAAAGAAGGGTGTGAGGCTCTGCAGCACTCTACCCCAGGTTACCCACCACTTCTTTTTCTTTATTTCCCACTCTCATAACAAAGGGAAAAAGAAAAAGACCAGGCAATTTCCTGGGTGTTTAACACCAGATCTTAAAAATACAAAGCACTGAATTCCTGAAACATGAGCCCAAACAGAGATAAAAACAGAACTTGTAACTAAAGGGAAAGCCTGTGAAACACAAAGCATGCATCCATGCGTTACTCTTCTCATGTGTAAGGCGGCCACTTGAGCTGGAGACTGGAAATGATCTACTTCTGTAAATGAATAAGAATTCTGGTTGGATGTTCAAAACACTCTTTAGGAGGAAAAATATGCAGCATACAATCTCTTACCTTTTGCTAATTCTGTAATGTACCGTCTCCAAGTTTCCTGTTATTGGGTTTGAAATGGTGGCTCGCCTCAGCTGTGAAGCCAACCATCAAAATAGTTGTATTACAAGACAAAAAATGAATCACATTTACCTAGTCAGTCAGAACTCTTGGTTTCTTTTTCTTTTAAACAAAAGAGGGTGAATAGAGAAAATAACTCAATACCCTTCCAATCACCTTGTGTTGAGCCTTGAAAGCCAGTTAGTTTTTTGGTGTTTCTTAAAAATTATTTTACCAGACAATTTCCTTGGTGTTTAATACCTGATCTTGTTGTACTGCATGAATACAGGACACACAAACAGAAAAGATTAGAAATTAAATTTCTTCGATAGAGAATGTGATGAGAAGAAAATTTCCTAAAATGTAAAGTACAATTTATAGTTGTAAGAATGGCTGTTTGTGTAGGGAGATGGTGGCACACAATTTTATCCCAGCACTTGGGAGGCAGAGGCAGGTGGATCTCTGTAAGTTTAGGGCCAGCCTGGTCTACAGAGCTAGTTCAAGGATAGCCAGGGCTACATAGAGAAACCCTGTCTGGAAAAAAACAAACAAAAAGGCTATCTGTAATTGTCCACTCTAAAACCTAAGATTGTAACTCCATTGAGGCATGTTTACAAAGGATAATATTGTCTAAAATTTGTTTTAAGGGCATTTATCTTTTCAAGACATAGTATGTACTCAGTACAGCAAAAGAGCCTTTCTGCAGCGAGGTAGAAAAGCAATGCAGATAGGGTTAGAAGGAAAGATGACAGCCAAAACAAGCATTTCAAGACTTTCTAAAACAGGAGGGTAATTCTGAAATGACTATTACCTAGTGCCACTGAATTTATTGATCAAAAACAATCCCAACTAAAGAATTTTCTTTGGAGACCGAGGCCTTCCATCTCAAAAGTGAATTCTTTACAAATATCCTACCAAGAAATACTGGTAAACTGAGTCTGACTACAAATAAAGGACTTAATTAGGAATTCAAACGAGAATGAAAAAAATATGGAGTCATTTTAAGAGAGATTCTGCTTAAGGGGTCCAGACCAGGCTGGTGAAACCCACAGAAACAGCTGACCTGAACGAGGGAGAGCTCTTGGTGCCCAGACTGATAGCTGGGAAACCAGCATGGGACTGATCCAGACACCCTTAATGTGGGTGTCAGTGAGGAGACCTCGGAAATCTATGGGGCCTCTTGTAGTGGATCGGTACTTATCACTAACATAGGAAATGGACTTTAGGATACTCCCTGAGCCTAGACACACGGGGGTAGGCCTAGGCCCTATCCCAAAGGATATGACAGACTCCGAAGACACCCTATGGAAGGCCTCACCCTCCCTGGGGAGCAGAAAGGGTATGGGATAGATAGGGTGTTAGTTGTTGGGGGGGGGGGCAGGGGAGTAAGGGAGGGAGAGGGACCTGGGATTGACATGTAAAATAATCTTTCTAATTAAAATAAAAATAGAGACATTCTGCTTAGCAGCTGATTTTCGAGAATGTTCCTGGACAGTACCTCATCAACCTTTGTAGTCTTTCTTTTTTATAAAACCAAAAAGGGTCGGTTTGGAAAAATAATAAAACTTTAAAAATTTCAAGTTTATGTGGACAGCACAAATTGGACTTGGGTTTTCCTTCTTTTTTGGGAGGAGGTCACAAGGGTGGGGGGCACCTGGGAGGACTGGGAAGTGTGATCAGGGTGTGTGACGTGAAATACTCAAATAATCAATAAAAATATGTTAAAAATTAGAAAATCTAAAAAAACAAGAAAAATTTATCTGAGTACAAATATACACAGCCAGCAAACCCTCTAGCCAAAACCAGCTGCCACCAACTTTTAGAATTAAAAAGTTGATGTACAATAACCACTGCATTTATTCATGTGCTCTGGCTGTTTTTACACCAGATGGCAGACCTGAGTAGCTGGGACAGAGACCACACAGCTGACAAAGCCCAAAACATTTACTACCTTGAACTTTATAGAAATACATTGACCTCTATGCATTATAAAAGAAAAAAAAATCTGAATTTATTTAATAATCTCTAAAAAAGCTTCTATTTTATTTTTAATAGATGTGCTGTTTTAAAGAACAAGATGGGGAAAGGCAAGGACAGAGAGATAGTCTCCACATTCTCACACAAAAGACAAGTTTCTAAATGTGTAGAATTAGGCATAACTCACATTCCACTATGTTTCTTATTAAGATAGATTAAGGGGGCTGGAGACATTGCTCAGCAGTTCTTCAGAGCATTTTGTTGCTCTTGCAGAGGACTAAGGTTCGATTCCCTTCACCCACATGACAGAACTCAACCATTTGTAATCCCAGTTCCAAAGGATCTGATACTCTTTAGCCTCCATAGGTACAGCACACACATGCAAACAAAACACCCATATACATAAAAGTAAAAAACATATACATCAACTAAAATTAGGAAACTATAGTACTATTTTAAAATTAGCAAGACACCTATAAAAATACACTATGTATGAAAAAGTTTAGCTTTGAGTGGTACTGAAGGCTATAAAATATGTAGGAAGGTCTTCCAGTAAGATAGCAAAAAGCAAATTATGAACACAAATCTGTGGTTTTTATTACTTACTGTTTAAAACCCAGGTATAGCTTGTGTTACTTGTTGTGTTGATAACAAAATGAGACAACTAGCATAAACTATAACTTAACACCATTATGTTGGGGCAATCATACTTAAAACAATCTGAATTTATAGCCACCTTAGTTATCTTTCCTATCAACTTGCAAAGAAAAGATTAACACAAACTTTCAGTAAACTGAGAAGAAAATAAGTTACCCTTGGTTTTGCTAAGTCTTTGACAATCTCAATTTCTGCATCAGAAATAATGTCATGGAAACGAATAATACGAGGCTTGTCCCACTCATCCTCCTGTTTGGCTGGTGCCAAAATAAATTTAGGATTCCGGTTTCCATCGTGGTATCGGCAGAACAGCTTCTTTTGTCTCCGAGGAGTCTAAATATAAAAAAATAATGAATATATTAGAAGAATACCTGTCTATTCCTATATGGGTTAGAAACAATTATGCTTGCACACACATACACAGATGATCTCTGGAACAGCACACAAACAGCAGTATCCTGCAAACGTTTTGCATCAAACCAAACATTTAGGATCTTTAAAATTTTATTAGTGATTCTTAGTGTCTAGGGGTGCAGCTTGGTGACAGAGTGGTTACCTGGCAAATGAAAGGCACTGGGTTTAATCCCCAGGACTGAAAAAAAATAAAAGATTATTTTCTGGGGAAGAGGGAGGCCTCAAATAAGAAAAAAGAATGTTTCTTGTTTCCACCATTCTCTTATGAAATAAAATTTAGGTATTGTAAATATCAAATAACATCTATATGCTTATTTCAAAGAAACAAAACGTATGTCCAGCATTGCTCCAAAGTCCAAAATAACCAGGAGGTACCCAGAAAAATGCAGTTTCAAAAAGGAGGGGAACTCCTCTCCCAAAAAAATCCTAAACTAAATGAACTTTTTCTAATTACTTCACAGTTAAAAGCTTATGGTAAAAACAGCAGTTATGACAACACTGTGCGTTCATCTTTACCATGTGTGTATGTGCACATTGTGAGTGCAGTGCCCGCACTCTTCTTCAACTCTCCTGGAGTTACAGGGAGCTCTGAGCCAACTGATATGGGTACTGGAAGAGCAGCAAGCACTCATAATCAATAACTATCTCTTTAGCCCCAGTAACAGTGTATTTTTAAAAGCAAAAGTGAAAATGAGTAGTTATAAAAAAGAAAAAATAAGCCGGGCGTTGGTGGCGCACACCTTTAATCCCAGCACTCAGGAGGCAGGCAGGCAGATCTCTGTGAATTCGAGGCCAGCCTGGTCTACAGAGTTAGTGCCAGGATAGGCTCCAAAGCTACACAGAGAAACCCTGTCTCGGAAAAAAAAAAAAAATGAGAACAGAACAGACAACAAAGCAAATAAATATTTCCTTCAACTATCTGTGCACATACAAGAATGAAATAAGCTATTGTTTCACTTTTAAAGGCAAGGTTCCTCATAGCCCAGGCTGGTTTCAAAATGAAAACCATTTACCTCAGCCTCTTAGATATTTGAATGGTTTTATACTCATGTGCCACCATGATAAGCTTTTTGTTCTTACCTTAAACATATATGTCACATATGACATTTAACTGTTAGGTAACAAATAAGAATTGTGGTTTTCTCCATGTACTTCAAGAGTCAAATCCAAGGCTTTGTATCAAATAACTCTTTTATAATCATGAATTTAACAATTTGAAAAAGGGATGCTTCTCTGACTATGAGCAGAGCTGACATTCATGGGGCATACTAACAAATATAAATTAGCAGGATCCTATATAGATTCATAATTCCACTTTGCTGGCTTAAAAGTTATTAAGGGAAAGGACTGGTCATGTAGTTCAGTTGGCAGAGTGCTTGACTAGCATGAACAAAGCCTGAGTTGAATCCTTAGCAATGTACTAACTAGGGGTGGCCATATATGCAGAAGGACCAAATGAATAACACACAGAGTTACAAGCCAATAAATAGTCTGTGGTGTAGGAAATTCTGTTTTCAAAACAAAAAGCTTACCATAGAAATCAGAAAACTAACTAGACATTTGATATTATTATGTAACTTCTATAAATCTGTAAAGGTATGATAATGGCCTCTAGTGAGATTGAGTTCTTATCTTTAAAACATACATATTATTAGAGTTTGACTCGAGATTGCTTCTAAATTCTCAGCTTGGTCACTACTAGCCTGTGATGTGGTTGGCAGGTGGTAGATCTTTTAGGAAATGGGGCCTAATGGAAAGTCACTGGGATGTGCCCAGTAGGTGATGTTGGGAATCCCATCCTTGTTGCTCTCTGCTTCTGAGCTGCCATGAGGTAAGCGGTTCTGCTTCACCACATACTCTCTCTCCAAGATGTCCTGCCTTGCCATGGGCCCAATGGATGCAGGGAGTGGCATGGAATATGGATGAAAATCTCTGAACCCATGAGCCTAAATGAATCTTTCCTCCTTTCAAAGCTGTCAGCCTCAGGCATTTCATCAGTGATACAAAGGTGCCTAACACACACACTAGCTTTAGAAATTAAATGAGCAAAAGGATGCAGGAATCTAACAGTCTTCCTATTCTTGCATTGCTCATTGGCTCCCAAAGTAAAAACAAAAACTTGTTGCTAGGAAGTCGTGAACTTGTCCATAATAATGCAATGTCCACATCTGTGGTTAGCGATTAGCTTGTCGACACTCTTCAGTGTCAAAATAGAAAGCCTAACTTTAGTTTACTAGGAGAGAAAGACAATTTACAAATTTTTTTCAAGAGTTTACACTTGGAAATACTTATTCTATGTACATACACATACATAGTCACACACACACATACACACAATTGACTTTTTCCACTTTACCATTTTGATACCCTCCCCACGGCACAGCATTTCGTACTTCCGTCTCTCTGGCAGGTAATCCACAGCAATCCCTTTTTTCTTTGGTGTAGTTTTCTGATCAGATGGGTCATCTGAAGCAGATTTATTGGTATCTTTTTCTTTAGTCATTATATACTCAAAATATCTTAAGTTACCATTAGCTCTCTGATGTTCAGGATCTATTAGAGAGAAAAAAGTGTACACTGTCAGGTTGACAGTTGTTTAATCATCAGAAATCAGTAACATAAACACAGGGACCTAAAGTTTACCTTCCTAATTGAGATGCTTTTGAGAAAGGAGGCACTAATGTAAGTTATTAGTGCCAAAACACGATGTAAACTAGTACTGCCCACGTCAGTCAGGGCATAAAGCCACCCTGTACAGAAACAGCTCTGGTGACAGAAGCAGTTTTGTATCTTTAGGCAGCAATCACTGCTTCTACTTTGAGAACTTTATTGATCAGCCTCAGAACAATGTCCAATTTGATGTCAAATGATACTTTAGAGTCTTACTCAGCTGGGCATGGTGGCACACACCTTTAATCCTAACATTTAGGAGACAGAGGCAGAAGGATCTCGAGTTCTAGGACAGCCAGGGCTACATGGAGAAACCCTGTCTCAGGGGGAGAAAAAAGATCTTCTTCCTCTATATTTTTTAAGTAATAAGAAAGATAATTTTGTGGCTATAAAGTAATCACTAGGTAAAGACAAAGTAGACCCACTTCATAACTAATATTCACCACAGACAGAAGCAGACCAATTTACATCTGAGGGCTAGTACACTGCAGCTCCAAATTTCTAAGTAAGGAAAAAAGAAACTGAAGAGATATAATTTTGAAACTCACCAAAATTCACTAACTGCCCCAGAAATTGCTAGTGATAATTTTTAGCTACTTTCTAGTAAGGAAAAACCAATCCAAACCACCACAGAGACAGAAATAAAAAGAACAGAAATAGAGGCATCACTTGTGGGATTAATCAGAGTGTTCAGTTAGTAAAATATTTTTAGTTCTTCTGAAATAGACCACAATGTACATTATGATATACAATAAGAGAGAAAAGTAAATGTGTATAGAGAGGGACTATATACTACAATGGAAAAAAGTTGATTATTTTTCTGTATTAATTTTCTACATGGAATACAAAGTATAATTTAAATCAGGAGAGAAACATACCAAAAGACAAACAAATGTTATCTGAACTACTATCTTGATTGATTTGTGTAAGAAATAAACCAATTATAAAGTTCACTTCAGATGACCAATTTTTTTGAGCAATCTCACTCTTCGAACATCTATCATCTTAATCATAAACTAACATATCAAAGGCTGTCTGAACTTATTACTTGATACATTCTGAGACTCTGTTTCCAACAATTGTAGCACAGTAGATCTTGGGTAGAAATCAAGGAATTTGGGCAGCTAGAGAAGTAGCTCAGTGATTAAGAGCGATGCTGCACCTGAAAAGGGCCCGGGTTCGGTTCCCAGCACCCACACCCTCTTCTGGCCTTTGTGATCACTACACACACGATACACCTATATACATGGGGGTAAGTAAATACTGATACATAGAATCATTTTTAAAAAATTCTCACATCATTTTTCTAACATTTGAATATGAAATGCAATAAAGAATAATGTTCTTCAAAGGAAAGTGATTAGCAATTACTATGGTCACATGATAAGTAAACATTTTCAACTGAGTTCTTCATTTAGGTTTAATCCTATTTCTTTATTTACTCTCTGAAGATACAAATTTCTGTGCCGCCTAGTCCCACAGCTGTTTAGTCCTAAATAAACACAGAAGCTTATATAAATTATAAACTGTTTGGATGATGGCTCAGGTTTCTTATTGGCTAGCTCTCTCTTAATTATTAACCCATTTCTATTCATCTGTGTATCCCCACGTGGTCTTGGCTTACCAGTGATGCCCAGACCTCTTGCTTCCTCAGCAACTACATGGTGTCTTCCGGACTCTGCCTACTACCTTTCTCTATCCCTGTTTGTATTTCCTGCCTGGCTAAATCCTGCCTGTTCATTGGCTGAAACAGCTTTATTCATCAACCAATAGGAGAAACATATATTCACAGCACAGAGAAGGAATCCCCCATCATTTCCTCTTTTGTGTCTAAATAAAAAGGAAGGTTTTAACTTTAACATAGTAAAATTATATATAACATAACAGTTATCAAGCAAGAACTATAGATAACAATATTTAGTCCACTAATATTTTGCAAAATTTAAAGAAAATATTCATCATCCTATCTTTGTGAGTCTAAAGTTTTATATGTAACTTACCTTTTATCATAACTAAGGAAAATCATAACCATAACTATCTGTCTTCAACTCCGTCAACTCTTTGTTTTTTGTTTTGTTTTGTTTTTGAGATAGGGTCTCACTATGTAGACCAGACTAGCCTTGCACTCATAGAGATTCCCCTGCCTCTGTCTCCCAAGTTCTGCAGATTCAAGGAGTGCACCACTGTTGCCTGGATGTTGCAGTTTTTAAATTCCCAGAGGAAAAAAATGGCAGAGGAAAACAGCAACTGCTGTGACACCATTAGGTGAAAACCTCAGTTACCATTTACTTGAGAATAAGTAGTGAGAAGACAAACAATGTCTGGTAGAGTGAGTACTAGACTTGTGTGATTGGAGAGGCAAGTAAAAAGATATGCAGGTAAAATAATCCCCCATGTAAATAATGTAAATTAGGCAGATAACATACCTAGTTCAAGAAGCTTCTTTGTGAGTGAAAGCGCCTTATCCAGGTCTCCCTGCTGGTACACGGCGTAGCTCAAATAATCTAGGACAGAGACTTTGTCTATGGTAGAAACCTCGCCTTCCTCCAGCTGCATTAGTGCTTGTTCCATCCACAGTTCCGTGTGGTAATAATCTGCTTCTGTGTAGGCCACTTTGCCCAACTCAAAGCAGTCTTCGGCTGTTAGAAAAGACTTGTGTTTCACTCCTAGGAAAAGAGAACACAGGGCATTGACAATCTCCATATTGTACTATATTTACTTAGGGTTACATAAACTTTCCAAGTGCTACTTCACTTTGATTTGTTCTTAGTAATCTGGTGGTAAGAAAAGCAAAAACGGCTGGGTGGTTAGCACACACTTTTAGTCCCAGCACTCAGGAAGTAAAGTCAGGCAGTGAATTGTCTGTGAATTTAAGGCCAGCCTCGTCTATATACTGTAAGATCTACACACAGAGACCCTGTCCCTAAACAAACAAATTCAAAGCAAAAATTGTCCTGACTCTATAAACAAACAGAATAATGCAGCATAATAAGAATTACACAGCTTGTACAGGGGATATGCCTAAAGAGCCTAAGGCCAATGAGATGGCTTAGCAGGTAAGGCCACTGGTCTCCAAGCATGAAGACCTGAGTTTATCCCTAAAACTCACAGTGGAAACACAGAACCGACTCCACAATTTTCCTCTGACTTCCACATGCATTCCATGGCACCCCATAGCACACACAAAATAAATAAATGTAAAAAAATGCAAAAGAACCCAAGATTTAGATAAAATTATGTAGCATATGTTACATGATGATTATTATTAATACATTATTATGTGGTGATATACTATTTATGATCTAATAAAGCCACTGAAGATCAGAATGCAAAGCCAGCCACACTAGTCAACCACAGAGGTTGGCAATCATGGCACATATTTTTAATCCCAGGACTCAGAAGACAAGAGACAAATCTCACACAGGCTCACAGAGATGATCTCAGCACTTCGGAGCCCATGGCTTTAATCCCAGCTCTAGAGAGGAATATAAAAAGGAGCATGATCTCGGATTCTGGCAATTAGTCTCCAGCCACATTGACGATAGGACTGGTAGAGGTAAGAGCTCTCTGGTGGCTTGGCTGCTTTGCTTCTCCAGTCTTCAACTTTAACCCCAATATCTGTCTCTGGGTTTTCATTATTCATATTACATTATTATCAACATCTGTATACAAGATACTGTGTGGGCAGAGGTTTTCATTTATCAAGTATATATGAAGCAGATGAAGTTACCAAAATGAAACATCAATCAAGTTAAAGTATGCTATTACGTAACACAGGAGGAATCATATCTGTCTAGTTCCAAGACAGGCTCCAAAGCTACACAGAGAAACCCTGTCTCAAAAAATCAAAAACAAACAAACCTCACAACAAAAAATCCATTTTCAATAAAAAAATAAAATGACAAAGAAAATTCCTGTCAAATTTATACAATATGCTAGTGAGGGAATGAACCCACCTATTATGGGCAGGTCTTCCTATTTCAATTTAATAATAGCAACAATTCCCCACAGGTAAGCTCAGAGGCCCATCTCCTCCCAGGGCATTCTACTTTGGTCAAATCAACAAAACTAACCAACAAACTGATAAAAGAAATAATCTTGTATTATCTGGTACTTGTACTGGTACCCAAGCTGGCCTCAAATTCATGGCAATGAAGTTTTAATAGCTGGAATTGGCAGAGGACACATTCAACCATAGCAGATATAAATATCCTAACTTAATAGTTGAATGTGGTAAAATTCCAGAAACAAAACAGGCATATTAAATTTTGACCCTTTTTGTTGGGACCCAGCCCCCACGGGTCTCTGTGAGTTGTTTTCCAGCATAACCACAGGTACCTCCTGTTTTTCTAAACCTCACCCACTAACATCCTGTTATGATCCTTTCTTGTTATTGAAACATTATGCCTTGCCCCCATCCCCTTCTTGCTTCACTGGCCGTGGGTGAGGGTTGTGGTTTCCATGTTTATGATAGGGCGTGGGAGTGTGTTCTGCTAGCAGGTGATGTTTTCCCATCTCTTGTATATAAACTGCTGGCTGCAATAAACAGATGACATTCACTTCTACCGAATGACCCGAGTTGTATCCTTCTTAATCTGCAGACTCTCGCCTTGTTCGGTTCTTTGGTCGCTGGTGCTGGCGCCAGTGGCAATTGGAGGTTCCACCGAGATCCAGGAAAGCAGAGGCATCCTGACGGACCGCTCCAAACGATTGTGGCCACAAGACCAAGGAGGAGCGCATTGGGGTTGACAGTGCCGAATCTCAAGTAATTAGTGCTACCATCAGTAAATGACTGTCAGAATGTGGATTTCAAGTTCCCCGTTATTTTGCAGGACCAACTCACTCAGTTATTGAAACAGCAAGAAAAAGAAACAGGAAGAAATAGAGTAGCTGGGTGTGGTGGCACACGCCTTTAATCCCAGCACTCAGGAGACAGAGGCAAGCAGATCTCTGTGACTTCAAGGCCAGCCTGGTCTACAGAGTGAATTCAAGGCCAGCCAAAGTTACACAGAGAAATCCTGTCTCATAAAAGGAAAACATAAAAGTAAAAGAAATAGAGTAATGAAAAAGCCACGTAAAGATGGAAAATACACAGAGAGTCTGGATACTATATGCTCTATTGTTGTCTTTAAATTGTTTGATTGCCAAGGAAACAGCTACAGCTGCTACAATACATTTGATTATCAATGCTGCTAAGTTAGTCCAACTTTTATACATTTTAAAAACATGCTTTGACTTCAAAATTTAAGTCTAGGAAGAGGCTACTTGGAGAAAGATTTCTTGCTTGTGTTTTCACAGAAAATGAAAAGCTGTGAGTTCCTTCCAAACTAATATGGTTTGATCAAGCAAGACCCCCTGAAGCAGTGGCTCAACTGATCCTACATCTAAAACAGCTGAGACGATGCAGCCTTGCAGACTACAAAAACAAGGACCCAACCAGATTTCTATGTTTTATCATGATCCCCATGGTATGGACATCACCCCCAACCAGCAGGAAGCAGTTTGGAATGAACGACGCCCAAATTCCCAAATATTGTTTATTTGATATGGGATTAAATCTAAGACAGGTGCTATCTATAAAACAAAAAAGGGAGACTGTGCTGCTGGTACATATCTAAAGTGAGCACATGGTTCAGCAAGACTAAGTGTTTTGGGGCCATGGAAAGCACATTAGGGGGAGAGTGTATCCATCAACACATGCAGACATCACAGTAATATTCTGAAATGACACAATACTCTGGCAGTGTTGTATGAATAAGCACGATAATAAAGGGGAGAAGATCTTTAGCTATTCTGCTTTGGTAAAGTGATTATGATTGTTTTAGCTATTATCTATTCACAATTATACAGGATATTTCTGGAATTGGGTTTTTGAAAAAAGGAAGTGAAAAAAAATCAACACAGCACCTGGAAATGAGAATATTCCATGGTGGGCATGAAGGAAACAAGAGAAAATAGGCAAGAAAATGGGAGAAATGATACAAGTCCTCTGGCTGGGTGGTGAAGGCAAATGCCTTTAATCTCAGCACCCAGGAGGCAGAGACAGGTGGATCTCTGTGAGTTCGAGACCAGCGTGGTCTATAAGAGTGAGTTCCAGGACAGCCTCCAAAGCCACAGAGAAACCCTGTCTCAAAAACAAAACAAAAAAACTACCAAGCCCTCTAAGGGATGATGTCTGCTTACCTCTTTAGCCTCAAGTCTCACTACTCTCACAAACCAAATTGCATTCCTAACTCATGCACGTTCCACTGGAACTGTGTGTTAAGCCTCACAAAGTATTTGTTAGCCAGTATTTGGAGCACACCATTAATTCCAGCACTCGGGAGCAGAGGCAGACAGATCTCTGAGTTGAGGCCAACCTGGTCTACATCCAGCAAGTTCTAGGACAGTCGGGTCTACACAGAGAAACCCTGTCTCAAAAAGAACTAAAACTGAATCAATCAATCAAACAAAGAAAAGCATATGTACTTATCTGAATATGATACTCTCTCTCCCTTCTGGCCTTCAGACATGTTCTGTCTAGAACACTTTCCCCTTGCCTACACCTGTCCACCTCCTCTCCATTCTCCCGGTTAAAGCATTTTTCATTAGATTTCAATTATTTTAATATGTCTTCCAAGAAGTCATTTTCACTTCTGTGAAGCCTGGAATTAGCATCCCCCCTGTACCCTTCTACTAAAGCTCTCCTATAGCTTGAATTCTAATTGGTATTAACAAAAACCCAGAATCAGATATAGGGGTTAGTGCTGAAGATCAGAGAAGCGATCAGTAGAGAGTTCGTATCTCTACCAGTGCTCAGACCAAAGGGATGATCCTGTCCTCAGACTGCTTAAGACTAACTGCCTTAGACTGTAGGGAGAAATCCTGTTTAGAGGTACTGCTGACCATGCCCACTGGCCTCTATGGTTAACTAGTGTGGCTAGCTTTGTACTCTGATCTTCAGGCAAGCTTTATTTGTTAGAGCATAAACAAAACATCACCACACTCTCCCTTCCAGGCATTCATTGTACCATTATCTTGAGAACATAAGTGCCTTAAATGACAAAGGTACTACCTTGCTTATTATATAATTTTTGTACTGATCTTAGTAACTACACATATGACATAATTAATGTCTGTTGAATGTGGGATTGTAAACCAGAAGCCAACTTTTAAATGCTATTATATTATCAAATGTTGTAATGTAGTGTTAATAGAAATAGAAAACAAAAATCTGAACACCCGATTGTGGAATAATCCTTTTGTATACTGTGAAGATTTGTTGCTGTGATTGGTTTAATAAAGAAGCTGTCAACAAGACAAAATGGCAGCCGACAGATTAGGAAAAGATCTTCACTAAACCCACATCTGACAGAGGGCTGATTTCAAAAATATACAAAGAACTCAAGAAACTAGTCACCAAAACACAAAACAACCCAATTAAAAAGTGTGGTACAGAACTAAATAGAGAATTCTCAATAGAAGAATCTAAAATGGCTGAAAGACACTTAAGAAAATGCTCAACATCCTTAGCCATCAGGGAAATTCAAATCAAAACAACTCTGAGATACCACCTTACACTGGCCAGAATGGCTAAAATCAGAAACACCAATGGTGGAGACGATGTGGAGAAAGGGGAACACTCCTCCATTGCTGGTGGGAGTGAAACTTGTGTGGCCACTTTGGAAATCAGTATAGCTGTTTCTCAGGAAAATGGCAATCAGTCTACCTCAAGATCCAGCAATTCTACCTCATGATCCAGCAATTGAACAACAACGACATCTGTTCAACTATGTTCATAGCTGCACTGTTTGTAATAGCCAGAACCTGAAAGCAACCTAGGTGCTCCTCAACTGAAGAATGGATGGAGAAAATGTGGTATATTTAGACAATGGAATATTACTCAGTGGGAAAAAAAATAATAATGAAATTTTGAAATTCTCAGGCAAATGGATAGAACTGGAAGAAACCATCCTGAGTGAGGTAACCCAGTCACAGAAAGACAAGCATGGTATGTACTCACTCATATATGGATATTAGACATAGAGCAAAGAACTAGTAGCCTACAATCCACACCACCAGAGAAACTAGGAAACAAGGAGGACCCTAAGAGAGAAACACATGGTCCCCCACAGAAGGGAAAAGGAATAAGAACTCCTGAGCATATTGGGAGCACAGAGGAGAGGGGGGAGGGAAGTAGGAAAAAGAGAAGGGGAGAGGAGGAGGGGGAGGAGAACAGAGGGATCAGGAAGACTGAGTCAGGGGAGGAATAGAGGAGAGCAAGAAAAGAGATACCTTAATAGAGGGAGCCAGTATAGGTATAAAGAGAAATCTGGCACCAGGGAAATGTCCACAAAGATGACCCCAACTAAGACTCTACGAAGTAGTGGAGAGGCCACATTTGATGCCCTTCCCTTATAAATGAGATTGATGACTACTTTAATTGCCATCCTAGAGCCTTCTTCCAGTAGCTGATGGAAGCAGAAGCAGGCACCCACAGCTAAGCATTAAGCCATACTCCTGGAATCCAGTTGTAGAGAGGGAGGAGGGAGCAAAGGAGTCAAGACCGTGCTGGGAGAAACAGCTGACCTAACCTAGTGAGAGCATACCAACCCCAGTCGTAAAGCTGAGGAACTAGCATTGGACCAAACCAACTGTCGGTGCCAGTTAGGAGGCCTGGACAGTCAATGGGACCTCCAACAGTGGAACCAATATTTATCCCTAGTGCACAAATGGACTTTGGGAGCCCATTCCCTATGGAGGGATACTATTTCAGCCCACATACAAGCCTAGTCCCTCCTCCAAATGCTGTGACAGACTTTGATGATTCCCCCCCCCCCATGGAAGACCTCACTATCCTTGGTGAGTGGATGGGGGTAGGTTGGGGGGTTCGGTGGGGTGCATGGGAAGATGGGAGGGAGAGGGAATGAGGGGATTGATATGGAAAATAAGATTGTTTCTAAATAAAAAAAAATTAGCCATAAAAAAAAAAGCAGCTGACTATCCAATAGCTGAATAGTATAGGCAAAACTTTCCTGTCTTGAAGTTGCTCAGTCCCTAATACCTGGCAGCCACTTCCCAAATTAACACACAGATGCTTAATATTACTTATAAATGCTCAAACAATAGCTCAGGCTTTTTATTAGCTAGCTCTTACATTTTAAGTTAACCCATATTCCTTATTTATGCTCTGCCTTGTGGCAGTACAGTACCTTTTCTCAGTACAGCATGCCCATCTTGCTCTCTTGGTATCTGGCCAGTGTTTCCTTACTCCACCCTTCTCCTTCCCATCATCCTTAGTTTGGTTGCCCCACCTATACTTGCTGCCTGGCCAATCAGTGTTTTATGAAACCAATTCCAGTGTACAGCAGAACAGGATAAAGTTAGGTGGGAGAGCCAAACTGAGAATGAAGGAAAAAAGAAAGCTGCAGTCACTAGCACAGACAAGGAAGCAAGAGATGAGCTTACCACACTGAGAAAAGGTACCACCATGTGGCAGAGAAATATGGTTTAATTTAATATGTAAGAGTTAGCTAGTAACAAGCCTGAGCTATTGGCTGAAATTCTAATTAATTTAAGCCTCGTGTGTTATTTGAGAGCGGCAGCAGGACTGGAAAACTGTGCCTACACACTCACCTAAATATTCGTTTATTTTTAAAAATATTACTTAATATAAAATAGTAATTTTACTATCCCACAACTCATCCCAAATGAAAGGATATGTACAAGAAAAGCATCTTCAGCCAGGTGGTGGTGGCATACACCTTTAATCTCAGTACTAAGGAGGCCGAGGCCTCTGTGAGTTCAAAGCCAGCCAGGTCTACAGATCAAGTTCCAGGACAGCCATGACTAGACAAAGAGAAACCCTGTCTTGAACAAACAAAAATAAAAACCTATAAAAAAGAGAAAAAGAACGCATTTTCATCAATAACCATCTCTCTGTCTTGCTTTGTTACTGAGAAAACCAACTTCAGTCTGACCACAGTGATAGTGAAAGAAGACAGTGAGCCACCAACTCACAGACAAAGTGACAGAAGCAAATTATAATAAAATCAGACGTAACTCAAATTTTTTACACCATTTTTTGACCAAAATAGTCATATACTATAGCAAATTGCTTCATACTACAGAACCTTTTTTAATTAAAAAATTATCGTGTATGCATATTTTGCCTGCATGTATGTTTATGTACCACATATGTGCATAGTGCCCATGTAAGCCAGAAAAAGCCATTAGATCCCCTAGAACTGGAATTACAGATAAGCTGTCTGCATACACTAGAAACTTAACCCAAGTGCACTGGAAGAACTGCCAATGCTCTTAATCACTGAACCATCTCTTCACCTTCATACTACAGAACATTTTAATATCTGTTCATATTCAGAACATCTTAGCTTTTAGTTAATGAACATAAAAATTCTGATGATAAATCAGCTTATAATTTTATCTACAAAGTATTTAAGTACTATCAGACATTCTAAAAGAAAAACTGGAAAAATGACTTTTCTTACATACTGAAATTCCTTCCTTAGGTTGTTGCTTTCATAGTATCAAGCTAATTGCATTGTCCCCTGCCATTAACTCCTAGAGAAAAGGAGAGTTTTCTTTTGTTCTCAAAGGATACAAAGTAGGGCTACTGAGATGGTCCATCAGTTAGATCACCAGATCCCATGGAAGGAGGAGAGAACCAACTCCCAGACTGTTTTCTGACCTCTAAACATGTGCCATGGCATGTGCATGACCCCATAGACTCTCATAGTCTTGCAAAAACCAACAACAAATAACTTTCATTAAAAAAAGAAGAGGGGGGGGGAAGGAAGGAAGGAAGGAAGGAAGGAAAGAAGGAAGGAAGGAAAGAAGACCAGATGTTGGTGGTACAAGCCTTTAATCTTAGCACTCAGGAGGCAAAAAAAAAAAAAAAAAAAAAAAGGCAGATCTCTGAGTTCCAAGCCACCCAGGACTAGACAGAGAGACCCTGTCTCTATAAAACAAACAAACTACATTTAAAACCTGTAAGATAGAAAGTCAGGTACAGCAGTATATGCTTGTAATCCCAGCACTCGGGAAGCTGAAACAGGAGGACTGCTATGAGCTTGAGTTTGAGACCAGCCTGAACTGCAGGAGACCCTGTCACAAACAAATATTTAGATATAAAAGTACTCACATTTTCCTAGTGGGCTAAAGAGAGCAGCTGGGCGACAACCATTGATGGATGGGAAGAATTCTCTTACCTGGAAGATTGCCCTTTGAGATGGTGTCTGTGTCCAGATTGTAGGTGTCTTGTAGACGAATCAGAGCTTTAGCCGCTCCAACCTGATCTTCATCATTAGGGAAGTATTGCCTCTGAATGGTCAGATTAGAGATAAAGCCTTGAAAAAGAAAAATAGTTGGGGAGGCGAGGCTATAAAAATTCAGTGACTTTTAATCAAAACACACTAACTGTAAATAGTTTTATTGATTTATTGTCAACCATATGTATTTTGATCAGTAAACATCAGATATTTTTTAAACTAATGGAAATCTACAAGGGAATAGTTAGCTGAAAGACTAGCATTCATATTCATATTTTCTATTTTAAAACTACATTTTCCCCATGTTTCGTTTTTGTTGTTGTTGCTTATTCAAGACAGAGTCTAACTAGACCAGGCTGGCTTAGACCTCACAGAGATCCGCCCGCCTCTGTTTCTTGAGTGCTGGGATTAAAAGTGTGCACCATTACATCTGGCTCCTATGTTTCTTATGCATCAAAACAAAACCTAATATACTGCTTAAGTTTTGCCAAAGAAAAAGAGAAAATGTATATGTGATTATAGATATGTTATACTATATATAACATATTATATGTAATATAATATTCTATTGCTATAATTGTTTTATATTATATGTAAAACATAACTATTTACAGTAGTGACTTTGTGTTATTAAAGTTTTAAATCACATTTTGATTTTGTTTTTTTTAAAAGAGTGCTTATAATCCATTCTCCTTAGAAACTATATAGTTATCAAGTAATTTGTTAGTTTGATTTTAATATATTTTATATAAATCCTGCAGTGTTTGTGTCTGTCAAGGAAAGGGTCCTGAGGATAGGACCCAGGGATTTGTGCATTTTAGACAGGTTCTCCTTCCCTCCCCCTCCCCCCATACATATATAGGTTTTCTTGGTCTTTTGTTTGGTGTGTGTGTAGAGACAAAAGGAATATTTCCTTATAAATGGTCTCAGCTGTCAATAGAGTGGGAAAATCTGCTCATGGTAAAAAAGTATCCACCAGCATTTGCCATTATTTTTCATGGTCTTATAGGTAATAGTGTTCCTTACTTACCCACAGGAGACTCACTGCAAAACTTTTAGTAGTTGAAAACTTTATAGACTGCTTTTTCTTTTACATGCATATACACAAGTTTAGTATCTTTTCTAGCTAACAGAGATGCTCATCATGCATCATGAGCATAGCTTTTGTAATCTGTGGTGTAACAGCAATACTATGAAGAATTTTTTTCCTTGTTCATAATTTAATGAATATAAGACCTTTAATCCCAGCACTCGGGAGGCAGAGGCAAGCGGATCTCTATGAGTTCGAGACCAGCCTGGTCTACAAGAGCTAGTTCCAGGACAGCCACCAAAGCCACAGAGAAACCCTGTCTCGAAAAACCAAAAAAACTTATTCTTACCAAGGATCCTAGCGCTATGTTTTTTCCTTCATTTCTAAGTCAAGAACTATCACTTACAGGAACATACTATTGCTTTTCTCTGACACATCCAAATTGCAGCATCATTATGCTTGCACTTGTGGATCATGTGCTCCAAGGCTACGTAACACTATGAAATGTGAGACCACAACAATGCTCTGAGAACAGAGGGCTCCGAAGGACTAAAGGCAGGGATATGCTGCAAGGAAGGTAGCCTCACATCCCAGTGAACAGAAGAGTTCATCTCACAGTCAGAAAGCCACAAAACTTGCGGGTTCTTGTTTAGTTTTGAAGTTTTCCACACTTTGGAAGGGTGGCCAACTGTAACTACCATGGATAAAGAGACTGTAAGGTTTCTTTACTGCTCACTAACACTGATAAGCAGTCTAGAGAGTATTTTATCTACATAGACAGTTCAGCTTGAATCTTTTTTCTTTCTTTCTTTTTTTTATCAGTCATGCATTTAAAAAATAGTTGAGCTTCTACAGTACACTACAAAATCCCTTTACCTCTTTAAATTTCAGGCTTGGTTTTTTTGTTGTTATCTAGAACACCAATACTCCAGCTACAATTTTATTATTTCATGTACAAAGACTTTTGAGTATTAATATCTATACTTTCAGTTTTGAAAATTTATTGCCTACGTAAAGTAAAATAACCTAAACACAAACTACTGGTTAAATCACAGCTAACACTCCTCTTTGTAATACAACTACCAATGTTTTTACTCTTAGAAGTGAAGTTATATTCCAAATAATTTAATCATTTCTGTAGATCAAAAGGTAAAATCACCCACGCTTGTCACAAGTATTAAAAGTTACTATTTTTTTAAATCAAATGTTCCAGATTTCAATATCTGTGGCCAAACCAAACATACTTGCAATAATTCAATTACAACACAAGCACCTGCTATACTAGGCACTGCATTAGTTTGGTCCTGAAGTCTCTTTAAACTTACCATCTGACATATCCTTGAGGACCAGATTCTCCAGCTCGCTCCATTCAGTGTTCAGACGTTTCATTAACTTGAATGCATTTACAGGATGCCCAACAAACCCTTCTGGATCTTTGGTTGCTGTATTGGTCAGTCGGTCTAACTTCTCTGCCCATCTATAGACGTAAGACATAAAAGTAGTGTACTAAGCCAGGCATGGTGGCACATGCTTTTTCTTTTCTGAAAATAGACTTTTTTTCATACAATATATTCAGATTATAGTTTCCCCTCCTCTAACTCCCCTCCACTTCCCTACCCACCCAAATGTGGCCCATGCCTTTAATCCCAGCTCTCAGGAAGCAGAGGCAAGTGGACCTCTGTGAACTCAAGGATAGTCAGGTCTACACAGAAGGTCCCTCTCCACCTCCTCAAAAAGAGTGTGCCAAGGAAAATCACAGTCAAGTAAAGAACTTAAGCTTTTCATTTAAAGCTACTGCCTACAACTCCTTTTTAAAGTAAAATTATAAAGACTCTCTAAAACACAAGATCTTATAGATAAAAATCTAACTTAACAGAATCAAAACTACAACTATACAACTTTTCTGTTTTATATTATTTTCCCAAATGGAGTATCATCTTAGTCAAAGCTAAAATTTAATCACTCAAAATTTTCATTTCCCTGTAAGTCCTAAAAGGCTAAAATTATTATTATAATAAAAATGAACTGGCCTGCCTAAATTCTGTTACGTATGAAGGTAAAACAACTTAGACTCTAAAACCAAATTTGTATTTCCTCTTGTTTCTTGGTTGTGTATGAGTGTTTTGCCTGCCTGAAGGTATGTTTACCATGTGCATGCCTGGTGCCTGAGGAGGCCAGAAGAGGATATCAGATCTGGAACTGGAGTTACAGACAGTTGTAAGCCACCATGTAGATGCTGGGAATTGAACCTGGATCCTCTGAGAGAGTAGCCTGTTCCCTTAACTCCTGAGCCATCTTTCTAGTCCGGTACACATTTTTTCTTAAAAAATACTGCATCTCACTATGCTGCTACTCAAGCTATCCTTGAATTTCTGGACTCAAGAGATTTCCCTGCTTCATCTCCTGGAGTGTATTGATGCATGCCACTGAGCCTAGCCTCATTTATTATTATTATTATTATTATTATTATTATTATTATTATTGCTTTGTTTTGCTTTTTGAGATAAGGTCTTCCTGTATTATGCAGTCTAGATTGGCCTTCATTGTGATCCTCCTGCCTCTACCTCCCAAGTGCTAGAATTAAATGTGTGCAACCATGTTTGGCTAATTTATAGCAAATGTTTAAACTCTATGTAGAAAATAAGTTTTAAAGCAGAAACATCTAGCAGGTGCACAACTTTAATCCCAGCACTACTCAGCAGGCAGAAGAGGGTCAATCTCAGTGAGTTTCAGGCCAGCCAGTGCTATATAGTAAGACTCTGAAAACACACACAAAAATCAAAAACATCAATACTAAACATTCATTAAACAAAGCACAAATTCTCAATTTAGGATTAACTATAAACCTAAGTCAATAAAATTAACACTCAAGAAAAACCACATGGTTTTTATATTAGACAGCATTAATCATGCTTATCACTGTAAGCTGTACAATGGACTCCCATGAGTAGAACTGGAAAACTACTCCAGCAGGGGGCTTATTTGGGAGATTATGAAAGATACTGGCATGACTTTTCTTCTACACTGTGATGGTTAATCTTGACTGTCAGCATCATTAGATGGAGAAGTACCTCTTTAAATAATAGTTTTGGGTGTACCTGTCAGGTGTTTCCAGAGATGATTAACTGAATGCAGACAGCACCTACATAGGCTAGGGAAGGAGGAAGCCTGCTATCCCCTCCACACTCTGTCTCTGCTCGCTACTGCCAACAGTGGTACGTGCCTGTAATTCTAGTGCTGGGGAGGTGAAAATCAGAAGATCCCTGAAACTTACTGGCTAACTAGCCTTGCCAGGTTAAAAGATCATCTCAAAAAATAAGAAGACAGCAATAGAAGAAGGCATCTACTGTTAACCCTTGGCCTCTACACACAGGTGCACTTGCACCTGCAAACATAAACATGTAAACATAGCTGACACACATGAACAGTGACCCTATGCTTCCTCATTGCATTAGACATTTTAACTGGCTTTCATTTCCACTTGATAATTTAGTGAAGAGGAGAACTAGAGCTATAGTAGAAAAACACACTTACTGTTTTATTTGTTCTAACTTGTCCTCTTCTGCTTTAATATAATCTTTGAGTGATGTCACCAGATCTTTCTCAGTATGGATCAAATCAGTCATCTGGCCTAAACGAGAAGAGAAAGGTATTAAATATCCATCAATACGAATCTTTTAGCTACAGAAGGATTTAACTGGAATAGAACAGATATGTTGTAAAGGATCATTTTCCCCTTTTTTCTCACCAGATAAACCAAAATTAATCCAAATAAAATGCTAATCATGAGATCCAGTTCTAGTTTCTATAACTAATAATTTTGTAAGCTTAGACTATGTTGGAAAATGGTATTTTCATTTACAAATAACACCACTTTCCAAGAATTGCCATTTGCTCTTTACTGCCTCCTCTCTCTTATACCTTACCTTTTGTATTCAAAATTAGTCGGGATCAAATTTTTGATCAAAACACTTAAAAAAGTTGCAAAAATGTTTTAAATTTTTTATTTTTAAAGAGTAAGAGGACTCATTATTTTATATATGGAAATCACATGTTAGAAATATTTATACTTCTGTGTTAGTTCTACAATTTTAAAAGGTTCAAATGGTTAATAGAAAAAAGGGAAACATCTCAACACTTCATTATATATATGAAGTATATAGAGAGGAAATTATAGAAAGCCATAGCTCAAACTTTAAGGCCAAGGGAGCATGGGAGATCTTACAGTCTATGCACTTGGCTCTTTAGAATTCCACCACACACACAAACCCTGTTTTAAACCACATATTTAAACCACATAGCTCTGGCTGTCCTGGAACTCAGTCTGTGTAGACCAGGCTAGCTTTGAACTCACAGAGAATCACCTGCTTCTGCCTCCTTCGTGAATGCTGGGATTAAAGGAGTGGCCACCACTGCCCACCTTTAGCACAATTTTTATAATATTTTTTAAAATTATGATGTGGAAAAAATAACATGTTTACAGTGAAGTAAAAGCAGGTTAGAAAGTAATGTACAGGCCAGGGGTGGTAGCATACACCTTTAGTCCCAGCACTCAGAAGGCAGAAGCAAGCAGATCTCTGTGAGTGCAAGGCCAGCTTGACATACATAGTGAGTTCCAGGACTTCCAAGACTGCACATAGAAACCCTGTCTCAAACATCCAGAAAGAAAGGAGAGAGAAAGTAAGGGAGACAGCGAGAGAAATAAATGTGCAGAATTACTGTGTATCTGCATTAAAATTGTATCTGCATTAATTATGTGTGGAGATTATCACTTTCTTTTTTGTTTTGTTTTTAAAATAGGGTTTCACTATGTAGCCATGGCTGGTCTGGATCTCAGTATGCAGACCAGGCTCAGCTTCAAACTCATAGATATCCACCTGCCTCTGCCTCCAATCCTGGTATTAAAGTCATGCACTGCCACACCCAACTAACAATAACTCTTTGGTATGTTTTTTTCTAAATTTTCCTATGTTTCTAAGCATAAAACACCACTTTTGCAATCAGGAAAAATTAATTTAAAGGAAACAAAGTCAGATAGTACTATAGTTGCTGCCCAGGCACTGGACTCTTACAGTGTACTCAATAAACTATTTTTTTAAGAAGGAAGAAAAGCAGACAAACATAACTGAATCTTTTTTTTTTTTTAACTGCCTGTTTAGACAGGCAAAGGGTAAACCAAGGTTAGTCTTCAGGAATATAGTGCATTAGTTTTACTAATTTAAAACCACAAAAGTGCCGGGCGTTGGTGGCGCACACCTTTAATCCCAGCACTTGGGAGGCAGAAGCAGGAGGATTTCTGTGAGTTTGAGGCCAGCCTGGTCTCCAAAGCGAGTACCAGGATGGGCTCCAAAGCTACACAGAGAAAACCTGTCTTGAAAAATCAAAAAACTACAAAAGCATTTAAATTTTAAAATGTAAAGCACAGTAAGTTATAAATGGCAAAGACTTACCAATTGAAGTAAAAAAGCCTGGATGGGCTGAAGACTGAGGAAGTAGAATCCCTATCATTAAAACACACCAGATCATCTTGGAAGACTTCTCAGGTTCACACACCTACAAGAACAACATGGCAGTTAGTCTCCAGGCTAGAACTGATGCTGATTTTTATAAATCAATTTAATAACAGCTAATTTGTGATTTTAACAGTTAGATGTCCCCATTAGAGAAAAACTTCAACCCACTTGTTTTCCTGTTACTATTTCAAGTAGAGCAACTAAACAGTTGTGGTTTTGTTTTTTTTTTTTATTTTTGGTTGTGAGCCTAGCCTTTAACAGCTTAGCCATCTCTCCAGCCCTAGTTGTGGTATTTTTTAAAGATTTATTTTTATTATCCTTAATTGTATGTGTACACTGTATAGTTATGCATACAAGTATGGGTGTCCTTGCAGGCCAGAGACATCAGATTCCCAAGAGCTGAAGTTACATGCTGTTGTGAGCCACCAGATATGGGTGCTGGGAATAGAACCTGGGTCCTCTGGAAGAGCAGAAAATGTTCTTAACAGCTGAGCCATCTCTCCAGTCCCAGCTGTGGCTTTTTAAATGGCATGAAAAATAGTTTTCCCTTTGATCTAGATCTAAAACATGAATTTCCCACAAAAACATACTTTAAATATCACCAATATATTACTGCATAGACCAAGCTGTCCTCGAACTCAGAGATCTGTCTGTCTCTGCCACCTGAATGCTGGAATTAAAGGTGTGCACCACCACTGCCAGGCTCCCAAGTATGGTTCTAAACTTTAAATTCAAAGTTGTGGATTTGGAGGTGATAAAAATGTTCTAAAATGGAGGTGACTATTTCATAACTCTGAAAGTGCTGAGTCATGAATGATGAAAGAGAATTGTATGGTATATTAATTTAAAACAGATGAAGCTATGTTATTTTTTGTTTGTCTGAGACAGAGTCTCATGTATCCAGGCTGGCCTTGAACTTACTATGTAGCCAAGAATGATCTAGAACTTCTGATCCCAATAACTGGGCATGTACCACCATGCCCTGTTTATGTGGTGCTGGAGATGGAACCCAAAGCATAATAAGTACTGCATCAACTGAGCTTTCCCCCTCAACCACAATGCTATTATTTTAAGTTGTGGAGAATACCAGGAGAATTAACAGCCCTATACATTTAAGTTAGTAATTTTTCTTAAAGACACAGTTTTGAGGGTTAGCTTTGGAGAAAGGTAGTTTTGCTGTTATTATTTGTTTTGTTTCTATTGTTAGGAAAGGCTAACTTCTCTTACTACTACCGTGTTCTATGTTTAAAAAAAACAAAAACACCCAAGCCTAGCACACAGCTAGCTGTGACTTTCCTCTAATTTCAACCTTGTAACAAAGCCCTTGCTTTTCTTCTTTTGTATGTGATGCACCTGTGTGCATGTGTAGCCTGAAGTTGACACCTGACATCTCTCTAATCACCCTCTACATTATTCATTGAGGCAGGCTCTTTCAACCAAACCCAAAGCTCACTCATGAGGCTAGTCCCTGTAGCCAGCTTGCTCTAGGGATCAGGTCTTTGCCATCTAAGGTTGAAATCACAGGCAGACTGTCACACCCACTTGACATACTACCTGCATTCTGGGATCTGAACTCTGGTCTTCACAGTCTTTAAACAGAGTCTCTCACCACCACTGCCTTCTGTCTTTTTTCACTGTCCCTGAGAGCAAATAATCTTCTCTAGTGAGGACTACTCATGATAAAGAGGGTATTAAGTAACCACTGAACGGTTCTGCCTTGCTTCACCAACTGCCCTAGCACTCTTCCTCCTCCCCTACCAAAAACATGGGCTTTCTCATTGCTTTACAGCCCAGTACATTACATCACTACTTGCTTCAGAAGCAGGTTCCCATCACTTAGGCTGACTTGGCAACCTGTTCTTGTAGGCATTTCTCTGATCTTTCCCATGTGAATTTGCCTAAACCAACAGGCTTTTCAGAGGCCTAACAAAGCCCCTATTTCATAAAAGCTGAAAAGTAACTTCACCCTTAAGTTGAATCTCAATAAAAATATATCATCCCCATAAAATGGCATTCTGGAAGAACTCCTATATCTCCTCCCTTAAATTTGCTACAAATTTCCAGATACTTCCAGAACCACACAGTGGTGAAATACAGTTTTCTTGGCTGCCTTACAGTGATCTGGGGAAAGCTTCTAGAATGTAGCAGATGCAGGCACTTCCTCTCTTGGGCTCCTGCCAACACACAAGGCGTTTTCAAAACATCAGGCTGTCTGAAGAGTCTAGAATTTTCTCAGTGTTTAATGATTTCTGCCATAATTTTCTTAATGAGTAAATGCTATTTCCAGAAGAAAATTACACATGCTTTGATTATATTAACAGAAGACTAATCACAAGTATTGTGTACATTTTTAACTCTTATGATAAAGTTTCGATCTGTCAGGTAAGATATTTTTCATTACTAAGATATTTTGTCATTAAAGACTCTTTGTTACTTGACATTGTCTTTAAACCTCACAATAAATCGAGTCATTAGCTTACAGAAACAACTAAAAAGCAGCTTTAAAATGGCATTTTTCTTCCAGTAACTATTTTTTTAACTTTTCCATTTAAAAAAAAATATATTGTTTTAGATTTAAATGTATGAATGTTTTTCTGTGTGTGTGTGTGTGTGTGTGTGTGTGTGTGTCTGTCTGTCTGTCTGTCTGTCTGTCTGTCTGTCTGGTGTGTCTCTGTGTGTGTGTGTGTGTGTGTGTGTGTGTGTGTTTGTGTACCATATTCGCACATGGTGCCCTCAGAGGCCAGAAGAGAATGTTGGGAGTCCTTAAAACTGGACTTATGGATGGTTCTGAGGCACCATATAGATGCTAGAAATCAAACCCTAGTCTCCTGTAAGAGTGTCAAAATGCAATAAATTGCTGAGCCATCTCTCCAGCCCCTTTCCCTCTTATTTGTATACGGGTCTTTTGCATGTATGTCTGTGTCACCTGTGTGCAGTGCCTGCAGAGGCCAAAAGAGATCAGCAGATCACCTGAAACTAGAATTTACAGCTGGGACTCAAACACCAGTGGCTCTGGAAGACAGTGCTCTGAAGCCCTGAGCCATCACTCCAGCCCTGAAAAACTATACTTTTAATAACTTTAGAGTCCATATAAAACCCCAAAGTACTAGCAATATAAAGAATAAATGTCTGCTTCTTCAAAATAAATTTTACAAAGATCAAATAGCTACAGTCAAAACAGTGTAACAAAACGAGCTATAAGTTCTCTGAAAGCCAGGAACTTCTAGGCTTAAAAATATGAAAACAGGTGCCAGTAAAATGGCTCAGCTGGTAAGGGACTTGCAGACAAACAGATGACCTGAGTTCAATCCTCAGACCTCACATGGCTGAGAGAGAACTGACTCCTATTAGTTGCCCTCTAGCCTCTATACAAATCACAATACAAGCCTTCTCCCCACAAATTAATTAAAAAATGAAAAGGTGTTAGGTGTGGTGGTAGCACCTTTAAATCCTAGAACTCAGGAGGCAGGGGCAGGTGGAGCTCTGTGAGTTCAAGGCCATTCTTGTCTACATGGTGAGATCCTGTCTCAAAAATAAGGGGCTAGAGGGATATAGCTCAGGGTTTAGAGTTATGTACTGCTCTTACAGAGAATCTGAATTCGATTTCCAGCACCCACACCTGGTACCTCACAACCACCTATAACTCCAGCTCCAGAGAATCCGACTTTTCAGGTCTCCATAGCAGGTACCTGCATACACACACACACTCCTGGGGAAACAACTCAGTGGACAACATGACTTGCCTCACGTGAGGACCTGAGTTTGTTCCCAGAACTGGCGTCTGTAATCCCAGTGCTACTACAGTAAGATAGAATACAAAGACAGGAAAATCCCAAGAAGCTTATAGGATAGATAACCTGTGCACACAACAGCAAACAACAGAAGTCAGGTTACAACACCTGGAGTTATCCTTTGACCTTCAAAACACTCTTGCCTTCGTATACACACACTTGCAGGAACACACATGGGGGAGAGGGCGAGGGAGAAAGGAGAGAAAACACAATCTATCAAAAACCAGATGCTATAAAAATGAATGCTTGTATGGGGCCACTGAGGTAGCCTAGTGGATAAAAGCTGACACCAGCCTGAGTTCACTCCTCAGGACCCACATGGTGGAAGAAGAAAAGTGTCCTCTGACCTCCACAGAAGCACCACGACGCGCACGCACGCACGCACGCACACAAAGTAAATGAAGTGCAATAAATGAAAAATTTAAATGAAACTTTTTTAAAAAATAACTCCTAAGGAGTCCAGACTAAAAAGATGCTAATAGGTAAACTGATAAATTAGAAATTCAAAAGGAAAAACTATGAGTAACAGGGATCATTTCTATAGTTTGTTGCTTAACAACAACAACAAAAAAAGTCAAATTTGTACATTTGTAATTCCAGTGTTTAGGAGACAGAGGCAGAAGAATCAGCAGTTTAAATCCAACCTGAGTTATAAATAGTGAGAAAATTATCAGTATAACATAGTTGTAACTGTTTGTAAGAAGATATGCAGAAGGAACTCATGAGAACAACATTAGGCAACTTTTTTCATATACCCCTGCATATCTTGTTATCATGTGTGTATATATGATGTATGTGTAGGAGTGCACACATGTGTAGGTCACAGGATAACTTGGTGCAATTAGTTTTCTCTTTCAACCTTTACAAGGATCCTGGGGTTCAAACTCAGGTGCTCAGTGCTGTGTGGCAAGTACTTTACTTACCAAACCATCTTGCCACCTATCTATATATTTTTCAGATGTCTTATAGTGTAAATCTATCTGAAGGCAAACCAACTATGAAGTAGTGAACTACACTGTCATAGTGGCATACCTGCCCACATTCTCCTCCTTCCTAGAAACAGAGTCGTAGCCCAGAGCAAACCAATTACTGACCCTCATCCTCACGGACATAATTAAGAAATGGGCTTGTGAATGGGAGAAAGCAGGTCTCATATAATTGCTTAACTCACATATCAACTGGGGCTGAACCTCTGACTGTTTTACCTAGTTCCAAAGGATGTAATCTAGCTTATAAAGGCAAAGTAACACAGACTCAAGTATTTCTAACCACAAGGTCTCTTATTCTTTACCACTGGTGCACTGAATCAGTGAGATAACCCCAATAACTTCCCAATACACCCAAGGAAGCCTCTTATATAACTTTTTTTCCAGGCTATTTTAAATTGGATTTGATCATTTGCAATATAAAGTTCAGGCCTATACAGTATCACTCCAAACAATCAGCAAGACAAGCTAATTATTGTTATATAACTATGGCTCTCAAACTGCCATATAAGAACCATCTAAAGGTCTAAGATAGGCAGGTAATTTTTAAATATATCCAGGTTGCTGGTCTGATGACACTACTCTGAGAGCCACTGGATACAGAAAAACAGAGACCATAAAAACAGGACTCTTTGTTTAAAATGGGTTTTACACTTCAATTTATCTTTCGGAAAAACAGACTCACTCTATGGAATGGTTCTAATCTATTTCAATACTATGTCCCATTTACCCACACTCACTCAACAACCTAAGTGGCATGTTAATAGGTAGCCATAGCTTTATTAATCACAGTTTTTTTAAAGCATAATGATTTTCTTAATTATAATGTCCTACATTTATTTCTACCCTTCAAGTCTGCAAAAGCAAATCACTATAGAGTACTTAAGAGTCAAGCTTCCCAAAGATAATACAGCATTAAGAAAAAGTGGGATGTAACTGTCTTTTGCTCTAAACCTTCAAGTGTAGAATAGAATTTAAATTAGCCAAAGTAAATGTACATCTTATAGTATTTATTTGGTTTTTTAGAGACAGAGTTGTATTATGTAGTCCAGGCTGGCCTTGAATTAATTCTCAGAGATTTCCCTACTCCTGCCTCTGGAGTATTGAATGTATCTCTCCTTAAAAGGAAAAAATAAGTGTCAGGATTCCTGAAAAGACCTGCAAAGAGAGGAAAGAGAGGAGAAGATATAAGGGACAGAAGGAGGAGAAAACAGAAAAGAAAGCCCAAGTAGATTCACATATGCCAAGATAAATTTGGTATTGTAACAATATGAATAATTTCTTGAAAATAATTTATGGGCCTGATGTAGCAGTGCAGACCTGTAATCACAGCACTTATGAGACTAAAGCAGGAAGACTGTCAATCTGAGATCAGTCTGGACTACCACAAAGAGTTCTAGTTAAGTCTAAGCTACATAGCAAAACCATGTATCAAAAAGACAAGGGTTTGATTACTGGTTAAACAGTAGATACATAATTTTTATCACACAATCCTGTAATATACATGTATATTGTATGTTTAGTGTGAATGTTGTATTTTTAAAACAGTTGGGGGTGGGCAGAATAGAAGCAACCTTACTGACGGGCACATTCTCAGGTAAGCCTGAATAAAAATACACTGCTATCTATCTAACACATAACTCTTCTACCATGCTTCTTCCAGGAAAAGTCCAGCTCCATCAGGTCAATCAAACCTATGAAAAGTTTTGGAAAGGTTTTGGAATAATTCTACTACACTGTAAACATTTACAGTGTTATCCGCAGTGATTGAGTTTTCAAGTACAAGTTATTTAATAGATTACTAGAACAGGGCATCTGGCAGATATTTTATTATCCTTTCAGCCTCATATTTTTCTTCTAAAAAAGTTGCAACATTTTAAGAAAATTCCTCTTTCCCAGACACATCACCCAAATCTTAATGGAGATAAAAGAATGCTTGATATTCTAATCTAAACTTTGCCTGACATTAAAATTTTCCACAAGGCTCCTTTTAAGTCTCTCCATGCCTCCCATACTTGTTTCAAAGCTTTTAGAAAGCTCTAGCAGATCTCATGCTAACTGCTCATTCTCCTGGCTTCTGTGTTCACCTTTAATCTTGTGATAGTTTTCACAATCAACAAAAACTCTGCTTCCTAATGAGGCTGCTACAATGTGCTGTGCAATTGGTCTTGGCATGTTTTCCTATTCAAGTAGGACATGTTTCCTAAAACAGCTAAGCAATTGCTAGAAGAACTAGTTGAATTTCTAATCTTCCTTGTAACCCTCATCGAACTGTCATTTGTCTTAACTTTATTCTATAAATTTCCATCATGCTTCTGATTTTTTAATTAAAAAATTTTAGGAATCATTATTGAGTTGGTATTGTTCTTTTTTTAGACTGCCTATTTTATTTTATTTTATTTTATTTTATAGACAGGGTCATTCTTTGTAGCCCTGGCTATCCTGAAACTCATTCTGTAGACCAGGCTGGTCTTAAACTGTGTCTACCTGAGTGCTGGAATTATAGGCATGTCCACCACATCCGGCTTAGACTGCCTATTTTACTTTTTTCAGATTTTTTTTATTTGAATTAGAAACAAGATTGTTTTACATGACAATCCCAGTTCCCTTCTCCCTCCAGTCCTCCCCTATCATCCCACCCCCCAACTAAAACCCTACCTATCACATATTCTTTCTGTTCCCCCTGGATGGTGAGGCCTTCCATAGGGTGTCATCAGAGTCTATCATATCCTTTGGGATAGGGCCTGGGCCCACGCCTGGGCCGACTGCCTATTTTAAACTAAACAACAGATTTTTGTCATTGTTTTAAGCACCTTAGGAACACAGGTATTTCCTGCCAGGTGTGGTGTCACTCACCCACAATTCAAGTATTCAAGTAACTAAGATTATGAGGAGTTCTAAACCAACCAGCCCAAGGGGGGGTGTGGGTGTGTGTGTGTGTGGGTGGTGGGTGGGTGGGTGGGTGGGTGTGGGTGTGTGTGTGTGTGTGTGTGTGTGTGTGTGTGTGTGTGTGTGTGTGTGTCCTATCTCAAAGCATACCTTTCCTAATGTAGGAAAAAAGTCAGACTTGTTTTTCCGGGATAGAGAACCTAAAAAAACTAAGTAGTATTAGGAGCATTCTAAATAAATAAGATCCATCAATAATGTCTACTTTATTTGGTGGCCTTTTAATAGGCAGGAGAATTAAGTATGATGTTAAAACATGAGGCTAAAAATGACCATCACCAAATAATTTAAAAAGCAGTACTTCAGGGCTGGAGAGATAATTCAGCAGTTAACAGCACTGGCTGTTTTTCTAGAGGAACCGGGTCTGATTCCCAACATCCATATGACCACTTGCTGTTGTCTGTAACTACAGCCCCAGGGGATCCGACACCCTCTTCTGGCCTTTTCAGACACTATACATATGGTGTACAGACACTGACACATAAAATAATTAAAAATGCCTTAGGCTTATAAAAACAACAACAAACCCATGTAATTTAAATTAAGGCACTTAGGATGGTGTCAGGCACACAGAGGACACTTAAGAAATGCCAACAGTAGGGCAGAACTGACAGCTGAATTTGTTACCAAGGTGTCTTGAGGGACACAGAACGGAAAAACAAAGAGGCCAACTCAACACTCACTAGAAGTCAGATGTAGACTCTACAAAGAGTGGAAGGAGGCTGTGGAAAGGAAGAAGGAAAAGAAACAATTACATATGCAGTATCTGACATTGCTTATGACCTGCTATATAAAAACAGTAACGTCTTCTAAAATGTCTTATACAGATAAAATAAAGATGCCAGGTGCTGTGGCACACACCTGAAATCCCGGTCCCAGGAGGTAGAGGCAAGAGGATCAACCAAGAGTTTGGGGCCAACCTGGTCTAAATAGTTAGTTCTGAGCCAGTTGGAGAGACACAGTTGAGACCTTGTCTCAAAACAACAAACAAAAACACCAGCAAATAAGAAAATAAGCAAATAGGAAAAGAGCTAATAATCCCTGTGCTCAGAACATTGAACCAGTAGACCTGAGTTTGAGGTTCACCTGAACTACAGAGTCCACAGTTGCCAGCCTGAACTAACAATAAGATCCTGTCTCAAACAAACAAACAAACAAACAAAAAAACCCTACATACAAAGACCCCCACACACACACACTTTTGCATATGATTAAGCAACTGTTCCAGACTTCCCAGTATTGATTTGCTGTTTAGTTTGCCAAAACTGAACTGAGCTGAATGTGGTGCCATTTAAGCAGCTGAGACAGGATAATTTTGAGTTCAAGGCAGTCTGGTCTATGACTCGGTCTCAGAGTTCCCTTTTTTTTTTTTTTTTTTAATTGGCCATGTTTGTGTGTGAAGTCTATTTTGTTCACTGACTATCTTTTTCTAATGCCATACTGTTTGGAGTATGGTGGCTCTTCTCAAGTGTTTTCACTTTACCCAACAATTTCAGATCAGCTTGTCAGTTTCTGTAAGCATACAGCTGGGATATAGGTTGGTGTGAGAAGAATGAGAATCTTAATATTCAGTCTTCCAATCCATGAAGATGGTATAACCAAAGTTTTGTAACTATCATATACTCACCTTGTACATAATTCTGTGAAGTTGCAAGTTTCTGGTATTATTAAGATGGTAATTTTTCATTTAATCACCAGTTGCTCAGTACAAGTTAATACAACTGACCATTGTATATTACAGGACTTTCTATCCTGTAAACTTGCTGAATGCACTCATTTGGAGGACTTTGCTTTTTGTAACAGAATCACATGTAGCCCAGGCTGACCTCAAGCTCACCATGCAGCAGACAATAACCTTGAAACTCCAAATCTTCCTGCCTCTCCTTCCCATGTGCTGGAATTGCAGGCACAAGCCCTCTAAAGCTACTTAAAATTATCTTTCAGATCTTTTTTATAGCTATGTTGTCTAAGAACAGTGACAATTGTTACCTCTTAAAGCATATTGTTAAAAAAACAGACAAGCCAACAACTGGAGGGAAACTATTTCCTTATGATTTATATTCTAGTTTTTCTGCTCCTAGATATTAACCTGGGGAGCAGAAGCATATGCCTCTAATAATGATGTTTACACAAAAGCTCACGCAACACAACACAAAAAATGAACCAACTGTCCATCAAAATACTATTCAATAAAAAGGAATGTACATAAAACAACATGAATAAATGCCAAAACAGTCAATGCTAACTGTAAGTAGTCAGACTCACACCTCCCCCACACAAAATTACTTTACATTAATACCCTAAAACCCACAAATGAATCTTAAGTCACATAAAGGAATGGTCTCTAAGATCAGGAAACAGAGAGACCTCAAAGATTGAAAAGAAAAGAAAATTCAGAGAACTGGGTATAGTAATCCCAGCACTTAAGAGGCCTCAGCAGGAAGATGCTGAATTTGTGGTCAGCCTAGGCTACATATTGAGAGATTCTGTGTCAAGCAAACAAAAATGGACAAAACAAAAACAAAAAACAGTCACTCACTACATTTCAATACAGTGCTACAGCATGTGGCCTACATTCAAAAAGAGGTGAATTTTCTTTGTAAAATAAAACAATCTGAGGACTAAAAAGAGATTAAGGTAAAGCTCTAGGCAGCTGGCATCACAATTGCTAACTTGAGGCAACTTTGTCTTTTGAAGGAGGTGCAAAATAATCCAGATAACAATTCATGATTAGAAAGCTTAATTATTCAGACAATAAAATCAGGGACTGAGGTAAAGAATGTTATAAAAATGTATAATCAGAAAAGCAAAATAGATTAACATAAAAGATAGTGATAAAAAACTTACATAGGTTACAGTTATTCACTTCTCTAAAGTCCTTATAAAGCACCTTCTTCCAACAATTTGCTTATAGAATTCATTTCTGTAATTATTGTAATTAAAATTCAGAATTGCCAGGCAGTAGAGGTACAGGCCTTTAATCCCAGTACTGGGGAGGCAGAGGCAGGCAGATCTCTTGAGTTCGAGGACAGCCAGAACTAAATTGAGAAATCCTGTACAGAAGAAAAAAAAAAAATCAGTTTTCCTTCCTTGGGTCTACTTTCTATGGTTTCAGTCACCTATGGTCCACTGTGGTTCACAAAGATTGCCATAGGGCTGGGAAGATGGATCAGTAGGTAAAGGAAACTGCCATCAAGATCCCACACGGAGCAAGAAGAGAGCAAACTCCCAAAATTTGTCCTCTAAGGTCTGGAAAGAATTTGGCAAAACACTTCTGTGAGTTCGAAGCCAGCCTGGTCTACAGAGCGAGATCCAGGACAGACTTCAAAGCAATACAGAGAAACCTTGTCTCAAAAAACCAAAACAAACAAACAAACAAACAACCAGTACATCACCTGAAGTTTCTGATCCCCGCCCACTGGGAGTCTTGAAAGGCAGCTCCTATGGACAACTACGAAACGTTCTTCTAGTTGATGCATCATGCAATACTTAATAAAGCTTCTTTTCTCTTTGAAAAGATCCATATATTTTTATTCTATATGCATTTTGTTGGTGCACATTGTGCATGAAGTGCCCTCAGAGGCCAGAAGAGGGCCTTGTATCTACAGATGGCTTTGAAAGTTTATAGGGTGCTACAAAAGAAATCTGGGTCTTCTGGAAGACCAGCCAGTGTACCCAACAGTTATAATGACTTATAGTTATCAACTGTTTGTCCTCTTTTTCAATCAAGTTCCCAAGATGAGGAAAAGACACAGTTACTTAAGAACACATATACTAGTACTAAACACATAATTCAGCATCTAAGAGCATGTTGCTCTTACAGAAGACCAAGGTTTGATTCTCAACACTCATATGGTGGCTCTGTAACTCCATTTCCAAGGGTTCTGACCGCCACGCCTTTTCTGGCCTTTGCAGGGACAGCACACAAAGATATTTTTACAGGCAAAACTCCCATACACACACAATAAACATAATACATTTTTAAAAGATCACATATACTAGAATAAAAGAAAATGAATTCAGTTGCAAAGGATGTGAATGACTCCAAATATGTAGATTCATTCAGAACTTAATTCATTTTTAATATGGAGTAAAATAACAGCATCATGTTGGCAGATGACATAACTTTCATGTTTTATGAAACACTTTCTGTAACTAATGATTTTCCCCCAGGCTACCAACAATTTAACAATGTTCATTAGGCTGAGGATATAGCTCAGTAGCAAACTTCCAGCTTGTCATGTACAAGGCATTAAATTTGATACCTAACAACACCAATTTTTTAAATTAAATAATAATGATCAAGTCTATTATAACTACTAAGACCTTCAGTGCAATGCTGAAATTATTTCTAAATATGCTGTTTGCATTACCCCAGGCAGGCAGACTAGTTATCAAGGATAGAGTATTATGAAACCATGAATCAAGAGGACAGACAACCTGCAACCAACCCACATCCAAGTCCTAGTTTTGCCACTTACTATATTAACTAATAGATGAGACCTTTTTGAGTCTTTTATTTATAAAATGGAGCTGGCCATAAAAGTACCTCACAGAATTTCCTTAAAAGCGAAGTTCTAGGACACAGGGAATATGGCTCAGTGGAAAAAGTACTTTCTTAGCACGCATACAATCTGGGTTGGATCCCCAGCATAGAGGAAGGAGAGCCTAGCAGTATAGACAGGTTATATATGTGTATATAAAACTACATAGTGATTTCCAGGACAGTCAGGGCTACACAGTGATGAGACTTTGTTTCAAAAGTAAATAAAAAGTATTTTCTGCAGCACTTTCTACATTATTTTAGGACCCAGTACAATTATTGATTTTTGTGATTTGGATATAGTTTTATACCCAAAAGGTTCATCTGTTGGAAGCTTAGTTCCCCAGTGTGGTTGTAGAAGGGGAGTGAGTGGGTGGAAAGACATAAAGGCATGCAAGTGGGAGGTGCAGAATCACTATCGGGAGTCAGGTCTTTGTCCTTCTCATATGTGAACTCAGGTTTCTAGGCTTGGTGACAAGTGTCTTTACCCCCTGAGCTATCTCATCATCTGAATGGTAGAAGTTTTAACGTGTCATTGTTTAAATTTCATGTGTATGAACATTTTGGCCACATGTATGTATTGCAGCACATGCATGCCTGGCACCCACAAATGTCAGAAGATCTCTAGAACTGCAGTTACTCAGCCCCCATGTGGGTGTTGGGAATCAAACCCAGGTCCTCTGCAAGAGTAGCAAGTGCTCTTCACCACTGAGCCATCTGCCCAGCCCTAGTGGCAGAACTCATAAGAGGCGAGGACTAAATGGGGGGAGGTCAGGTCACTGGGGACACCATTCTCAGAAGGGACTAATGAAGTGGCTAAATTACTGGAACACCACTCTTAGAAGGGATAATGCTGCTCCAGGGTTCCCTCCGACTGGACTGTTAGGGAATGCGAACCATACTCCCGAACCTACCTGGCTTCCCTTTTTATCCCATGACAACTTTCAAATACACTCTTACCATCGTGAGGCCATCACTAGTGCTGATCACAAGTCACAGCCACATTTGTAATACTTTCAGATTCATGAGCTAAACAAAACTCTTTTCTTTACATATTATCCAGCCTTGAGCATTTTGTTATAACAATAGAAAAATTATTAATACAAGGCTGGGCATGATGGAATATGCATTTAAACCCAGCATTTGGGAGGCAAACATAGGCTGATCTTTCTGAGTTGGAGGGAAGTTCCAGGTCAACCATGGCTACAATAGTGAGAACCTTTCTCAAAAATACTTAATTAATTACAGAGATGAAAAGAAAACCAGGTAAAGTTAACTGCAACCATCCAAATAAATGAAACAATCACTAAATTATAGTCTTCCCTTTATACTATTTATAATAAATAGCTCAAATGTACAATACCAGAAGCATGATATATTAATTTGATTTAATATTACTGAGAAAACTGTAAACCACCAAAACATGGACACATTCACAAAAAGCAGGAAGCAGAAGGAATCTAAGGCAGAATTTATTCTGATAATAGTTACGTAAGAAGCATGAGTCTTAGTACTGTATTTTTAGCCGACATCCAGCTAATTATACCAACAGTCATCCTGAGCATCCAAAGGAAAATAGAAAGAGGAATTTGCTTCAAAATTAGGGTACTATAGAATAGTATCCTAAATGAGAATCTTTTTAAATTTTCTAGATTTTTATTCGGGCATAATATCTATTTGGCTAAAAGAAAACTAATGATAGGATAGCTTCAACCTATATAAAAACATTTCACCAAATATAAACACAAGTGTTAGCTGATTTCACATATGTAAGTACCCATTTATTTGGCTTGTATCATATATGCATGTATTTACACATACAAGCCACAAATGGTTGAATTGTAAGATTTAAGATCTTACCACAAGAGAGGCAATAAAATTCAATGTCAAAGACCATTCGAGTTATTTTGCTTATTCCCATGCTTACATCACCTTCAGAGCATCACAATATTGGGGGGAGAGGAAGGACAAGATATGATATACTTTCATTGACTCACAAAATTCTGAGGACCTATTTTGTTAAAAACACTTTCAGCAAAAGTTTACTAGAGCCATCTACATACTTGAATGAAGCTGACACATGCTCATTTCAACTTTCTGAAATAGTCAAGAAAGTCTGCCTCAAGAAGCCTAAATATTCTTAAATAGTAGCTTCACATCTCTTATTTTTTTAGGGATTCTTATAATGGAGTTAATAGATGGGGCATAAAATGGTATATAAAGTTATACAGAAACATGTGTATTTGTATTTTCTTATTTAGGCCCCCACCTTTCTCTAGACTTTCAAGGGGTTTCACGGCCTCAAAATAGGTTGAAAACCATTCTGGATCTCATAGATTATTCTAAGAATAATAATTATACCCAGGTTAGTCATTTATTAAAAACAAAGCATTCCTTCCATAGAAACTAAGGTTCACAAACTTTATGGCTGTCCCAATTCTTACCACATCCCTGGCATGAAAAATACTGCTTGTCAATATATAACTCATTCTGCAGCTACAGAAAAATAGTAGGATCTCCCTACCAAAGCTAAGATTCATCTTCAACATAGGTGACCTGAAGCTTTTTCTTTCAATATTTATTCTTTATAATAATTGCAATACCTACTTTTCACCTTCTTTGCTAGCTTAGTTACCAATCAATAAAATGGCCAATCCTTTTTTTATCACAGTCCCTGTTTCCAGTCCTTCCAAACAAAACTCAGTTAAGTATAACAGTGGAAACTGCTTCACCCACCTAAAGGAGGAGCAGCCCTTTCCTCAGTCAGTAAATCCAAAAGGCATTTGCCCTCAGAAAAGCACCAGACACAAATTCCAAAGCCAAACTGCCATAATCTTTTAAAGTAATAATAATAAAAAAATCCAGCTTCCTACAGAAAGAAAAGGTAAAACTTCAAATTCATATTTAAGGTTCTGAAATGACTCAGTCTAAGAAAAATCAAAGGCTAAGGAGAAAAAAGAAATCACGGCTATTCATATTTCAAATTAAGACAAAAAATTCAAGTTTGTTCACTCTCAGCTTCTTCACTACTTTCTGCTTTAAAAAAATCTTATTTTCTCCATAGAAATAATCAAAATAACCCTTTTATGTGTTTTTAAAACTAATTTCCAATGCAGGCTTGATTTTTTAAATGTGACTATTTTAGGAAAAGACTAGCTCCATTCATAAGCTACATCTAAACCTGAGAAGGGAAATACGTTTTTTCCCTCAACCTTAAAAAAAAAAAAAAAAAGGCAAAAAGTTGATGAAAGAACACTACTGCCACGTCTCCCCCTTCCCCCACTCACGTAGTGGCTATTCCATCCCTCCAGAGCGCATTCCAAGGAAAAGTCCAAGAGCCACAGCTCTCAGAGAAACAGTTAAGTTGAAATTGCAAGTTCCTTTTAATTTTTTTTTCCATATCAATTCCTAAAAGAGGACCCAGAAGCTTCTCCGTTCCTCATAGGCAACGGTACAAAACTCCAAGTCCTCATTCTGTGCGGTCCTCCGCTCAAGATGTTGGCGTCTCAAAATCGCATCTGTATTAAGTTCCCGCTCTTGACAAAGTCTCACATTCGTCGTACCATCCTCACCCTCACACTAAACATCCATCTGGGGGCCAATCACAAAACTCAATTTAAAATTCTCACACAGCCCTGGAAGGTTTGACTGAAATGGACTGACTTTTCGACCCTACAGAGGGAGGACGAAAAAGGGGGTGGGGGGTGAGTGAAACGAAGGGGAGAGAGGGGGATATAGAGACGGGATTCATGCCTCCTTAAGTGATTCACCGGGATGAAGACGGAAGGAAGAAGCCAGCTTCCCCAACAGTGTGTGTGAATGACAGCCGCTGCTCAGCTCCAGCAACTAACCTCCCCGGGCTATGTCTATCTAACTGCTGAGACAGCACCGACAGCGACGCGCCGCAGACAAGTTCAGCCCTAACTTTTCAGTAGGTCCCGCTTCCCAAAAAGCGAAAAGAAAAGGAAAAAGCAAAAGCAAAAAAAAAAAAAAAAAAAAAAAAAGGCCGAGTGCCTCGGCGCCGCAAGCCTCCCCCGTGGCCACATGCTAACCATCTGCGGCTGTGGCAGCCCCAGACCCCGGCCCGCCCTCGCCTTCCCCCAGCTTTGGAGGGAGGACCAGGTGCCGCTGGCGACACCAGTCAACAGGGAGGCTGGCTGCCCGGGATGGAACATTCAAGAAGGTCCTAGTCCCGGGGCGGGGCAGAAGCTGCTGCAGCCCCAGCCAGAGGCAGGACGGGGGCGGCGAGGGAAGCCGGGGGAGCGGCGGGGAGGCTGGGCCTCGGGAGTCCGCGCGGGGCCGAGTCCCCTCGCAGAGAGCCGGGGGGCGGCGGTGGGAAGGGCAGAGCCCCCGCCGCCAAGAGGGAAGGGACCCCCCGGCTGCTCGCGGGGACCCGGCACCGCTCCCCAAGGTCGGAGGAGCGCCTCACCTGGACAGCGGGCCGTGAGGGCGGCGACAGCTCGGCTCCCGTTGGTCCTGTCGGGTCCTGTCGCCTGCGCTCGGGCCGCTACCACCCCGTTACCCACGGCCTGCCGGCGGTGCCACTGGGCGGCAGAGGGAGCCCGTCAGCCCTTTTATATCCCCAGGCTTGCGCCGGCGCGCCGGGAACGGGGCGGCCGCGGCCCTCGCTACGTGCGCTCGGTCACACCCGCGCCCTCGCCACTGCGCAGGCGCGCGCCGCCGGTCTCCCACCCACCCGGAGTCGCCCCGGACCGGGGAGTTCCAGGCCCAGGCAGGCCCACGCGAGGGCGCAGTGCGCCTGCGCAGAGCTCCCGCCACGCCGCCGTCACCGTGGTTACCACGGAGGGTTTTTTTTTGTTGTTGTTGTTGTTTTTCACCTCCACCCAGTTCCCATTCGATCTAGCGCCTTCACTTCAGGGTCTGCTGTCGAAGGTGTCAGGACAGACGTGTCTGGAAAATTAGCAGAGGCTTATAAGAGTGTAGAAAATAACGCGGATTCGTAGAGTGGGAAATAACACGATGCGTCCCGGGCGGCTGTCAGGGCTTTCTTGGCCCTTACGGCTTTTGGGTTTTAATCAGCGCCTATTTACACCTTGAAACACGAGGATTTTGCTCTGTCTCCCACCTGTATATTTTATCAGTGACTAACAGACTGAACTCGAGCTTCACCTGGGTTCAAATCATAAGGCAGTGTTGTGTAAGGTTGTGCTTTAACCTGCCTGTGTCTTAGGATCTACATCTGCAAAGGAATACCGTATTATTTATTATGCGTCTCCTAGGATGACTGAAAGAATTAAATACGATAATGAATGAGAAAAGCGCTAACTTAGCACAGGCCTAGGATTCAGGGAGAAGTTGGACACTTACATAATGGGAGCTGGTGTCGGGAGAGCGGGGGTTGCTGGGCTGTTAGTTCTTGAACCATTGCCTAGCATGGAAGAAGGCCTTAGATTTTATTACCTACACCCAAACAAACCAACACAAAACAAACAAGTGTCGACAACCATAAAATAGTTTGGAGATGTGGCACAACAGCTAAGAGTTCAGTTCCCAGCACCCATGTTGATCTGATCAAAACAGCCAGTACGTCCAGCTCCAGGGGATCCAGACACCTCTGGGCCTCCAAGAGCACATGTATTTACCCACACAATACAACACACTCTCTCACATTCTCACACTGCGCCCTCGCGTGGGCCTGCCTGGGCCTGGAACTCCCCGGGCCGGGGCGACTCCGGGTGGGTGGGAGACCGGCGGCGCGCGCCTGCGCAGTGGCGAGTTAAAATTAATAAAACTAAATCTTAAAAAAAAAAAAACATTATTGAGCATGCTATATGAGGTAGTAAGTATTGTGTCTGAGCTTAGTGATGGTTTTAAAGAAAGCCTAATTTAATTGCTAACTGGAAGTACAGACAATGTGAGAGATAATTTACCCCTTGTCAGTGAAAGAGTAACTTCTCTAAGACTTGTTATTCATTAAAAATTGTCTGTAAAGTTTTCCTTGTTTGCTAAAGTATGGAACTGACACTTATCTGAGAGGCGGGGTTGACTATAGAGATAAAGAGTTTCAGGCACCCAAAAGTAATGATTTCTAAATTTGTGGTTCTGCAAGTCTAGTCAGGGTCTATAAAGCCAAAATTAGTTTTGTAGGGAGATTTCGCTTTCTTTCACTATAATGACAACACAACTGAATTTTCCAGAGACTACAGCACCTTTGTAATAGTTTAAGGGTAGAGCATATCCCATCCAAGCCAGAAGTAAGAGAATTTACAGAAATCTAAACAAAAATACCACACATATCTCACTAATACTTTTTAACTATCTTTATTAAAATGTTATTTGTGTAACTTAATATGCTTGTCTTAAGATGCATTAATAAAATGTTTTACATGTTTTTGAACTCCCACTACAGTAAGTGCTGACAGATATGACCCATATAAAAGCTCCTTTGATCCTTAATATGTTTTATGAGTCAAAGACAAAAGGATGTCTCCAGACCCTGAAATTAGTCAGTGAAACTTCACTTTCAGGAATTTGCCTTGGCAGTGCCCTTCCACGACCTTAGAAGGGATCTTAGCAATATGTCTTCGGGACCATATACTTTTATAAACTTGGTAAAAAAAAAAAAAAAAAGTAAGATATTTTTACTGTTCTCCTTCATCCTCAGTGACTTCCTTTCTGCTACAGTTCCTCTTGACAATAGGTGTTGGAGTAGCTGGCAGGCATCTAAAATTTTTTGCTAAAATTGAACTAGCGTTACATTTGGTTTGAGTTTAGTAAGATTTATTTTTGTAGCCTGGAGCCTCTTTTATATGTGGTTAGGATATTGCCAGCTGTCCCAAGCTTCCAAAAATACTCTTCCCACTCATTGTGCTGGCCCTCGAAGGATTATGAAAGAAAGGTGCAGAACCAGGCCTCTTATCGTTGTATGAATGTATGCTTTGTTCTAGAGTCAAAAATGTGTGGCTTGCAATGTACACCTTGGTAGTGGAGTGCTTGCTAGCATGTGTGATACTATTGGTTCAGACCCCAGCACTGCAAAAAATGAAAAAAATTAAAAATTAAGATGGTGGGGGGGGAGGGAAGCAAGATTGATTTAAGGAAACATGACACTAATCTATGGCAATTTCTCTCTCTCTCTCTCTCTTTCTCTCTCTCTCTCTCTGTGTGTGTGTGTGTGTGTGTGTGTGTGTGTGTGTGTGTGTGTGTTTGGGTGTTTTTGAAACAGGGTCTCATAATATAGGCTATGATTGTGGGAAATTACTATGTAGCTAGCCACAAAATTGTGATAATCCTCTTGTCTCAGCCCTTAAATTGGCAAGTTCCTTTTAATTTTTTTCAGATCCAGCAGCTTTTCCATTCCTTTCTGTGGGAGGCTCTGCCCTATAACCAATAGTGCAAAACTCCAAGAGTCCTCATTCTGTGCAGTCTGCCTAAGATGTTAGGGCTGGGATTATAAGAACTGCCACCAATCCAGACTTGATGGATACTATTTTAAGTTAAAGATTTAATGTTTATCAGTGCTCAGTGTAAAAGGATGTTCTCTCCTGTTAGAATTTAATGGACTTTCCAGCAAACTAGAATGCTGTCCATTTGGAGAAATCCGATGTGCCCCCATTTTTTTTATTTTTTTTCTTAATTTATTTTTTACATTCCAATCCCAGTTCCCCCTCCCTCCTCTCCTCTTGATCTCCCAACTCCCCTCTCCTCCCATCTGCTCCATGGAGAGTGTCAGGCCTCCCCTAGGAAGTCTACTAAGTGTGTTCCATCATCTAGTTGAGACAAGACCAAGGTACCTCTCCACCTCCACAGTGCCCCCAATTTTTTAAATCATTAGATTAAACAAAAGGTTGTCAGTGTCTGCAGATTTAATGGCAATCCTAAAAAGTTATATGTCATTAAGAAATTATAAACAGAAGCTATCGAGATGGCTCGGCAATTAAAAATCACTGGCTGCTCTTTCGAAGAACTTGGGTTTGACTCGTAGCTCCCACACAGTGGCTCATAACCATCTGTAAGTCCCAAGGGATCCAACACCCTCCTTGGGCCTCCAAGGACATCAGGCATGAACATCATGCACAGATTTGCATACTTTCCAAGCTATCTCTATAGAAACTTGTAAACTTGTTGCCAGTTATCATATTAAGAGACAAAGAGGCCAGGCAGTGGTGGCACAGGCCTTTAATCACATCACTTAGGAGGCAGAGGCAGGTGGGTCTTTGTGAGTCCCAGGTCAGCCTGGTCTACTGAGTGAGTCCAGTATAGCCAAGGCTACACAGAGAGACACTGTCTCAAAGAGAGAAAGAGAGAGAGAGAGAGAGAGAGAGAGAGAGAGAGAGAGAGAGAGAGAGAGGAGAGAGAATATCAATATCTCTATCAAATGACAGAGAAAGAAAATTAATACAAATTTGTGCCCAGCAATTAATTTGAAATTTGCATTTTTCTGTAACCCTATCTTTGAGGAGGTTAAGGCCAGAAGAATGAGAATTCAAGACCAGCCTAGGCTACATAGTGAGAGCATGTCTCAAAAAGAAGAAAATTATTTTCTTCTTTTTCATTTTGATGATGATTGTCTTAGGGCACTGATTGTTGCTGTAACAGTATTTGAGGCTGAGAAGATCATAAGTAAAAGAGACTGATTTGGGCTCACAATTTTGAAATGCTTAAGCTCAAGATCAACTGGCTACAGCTAGCAAAGGCCTCGTGCTGTATCGTAACATGACAGATGGCATCACATGGGATACGGAGGGGAGGGAGAAATATAGGGAGAGGGAAGGGAGGGGATGGAAGGAGGATAAAAGGGGGAGATATCTCTCTCTGCCTCTCTCTCTCTCTCTCTCTCTCTCTCTCTCTCTCTCTCTCTCTTGATTTTTCGAGATAAGGTTTCTCTGTGTAGCTTTGGAGCCTATGCTGGCACTCGCTCTGGAGACCAGGCTGTCCTCGAACTCACAGAGATCCGCCTGCCTCTGCCTCCCGAGTGCTGGGATTAAAGGCATGCGCCACCAAAGCCCAGCTCTCTCTGGTTTTCAAGACAGGGTTTCTTTCTCTGTGTATCCCTGGCTGCCCTGGAATTCTATAGACCAGAGATCCTCCATAACACTGTTATACTGGGCTTTAACACTGTTATATTGGATTCTAAAACTCTAATATATGACTTTGGACGGACAAAATATATCCAAAATAAAGCAATGATGTTTGTAATTTTTTTTGAAAATACCTGTCTTTAGTTTGCCCAGAAAAGACATTTCCTATTAAGTCTATGCTTACTCAGCCTGATTATTTCTGCTCTGCTAGAATGAAAATGAAAGTTACAGACAGGATAATAAAATGATATGACCCCGCCTGAATTCTCCAGCCTTACTCTAAACCTGCAAGAACTCCAATCGTTTTGAATTTAAGAAGTTGGATACGTTCATCAGTCAACCACTCCTTGAACTGAACGTTTAAAAGTTACAAATATTGTTTTTTTTTTGTTTTTTTGGGTTTTTTTTTTTGTTTTTTTTTTTTTTTTTTTTTTCGAGACAGGGTTTCTCTGTATTATCTTGGAGCCTGCCCTGGAACTAGCTCTGTAGACCAGGCTGGCCTCGAACTCACAGAGATCCGCCTGTCTCTGCCTCCCGAGTACTGGGATTAAAGGCGTGCACCACCAACGCACCGCTGCCAAATATTCTTAGAAAGAATCTTTTGTAACCATGATTGCAATAAACAGGAATGATTTTAAACTGAATAGACCAATAGCAACTCAAGTTAGTCCAGACTTGAAAAGAATCCCCCAGTGTGGTGATGTTTTGTTTGTGCTTTAACAAATAAAGCTTGCCTGAAGTTCAGAGTGCCCAACTAGCCACTGGTTAGCCTTAGAGACCAGCACCTAGGAGGCAGAGGCAGATGGATCTCAGTGTATTCAAGGCCAGCCTGGTCTACAAGAGATTGATCCAGTCTAAAAGAGAAACAGAGCTGGGCTGTAGTGGCTCACACCTTTAATTCCAGTACTTGATAGTCACATGCCTTTAATCCCAGCACTAGGGAGGTGGAGACAGGATTGATATGGCTGGGCAGAGAGAGGAATATAAGAAAGGAAGAGACAGGAGTTCATTGCATTCAGTCTGAGCATTCCTAGAGACAGGATCTTGGTAAAAGTTATGACTAGCGACTGCCTGCTTTTCTGATCTTGCAGCATTAACATCTATATCTGACTCCAGGTTTTTATTACTAAAACCAACTAAAATTTGTGCTACAGTCCAGTGACAAGCTTCCTAGTTTTTAAAGTCAGTCTAATAAGAAGTCTTACCATCACAGCCCATTGCCAGCTCTCTCTCTACCCCAGGAATCATGCTTCTAAGGCTATCTACCCACTCCTACTTTTGAAAGTTCATCAATCCCTCCATTCCTCAAAATACTATGAAAGGATAGCAGGCTGGGCAATGGTGGCACATGCCTTTAATCCCAGCACTCAGGAGGCAGAGGCAGGTGGATCTCTGTGAGTTCGAGGCCAGCCTGGTCTACAAGAGCTAGTTCTAGGACAGCCTCCACAGCCACAGAGAAACCCTGACTCAAAAAAATCAAAAACAAACAAACAAAAAACAACAACAACAAAAACGGATAACAGATGTGGTAGTCCATGCCACTAACCCCAGGCACCTGTGGCACTGGGCAGGCAGTAATCCATAAGTATTTGTCTTCTGATACAAGACAGACTGTGCTAAATGTGGCTGTGTGAATCATCCATGTGGACTCCATCTAAGGAAACCAGTAGTATAGGAAATGAGGAAAAATACACATTTAAAAAAATATTATTTTGGGCTAGTCGGTGGTGGCATATGCCTTTAACCTCAGCACTTGGGAGGCAGAGGCAGGCAGATCTCTGTGAGTTTGAGGCCCAGCCTGGTCTACAGAGTGAGTTCCAAGGACAGCCATAGCTACACAGAGAAAACCTGTCTCAAAAAAACATATATATATATATATATATATATATATATATATATATATATTTTGTACCAGTGTATTAGCACACACCTTTAATCCTAGTACTTGGAAAACAGAGTTGTAAAGTTTGAGGCTAATCTGGTCTATGTAACAAGTTCCCAGCTAGCCAGGTACATGATGAGATCCTGTTTAAAAAAAAAATTTTTTTTATTTCTTTTAAATTGTGTGTGCATGTATATGTGTGGGGGGGGGGGGAGAAGATGCCAGAGGAGGCTAGAGGATTGGATTTCCACGAAGCTGGAGGTACAAAGAGCCCTGAGCTGCTGGTATGGGTCCCAAGTCTTCAGCTAGAGCAGTGTGCTCATAAGCACTGAGCTGCTCTCCAGGCCCCTTATGCATATTCTGATTAGTAAAAACATTAAGGAAATATCGGGGGCTACGAGAGAAGATAAGGGCCACAAGGAAACTGGCTCAAGAAGTGACATTTAAACTCGGGCCTGAATATGTGAATAAAAACAGTCTAAAGGGGGGAAATAATGGATTTGAGGATCATATCACAAGAAAACAGTGGAACAATTGAGAAATCAAAAAAAAAACTTCCGTATAACTATAGTATAGTAAAGAGGGAAGGAAGTCCTAGGAGAGATTAGAGGTATAAAAGGCTTATGAACATTGCTTTTTGGTGCTGTAACAAGTATAATGAGAAGGCATTGAAGTATTTTAAGCAGCAAGTAGCATAGTATTTACTTTTGACACAGGAAAATGTAAGAGAGGCTTTGGTGGAGTCTTTCTCCCCTCTCATGAAGGTCAAGACATGAGGGATGTTAGAGTTTAGCTGCCATGGGGGAAAATAGTAACATCCCGGTGCTGTGACATGGAGAAAAATGGCCGCTGTGCTGGAACAGTGAACTCACCACATAATGTGGCCTCAGCAGGAGTAAATGCCACTGCAGTAGCAATAATGACTCTATAAAAGTCACTTTCTAGTCCCTAGAACCTGTGAGTGTGCCAGCATGTGTGCAAAACAACTCTGCAAATGTGATTAAATGAAGGACCTTTGAGCTGGGACCATTAACCTAGACTACCCTGTGGAGCCAATCTGAGCACAGGGTTTCTCAATAGCCACAGAGACCCAGCTGTGAGGAAGGAAGCAGGGTCAGACTGATACTCTCTCTATTCCTGACTCTGTTTGGGGTTTTTGTTTTGTATATCTGAGACAAGGTCTAACTCTAGCCCATGCTGTCCTGGAACCCATGGCAGTCCTCCTGCCTCAGCTTCCCAAGCACCAGGATCACAGGCAAGATCAATGTACCTGACTTTGAATGTGGAAGAGAGTCATCAGCTAAATAGCATGGTAGCTTCTAGAAGCTGGAAAGGCAAGGAAGTGTATTCTCCCCTAGAACTTCCAGAAGGAGCTGTCTTGCTAAGGTTTTTAAATTTTTATCTAATGGGAATTGGGCCAGAGATGTGGTGTGCAGAACTCTAAGAGAGTAAGTAGGTTTGTATCAAGATACCAAGTTTGTGGTGATTTGTTGTATCACCAATGAGAAACTAACATTGTCACTTTTGTCACCATGACTAAAACAAGGGCTGCAGATATTTCTGAAAGTTGTAAGTGACTTTCCTATTATGCTCTCCTGGACATAAATGCCATAACTAGAGCTAACCTCAGACACTGGAGAAGTAAGTGCCTGTGAGTTTATGGGAATTCATGAGGAAAAGGACCTTGAGAAGAAAGAGACCCTTTTATAAATGGGACAGGAGCATTGAGACCTTTGACAATAATATTCAAATGTATATGACTTCATGTATCCACAAGCTGATACACCAGGACATGTTGATTATGTAAGAATTGGAAACTGGCAGAATAGTGGTGTCAACTCGAACATAAACAGTTAGCACAGTGAGCCAAATTGTGCCAAATTGTCAAGACATTAAGGAGCTGGTCTCTAATCAGTTATATTCAGTTTGAAGTGACAAAGGTTTTTCCAGGGATGAAACATACTCTGACAGTTTGTCTGTAAGAAGCAGATTTCTACTTCACAATAGAAACTGATTGAAATGCTAAAATTCTGACTTAAACTTTAGTCTTTCTTAAAACTAATCCAACCAGGCATGGTGGGTAGTACATTCCTGTAAACCCAGCTACTAGGGAGCCATCAGAGATAATCTTGCAAAGCGGGCTGGAGATGTATTTCAGTAGTAAAGCACTTGCTGGGCATGCAGGAGGTCCTGGGCTCAGTCCCTAGAGACGAAAAAGATCAGTCGGTGATTTGTTTTGTAAATGTCTTAGTCAGTGTTCTATTGCCATGAAGAGACACCATGACCAGGGCAACTCTTATAAAAGAAAGCATTAACTGGGGCTTGCTTACAGTTTCAGAGGTTTAGTCCATTGTCATAATGGTGAGAAGCATGGCAGCACACAGACTTTGTGCTGGAGAAGCAGCTGGAAGTTCTACATCTGGATCAGCAGGAAGAGACAGACACTGAGCCTGGTTTGGGCTTTTGAAAAATCTCAAAGTTCACCCCAGTGACTCACTTGCCCAACAAGGCCACACCCCCTAATCCTTTCAAATAGTGCCATTCCCTGAAGACCAGGCATTCAAATCAATGAGCCTACAGGGGCCATTCTCATTCAAACCACCACAGGATGTAACCGCCCAATTTGAATTAACTGCATTTCTGGTCTTGGTTGTTGTGGCAAGGCCGCATCACCAAGGAAGTCATTAGTGTTATTCATCAGATGTGTCTAGGGTTTTTCTCTTCTAGACATGGCTGTTCTTATTGTCTTTAAAATTAGCTGGGGTCAATTAATTTGTTGTTTTGGTTTTTTTTGCGTGTGTGTGTGTGTGTGTGTGTGTGTGTGTGTGTGTGTGTGTGTGTGTGTGACCTCAAAGCAGCATGTCACTGAGGAGTCTCATCCAAGTATGGTTTTTGTTCTTTAATTTCGTGTGTACAAGTGTTTTGCCTGCTAGGTATGTATATCACATGGATGTCTGATGCCCACAGAGGCCAGAGCTGTGCTAATGGAAGCCCTCCTCATAAACTTCTACACTCTGTATACTCTGGTGCTTCAGGAGACCACTCAGCCACGCACATCATCTAAGCAGAATTAGATACAACTATATGTATGCAGAATTACATTCATACTCCTTACCTTGCTGTCCTGACCTGCAGGACATCAACCTGGGGCAAGAGAGTCAGGGAGAAGGAATGGGGACAAGAGACGCAGAAAGAACGACCACAAGACAGGATTCTGATCAAGTGGCAAACTTTACTTTTCTCAGGCTAGCTATAAGCTAGTCAGGATATGGGGAGGGGCAGAATGGGTTGTTTGTGCACCAGGTGTTAGTATAGGCAGGATATTAGGAAGCCACAAAGAGGATGTTTGACAGGGTAAAGAGTTCATGAGTAAGAGGTCCAGGAAGGGTTGCCTAGGTGACTGAGCCTGTGGGTGGAGGACTGGATCAAGTTGTGTATTTTCTTGAGCTGAGGTTCTAAGGAGTCACATAGTATGTAGCCTGCCAATCATGGCCTAGTATCTCATGCCCAGCCCTGAGATTTGGCTCCCAACACCTTGCCTTGAGGTAGGCAAGGGAAGGAATGGAGTCTCAGGTAAGGTTTACCTGGAAGTAGTCGTAGCTGCTCTGAAGATGGCAATATTGCCTGTTATGATCAGAGAGTAATGTTCTACACCACTCTGAGGCAAACAGACAAAAATAAGATGAAGCCACCCGTTCCACCACTGAGCAGTAAACAATAAACAAAGCCTAGAAGATAACAAGACACTTCCTTGATAGTCTCTACCAGACATAGAGCTTGAGTGAAAAATAAAATCATGTTAAGGCACTAAAGTTTGGGTTGTTTATAGATGCAGCATTGCTTTCTCTGTTTTTAAGATTTCTGTTCTTTAATTTCATGTGTACAAGTGCTTTGCCTGCTAGGTATGTATATCACATGGATGTCTGGTGCCCACAGAGGCCAGAGAGGACATTGGATCTCCTGGGGCTAGAGTTACAGACAGTTGTAAGCCAATATGTAGGTACTAGAAACTGAACCCAGGTCCTCTGTAAGAGCAGCCAGTGCTCTTAACTGCTGAGCCATCTCTCCAGGCCCACCTTGTTTGTCTTGACCTACATACTGCACAAACAAAGAATTGCTTCTATCCTTAAAATGTAGGTAGGGTGCAATGATTATTTTGAGCATATAATACACCTGAGGCCACAAGATAACCATATCACCTGAGTTCCGAGAATTGGAACACATGACCTAGACTTTAGAAGAGGAACAGGAAGTCAGCAGAGGTTTTAATGAACTGTTGATAGTCAAATGAAGGCTTACATGTCCATTTTGAGCTTCCTGAATATCCGGTACTGTAGGACCACACCACCATTTGCAGCTCCTAGGACTCATACAAAGAGCCGTGAGATAGTGGTGTCTTAGGGTTACTATCATGATGGAACACAATGACCAAAAGCAGCTCGGGCAGGAAAGGGTTTATTTGTATTTGACCTACACTTTCACATCACTGTTGATCATCAAAAGTAGTGAGGGCAGGAACTAAAACAGGGCAGGAACCTAGGGGTAGGAGCTGGTGCAAAGGCTATGGAGGGGGGCTGTTTATCAGCTTGTCAGCCTGCTTTCTTATAGAACCCAGGACCTCTAGCCCAGTGGTGGCATCACATACGGTGGGATGGGCCCTTCTCTTGTGGGATATTTGTACACAGGGTGAAGGTGCATTGCTGTGTTTGGTGTAATAAAAAGCTGAATGGCCAATAGCTAGGAGGACTTCCAGACAGAGAGAGGAAGGAGGAGGAGGAATGAGAGACACCAGGACACACGGAAAAAGCAGAATGGGCAGTGTGTGACAGAACGTAGATTAATGGAAATTGGTTAATTTAAGTTATAGGAACTAGTTAGAAACAGACCTAAGCTAAAGCTGAACTTTCATAACTTATAATACGGCTCCAAGTCCTTCTTTGTGAGCTGGCGGCCCAAAGGAAAGTCTGACTACATATGGTACCCACCACAATGGGATGGGGGTGCCTCCCTCATCAATCACTAGTAAAACAAACAAAAAGAAAAAAACCACCTACAGCTGGATGTCATGGAGGTGTTTTCCCAATTGAGGTTCCCTCCTTTCAGATAACTCTAGCTTATATCAAGCTGACATAAAAATACCCAGGACTGACTGTATTATACTCATTAATTTTGGAGATAGGGTTTTTTTTGTATAGACAAGGCTAGTCTGTGCTTTCAGCAATCCTCGAGCTTCTGGCTCCAGAGTGTTAGGATACAGGTGTGCACAACACCCAGCTGCAAATGCAACAGACCATGAAAGGAGGGGTACCTGTTTCCCAAAGGGGAAATGGTGGTGGCAGGAGCATACTGCCTTTTACAAAACAGTTGTTACTACGAGGAAACCTATTTTAATGATTCATTCATTCAACAAATATTTGAGCACATACAATGTACTAGGACTTGCATCAGTATTATAAATATATTGGTGGTAATATTGCAGGCATTTATGAAGTTTGGTGTATGACTAGTGTGAGAGCCCTCAGCAGACTCATTCCTCCCCTACCATCAGGTTCTGCGGTAATATAGCACCCTTTGAAAATAAGGAGTCATGGATATTAAATAGTCAAGTTCTATAATTAGCAGGGGACTAACAGCTATTCTATCAAGTGTAGAAAATTCTAACCATAAAACATTTTGGTGAAAACAAGTTACGTTTGAAAAGAATAGTTCTGTTTAGAAACAGAATCTGACTTGGCTGTCTGAAAGATTTGTAGAGCTTGGCAGCGCCACGCATTCTTCCACCCAAATGAACTTATCAAGAGTTCAAACTCACCCAGCAAGAATGCCAGAAATCTCAGCTTTTTATTCAGCAAAGTGAAACTGGAAAAGTCTCAGACAGGAAGGTGGCTCTTGGTTTGGAGGGCTGAGAATCAGTGTGCTCAATGCCTGGTCTGCCCAGAGCGTGTAGTGGAGTGGCCCTTCATGACCCACCCTCTTTTAAGCTGAAATTTCTTTTCTCAGATGTTTGCAATAGTCTGCAATGTGCTAAGAAGATCATGCATTCACATTTCAACCTTGGAATGCATTTATTGCTCTTTGTCATCCTGACCTCCAGCTGAGTATCACTGTAATCTCAGAGTGTTTGTAAAGATTACTGCCTGTTTGGAGAGAGAGTGCAGGGACAGAAACCATTGGATCCTACCTTTAGGTGGGATTACATGGCCCCAAGTACAAAGCCTTGGTTCATAGCCCAGGCTGCCTTCTAGTTCTCCATCACCTCCTCTGCCTCAAGAGAGGTGGAGTTACAGGTGTTTACCACCAAATTTGGTCCTGCAATTTGCTTCTGAAGAGAAGTATAGGAGTTTACCAGTGTTTACATTGCTAATAGGCAGGACTCTTTGCCAACGGCCTTGAGTTGTCTGGCCCTCAAGTAAACCATTTCCTACCCAATTGGCTAAGAGCTATTTCTTGTCCTACATAATATAAAACAATATCCAGCAGTCTGCTTAAGGCTTACTGAATAAGCTTCCCATTTTCCAGTGCATGGTAATGTTTTTGTTTTTGTTTGAGACAGGATCTATTGCAGCCTAAACTGATTTGGAATTTGCTGTAGATAACCTTGAACTTCTAATCTTCATGCCCCTTCCTTTACAGTGCTGGGATTACAGATGTGGGCCACCATGCCTAGTTTATGTACTGCAAGAGATAGAACCCAAAGCCTCCTGTATGCTAAGCGAATGCTCTTCCAGCTAACCTACACCCCCAGCCTTCTGTGCTGATGTCCCTTCCTGGATTTGATCAAAGGCTGCATAAATAAGCTGTGCTCTCCCAGACTTGAATGCTCACTTAGCTTTATCTGTCTGCACACATACCACACATATGCAAACACAGCTTTTTACGGTAGAGACAGTTATTCACCAATGGATCTCCAACTCTACAATAATGTATGGCATGAAAGTCTTCAATAAGTATCTGTCCAATGAATGAATAAACACATCTTTAAATACATGATTATCTCTCTTTAACCACCAAAGGGCTAGTCTGGAATTCAGTGACTTGAGTCTCTCTTTATGCCCTTAATAGAGTGTACAGGATTTGGATTGGATGTTGCTTAAGAGGAGAACTGCTAGTTAGTATACCCAGATTTTGATCTCCAGAACCACAAAAGTAAAGTATGTCCAGTGTTATAGTTTAGTACACTATTAAATCCTGTTGCTTTGAACTTGTGCATATCTAAGGAAAGACAATGTCCACTTCCTAACCTAAAATTTGAAATATATAACATTTGTCATTTATGCTAACTGTGGACTAGAGTTGTTTAATATAATTAGTAATTTGTTGCATTTTTTAAAGTTTTGCTGGCATATAATTAAAATAATATGTGGTTTATCCATCTAAAGTGTGTGAGTAAATTTTCTTTAGTAGATTCCAAGAATTTCACAGTCTTTATTACAATCAATTTTAGAACATGCTCACCACACACACACACACACACACACACACACACACTCATAAAATAAAACCTTGTCCCCACATCTTCTTCAGGCAATCATTCATCCACTAACCAGTTAACGGACATAGTGTGTTTTCACCTTCTTGGCTGTTTAGAAAATCCAAATTTAAGTTTTTGTGTGAATGTATCTTTGCTTCATGATGGGTCTCAGGTACACAGGCTAGCCTCCAACTTGCCATGTAGCCCAGGCTAGCCCTAAACACTTGATACTCTTGCTTCCATTTCTCAAATGCTGGGATTATAGGTGTACACTATCATACACTTAAAAAAATTCTTTTTATTTGAATATGGGTGTTTTGCCCACATGTATGTCTATGCTCTATGTGCATGCAGTGCCCATGGAGGTCCAAAGAGGGTGTCACATCTTCTAGAACTGTTAGCCTGTGAGAGCTGGGAACTGAATCCAGGTCATCTGGAAGAGCAACAAATGCCCCTAACCACTGAGCCATCTCCAACAGCCTCCCCACTCTCTTTTTATATTTTGGTATAAGTTCTTTAAGATAAATCTTATTTATTTATTTATTTATTTATTTATTTATTTATTGAGACAGGGTTTCTCTGTGGCTTTTTGGAGGCTGTCCTGGAACCTCCTTTCTTCTTGCTGCTCCTTTTCTTTCCCCTTTCTCCCCTTCTAAATGGAGTCTCATTGTAGCTCAGGTTAGTTGGGAACTCAGTACATAGTTCAGGTTGGTCTCAAACTTTCAGTAATCTTCCCACCTTCCCACCTTTTGGACCTTTCCAAGGTCCAAAATTATACACAAGATCTATCATGCCCAGTCTTTCTCCACTCTTCTATCTTTTAATAACATTTAACTTTTAGAGTGCATGCGTGCGTGCATGCGTGCGTGCGTGTGTATAGGAGCCCCATGGTATGAGGTCTGTGTGATAGAGAGACTGTTAGCCCACATTCCATTTGTGAGCCTAGTCGTATGTGGTGGGTGTAGAGTTCGGTTACCCTCATGCCACTTCTAAGCCCAATTACGTGGGGGGAGTATCCAGGGTGGTTGGCCACATTCCACTTCCTAGTCCAGTCACATCAGGGAGGTAAATTGGCATGTTGGCCCATACGCCAACTCTGAGAAGCCTGGTCTCTGGCAGGGTATATATTTGTGTATGCACACACATGTACACAATACCTTGGCATAGCAACATCCAGCATGGCTCATGTGTGAACACTCTTGTCCCTTCCTCCATAGTGCAGTACCATGCACTACTCACATGTGAACATATGTGCTATACCACTGTATCATGGGTAGCCTGGCTTGTGTGTGAACATATGTGCTAATGCCACTGCAGCCTGGTGTCTTGGCACAGCTCATTTGTGGTCATGTGTGCCCATGCAGCCTTGGCACAGTACCGTAACACTCTTCTCATGTGAACATGCTTTTCCCAGCCACTGTGGCACTGTGCTATGGAATGGGTCGGGTGTGATCACATACACCCTATCATAACATGGCTCCTTGGCATTTTGCAGTGATATGGCTAGAGTATGAAAACATGTGCCCATGATGCTACAGAAAGGCACCACAGCACTACTTGGGTGTGAACATATTTGTCTCTATCGCCATAGCTCAGTGCCATGGTACAACCTGGACATTATCATACATGTCCTTGCAACTATGCCATGGTTCCTCAGCATGGGTCATGTGTGATCATGTATACCAATGCCACCATGACACACCAACACAGCATGGCACCGTGACATGGCTTACTTCTGAACATGTATGGCCATGTTGTCACAGCAAAGTGCCATGGCAGAGATTGTATGTGAACACATGTTCTAATGTCACTGAGGTACAACACCACTGCATGGCTCATATGTGATCATGTGTGCCCATGCCACTGTTACAGCTAACATATGAACACATGTGACATACTTCAGCTGCATGGTACCCTGGCATAGCTCATGTGTGGCCATGTATGCCTGTGCCACTGAGGCACATAGATAGCACAGCTTGTTGTGAACATATATACCCAAGTCCCCCTAACTGTCTGCCTGATGTGGCCTGTGTGTGAACACATGTGCCTGTGTGGCCTCAGCACAACACCATGACATAGCTTGCCTGTAGACATATATGTTGATGCCACTGCAACACAGCATTTTGGGGCAGATCATGTATAAAGACATGTGCTCATTCCTTCACAGTATGGTGGCATTCATGAATGAATACATGTGACCATGCTACTATGGAATGGTACCACGTCACCAGTTACACTCATGTAAACACATGTGTCCACACACGCATGACATGGCACTACAACATGACTTACATGTGAACATGCATGTCTACACTACCGTGGCATGCCACCAAGCATGGCTCACATGTGAACATGTATACCTACATTGCTATGGCATGGTACTATGGCAGGAATTATGTGAGGACAAGTCACTGTTGCTATAGTCCAGTGCTATGGCATAGCTAACATGTGAATACATGTGCCTACACTACCACGGTATGGGGCCATGGGAATGGATTGTGTGCAATCAAACATGCTATGCTGTTGCAGCACGATGCTATGGCACATAGTACCATGCCAAGGCAGTGTGAGCATGTGTGTCCATATGTGTAAGCGCTCATGTTCACATGCAAGCCTGTCCTGTGGTGATAGGTCATGGTGGTGTGGCACACCTGTTCACAGATGAGAGTAACCTGTAACTGTGATACAGCAGAGTAGGCATGAGTGTTCACACAGGAATTGTGCCATGCTTCAGTGGTATGGCTACACATGTTCACACATGAATCATGTCGTAGCACTGTGCCACATTACCGTGGACACGTGTTCACGAGGAAGACATGTCACAGCACCATGACACAGTAGTATCTACAATCACGCTCACACATGAACTGTGCCACAGTGCTGTGCCTTGGTGGCATGTACATGCGTGTGTACAAATGAGATTATCATAACACCATTCTGTGCAGAACTGGCGTGCATGCCACACATGAGTTGTGCTGAAGCACCATACTGGGTAGTATGAACATATGTGACCATATCCAAGATGTGCCATGTGACCGTGCTGCAGCAGCATTGGCATGTGTGATCACATGTGATCTCTGCCTTTGCTGCAGCATTGTGCCATGGTAGCGTTGCCCATCCTATAGCATCATGCTGCGGCAGCATAGACAACACTGCCACCTGGTGGCCTGGGTACACTTAATCGGCTTGCGTGCTATGTCCTCCTAGCTCTGGGACGTTGCCCCACAGGCTTGTCTGTTTGCATGCCTGCTCTATCCCAAAGCTTCCATGTGGTGACGTGGGCACGCCAGTTTGCATGCCTGCTTTGTCCCAGAAATGCTGCAATTTGGCACACCATTCCTGTTTGCATGCCTGTCGTGCCCCAGCATTGCTACATGGTGGAACATGTAGTCTTATTTGCATGCCCTCCATGTCCAGTGCCACCATGTGGTGGAAAAGACATGTCTGTTAGTGTCCCGGGATACCAGGCTGTGGCGCAGGCACATCTGTTCATACACCTGCTGTGTCCCACCACAACCACCTGGTGGCATGGTCATACCTGTTCCTATACCTGCTGTGTTCCATCACTACCACATGGGGGCATGGGCATATGTGTTCAGGTCTGCTGTGTTCAAATGCTGTCCCTTACCAGCACAACACATCTGCTCACTCATCTGTTGTGTCCCATTGTGGTCCTGTGGTGGAGTGTGCAGGCCTGTTTGCACACTTCCCACGTCCAGTGCCTCCGCATGGTGGCATTGCCATGGCTATTTGTGTTTACTGTATTCCAGAGTACCAGGTAGATGCGTGGACATACTTGTTTGCATGCTGCCGTGTTGTCTCAGCACCGCCACCTGGTGGCAAGAGAATGTCTGCTTGCATGCCTTCTGTCTACCAGCGCCATCACCTGGTGATATGGGCATTCTTATTTGCCATCCTGCCATATCCCAGTGCCACCACGTGGCAGCACGGGAATGCCTGTTTGCAAGCAGGTCATGTCCAGCCTCTCCATGTGGCAGTTGCAGACAGATATCATGCCACATATCATGTCACAATATGAGCATGCCTATTTGCACACCTGCTGTGTCCAAGCGATGCCACATGGCTGTGCAGCCAGGCTTGCTTACATCCCTGCCCTGCCCCACCACATGCCAGTGTGGACACACTTATTCACGTGCATACTACGTCCCCATGATGCCACTTGGTGGCACAGGCATTCCTGATTGCATGCCTTCTGTGTTCACGCAATGCTGCATGGTAGAAGGGGCACACCTATTTGCACACCTGTATGACACAGCACCTCCACATGGCAGCATAGGTATGCATGTTTGCCTGTTGCCTGTGTCCCAGTCCTTCCAGGCGGCAGCCTGGCATGCCTGTTCATGCACTTGCCATGTCCTGGTGCCACCACGTGGAGTTCAGTACACCTGTTGGTACACTTGACATGTCTCAGTGCCACTATGTGTTGACATGAGCGTACCTTTTCGCATGCTCTTTGTATTGTGTACTGTCAAGTGGCAACTCAGGTACTCCTGAGCTCACACCTAGTCCTACCACCTGGTGTCACGAGCATGCTTATTTGCACGCCTGCTGTGTCCCAGCACCGCCACATGGTGATGCAGACAGGCTTGAATGTCTACCGTGTCCACCACCACCACCATACAGCAGTGTGGATATGCCTGGTTGTGTGCTGGCTGTGTCCCAGCACCACCACCTGGTGCCCGCTTCTCATTCCTGCTAGGTCCACTGCTACCACTTGGTAGTGCAGGCATGCCTATTCCCTCCTGCCGTGTGCCAGCACCATCACGTGGTGTTTGTAGGAAGGCCTGTTTGTATCTGTCATGTCCCAGTGCTGGCCCATGACTGCACAAGCACACCCGTCTTTGTGCATCTCTGTTCACACACCTGCTGTATCCTAGCCTGCCACCCAGTGTCTGTTGTTGCAAGCCTGCTATGTCCCAGAGCTCACGTGGCAGCACAAAGCACAATGTTCCCACCTGCCATGTTCCAGCACTACATGGCTTCCACTGCATGCCAGTTTGCACACATTTCATGTCCCAGCATGGCTGACACACCTGCCAAGTCCCGTGCCACCATGTGGAAGCCCGGGCATACATCTTCATGCCTACCATCTCCCAGTGCCTTGTGGCAGCCCCGGCATGCCAGTTCAGGTGTAAGCTGTGTCCCAGCACCACCATCTGGTGGCGTGGGCAGATGTGTCCGTGTGCCTGCCGTGTTCCGTCTCTGTCATGTGTTGGATCGTACTTGTTTCTCAGCGCCCATCCGGTCTGGATGTGGGGCATGGCCCGGGGCTGACATGGTGTGGCACAGGCTCACCATGTTCTAACACCACGACACTATGGCACAAGCGCACCAATTTGTCCACCTGCAGTGCCCGGCAACGCTTCATACCATGTGTCAGTGTGGGCACACCTGTTTGCATACCTACTGTGTCCCAGCAACCCGGTAGCACAGACATGCATGTTTACACAAGGGGTGTGTTACGTGGCAGCATGTCATACCTGTCCTCACACCTGCTATGTCCTAGTGCCCGTATTGTCGCGCGTGTTCTCCTGTTTGAGGGCCTGCTGTTTCTCAGCACCGCCACATGGTGACACACTCGTGATGTTCTATGGGCCTGCTGTGATCCGGCACTGGCCCCTGGTGGCACAGGCGTGCCAGTGTGCATGCTGATGTGTCTCAGTGATACCACATGGTCGTGTGGGAACGCCTGTTGGTGCATTAGCCATGTCCCGACACTGCCAAGTGACACCGCAGGTACACCAGCTCACACACCTGAATGGCCCATCACCACTGTGTCGTGCGAATAGCACACTTATTTGCACGCCTGCCATATCCAATTCTACCACAAGGTGGCACAGGCACGCCTGTTTGCACTTCTGCCGTGTCAAGTGCCGCCGTGTAGTATTGTAGGCATGCGTATTTGTGTACCTGCTGTGTCTTATTGTCACCATGTTACGGTGTGGTCACGTCTGTTTTCAATCATGCCATGTCCCAGCCTCCCACATTTCACTATGTGGCAGCCTAGGCTTGCCTCTTCACATGCATGCTGCGTTGGTATCCACCATGCAGCACTCTGTGAACGCTGTTTTGCATGCCTGCCATGTCCGGGTGTTGCTATGTGGTGGCTCAGGGATATCTGTTTGCCCTGCCGTGCCCCAGCACAGTCATATCGTGTGATAGTAAGGGCTCACGCCTGCTGTGTCCCCGCACAGGCATGCCTGTTTATTCACTTGCCACGTTCCAGTGCGGACATGTAGCAGCAGGCAGGCCTAGTCACACGCCAGCACCACCACAAAGCAGCACAGGCGTGCCCTTTGCATGCCTGCCCTATCCAAATGGTTCCACAAAGCAACATGGGCATGCCTGTTTACACACCTGCCGCGTCTCCGTGCCGCCACGGGGTGGCACACGTGCAACTGTTTGTGCACCTATGGAGCTCCCATGACAGCACATGGTATCTCAGGCGTCTGTGGCGCAGTGCTGTGATTGGAGGCGTGGACACATCTATTTGCCATAGCCCCGTCCTGCCATACGCCACCTGGATTTGCCTGTCGCACACCCGCCATGTCCCAGCGCTGCAGTGTAGTGGCCCAAGCACACCTATTCACATGCCAGCCGTGTCTCGGTGTGCTACCTGGTGGCATAGGCATGCCTGCTTGCACACGCGCTCTGTCCCTGCCCCATCATACGGCAGTTCGGGCAGGCCTATTTGCACACGTGACAACACGTGGCGGCACAGGCACGCCTTTTCCCACTGGGTCAGTGTTCCAGTGCCGCCGCCGCATGGTGACGGACGCCTGCCTGCTCACGTGCCCGCAGTGGCCTATGCTATCACCCGACAACATAGGCTCACCTCTTCGTACCAGTGCCATGCCATGTCCGGTGCCGCCACAAAGCAACATGGGCCTCTCTGTTCACACGGCTGCCGTAGCCCAGGGTTGATCCATGGCAGCTCAGGTGCACCTTCCTACACCTGTGATGTGCCCCGCCACGACCGCATGGTGGAGCCGGCATACCTGCATACGTGCCTGCTATGTTCCAGGGCCACCGCACAGCAGCCTGGGCACGCCTGTTTACATAGCTGTCATATCCCACTCCTGCCACGAGGTGGCCTGGGCAAGCACATTTGTACACTCGTTTTGTCCCATCTCCACAGTGTGGCAGGGTGTGCACACTTTTTTTTTTTTTTTTTTTGCGCCCATGCTGTGTCCCAGTGCCAGCACATGGTAGCAAAGGTGCTGTCATTTCCCAGCACCGCCACAATAGCAGCATAATCACACCTTTCTGCACATCTGCCACGTCCCAAAACAGCCAAGTGGGGGTGTGGAAATGCCTATTTGTGTCTGCCATGTCCCCGGGCTGCACCTGGCATCAAGCACACATCTGTCCATGCACCTGCCATGTCCCAGTGCCAACACATGGTGGCGTGGGTAGGGACTGTTCATATGTCTTCTGAGTCCCGGTGCTGCCATATGGCGGTGCCACCACACCTATCTACCATGATTACCATCTGACAGCGCTGGCTCACGTGTTTGCATGCTTGCTGGAAACTTGCTGGATGGGCATGCCTGTTTACCCTGTCTTTGTGCTATGATGTAGAGGTGTGGGAATGCCTTCTCGCACCCCGGCTGTATCCCTATGCCACAGTGTGAGGCCTGGGATACCTGTTTGCAAGCTTGCCGTGTCTCAGCGCTACCATAAGGAAGCCTGGGCACAGCTGTGCACACGCCTGCAATGTCCCAGGTAGGGCTGCTACATGGCACCCTAGGCTTGTGGGTTCATACGCGTGCCATGTCCTAGCATAACCATGCGGTGGCCTGGGCTCACCTGTTTCCAGTGCTACCTCATGGCAACAGAGGCATACCTGTAGGTACTCCTGCTGTATCTCGGGACTACCGCACGGCAGCCTGGGCACACCCACTCATACACATGCCATATCCGGCACTGCCATGTGGCTGCATAGGTACTCCCGTTCACACCTGTGGTGTGTCCAGTGCTGCCAAGTGGTGGCCTGAGTATGCCCATTTGTTCCGCCTGCAGTGTTCCAACACTGCCACACGGTGGCATGCGCTTGCATGCTCATACCCATGCTTGTCCCAGAATTGCCCTGTGGGGCATTTTGCAGGTCTTGTTCACACGCCTGCTATGTCCTAGGGCAACCACATGGAGGCGCAGATATTCCTGTACGCAAACCTGACTGGCGTTCCAGCACTGTAAGTTGGTGGCAAAGGCACATCGATTTACATGCTGGTCACGTACCACCGAGAGGTGGCAATGACACACTTGTTCGCAAATTTGCTATATCCCAGTGCTGTCACCTCACAGCGGGGGCACACCCGTTCGTGCTCCTGCTGTGTCGCAGTGCCAGCCCATCAAGGCATAGCCACTCCCATTAGCCCGCCTGCCGAGTCCTACTACTCCCACCACACTGTGGCACGGGCACACCTGTTCACATAACCACTGTGTCCTAGGGCCAAAATGTGGTTATCTGGCTATACCTGTGTGCACATCTGTGTCTCGGGGCAGTCACATGTGCTGGGTCGCAGGGCCTCCACCTGGAGACCTTTTCTCATCTGTCCACACACATGCTGTATTCCAGTGCTACCATGTGGTGGCGTGGACCCACTTGTTCATACGCACGCTATGTTCTAGTGCCACCACGCATGCCTACCCCACAGTCATGCCGTGGCCTCGCACTGCCACGTGGCAGCCAAGGCATGCCTGCTCACACATATGCTGTGTTGTAGTCCGTGCCACCATGTGGCAGTCTGAGCATACCTCTTTGTATGCCTGCTGAATCCCAGCTACCTCATGGGGCACACCTGTTTGCACATGGGTCACGTTGCAGCACTGCCACTTGGTGGCATGGATATAACTGTTCATACACCTGCCTTGTTCCACAACGGCCATGTGTTATATCATGGGCATTCCTGTTTGTCTTCCTTGCAAATGCCTCTATGTGGTGGCATAGACACACCTGTTCACATACATACCTGCCATGTCCCAGGGCCGCTGTGTCCCAGTGTCAGCATGTGGAGGTCTTTATTTGACTCTTCACATTTGCTATGTCACAGGGCTGCTCACGGTGGTGTGTGAACACACACACACACACACACATACACACACACACACACACACAGAGAAAGAGAGAGAGAGAGAGAGAGAGAGAGAGAGAGAGAGAGAGAGGCTTTAAAGCATGTACACATGCTTTAAAATGAAAAGAAATTATGAATAACACAGGTAAGGGGGCAAACACCTGTAGTCCCAGGATTGGAAGGCAGGAGGATTAAGAGTTCAAGGTTTCCTTGGCAACCTGTCTGCATTCAAGGCCAGCCTGACCTACACAAGATCCTGTCTCAAAAATAATAACACCCTCCAAAGCTACACAGAGAAACCCTGTCTCGAAAAACAAAACAAAAAAATAATAATAACACCCCCCCTACACACATACCAAAACAAAGACATGGCAAATTAGAATATCAGGCTAGGATGTATCAGGTCTAAGGGACTGAGTTGGGCAGGGCTGTGGGATGTAGCTTAGTTGGTAGAGTGCTTGCCTGGCATCCGTGAAGCCCTAGGTTCCATCACTAGCACTGTATAAACCAGTCATCATTAGCTACATAGCAAGTTCATGTCCAGCTTGGGATTCATGAGACCTTGTCTCAAAACAACAAAATTTTCCTCCACCCTACTCCCTTCCCCCACACAAAAAAAAGAAAGAAAAAATAAGACTTGAAACCCACAGCAGCCAGGAGCAGCAGGCTGCCACTGCTATTTTGAATGCGGGACCTTCCTGGTTTTAGGAAGCTGTTGAGATACTGGTCCATGAATTTGGACAGTGCCTTGTGGCTCTGGGTTAACTCTGCAGAGACTTCCGAAAAAAATGGTTCTGGGGGCCTTAAAGGGGCTTCAGAGCTTAGGTAGCATCTCTGCTTTTTGCTTGTTAGGCCTGGCCACATTTGTGTGCTTGAGACACAAGGCACAACTCCACCAGGCCACGTGCATGGCATGTGGTTTTTTTAAACTACACTTATTTGTGTGGGTGCGTGCGTGGGGGGGGGTGGGGGGTGAGCATGTGTGGAGGTCAGAGGACAATTTGCAGGAGCTGGTTTTCTTCTTCTACCTCCCGAATCCTAGGGATTGGTCTGAGGCTGTCAGGCTTTTTGGATAGCACCTTTACTCCCTAAGCCATCTTGCTGGTCCCTGCGGTATGGTCTTTATTTACCCTTGTGGAGAGTCCCCAGAATTCCTGCTAAACAGGCTGCCTGTGCTGTCTAGATTGTGTCCTTCATCCTCCCTGCCCCGAGCAGTGCCTTATCACTAAATCCTTAGGGTTGTAACTCTTCAGGGACAAAATGTAGTTGGCATTGCAGATTGCCTCTTTCATAACTGCTGACCAGGATGAAGCCATATAGAACAGCCTTGAATTCTGTTACAGCTGATTCTTCCACCAGTCCTGCTAGATAACAAGGCATTCCTTTTCATCCTGACAAATTTCTGGCTAGTAGATTGCTTGGCCCACGAAGAACTTCCCACAAAACACTGGAAGAGCAGAGATCTGGGCTGGGGGTGGAGCTGTTGGTGCAGTGCTTGCTAACGTGCCTGGTTTGCCTAGTTCTGCGTAAACTGGGCATGGTGCGACATGCCTGTGATTTCAGCTTTAGAGAGGTACAGGCAGGAGGCTCACAACTTCAAGGTCATCCTAGAGTCAGCTAGTGGAGGCTCATGCCTTTAATTCCAGCATTTAGGAGGGGGAGTCAGGCAGAGTTCTGTGCTGGAGCACATCGTGGTCTACAGAGCAAGTTCTCGGACAATCAGGGCTACACAGAGAAATCCCATCTTGAAAAAATGAAAAAAACAAAAACAAAACAAAAACAAAAAACCTAGCAAGGTCATCCTGTGCTACAAAGGGAGTATGAGGCCAGCCTGAGATACTTTAGACCCTACCTCAGGATGGAGGGAAGGAGGGAAGAGAAAGATGAGAGAAGATAAAGGGGACATAGGAGAGAAAAGGAGAGAAGAGAAGGAAGGGGAGAAGGAGAAGGAGAGAGGGGAAGATGGCTGTGGATACCTGACCAGGTGAACAATTCAGATTCTCTTGGGAATCTGAAACCTAAATGCAGAGACTCAACCAACGCAGTGTACACACCATCATTAAGAGTCAAGACATTTTAGAAAGAAGGTCTGGGCTGCCCTGGTTCCTGCCTGTCTGATGTACTAGCTCCTCCTTTTGCCTTCTGAGCCCCTTCAGTGTCTGTCCAATAAGTCACACTTGCTTCTGGAGCCCTGAAAATCAATCTGGGCTTGAATGTGCTGTGTAGCCAAGGATGACTTTGAGCTCCTGAGCCTCTTGTCTCCACCTCTCACATTCTGGGAATCCAAGCATGATCCATGTCTTAGTTACTTTTCTATAGCTATGATAAGACACCATGACTAAGGTAACTTAGAGAAGAGTTTATTGAGGGCTTACAATTTCAGAGAGTGAGTCCATTTCTATCATGGTGGGGAACAGTGCAGCAGGAAAGCAGGCATGGTGTTAGAGCAGTAGCTGGGAACTTACAACTTGGAACAGAACCACAAGGCAGAGAGAGCTAACTAGGAATGGGACAGGCTTCTGATTTCTCAAAGCCCACCCCCAGTGATATATCTCCTCTAATAAGGCTTATGCTATGGGATATATTCCCTGAGCCTCGTGGTTTCTCAGGGTCTTTCTCCAGCCATCCGCTTCAGTGAATGTATGAAATGTCCGAGCTAATGGGGTTAGCTCATTAAACAACAGCAATAAAAGATTCTTTGCTTTTGCATCGAAATGGGTCTCTTGGTGATTTTGGGCACAACACTGTATGGATAGGATGCTCAACAAATATCAGTTCATTTCACTTTTTTTTTTAAACAGACAACTTGTGCCATAGTTTAAGAAAAATGGACATAATAGCTGTTTCCAGAGATAGGCTTCGCAAAAATCCAAGTTTGTATAGTTCCAATTTGGCTCAGGAGGTTTGCTTTCCCTCTGGTAATTAGTGTCTAGTTCCTTTTTGTCCCAGAGTTCTACTTATGGCTTACTATCATTTTTATAATATCTACTTACTACAGTTTTATTATATCTAGTTAACTCTTAGCTACACACACACACACACACACACACACCAGTCATTTATTATGTAAGCCTTATAATACACTGCAAATATCCCATGGTTCTTATGTTCTTCTTCCCTGGACAAAGGTAACAAAAATGACTGAACATTTGTTTTTAAGTTTCAGATAAGATGGGTGAAACACACTACCATCTCTTAGGTTGGGTCATTACAATTTTTACCTTGGGACACCTGTTTGTTTTTATTTTGTTTTAAAGTCGAATTTAATTATATTTCATAATTACCAGAAAAGCTAACTAGTTTTCTCAAAGCATGGCAAATATTCTTGATACAGTGTTTGTAGGGTTATCTTAGTTGTTTTAGTTCCTTATTTTAAGGTGATGAGAGTAGGTGGGAGATATAAAGATACTATATAAGTAAAAAAACAGATTTTGATATTTGATAAGTTTTATAAAATACACTTGATTTGTGTCTCAGAGAGTAAGTAATATTTAGGCTCTTTTGACCTAGGAATGACAGGCACAAATCTTCTCGCTTATTTAAGACTCAAATTTTGTCATATGATGGTCAAAAGTGAGGCTTCTGGGGATGGCCTGTCTGGATTAGCATCTTGGCCCCAGGAATGCTGAGGTGACTCAGCAGATAAAGGTCCTGTCAAAGCCTGACTCCCTGAGCTCGATTCCTAGGACCCATACAGTGGAAGGAGAGAATGAAGTCCTACAAGTTGTTCTTTGACAGTGAGCACCCCCATCCTACATAAATACACAAATGTGATTTTGTGGAGGGCACAAGTGTTCATACATAAGCACTGGAGAAATGAGGATGCAAATCACACAGGCTTGTCTCCTCAATGGAGGAAATGAATACCTGTTTTCCACCAAGAAAGCTGAGAGGGATGTTATTAATAACCTGGTGACTTTTGCTACCTATAGGGCCAGACCTCACCCAAGGCCCCCAGACTGTTTAGCCCAGATTTTCCCTCCCAAAACCTGTAGCTTTGTTTCTCAATCCATAGAACTTACCCTTAGGGGAGATGTCAGCATGTACTTTATAGCCTGCTGACATCTATGCTGTTTTGGTTAGAGACCATACCAGAACCTAGGCCCTTAAGCTGTAGAACGTATCTTCATGGCAGAGTTCACAAGTACTTTGCAAAACAGTTTCCATGTAGTCACACCTTAAGCTTCATTGTGCACATGGGATTGGGATCATTTTTACTAGGAAACTTTTTTTCCCCAAAATTGTACTGTACTTAAATGAGTCTAAAATTAACTGCTCAGTGTCAGACTCCAGAAGTTTGAGCCAACACTGGCCAACCAAGTCACGCTGAACTGAATTTCCTTCTTCCCTCTTGTGGTTCATTTCTCTGCTGGCAGTAGAGCTCACAGGGATGCCCCACAATCTTAAAAAATAAAAACACCTCAGCCCCATTACTGACCACATATAAGGTAAGTTTCATTATTTTTTCCTTATCACTGAAGTGGAGATAATAGTCAGTGGGAAGATGGAATAAGCTAGGATGTTAAAAGCTTAATATTCTGTCTGGTCCATAGTAAGCACTCAAGCATTATAATTCACATTTGTGCACTGGTAACCATCCTTAGTGCCATTAACTACAGTGAGCCCTTATTCTAACCAGACCTGTGATTTTTTTTTTTTTTTTTTTTTTTTTTTTTGGTTTTTCGAGACAGGGTTTCTCTGTGGCTTTGGAGGCTGTCCTGGAACTAGCTCTTGTAGACCAGGCTGGTCTCGAACTCACAGAGATCCACCTGCCTCTGCCTCCCGAGTGCTGGGATTAAAGGCGTGTGCCACCAATGCCCGGCTCCTATCCAAGAATTTATTGAAGAACAGAATGAAAATGAAAAAGATTGGCAGGTTGAAAATGGTGACTCAGGCCTGTAACCTCAAGACATAGGAGGTTGAGAAAAGAGGATGGCCATGCATTCTAGGGCAGCCTGGGCCATAGAGTAAGATCCTGTCTTTAAACAACTAAAGACTTAACTGCTGTACTGAAGAGGTATTTGGTAGCAGAAAGTGAACTCCAGGCCTTAGGCATGCTAAGATCATCTTCTCACATGGAGCTAGCCACTCCCAAGTGTGTCCTTAAATTAAAAATGATTTGGTTTGTGAACTTGGGTGAAATACTAAGTGAAATTTACTATTTTCTTGGATTATTAATATGGGGGATATTACAGAGTTGTTAGACATTTCTGTTGCCAAGAGAAACAACAGCTATTCCTGTACTGCATTATAGTTCTCTCATTAGTTCAAACCGTAATTTACCCTTGTCACCATTTTGCAACTTTGATAGTTAGACTGACCTGCTACTAAATCCTTTTTACTGCATTCATAAAGAAACACTTAGTTGGGCGTTGGTGCTGCACGCCTTTAATCCCAGCACTCGGGAGGCAGAGGCAGGCGGATCTCTGTGAGTTCAAGACAAGCCTGGTCTCCAGAGCAAAGTGCCAGAATAGGCTCCAAAGCTACACAGAGAAACCCTGTCTCGAAAAACAACAACAAAAGAAACACTTAAACTGGGTGGTGGTGGCACATGCCTTTAATCCCAGCACTTGAGAGTCAGAAGCAGGCAGATCTCTGAGTTTGAGTTCAGCCTGGTCTACAGAACAAGTTCCAGGCTAGTCAAGGCTACACAGAGAAACCCTGTTTTGAAAAAATCAAAACAAAGCCAACAAAAAAAAAGAAAGAAAAAGGAAGGAAGGAAGGAAGGAAGAAAGAAAGAGAGAAAGACAACCAACTAACCAATAAAAAAATCACTTGAAGTATTACATCATAGCTATAGCTTTTGACTATTTTGGCAATAGTATTTTATAATCTGTTTTCTATTTGTGTACTTTAATGAAAACTTCACTAGACTGCCAAAAGCCCATGGCACAGAAAATGCTAAAGACCCAGCCCAGAACTCTGCATAAAGCAAAACACAGGCATTAATGTGAGTGTACAACAGGGAGAAGCATGGATGGATGCTGTTTTGGTAAAAGAAGCCAGGATGCCCTCACTTGAAAGAATTTTAAAAATAGGCTATGGACTTCACTGATTTTACTTTGATGGTTAGAAAGAGCATAGCAAATGGTATTGAAGTCATAAATGAGCAAGACACTAAATAAACAAGTCATTTAGTTGTGTCCCGATTGCAGAACCCCAAAAGAACCCGCCAACAAGGAGACGACTCACCGAATGCAAGGGCAAAGGTTTCTTTATTGACTCAAGGAGTCCATTCATTTGGGAACAAATGGAGTACCTACTTTCAACTGAGGAGTGTTTTTATAAGGGGAATTGTAAGGCTGGAAGCCCCAAGATTACAAAACTGCCGAGGAGAGGAGGAAGAGGAGAGGACACAGGAGAGGACAATGGTTGTATGCTTCAGGCAAGGCGCTGTAGAGGAAATGAGTTTGTTAATTCTCTCCTGGGCTGCGGACTTCTGCAACTGATAACTATCTTTGGACCAGAGGAATGTTGACACTGCTCTAGGGTGTGATATCTTGTCTAAGGCTTTGAGTCCAGTGGACCTTCGTTTAACCTTGTCTGTTGGGCTGCCTTTTGGGAACTCAGAGTTTTCTATTTGGGCTTTGGAGTCTGGGTTTTAGACTTTTATTAATTTTCCCCTTTCAATTTCACCTCCCTCAGCCTGTTGTGTCAGCTGTGGAACAGAAATAATGCCAGCATTATTGGGTCATTATGAAGAGTGAATTAGTGTCCATAAAAGCATACATGTGGCTGTAAGTGATAAAACAATTGTTATCCTCCTCTTCTTACAGACACACCTAATACGTGCCAGGAAATGAAAATGAAATGCATCACTCCTTTTGACATTTCATAGTTTACACTTCAATCCCAGATAGGACATGAAGGTAAAAACCAAATACAACCTCTAGAAAAGGCACCCAAATTCAATGTTTGGCGTCGGAATTAAACATCCACATTATTGACAGTGAATTGGCATCACAGATCTCAAAAACACTTGTCATCTCAGACTTAGAAGCAGCAAGACAAAAACCCAGCTACAGACAAGACTAACCTAGGGATGGTCTGCAGATGTTTGACCTATCTGATTAAGGGCATGATGTAACTAAAATAACCCCTCCATTAATTCTCATTTGTCTGAAGTAATAATGGGTTTTTGCAATCTGGGTAAAAAGTGTGAGAGGAGAATCTGACAGAGTGCCTCTGACATGGCATTGACTGGCTTCCTCATGATCCGGGCTGGCTAGCTCAGAGGTGAAACATCACGCCCATACCCAAAAGCACACCCGGAGCAGGGTCATTTCTCTTCTCCTCGAAGATTTATAGTCATGTTCATCTGGTTATTTGACTGGATCTGTCTCTCCATGCTTCCCTCCTACAACAGAACCCTGAAAGATGACAAAGAGGGAGGCAGTTACAGCTACGGCTAGTTAATTTAGTGTTCTAGTTTGTAATGGGAGATTTTGTGATTTGCTCAGAGTGATTTAGTAATCCAGACCCTGGCTGAATTTCCTAACCTTATAAAGCAAAAGATGGACATCTAAAATCCAGAAATTTCACGGAAGAGGCATTGATCAGAAATCAAAAAAAAAAAAAAAAAAAAGGCTGTATACCTATTTTGCAGGAAGAAATTTTGTTGGTTTGTTTTTTGAGACAGGGATTCTCTGTGTAACAGCCCCTGGCTGTCTCTTTGTAGACCAGGCTGGCCATGAACTCACAGAGATCCTCCTGCCTCTGCCTCCCAAGTGCTGGGATTAAAGACATGTGCCACCACTGCCCAGCAAGAAACATTTTTAAATTACAGAGGCTAGTATAACAAAGAATAGAGCTTTCAAAACTTTTGTCTGAATATAAAATAGAGCCTGGGGCTCAAAATGTGGCTCAGCACTGGCTGCTCTTTCAGAAAACCTGGGTTTGATTCCCAGTACACTTGATGGTTCACAACTCTCTGTAACTCGAGATCCAGGGGATGCAATGTCCACTTCTGGCTCCAAGGGCATTGCAGGAACACAGTACACTGACATACATGCAGGTAGTCATACACATAAAATAAAAATATAAAATTAAAAAAATAAAATATAGCTTGATCATTTTGTCTAACTTGAAATTTAAATTTAGCTCAACTACAAACCAGCTTGTCCCAAAAGATCAAGTCAGATCTATGCACCAATTTTTCAAGCAAGAAGGGCAAATCACGGGGTATCAGTTCCTTTCAAGCTTTTCACAGTACAATGAGTAGATTCTCACAAAGTGTCTATGCTTCAAAATAAAAAGCCCAATTCGTTTTAAGGTGAAAATTTTAAGCATTGATTTTCTTCACATCGTGATGAGAAGCCATGATCTTACTCAGTAAGGATCCAGACACCTCATAGCACACACACACACACACAAGCTAGATTTCTTTATATTTCTTTGAGATATTCTTGCTACAATATACATCTCTCATTTTAGTGGGCTCGGCTTCTGATAGCAGTATGCGCAGCAAGCCTATGGCTGTGCCAGTAGATTTTGGCCACAACCAGTTTGGAGCTCATTTAAGCAAGAGGACCACAGAGGACTGGATCTCAGATCCCTCAGGTACACACCAGCCCTGGAGCAGGCCACTTCCTGAGACAACACAATCTCAGCCCCTTTCACAGACTCCTTGTCAGCCCTTAATCTCTCACACATCACTCCTCTCTGGGATCCTCTCCCCCCCATGCGGGGTTGGGGGAGGGTCGACTGAGAATGCTCTCAAGGTGAGAAACAACCCTCTAATCCTCTCTCTGGTCCCTCTCCAGGCATGGTGCACAAGAAGGCTGCTAAATCCTCAAATTTTCTCACTAATTTAGTTCAAAGAGGTGGCCAGGCCCTTTAACAGTCAGCACTCACTGCCAACCAAGTGCCTTAGTCTCCTGGACAGCAGGCTGGGTGGCGGTAGCCTGATCTCTTTGGCCAATCGGAATGTTTGTGAACTAATGCCTAGACACAGAGTGAGTGACCTTTCAAGCAGAGCAGGGCTGAGACACTTTTTCCCTCTCTCTCCTCCTTTCCCTCCCCTCCTCCCCTTTTTCCTCCATCCCTGCTCAGTCCAGATCCCCCAGAGTCTGATTGGGAGAGCAGCTGGTGTTGCAAGAACTCACTCTCTGGTGCTGTCTAGCAGGTAGCTGCCCCAGGAGGAGGCAGTAAAGGTTAGGATATCTCAGAAGCATGAAGGTGGGAGATAGGCATCTGAGAGCCAGACTTGGGCATCCCATGGGCGGAGCCAGGGTTTCTTCTATGAGGAAAGGAATAAGCTATGTAGATTTCTGATTGAAGGACACTCTAAGCAGAGGGAACTGTACAGTGTAGTAAAACAGAACAAAGCATGGGGCGATGGTGGCACAGCCTTTAATCCCAGCACTCGGGAGGCAGAGATAGGAGGATCTTTGTGAGTTCAAGGCCAGCCTGTTCTACATAGCAAGTGCCAGGACAGGCTCCAAAGCTACACAGAGAAACCCAACAACCCTGTCTCAAACACACACACACACACACACACACACACACACACACACACACGAGAGAGAGAGAGAGAGAGAGAGAGAGAGAAAGAGAGAAACAATGCAAAATCCTGAAGCATGACCGTGTCTACCATCTCCAAGAACCAGCCAGAGTCAATTTGAGAGGGTGGTATTTGACATGGCATGAGCCTTCATTTATATGTTTTTGTTTGTTTGTTTGTTTTCGTTCCTCATATTGAAAAAGGATAGAAAGACAGGAAAAATTTGGGGGACATGAGAAGTGAAATACGCAGAGACTGGTTGAAGCTTCTTGCCAGTTGAGAGACAAGAATTATAGACAGTGTTTGCTGTGAAGGTTGCCTATTCCTTTTATATAAATGTGTTTTGAATGAGACTTCCGCTTTTGGACACTTGATGCCCTGTAGGTGACACTGTTTGGGAGAAGTTATGGAACCTTTTAGAGGAAGCATGGCTTTGGGAGTTTACAGCCCGGCTCTACTTTCAGTTTGCTCTCCTTTTCTTATGTATGCAGATGAGATGTAATCTCTCAGCTCCTACTTCTAATACCAAGCCTTCTCCCCATTATGGACAGCTAATCCTCTGGAACTTAAAGCCAAACTCTTCCTTAAGCTTTTGGTCATAGTCTTTTATCACAATGACAAAAAAGTAATTAATACAATAAGGACTTTTCAAATAAGAATATACAATAGCAATGAATCACGCTTAAGGTCCAAGTGGATGATCTTTCTCTTTTCCTGAATTTTTCCCAGAATCTCACAAGAAATCCCATGTATAATAAAAATCATGTCTTAACCACCCTTCTTCCCCATATTTATGACTACTACCGACACTTGGGCAAGAGTCTCCCATGAGGCACCTACATCCATGTTGTTCTTACTCTGAAGGCCTCTCTATAACATTCATGCTTAAATCTACTCTAAACCTATTCTTCCTAGTAACTTCAACTCTGCTCCATTCATTTGGAATTCATCCACAAATTTTCTTCTGTGGGTCAGTCAAGAATCCCTCACCTGAATTTAGAACTCTGAAGAGAGCACCACAGATTGCCACAGGTGGCAGCATGGAGCTATATCTCAGGCCCATACCCTCCTGCAAACTAACAAAGTAAGTGAACAAAGTATTAATTCCAGGTGTGAACATGACCTAAATTACAGCACTCAAGTGTGGGAGTCTCTGCAAAAGCCACAGCTGGCAGGGAAACAGATGCAAGAGGCAAGAAAAGAAACCCACTTCGTAAGCCGGGTGTTGGTGGCGCAGGCCTTTTAATCCCAGCACTCGGGAGGCAGAGGCAGGCGGATCTCTATGAGTTCAAGGCCAGCCTGGTCTCCAGAGCGACTGCCAGGATAGGCTCCAAAGCTACACAGAGAAACCCTGTCTCGAAAAAACAAAACAAAACAAAAAACCCACCACAGTTCGGCACCACTTAGTTAAGCAGGCTGGTTCAAATTTTCAGAGTCTGATCCCAGGCAGTTTATTTTTGTTTTAGGCATTTAAGTATAGCTTCCTGGTAACAATTATCTCAATCCCATATTCACAACAAAGTTTAAGGCAGATTAAGGGCGTAGGGTCGGGTGTGGTCATACAGATATCACGGCAGTCACTAAACTACCATGGTGGCTCTGCTCATGTAAAAACATAAGACTCCTTAGGTACCAAAGCATTAACTGATACTCCAAATTCAAATGTGGGAGAGATTTCTGTGTGGGGCCAGAGCGTTACCTGAATCTCACTCCTTTTGATCTTCACAAAGTACAGCATAGTGTTGCAATAAAAAAAAAATAATAATAAAATTAAAAAAAGAAAAGCGGTGCTCGAGAGAAAGATGCCATGGCACAGAGTTCAAGTGGAAGTGTTTTTGTTTTTGTTTTAATTATGGAAAGGGGAAAGGAGAGTGGGGAGACCAGCCTCTGGGGATAGGAACAGCGGGAGAGAAGAGGGCAGAGAAAAAGAGAGAGACAGAGGGAGAAAGAAAGAAAGGAGGATGGGAGGTGGGCAAGGCCCTCTTAAAAGGGAATGCAGTGAATAGGCACAGGTGGTGCTCTTAGTGGCTGCAGCTGAGGGCGTATCCTGTCAGAACCCCAAGGACAGGCCAGTACAGATACCTGAATACTAACACATGGGAGATAGATAGGAAAGGCTTGTTGCAGAGAGATGTAAAACAGGCTGAGAAGGACAGCAGTCAGGGAGGTCCTTATGGAGAGAAGCAATCATTTGTGGGATGAGAGCAGAAAGTTGGTAAAGGGCCATTGTGCTGCCCTGCATGTTAAGATAGCCCGCATACTAAAGTTTCTGGAACAGCCAGCCTTCTCAGGAGGTGTTTTCTTACCCAGGTGGTCAGTTCTTAATGGAGAAAACAGTCGTTTGTTTTTGCTTTCTACCATAACACTTCCTGCTAGATAGTAATCTTAAGATTTTCCTGACAATTCATAAATTCATGACCCCGAACCCAGAGATACATTTGGATCTTATTCTTTCAACCAAAAATTATGTATCAGAGTAAACTTATAAGAATTAAGGAAAGAAAAAAATTAATAAATCTGTAACATTTGAGTCTTAAAGTTAATACTGTTGGTTTGGTACATAACTATTTTCCCCATTTGTTTTGGCTATCAAGTCAATGTTTTTGTTACTGCTCACCACGTTAATCATCCATACTTCCTGTGTTTGTTAGCTTCCCATCACTGTGACAATGTATCTCAGATAAACAACTTCCTTGACTGCTTAATTATACACACATCTCTTGGCCCTCTGTTTATTTAAACATACATTTCAGTAGCCTTGACAAAGGACTTGCTATTGGAGCTGTTAGGGCCAGGCTTCATCCATCTTGGTTTTGTGGTAAGCCAATACATCATGGTGGTTGTATGTGGCAGAGGAAACTGCCTACTTTGAGGTGGCCAGAGGGAAAAATGAGGAAAGAGCAGAGGTCAGGCTGCCCATATCCTTCCAAAGGGCAAGTCCCCCATAACTCCCTTCCTTCCACTACTATAGTAATGCCACAGGCTGCAGACTGAGATGATAATGCTTACCCAAACTATACAGCACCTTCAGCAATGTCTACTTTTCAGAATGAAAAATCTTTTGGCATAGTTTACTTGTACATCTACCCCCAAGTCTGATCAACATTCTTTGCTATTTTTGTAATATAATTAGCATACTATTCTGAGGTTGGATTTGGAGTATGAAGAGAAATCTGATGAGATATACTCAAATAAGATTTAAAAAAAAAATCTCTTGCAAGAACAGCCCTAGCCACACTTCAGTTTTTCACTAAGGAAAACCCAATGTATCTATGACATTATAGCAATTTAAAATGTGTGGCCCAGAAATCAAAAGATAGAGTCCAAAGAAGGAAAGCTCTGAGGACATGAACTAGCCATGAAATTTAGTCCAGGACTTCCAAAAATCAGAGAAATCTAAATCCAAACATTTTACGTGTAAGAGCTCTGGCAATATTACACAAAGTTAGGTACTCAAGAAAAGCCAAGGTTAGAATAGAAGGGAAAAATACTACAGGCTGAATTTTCTCAATGTGAATGCAGGGTTCTTCCTTATATATGGCTCTTTGTTTGTCTTTTTTATGTGATGTGTGAGGAGTGGCAGGACTGTGTCCAGATGGTGTTTGTATAGTCAAGTGTCAGAGGGCAGGTTCCATCCTGTTGTATAAAGTCTTGATAACAGCAGGACTGGTAACTGTCAGTCTAAGCTGTAAATTGGGCCAAATGTAGCTGTAAGAGATTAAAAATGAAGTAGGATAATAAAGAAAAAGAGGCTGTCGACTTGAGAGTAGTAGAGGGCATAGGAGGAGTCAGATGGAAGGTTTGTGAGAGGCCCTGGTTGAAAGAAGGGGGAAATTGATGTAATTCTATTTCAACTGAAAACATTTAAAAATAATTTCTAAATGAATTACTAAACTGAGGGTGGTTTGGTTTTGCTGTGTCTTATTTTGGATGCTGTCTTAGTTAGGGTTTCTATTGCTGTGAAGACACAGCATGACCATGGTTAACTCTTATAAAGGAAAACATCTCATTGGGTGGCTTACAGTTTCAGAGATTTAGTCCATTATCATTGTGGCAGGACATGGTACAGGCAGACATGGTGCTGGAGAAGGAGCTGAGAGTTCTACATCTTGATTTGCAGGCAGCAGAAAAAGACTGCTATACCAGGCCTAGCTTGAGTATATATGGAGACCTCAAAAGCCGCCTCCTCCAACAAGACCACGCCCACTCCAACAAGACCACGCCTACTCCAACAAGGCCACACCTCCCAATAGTGCCACTCCCTATGAGCTTATAGGAGCCAATTACATTCAAACTACAACAGATGCCCTGGATTTTTTAAAATGTATGTGTCTGTCTGTCTGTCTGTCTGTATGTATGTATGTATGTATGTATGTATGTGCACAGGCACGTGCCACAGTGCACACACACACTAGTCAGAGCACTGCTTGTAGAAATCAGTTTTATCCTTTTACCATATAGATGCCAGGGGTCCTGAGAGACTGCCTCCTTCCATGTTAGCATGTCTGTTGGTGTTATACTTGTTCAAATTTTAGAGAACTAAAGATGTACATATCAGAGCATTTCTATTGTTTAAGGAGGTTGGTCAGCTATTGGAAGGTCCCCAGATCACCTAGGGCTTGGGAATGTGAACTTTGTTTCACTCTACAAGTAAAATGGAGTCTGAAGTTAAAATGTCAGCACGCAGGACAAGGTGATTTTGCCTGATCCCAACAAAGGGAAGGGTGTGGAGATGGGCAAAGAGGGGGGTAATGGAATATTTGTGACTTGAAAGCCAAAGAGGAAGACTTTGGGGAAAAGATGAGGACCAGCAAGAGTGGATGGGGAATAAGACATGCCCTGGGGGAGATGGATGGATTAGAATAAGCTATAATGACATGTAAATAGGAAAATGCCATAATGCAACCCCCAACTTTTTATGCCAATTTAGAAAAACAAGAAAAAAAATACGATGACTAGAATGAACAAATAACTTAAGCCACAGATATGGATTGAACGTGAAACAAAAAACAGTGAGGAGATTATTGATTTCCTGTTGGACAAGAATGTCAATGAACTGTAACAGGAAATATAAATAGAACCAGAGTTTTCTATTTCCATTTAAACATGTCTTTACATTGTAATTGGATGTTTAAAGCAAAAGTAATAGCACCATGCTGTGGGAATAGCATATGTGGAACCAAAATAAAGTGGCCAGAAGGACAAGAGGGAAGAAATGAAAGTTTAAACTTAGAAGGTTCATGTACTATGCATAAAGTGATATACATAGATACCTAGACATTATGTGTAGATCAACTGTAAGAAGTTTAAACATATATTGTAAGTAGCCAAAAGCACCCATTAAATTTTTTGATAATGTGCTAATGGTGTGGAAATTCTCTAGCCACAGATCGAGAAACGAAAACAGAGATTATGAATACAGGTAATGAAAGGGGAATTATCACTACAAACCATAAGGAAATTCAGATGACAATAAAGCATCAGCTTGTGTCCATAAACTTAACCACTTAATGGAGCAGACATATTCCTTGAGAGCTACAGGTTATAACCACAATAAGCTAGTACTTTACCCCTGTATGTGAGCGGGTGCAGTAAAGAAACTGCCAACATGGCTGCTCCATGATATGGTTAAGGTTTTTACTGTAGTTTATAATGAGGGAGAGAGTCCAGAGTGGAGAGAGGAAGAAGAAGACTGAACATGGCCAGGGCTAGGAAGAACAGAAGAGGGGAGATAGCCGCAACAAGAGATAGATAATAGAGCATAGTGAGAGAGAAAAGGTAAGAGGAAGGGGGCGTAGGAGAGAGTGAGAACGCAGTGAGAATAGTGGGCTATAAGGAGTGTGGGTAGCTGGGGCTGGGGGAGGGACACCCCTGAGCTGGAAGGACTTTGGGGTAGAGGAGGAGGTGAGAAGGGCTAAGATGCTGCTGTGGACTTTGAAATGGACTCATGGTACTGAGGCTAGCATGTGTTTTGATATGATTGACAGGTGCCATAGTTAGCCCATATGTCTCTAGCCCAGAGTTAAGGGAAATGACTCCTTTTGGCAGATGGGAATTGTTTTCACAAGTTCCCGAGGAATGCTGGCTTTTATCTAACTAACTGCCAGAAATCCTGCAGTCCAGTTTGAGCTCGTTTCTGGATAGTTCGACTGCCTGAGAGACCTAACAAAGCCCACAAAAATCACTGGCATTTCAAATAGAGACAACACTGAGAATGCAATGTAGTAAGCCAATTTGGAAAATAGTTCTACAAAACTCAACATACGTATGTATATGTATAAATAATCTATTTCAATGGTCTCATATTTATGTATTTATCCAAGAAAAAAATGAAAAGATACACCACCACTCAACAAATACCTCTACAGAAGTGTTTAAAGCAGCTTTCATCAGAATAGCCCCATATCCAACCCAAATGGTCCTCAAATGATGGATGAATAGAAAGCACACTGAGATACACTGCAACAAAGTAACAAGAATCTTCAATATGAAGAAATGAGTGATGCCTAGATAAAGCAATATAAATGCAATATTGAGCTGAGTAAAAGACCTAGGTTTGAAAAGGACACGATGCACTTTATGATATACAGATGTTCCTCTATTTGCCATGAGACTGCATCTTAATAAAACCAGTGAGCTGGAAACATAAGTTAAAAAAATAATAATTGGTACACTTAACCTATTAAATGTCACAGCTTAGCAACACAGCACACTAGAAAATACCACCTGTCTGTCACATGACCACTTGACTGACTGGCAGCTGCAGCTGCCCAGCAACAAAGAAAAAGACCAAAGTTGAAAATATGGTTTTTAATGAATGTATATCACGGTCACATCATCATAAAGTAAAAAGTATGAAGTCATAGGTCATCTATACATAGTTCAGTAAAGTCTACAGTTGAAGGCAACAGCAAACTAAGGGTTGGGGAACTGTAAAGAGGAAGAACCGACTAGGAAAGAACAGGAAGGAATATTTTAGGTTAGTGAAAATGTTCTGTATTTCAACATGGTTTTGGTTTCAACGCAACACTGTCTGTTAAAATTAATTTAAGCTATATACACTTAAAATAGATGAACTTTACTGTATATAAATGATATCTCAATAGACTATATCCAGTGTTACTCATAACCTCACTACCCTACCAGGGCCATCATTTTCATTTTTGCAAAATATATTCAAAGCATGGCTGAGTGTAACATGCCTGGGAGTTTTATTCTTCAGTATTGTCTTAGGGTTTCTACCGCTGTGATAGAACACCAGTGTGACCCAAAGCAACTTGGGGAGGAAAGGGTTTATCTCATCTTATGGTTTGTAGTCTATCACTCAGTCACGTTAGGACAGAAACACAAGGTGTAACCTGGAGGCAGAAATTGATGAAGTGACCATGAAGGAATGCTGCTTGCTGCTTGCTCCCCGTGGCTTTCTCCTCCCTTTCTTGTACAATCCAAGACCACCAGCCCCAGAGTGGCAAAGTGCACAGCCTTCTGGGTCCATCTACACACCAATCATCAATTAAGAAAATGCACCACAGGCTTGCTCACAGGTCAGTCGGGTGGGAACTTTTCTCTGTTGAGGTTCCCTCTTCTAAAAGGACTCTATCCTGTCAAGTTGACACAAAAACTAGCCAGCACAAGTATATTGACTGGAAAGGCTTTTATTCTTTTTTGTTTAGTGGTTTTTACTTAGTCTTTGAGAAATTCATACATACATATAACATATTTCAATCATATTCGTCATTTACTCGTGCCTCCATATCCTCCTAGATAATCCATCCATAACCCCATCTGTCTTAGTCAGGGTTTCTGTTGTTGCAATGAAACACCATGACCAAAAAGCAACTTGGGTAGGAAAAGGTTTATTTGGTTCACACTTCCACAGCACTGTTCATCATCAAAGGAAGTCGGGTCAGGAACTCAAACAGGGCAGGAACCTCGAGGCAGGAGCTGATGCCAGAGGCCATGGAGGGGTGCTGCTTCCTGGCTTGTGCATCATAACTTGCTCAGCTACTTTATTATAGAACTCAGGACCACCAGCCTAGGACTGGTACTACCTACAATGGACTGGCCCCTCCCCACTAATAACCTAAGAAAATCCCAAAAGCCTGCTGTACCTCACTCTGTCGATTTCTATTTCTCTCTCTCTCTTCGTGTGTGTGTGTGTGTGTGTGTGTGTGTGTGTGTATGCCATATACATGTAAGTGCTGAGGTCATAGAAAAGTTAGATACACTGGAGTTGGAGTTACAGGCAACTGTGAGCTGTCCAACATGAGTGCCAGGAACTCAACTGGGGCCCTTAAAAGAGCAGCAAGTGTTCTTAACTGCTGAACCGTCTCTCCAGCCCTGAGACATGTCTCTTATTTGATTCTAGATCCAATAAAACTGAAAAGACAAAGCTTCACTGTGGTTGAAGGATAATTATTGCTCTTTTATCTCTCACCTGATGGAAGCTGCTAGCACTCCAGGCAGACTACTAAAGTGATGTTAGTAGAATCTAGAATGGAGTTCAGCTCCCAACTCCATTCAGGAACACTTATTTGCTCTACTTTCATGGAGATAGTTTTGGCAGAATCTACAGGAAGCCTGCCCATCAAGTCCTTGTGCTCCCTACTATTTAACAGGAAGATGCTGGTTAAAAGCAAAAAGTTTAAGTATGATCCAGGGTCACACAATATGATGATGAACCATCCTGCCTCCATCTGAGGCTTGAAAGCCATCTTAGGATAAAGACAAGCTAGGCTCATTCCTGTTTATGATGAAACCTCTGTTTCTCAAGGACTGTGCTACGCCTCACTTACAATCTTAACTACAAATTATTCTGTACAGGAAATAGCAACCCTCAAGTTATTGTGGCCACCTTGTTATGTCTACCTGTTGTTATGACTACCTGTTGTTAGGACCACCTTGTTATGACTACCTGTTGTTATGAACATCTTGCTATGAAGACCTTGTTATGACCACCTTGCAACCATGTCTTTGTTTCACAAGAGGTTGTTATGACCAACTTGTTACATTCTGCTTCTATAACCTGCCTATTTGCCTGCCAAAGCCCCCATTTGGAACTTCTTACCCCTGCTCTATAAAACCCTTGTCTTCTCCACCTCCAATGATGACCTCTTGAACCCTGCCTTAGAGGTAGCTGCCTGTGTACACAAATAAAGAAACGTGCTGTAATTAATTGCTTGCCTTAATTTGGTCCTGATGATTTGGGTCAGTGGTCTTCCCCTACAATTTTTGGGATTAACAATAGTATCCAAAATACCCAGGGCACAGTTAAAAACTATTAATCATATCAACACACAGGGAAAAATCACAACTTAAATGAGAAAAAAATCAGAAGCACTAATACTAATTAAGCTGGTGGTGGAATTATCTTATGTGAATGTTAAAGCAATATGGTGTGTCACACTTGGGGGAGATGCAACACACATGTCCATTTACCCAGAAAGGGAACCCATCATAGACCAAAGTAACAATTACACATCTGTTTATCTTGGTGAGCCAATGAGGTTTTACTGGGGAGCAGGGATAACTCACAACAACGAAAGCAGCTGTAGCACTGGAAAGCCCCACCGATGTTTGCAGGTGCACAAAAGTTACAACAGAGAGCCTGGAACGCTCTGTGCAGCCTGCAGGCAGCGGCAGCTCCGTCATCCCATATCCCGTTTTCTCTGCAGTTCAGGGTGCAGACCTTTCCCCAGTCTGTGTTTACTTCTGTTTGATAATTGCTTGGAAGGAGCTCTCTAGAATCTTTTGAGTTTCTGTTCTCTAGCCATGTGACCCTTTGTTTACCCACTGAGGCTCATGAGCCTCTCTTTCCCTCTCTGAGCTGCAGGGTGATGTTTCAATTGAAATGTTGCAATCCCCAGGAAAAAGTCATGCAAGAAGCCCTTATAGAACTGCTTCAGTATCAGTCAAGAAATCTGTTACATGAAAGCAAAAACAAAGACCTCAGCAGAGGAGAAAATACAAAAGGAAATTAGGAAACTGAATAGGATATTTGAAAATTTAAAACTCACTTGATGGATTTAATTGTATAATGAAAATGAACTTGCAGATAGATCAGTGGAATTTACCAAAACCTGAGCAACGGAAAGAAAACAGGCAGAAAAAAAGAGTCTATGTGTCAGACAAAGACAGACAGAAGGCTGACAGAGACCTGTTTGACCTCAGCCGAACAGACTGGTTCCAAACAATAAGGGGCAGACACTCTCCAGTGGGAAAAGGGGTGCCTGTAAAGAGGGAAGTAGATACTTGGAGTTTGTATAGTGGGTTTGGGGAATGGGAAGTTAAATGCAGCTTCAGGGGCTGCGGGCAGTCTCTACTTCCTGGTGTGGTTTGTGCAGACAAGTCTGTTTTATCTTTAGCAACTGCTTTGCCCAGCTATTGGGATGCAGGTGATAGTGAGTGACTGATTTGCAATGGTCAGGGTCTGGAGTTGTGATCAGGGTTTATCCAGACCCTATGTACCAGAAGACACAGGAACCACAATTCCTACTGTTAGCATTCCAGAAGCGTTGAAAGTAAAAACAAGTACTTGAAAATAACAGTCAAAATTCTCCAAATTTAGTGATACAGCTGTTCAAGAAATATGAGGATAAACTCAAAGAAATCAGTGGCAGAGTACATGTACAGCCATTTTAAAAATCAATATGGTGCTTTCTCAGAAAATTGAGAATTGATCTATGTAAAGACCCAAATCTATCTATCCATATATATACATATATATATAATATATATATATATATTATATATACACACACACTTTTGTGTATATACCCAAAGGACTCTCCATCCTATCACAAGCACACTTGCTCAACTATGTTCATAGCAGCTTTATTCATGATAGCCAGAAACTGAAAACAATTTAGATGTCCCTCAACCGAAGAATAGATAAAGAAAATGTGTATATTTACACAACAGAGTATTACTCTACTGTTGAAAACAATGACATGAACTTTGCCGGCAAATGAATGGAATTGGAAAAAAAAATCATCCTGAGTGAGGTAACCCAGACCCAGAAAGACAAACGTGGTATGTACTCATTTATAAGTGAATACTAACTATAAAGTAAAAGATATTCATTCTACAATTCATAGGCCCAGAGAAGCTAAGTAACAAGGAGGGCTTAATGAGGAACAAAAAGATCTCCCAGCGAAGAGGAAGTAGAATAGATTTCATAGGTGGACTGGGGCCAGGTGGGTTGGGAACAGGAGGGAGCAGGTGTGTGTTGTGTGTGTGTGTGTGTGTGGGGTATTTCAGGGGTGAGGTGGAAACCTAGTACAATGGAAACTCCATGGAATCTACAAGAGTAACCTTAGTATAGATTCCCAGGAATAGGGAACACGGAGCCTTCACTGTCTGTCTTCTGTAACCAGGCAAGGGATCAAGTGGAGGGATTGGGACACCAAGCCAGCCACAAAACCTTCGACCTACAGTTTGTTCCACCTGCAAAGTGTTCTGGGACCGGGGTCTAACAGAACTGTCATCAAACAACCAGACTGTGTTGGTTGTTTTTACTCTGTCACTCATGGTTCTTTTTACTCTTTGGGCTGGGGCGGGGGGCGGGGGGGCGGCTGCCACCCAGCTCCCAAATATTACACACACACAAACACACACATTTTCACACACACCACACACACACACACACACACACACACACACACACCATTACTTATACATTCCCAGCCTTAGCTTGGCTTGTTTCTTGCCAGCTTTTCTTAATTCAAATTGTCCCAGCTATCTTTTGCCTCTAGGCTCTTTTCTTTTCTTACTCCTATATGTCTTACTTTCACTCTTACTCTGTGGCTGGCTAGTTGGGTGGCTGGCCCCTGGCATTCTCCTCTCCTTGTTCTCTCATTCCTTCTTTTGCTCAGAGTTCTCTTCTTGTTTATTCTCTGTGCCGGCCAGACCTGCCTATCCTTGCTCCTGCCTCCCTATTGGCCGTTCAGCTCTTTTTTAGACCGTCGGATGTTTTAGACAGGCAAAGTAACACAGCTTCACAGAGTTAAACAAATGCAGCATAAGCAAAAGCAACACATCTTTACATCGTTAAACAAACGTTCCAGAGCGTAAACAAATGTAACACACCTTAAAATAATATTCTACAATAAGAGATTTCATCCAGCAACTGATGTGAGCAGATGAAGAATATTGCAGCCTAACATCAGACTGAGCTTGTGGAGTCCTGTGGAGGAGGGGGAGGAAAGATCAGAAGAACCAGAGTGTTAGAGGCACCACCAGAACATCACCCACAGAATCAATTGCCTGGGACTCATGGGGGCTCATGGAGATCGGGGAGCCTGTAGGAATCCGACCTAGGTCCTCTGCATCTGTGTTATGACTAAGTAGCTCGGTGTTTGTGTGGAATTCCTAACAGTGGAAGAGGGATGTGGATGTCTCTAATTCTTTTACCTGCTTGTAGGACCCTTTTCCTCCTATTGGGTTGCCTTGTCCAACCTTGATGTGATGGTATGTGCCTGGTCTTACTGTAGCTTGATATGCCATGTTTGGTTAATGTCCCTGTAAGGCCAGCTCTTTTCTGAGGGGAGGTGGAGGGGGGTGGATCTGGAAGAGAGGGAGGTGAGGGGGAGAGTGGGGAGAGGAAACTACAGTCAGGATATAAAATATGAGAGAAGAATAAAAATAAATAAATTCATTTATTTAGAAAAAGAGTGGTGTGTATTTTTAACCTTTGAGCCATATCTCCACTTTCTAGGATTTAATATTACCTGATAAAAAAATTAATAAAACCTATTAAGAAAATTAGGGACTGGAGAGATGGTCCAACAGCTAAAAGCATGTGTTCTTCTTACAGAGAATCTAGATTGGGTTCCTAGCACTCACAAAGCAGCTCACAACTATCTGTAACTCCAGCTCCAGAGAATCCAAAGACACCCTCTTCTGGCCTCCAAGGGCACCAGACATGCATGTGGTACATAGACTTACATGCAAGCAAAATACGTATACATAAAAGACAAAAATAAAAATAAATCTTATATAAACACATATATACAGTTCAGATAAATGAATGTTGTGATAATATATTATTTTGAACAGTTAAAAGTATCTTAATTCAACTTGGCCAGGTAGGGTGGCACACGCCTTTAATCCCAGCACTAGGAACACAGAGGCAGGCAGATCTCTGTGAGTTCAAGCCCAGTCTGGTCTGCATAATGAGTTCCAGGACAACTAGAGCTACACAGTGAGACCATGTCTCAAAAAACAATCGTAAATCACTCATATTTTTTAATACTTATACATCTAATAATAGATCTATAGCTATGTACTTAGGGCTACAAATTTAAAAAAAAACTAATCAAAGGAATGGGAAAAAATCTAAAATCTTTGACTTTGCAGATGCCACTGTCCCCTGTCTGCTATAGGATCATGTCACCATGTTCTTTGACATCAAAGCCAATGGTGAGCCCCCAGGCCTGTCTCCTTCAAGCTGTTTGCAGACAACAATTCCAATGATAGTGGAAACCTTTTGTGCTCTGAACACTGGACCGAAAGGATTTGGACACAAGTTTCCTCCTTTCAAGGAACTATTCCAAGACTCAAGTGCCAGGATGGACTTCACAGGCCATAATGGCTCTGACAGGAGGTCCATCTATGGGGAGACATTTGAGGATAAGAACTTTATCCTGAAGCATCCGTGTCCTGGCATCTTGTTCAATGGATTTCTGACTGCCCGAAAAAGCCACAGCCCTAATCTCCCCTCACCTCAGACAAATGGGGCTTCTGGTTCTCTATTGGCATGTTCCCGTGGAACATATCAAAGCCACTGGCTCTTTAGGGCTCTTCTGGCCCTAAACTTCCAGGCTGTTCCAGCTTGCAGTTTCCTCCCCTTCCATAGCTACATTGTTCTCTTTAAAACTTGGAAGGTTTCCCCTGTTCTTCACTTCTCTCTCTGCTCCTGAGAGGTAGCTCATGACAGCTCTGGACTCCCCCAAATGGCTCTCCTCTTTCTATGCTGAAGAAACAGCCACACGGCAGTTTCATGTTTACAGTAAACCTTTTATTTCTATCTATACACCATGGAGTGACTGGTTTACTGGTTTCACTATAGCCTGGCTTACCATCTCTTGGAGTTAATTCCTCAGTTGGGAATTTCCTCTACCCCAGGAATGTCACAATAACACTCAAGATTAGCTGTCCTGCCGAGTGTTGGTGGCGCATGCCTTTAATCCCAGCACTCAGAGGCAGAGGCAGGCGGATCTCTGTGAGTTCGAGACCAGCCTGGTCTACAAGAGCTAGTTCCAGGACGCTCAAGCCACAGAGAAACCCTGTTCTCGAACAACCAAAAAAAAAAAAAATTACAAAAAAAAAAAAAAAAAAAACAAAAAACAAACAAAAAAAAAAGTAGCATGATGCTAATCAAATACAGAAATTACATATAAAAGGACACTACAGAAGTAATAAGAAACACAAGCTCTAATATATACGTCACACAGACACAAAACCCTTGGAATTTAACCACAAATCTGTTAAATATCCAGGTCTAGTCCAGGCTGATGGGGAAAATCAGGGAAGCTGACAACAGGGCCTATTCTATCCTATCTTTTACACAGGATTCTCAAGCAGCTTAGGGGATTTGGGATATCACTGGATACCCATAGCTGGTGGATATATCCAGCGATGGAGAGATTACCAAGACTCTATATCAATTAATGAAAAACCCCAAAGTTCCAGAATTAAGTCCCTGAGCTAAGAATCTGCACACAAACTGGCCTTTAAGCTGCTTAAGCTGGCTTTATTGGCAGCACTGGCCTTGACCCTGCCTGCAAGAAAGGAATTCAATTTTCAGTTAACCAAAAGAATAGCTCTAGGGGTATTCACACAAACCAGTGACCTATCTAGGAACTCTTGTGTTTCTAAGAAAACAGCTAGATTTAGTCTCCAAGGGGAGACTAGTCTGCCTCAGGCCACTGTGGCCTCTTAATTCCTGAGGCCATAAAACTCTCACTGGGAAGCAACTTGACCTCAATGTAGTCAGACTACTATTTCCTAAAATGAATCTTTGATCCAGACACAACCATCTTTGAAGATATTAGGCCATGTTGCTAGAGGGACAGGCTGCACAGCTGTCCCACCCTGCACAGTATGTCCCACCCTGAATCCTGTTACATTTCTATCTAAAGAGAATGAGAAAGTAGACTGCTAATGTGAACAGGAAATAACTCAGACATGAAACTAAGGAAGGCCTTAGAGACGATTTTCTGGAAAACCCAGGATGGACTGTTTACGGGCAGGCGTTTCTTCATACAATCTGAGTTTGGGAGAGCAGTTTGAGAGCAGTTTGGGAGAGACTGCTGAGAGTAAGCATTTCCTCTCCAACACAAATGTCCACCTCATGGAACTAACTGCTCTAACCAGAGCACTGAAATTAAGTAATGAAAAACAGGCTTTAGATATTCCTTTGTGGTTCTACACACACATGTAGGCTTTTGTTTTGTTTTTTGTTTGTTTGTTTGTTTGTTTGTTTGGTTTTGGAAGGAAAGACAATTCCTCACGGCTATGACAAGGAATAGACAGACTGTTGTTCTCAGTTTTCTTACCTCTAGAGGTGGCAATGGCTCCTATTAAAGGACATCGAAAGGAGAGCATGACCAATTGGGGATCTCTGTAGTAGTTTCCATCGGTTGCAGAATAAACTTCATTGATAAGGGGCGAGACTGTTAACCCCACTAGGCAAGAATAAGAGCACTTCTACAAGTTTTGAGCCAAATTTGAAGCAATCTTTATTAAATAGTACCAAGGACCATGGATGTTGGATACTAGTCAGGTCCATATGCAGGATTCCCAAGGCTCCAAATTACTTTAGTCAGGAGCTCATAAAAGCAAAACCCACAAGGTAGCATACTTTCTGCCTTTGTCCAATCAGGACCAAAGCATATATCCTGACCTACTTCTTACCTACTTACCTCCTGCCCACATTTGATCAAGCATACATTCTGTGCAGATGGGGCACCCAAGCTTGTTTACAGAAGTGAAAAACATGTAGCTTGTTATCTTTGAACAATAGTCCCAGCATTCCAGGAAGCTATCTGTCCTTGGGCAAGTGGGGCTTACAGGTTAGGGGCATTTTTGTTTTCTAAATCTCTTAAGCAGAGTAATTTAAACTTAAAAGCTAACATTAGTCATGATAAGACCTACACCTATATCTTAAGACTGTGGGGTACACGTCCCCAGCTGATCACAAATGAAATGCCACTGCTCATTGAAAACCATGGAAGAGGGGCCAGAAAGATTGCAAGTATCAGAAGACCAGGATGTCTGCTGGGATGCACTGTTTTCTGTATATGTTGGGGAAGCTGCACCCATGAACTCTCAACAATGTGGTTGCCTGAATAAGACCAGCATAATGGCAACACCAGTTGATATACCAATTTGAAGTGAGGAAATTCCACATGGATCACCCCTAGAAGAAGAGTATTGGATGCTCAGTGACTGAGGAGAGAGGGGGAATCTGTCTCCTCCAGGGATAAGCTCTCACACAGGTTGTTCAATCCTAAATGATCATCCCTGCACACATGTATTGTTAGACCCCCGAAAAACTCAGGCCTCCGGGGTCTCAGCCCACGACCTCGGTCACCCCAATCACCAGGCAGATTCGAGAGCTTGATGCAAACTGCATGAGGCTTTATTGTTGTTTAACGAGCTAACCCCATGTTAGCTCGGGTCTTTCACCCACCCACCATGGCGGATGGTTAGCAAAGACACTGCAAAGCGTCTGCATAGAGATCTTGTAGGGCAGGCTCAGGATTGGTGTGCCTCCAGGCTTGGAGTGAAGGAACCGGCTTCCCTTTTGGCGCCTAAGCCGAACGTGTTGCATAAACTACCTTGGTACGTAGAGCGTCAGTTGCTGTCTCGTGACAAGACATAGAAGTTAGTCACTAGAAAGTCAGATGCCTCGTCTCATGACAAGAAGCCAATCGGAAGTTAGCTGGTGGCGCTATGCTTTACGACCCTGGGTGTGCTTTACGGACAAGCGCACAGCAATGACGTAGAGAGCATAGCAACCACCGTGGGAGGGCCTATGAGCCATAACAACCAGTTGACCAATCAACACAGGGCAAGCCCTCCAAGCCTGGAGGCACACCAATCGTGAGCCTGTGCTTAAGCCTGTGCGTACCCCTAGACACTCCTTACGCTGCCCTATAAGATCTTTTGGGAGACCCAAGGAGCCGTCTTTTCTCGCCATCCGCCATGGCGGGTGGGTGAAAGACCCGAGCTAACATGGGGTTAGTTCGTTAATCTACAATAAAGCCTCATGCAGTTTGCATCAAGCTTTCGCCTCCATTCTGTGTTTGGGGTGGCCGCCGTCCTGGACTAAGATTCTGAAAGCCTCAGCTTTCTGAAGGTCTAACATTTTGGGGGCTCGTCCGGGATTTGCGACCACCCCTCACCTGAGTGGAGTCGATCTTGGAGGTAAGTGGGTACCCTGTATTGTCTGTGTCTTTGTGTTTTTGTGCCGGCTGAAATCTGTTTCTGTGCTTTGCAGTCGCTCGTGTCTCGGGAAGAGACAAGAGCTCTGGTCTCGGGAGGAGACAGAGTGTGATCAGTAGACGTGCTTGGGAAATCACCGACTGCCACCCTGGAAGACGTTCCAGGAAGTCTGTGGGAACCTCAGGGACGCTTGGGAGATTCCCGTCTGGGAGCCGGTGAGGGTACGGTAGTTCTCCTGAATTGGGGAAGTTATCCGTCCTCCCGGCCGTCTGTATTTCTGGAATGGTTTTGTCTGTCTAGGTGGAGACAGACATCTGATAGTTTTTGTCTGTGTCTTGGGTGTTGTTTTGTCTTATCTGTGACTTTGATGATGGGACTGACTGTAACCAACCCCCCTCAGTCTGACTTTTGACCATTGGATGGACGTTAAGGACCATAGTTAGTCAGTTAAAGTTACAGCACCCTCTTTCGTTGAGTCATGTGGCGCCACACTAGGTAACTTTATCTTCCAGTCTTTGTTTCTGTATGGTTTCTGTACAAGAATTGTTTAGGGCAGAGGTTCGGATGACAGCTTCTGCAGTCTGTAGGAGCGGGACTTGGTAGGACCAAGTTGCTTGGTCCATCTGTAAGGGGACCCAAGCGGGTCGCCCAATTTGTAGGACAGGGGCTTGCTGGGAGCAAGTCGCCTGGTCCGTCTGTAAGGGGACCCAAGCGGGTCGCCCAATTTGTAGGACAGGGGCTTGCTGGGAGCAAGTCGCCTGGTCCGTCTGTAAGGGGACCCAAGCGGGTCGCCCAATCTGTAAGGACAGGGACTTGGTGGGAGCAAATTGCCTGCTCCATCTGTAAGGGGAACCAAGCGGGTCGCCCAATCTGTAAAAGAGGTTCTTGTTGGAATCAAGTCATCTAAAATTCCGAATAGGACCCTAGTCTGTGTTACTGTACTGTCTGTCCATGTTTCACATTTGTGTTATATGTTTCTTAAGCATCTCTTTCTGTCCCTGCTCTCCCTACGCACATGGCATGCATGGGTCAGGGGTCTTTTCTTGATTCTCTGAGCACGTGGCGCCACCTCAACTATGATCGGCAGATGCACCCGGAGGACAGACTGCCACTCTGAGGACACCCAGGACCCAGGAGGTACAGACTCGGGCCAAGGACACTTGGACCCGCCTCAGTTAGCCGCCGAGTTCTGCCGCCGTCTTCCCGGCGCCATTGCCTTATGAGCAGCGTGGGCGGATTGGGTTGGCGTCTGTTCTTTCCTGTCTATTCTGTGTTATCATCATTGGTTGTCAATTCAGGATCCACCACGCCACCCCCTTTCTATCCCCACCTGCGGGTCTGAGGCATGCCCAGTAGGACTGTTTCTGCCCCAGCTGCCGTTATGGCTGTTTCCCTGCTCTGGGGGAACATGGCTACAAGGCCGAGATCTGCTACCCGTCTTTCTGTGCTCCACACACATGGTATGCAGGGGGGCCGCAGGAGTCTTTTTCCCACCCCTGGATTGGCCAAGGGTCTGGGGTTACCAGCAGCACCCCCACCCCAGGTCTCTCTGCCTTGAGCACATGGAGCTAGCTCAGGCAGATGAACCATCTGTCCTGATCCGGATATTCAAAAAAAAAAAAAAAGGGGGGGCCTTAAAGTTATTAAGAACTATAAAAGGGACTTTGACAAAATTTTTATGTTGACTGAGAAATGAGAAAAAAATGTAGGAGACTTAAATAATAAAAAGGGAAAGGAAAAAAGAAAATTTGTCTAAGAATGTCTAAGAAAGTCAGAGAAATAAACTAAAAGGTTATAGAGAGTTACAGCAAATGGTAAAAGTTATAGAGGGTTAAAGCAAGATGTAGGTCAGAGAAAAGTTGGAGGTCAGAGAAAAAAAATTGTTACAGAAAGTTATAGAGGGTTAAAATAAATTATAGAAGGTCAGAGGAAAGTTGTCGAAGGTCAGAGAAAAGGTTACAAGTCAGAAAAATGTAAACTGTGCTATGGTTTCTCATGTCTACAAACAGTAAATTTTAAAAATAGTAATATAAGTTAAAATTTTAATCATATTAAGCTGATTTTGTTTTTAAAAAAAGTCCTGTTTATTTCTCAAGTAATTTATGTATACTTGTTTTAAAATGTTCTGTTTCCTGGTTTAGCCAGCACATGGCCAACTGGTCACATGACTTGACTGGTCGCCATTTTGCTAAAGTTAAAAAAAAGAATACTTAAACCGCCATCTTGACTAAAGGTGACCGCATGGAAATTAGAGGTACCATCTTAGAAACAAGTTTTTCAGTTAAGATTTAAAATGTTAATGCTTCTATATATTACAGAAAGACCTTAAGGGAATTTAAATTTCTTTTTAAAACCAGTTTTCAAATGTTTGTTTTTATTAATATTTGTACTTAAAGAACTTCAATTTAGAATTATTTCTAAGCAAAGCCTGACAATGTAAAGTTCTTGTTTTATAAAAGATGCTAATCTGTTACAGTTTGTGTTTTCAGAAGTTAAGTTTAGGATGTTGATAGCACACACCTTTAAGCTCAGGGTGTAGATGGCACACGCCTTTAATCCCACCATTCGGGAGGAAGAGGCAGATGGATCTTTATGAGTTCAAGGCCTGCCTGGTCCGGCAGATAGAATTCTAGAACAGGCTCCAAAGTCACAGAAAAACCCTGCCTCAGAAAGAAGTTAAGCTACTGTTTAAGAAATATAAGATAGCTCTATATAGTTTTAAGTTCAGCTGTATTACAGAAGTAAGACTTTACCTAGCCACCTGTGTGCTTCTTGTATGCTTAAGGCAAGTAATTAAAACAGACCTCTAATGCTTCAGAGATCTTCAGAATATGGCATTTAAATTGTTATCTTTAAAGTTTATAATGTCAGACAGACCGCCAGATCCGGACAGTGACCCAAAGTCTCCAAAGAAGATTATGAGGCACCTCAGTTCCTGCACCTGGACCAGTGAGCGAGATGCTCAGATGTGATACCTGCCGCCTGCCAGAACCTGGCCGAGACTGTGGACAAAGCTGCTGGACACTGGAAAATTGATTGCACCCCCTTTGCCTAGACAAAACAAGGTCAGTCTTTTCCATGTCCCTCTTCCACAGAGAGGAAAAAAACTTCTCACTTTATAGGCCTGGCGAAGATTGCTGGTCTTTGAGACACCTGCCTCCAGCGGTAATGGAGAAACTTGGGTTTGGCTAACTGTATATGGACTTGCTTCTGACTGGCTTCTGTCACTTTTTAGTAGATTTGGATAAAGTATACCCTTCTCAGATCTCTGAAATATTACTGGTTGTCAGCTTGACAGCATCAGGCAGTCAGATCCAATATAGACTAGTAAGTATGTTAGCTGATAAAATAGTAACTATCTACTGTTCAGGCACAAGCTCAAGGTTTTTAAGTTTATTTTGGTTGTCATCTAAGTACAAACTTAAAGGGCTTTTCATCAGGCCAAAGGCACTCTGTCCAATCCATACCTGGCTCTCTGGACAGAAGAAAAATGTACATGCTTATAGCCCAAATCTGTAGTTTTTGCTAAATATGTTCCTGCTGTTTAAACAGATATCCAGATATCTGCTTTTTCTACACTGTGGGCTTCAGTAAATAAGTTTTAACCTCTGTTCCTAGTTTAAACATGTCTTAAACAGGTTTCTGCTTCTGGCAGACATCTGAGTATCAGTTGCTGACTACAGGCTGTTCCTAAGTAGACTGCGAGCCCTAGACTTGCTATGGATGTGAACCAGTCCAGCTGATGTGGACACCCCCTGTCTCTGCAACAGTGTGTGCTAACCAGAAGCCCCTGATAAATTCCCCATTGCCTAAATTCCTTTTTGCTTTTGACTAGCATTTCAACCTTCTGGGGTCCCTAACTTCGTCCCAAAGTCAGCAGGAAGCAGTTTGGAAAGAATTTCGCCGTCCATTTTCCCGGGTTAAAATGCTAAGTCAAAGGGAACTCCCTTACATGGGGATGCCAATATCTATCACTCCCTAATGGGGATGCTAGAGAGACAGCAATTCCATGATTGGAATTTCCAAAAAAGAAAATGGGGGAATGAAGGAACCGGCTTCCCTTTTGGCAGCCATAACAGCCGAACACGTGCTTGCCATAAACCTACCTTGGTCACGTAGAGGTCAGATGCCTGTCTCGTGACAAGGAACCCATCAGAAGTTAGTCACTAGAAAGTCAGATGCCTGTCTCGTGACAAGGAGCCAATCGGAAGTTAGCTGGTGGCGCTATGCTTTACGACCCTGGGTGTGCTTTACGGACAAGCGCACGACAATGACGTAGAGAGCATAGCAACCACCCTGGGAGGGCCTATGAGCCATAACAACCAGTTGACCAATCAACACAGGGCAAGCCCTCCAAGCCTGGAGGGACACCAATCGTGAGCCTGTGCGTACCCCTAGACACTCCCCTTACGCTGCCCTATAAGATCTTTTGGGAGACCCAAGGAGCCGTCTTTTCTCGCCATCCGCCATGGCGGGTGGGTGAAAGACCCGAGCTAACATGGGGTTAGTTCGTTAATCTACAATAAAGCCTCATGCAGTTTGCATCAAGCTTTCGCCTCCATTCTGTGTTTGGGGTGGCCGCCGTCCTGGACTAAGATTCTGAAAGCCTCAGCTTTCTGAAGGTCTAACAGGAGGACTTGCCCTGTGTTGATTGGCCAACTGGTTGTTATGGCCCATAGACCCTCCCAGGGTGGTTGCTATGCTCTGCACGTCATTGCTGTGCACTTGTCTGTAAAGCACACCCAGAGCCGTAAAGCATAGCGCCACCAGCTAACTTCTGATTGGTTCCTTGTCACGAGGCAGGCACCTAACCTCTAGTGACTAAGGCAAGGTCAGAAAAGCACATGTCCGGCTGTTATGGCTGCTGAAATGGGGAGCTGGTCCCTTCATTATATATAAGCATAAGTTATACACGTGCATGCATACCTACATATGTAACAGAAGAGATCAAGAATTTAGGAAGAGATACACTTATATTCCTCACTGCCCCAAGAAGGATCAGAAACCTACTTATAGGCCGGGCGTTGGTGACGCACACCTTTAATCCCAGCACTCGGGTGGCAGAGGCAGGCGGATCTCTATGAGTTCGAGGCCAGCCTGGTCTCCAGATTGAGTGCCAGGATAGGCTCCAAAGCTACACAGAGAAAACAAAAACAAAAACAAAAAAAAAAGAAAGAAAGAAAGAAATCTACTTATAGAGTATGTTTAAGTCCTTTTAAAGTGTTAAGATGAAGACCTTTTCTTACCAATGACTCAGAAACCTCATCCCTTACTGAGTGTGTAACACCACCAGCAAAGTTCCAAATCGCTATCAAAAAGTTTTCTGAGGTCTGAACCAGGGAACCAGGCACTCCCTCATTTGAACCAGGAGAGTTGATGCTTAGAGGATCACCCCCCCCCCCACTCTGTTTCGAAAGGCACCAGGGGAAATTCCATGCAATGCTACATTCACTGCCTCTAAGATCTCAGGACTCAACTTATGGCTCCATCATGTTAGAGTCAGGAAACACTCTCCACACCAGGACAGTAAGTACCTTGTGGTAAGACTCTGGTCTCCAGCAGGAGGCTTATGCAGGAGGATATCTTAGAGCAGATGTATGATAACTAATCTTGGTTGACAGTGTGACTAGCTCTGGAGTCAACTATAACACAAACCACTGGGCACTCTTGTGAGGGACATCCTTGATCAGATTATTTAACTAGGAAAGACCCACCAGAAATGTGGCCAGCACTTTCTGGTAACAGCCCATAGAAAAGGACATGGAAGAAGTAATTTTTTCTTCTTGTCTTCTTGCTTCACTCTTTCTAGCAATTCCCATCTATCTCATCAGTGCTGCATTCCTTTGCTGTGTAAACAAAAACTAAAAGGAAGCTGCTTCTGAAGAGACGATCAGCTGACTAGAACTTTGGTACTGTGGAGAGATTGGAATGTAGCAGGCCCAGAGGCTAATGACCTTATCTTAGGCTAGTTCCAGACTTAAGGAACAGCCATTGCTTGCCCACATCTGTGTCAGAACTAACATTCTGAGACTGATGTACACAAAACCTTTTGGAATCAATTAACTTAGCAGATGGTTGGCTTTCACTAATCTAAAAGCTAAGAATGCCTTCAGGTAGCATCTTAGGCCTACAGAAAAGCTTCCCTCATCTTGCTGTATATGCCTCCCTGATGTACCCGCCAATGTATTTTAATCTTGCCTTAATTTATGACTTTTGTTCTGTAAAACTATAAACCTTTATTGTCGGGGCCCCAAAATTATTGATTATAAAGTATTGGGGTCCAAACCTCGGCTCCATTTTCCAGAAGCCTGAATCTCCCATAGTCTTTTAGATGCTGTCTAAATTACCCCATGGCTTAGTCTCAGTGGAGAAAGTCTCCTAGTTTGCATAACAACAGACCTAGGCCCTGGGTGTGCCGGTACCTGTCCTGAAGGCTTTGTTTGAGTGCCTAGGGACTGTTAAGGTGTGCCACTAGGGTTAAAAAAATTACTTGATGTCAGCCTTATACAAGATAGTAGATGTCTCCCCATTAATGGAAAGCTATTTAGGATGCTTGAATAAACCTGAGATTCCAGTTTTCCAGAATGGACCGAGAGCACTCCTGAAATGACAAGGTGCCTGTGTCTGGTATTTATCGATGTTGGGTAGCTAGGAGTTTCCTGGTCCAGCACCCCCGCCACATACGAGCACACACACACACACACACACACACACTTAGGGATGGACCCAGGGCCTTTTGGATGGCCCCAGAGACATCAGTCTGATATAGATAGCCTCTGTAGCATGGAACTGATACAAGCTGGGCCCTGGCACTTTAAGAAACTGCTTTCACATTGGAACATGGAATTGGCTTAACCTAAGTCCGTGTTCCTGGGCTGTAGACATTCAAAATAGCTTCAGAAAAAAAAAAAAATGTCTTTATTCCCCTTAAGATGGGAACTGTGGTTTTGAAGGGACCAGCTCCCCATTTCCGCAGCCATGACAGTAACACGTGCTTTTCTGACCTTGCCTCAGTCACTAGGAGGTCAGATGCCTGCCTCATGGCAAGGAACCAATGAGAAGTTAACTGGTAGTGCTATGCTTTATGGCTCTGGGTGTGCTTTACAGAGAAGTGCACAGCAATGATGTGCAGAGCATAGCAACCACCCTGGAGGGCCTATGGGTCATAACAACCAGTTGGCCAATCAACACAGGGCAAGCCCTCCAAGCCTGGAGGCACACCAATCCTGAGCCTGTGCGTACCCCTAGACACTCTGCTTATGCTGCCCTACAAGATCTTCTCTGCAGCCCCTTCGAGCTGTCTTTCCTAGCCATCTGCCATGGCGGGTGGATGGAAGGCCCCAGCTAACATGAGGTTAGCTCGTTAAACAATAATAAAGCCTCATGCAGTTTGCATCAAGCTCTGGAATCTGCCTGGTGATTGGGGTGACCGAGGTCGTGGGTTGGGACCCCGGAGGCCTGAGTTTTCCAGGGGTCTAACAGTTTTAGCCTCAACCGCTGATAGTTGAACCAGCTTCTCCAGTGTAAACTGAAGACCAGCAGCTCTCCAGGAATCCCCTAGGTCATCTTCACCAGACAGGGACTCTCTGAAACATCCAGCCTTGTGGACTGAACAAGTCAGTAAACAGTCTTCCTCCATGGCTTCTGATTCATGTTCCTGCTGGAGTTCCTACCCTGACTACCCTCAATGATGGACTTTGACCCAGAAGTAAAAAACCAAATAGATCATTTCCTCCCCCTAAACTGCTTTTGGTCATGGTGTTTATCGCAGCAACAAAAAAGAAACTAGAACAGAACTTGTACAGCCACTTTGAAAATCAGTATGATGGTTTCTCAGAAAATTGGGAATCAATCTACCTCAAGAACCAGCAATACCACTCTTATGCATATACTCGAAAGATGCACAATTATACTACAAGGCCACTTGCCCAACTATGTTCATAGCAGCATTATTTGTAATAGCCAGGATCTGGAGACAAAACCTAGATGCTCTTCAACCAAAGAATAATAAAGAAAATGTGGTACATTTACACAGTGGAGTATTACTCAATGGTAAAAAAAAAAAAAAAAACAATGACATCTTGAAAATTGCAGGCAAATGGATGGAACTAGAAAAAATCATCCTGAGTGGTAACCCAGACTTAGAAGGACACGCATGCACTCACTCATAGGTGAATACTAGATGTAAAGCAAAGGATAACCAGGCTACAATCCACAGCTCAAGAGAAGCTAGGTAAAAAGGGGAACACACATGGAGGGCCCAGGAAGGGAAAATAGTTAAGCTCTCCTGGGTAAACTGGGAGGGGCGGGTAGAAGGGAGGGGATAGGGGACAGGAACATGAGGGATCAAGAAGACCGAGTTAGGGGAGTGATGGAGGGGGAGAACAATGAAAGAGATATCTTAATAGAAGGAGCCATTATGGGGTTCGGGAGAAACCTGGTGCTAGAGAAATTCTCAGGAATCCACAAGGATGACCACAGCTAAGACTCCTAGCAATGTTGGGAGAGGGTGTCTGAACCAGCCTTCCCCTTTAATCAGATTAGTGACTACCATAATTGTCATCATAGAACCTACATTCAGCAACTGATGGGAGCAGATGCAGTGACCCACAGATTAGTACTGGCTCAGCTCCTGGAGTTCAGTTGAAGAGAGGGAGGGGGGATCATAGGAACAAAGGGGGTCAAGAGCACGATGGGGAAAAACACAGAGACAGACGACCTGAGCTAGCGGGAGCTCACAGACTGTGTACTGACAGCTGGGGAACCTGCATGGGACCAAGCTAGGCCCTCTGAATGTGGGTGACAGTTATGTAGCTTGATCTGTTGGGGGGAACCCTGGCAGTGGTACCAGGACCTATCCCAGGTTCATGAACTGGTTTTTTGGAGCCCATTCCCTATGGTGAGATACCTTTCTCAGCTTTGATGTAGAGGGGAGGGGCTGGGTCCTGCCTCGACTTGGTATGCCAGACTTTGTTGATTCCTCAAGGAAGACCTTACCCGCTTTGAGGAGTGGATGGGGGGTGAGAAAGGAGGAAGGTGCGGAGGGGAGGTAGGGGAAGGGGAGGAAGGGGGAACTAGGATTGGTATGTAAAGTAAAAAATTAAAATTTTAAATAAAAAATAATAAATCATAAAGCACTTTAGCAAACTGAAGAAAAAAGAAACTAGAACAGGATAGTGTTTTGATGGCCCTGAGTTTGTTTGTTTACTTTGGAGGCTCTGACTAGCCTAGCCCCTTTGGTCCTACTTTTGATAACTTTCGTTTACCTCCTGGATGAAATAATCCTTACACCTGCCCAGGGAGTATGATATCTCCATTTGCCATTTCTCATTTTATTTGGCCCAATCTTGGGCCCCTTTTATGTCAATCATTTTACATTGAAAGTTCTTCTGTACCTAATGCTCAACAACCTAGAGCATCCTTACCCTATGTCTAGGTGGAGGAAGCTCATTTTTTTCCGGAATGAGATGTCCTGAAACAGGAGAATAGAGGTATTTTCTTGCCCCTCAAAGAAATCAATTCCCTCATTATTCTATTTAAATTAGGTTTTAATATATCTCTAAACTTTAGAGTTGGAGGGAACCCACTATTGACCATCATAAAAAAAGTAAAATTTCAAGATTCCTCTATTTAAAGTTAGGAGATCTAGTTACTGGTGCCATATTTGCTGAAAACTTTCCCCCTCAACCAAGACAAAACCCCAAAACTTCTTCTTAATATAGGTACAGCAAAAATGATAAATGGAACACAAGAAGACTGTTCTATTTCCCTATTCAACATCATAGCGAAAGACACCTCTAAACATATCTTCTGAGGTTCAGCAAACCTGTGTTCACTACTGCACTAGGCATTATCTCTTATCTCACAGCTGTAGTCTAGTAGTTAAATCCTCAATAACGAATAAAATTCAATTCATGGGTAACTTGATGGACTTTTAATCTAATGGGTACAAACACCAACAGACTGGGAAGACTCTGAGAACCTTTATGGCAAACCCAGATTTCAGCCTACCTGGTTGTCATCCTCCATTCATGGGACATCGAGAGGTCTGAGCCCATACTTCCTATCTAAATTGTACCATGGCATCTAGTCTTGAACGGCATCAGCACTCATGATGGATTTCCTAAACCTGGCCTACCAATTGGATCAGAATAGAATGGACATACAAACCAAATTCTGGGCAAGGCTCAAGGGAAAAATTAAATTGGTTAACAAATGAGAAGAGACTTTTCTTAGAAAAGGATTCACTTCCCCATGTGGGATGTAAGGTTAGAAGAGTGCTGGTTCAGGAGAAGAGGGTAGAGGGTCTTCTCAAAAGGCGGCTCTGACCTAACTGATGAGATAAATTACACTTTGACATACCTTACAAAGTGTTCCCTAGACCAAATGTGGGGAAGAGCTTGCATCTCAAAAGGGATTGTTAACTATATTAATACAAATGGAACAGTTAGTGAAGGGACAGTTGCCAATGCTTCTAAATGCAAAGCAGATGCTAAAATCTTAGGAGAATATGGCAAATAACCAAAATTATGGAGGATAATAAACAACAAATGCAACTTCAGTAACTGTACGTTAACTACCACATCCCTAGATGAAACAAATCCACAAAATAGCCCATAATACAGATAACAGGGACAGGAAAAGTCATAAGAGATATCCTCATAGCCATTGGAAACAAATGGGCAACACTCCAAAACCATTACCAATGGAATTTCACTTCCATTTCTGATTGTGAACAAAAAGTCAGAGTCTGGTTATGCCCACAACAACAGCAGCGTCCTGACTTCTCTCAGGGTGGGCCTTTAGTCTTACTCTAACAATAAATAATGCCTGATAAATGGGAAGGTAAAGATTTTGCTGTGAAGGTGTCCAAAGTGAAGTAATTGTCTGATTTTTCCTATAGCACAACTTTATTTCTCCATATATGAATTTGGTACAAAACTAAGGAAATAGAACGAATCTACTTAGATTCCAGAAATAAGGGCTGACCGTATGGTTCAGCAGGTAAAGTCTCTCTGCTCATGGTGCTCCAAGCCCAATGATCTGAGTTCAATCCCCCAAAGTCCCATAAAGGTATAGAAAGCTGATTCCACAAAGATATATATATATATATATATATATATATATATATATATATGTGTGTGTGTGTGTTGTGTGTGTGTGTGTGGTATAGTGTGTGCCTGTGTGGGCAAACATGTGTGTACAAAGGTCAGAAGGCAACTGTGTGGAATATATATATATATATATATATATAATATATATATATATGTAGTGAGTGTGTATGTGTGTGAAACAAATATGGAAAGAAGGTATTATTTTATCTTACAACTCCTAGGGCAAATAAATAAAAGTTTTAAGTCCACAAATCAATAGTAGCCTAGACATTGGGGAACACATCTTTTCTAAAATGAGAACTAAATGCCTCCTCATTAAATTAAAATTCTAAAAGAAAATTGGTGAAAGGAACAATTAAGCTTGGTAAGCAATGAACTAATTAAAAACTTGACAGGACAATTTATTTTATAAAGTACAAGTAACCATAGACAAATAGGGAAAATATACAGTTAGTCTGGTTAGAGAATATGATGACGTGGGCTGGAGGGATAGCTTTTGTGTATTTGATATTGTCCGTGTTGGTTCCCCCCCCACACACACACCACCACAAGACACGGTTTCTTTGTGTAGCTCTGGCTGTACTGGGAATCCCTCTGTAACCTGGCTGGTCTTGAAATCACAGAAAATCTGCCTGTCTCTGCCTCCCTAGAGCTAGGATCAAAGGTGTGTGCCACTACTGCAGGATGTTTTTTAATGTTTTTAATTGAAATATAATTATACCACTTTCTCCCTTCTTTAGTCCCTCCCAGATACCCTCCCTCTAACCTCCCCACTTTCAAATTGATTGCCTCTTCTCTTTGATTATATTTGTTACACACACACACACACACACACCTTGCTGAGTCTGTTTTTGTTGGTGGGGTACCTCTGGTTTCAAGGCTGATCACTCTGAATTGGACAACCAGTGGGAATGCTCATCCCTGGGAAAAGCTAATTCTCCTCATCCCAGCAGTCAATAGTTGCCTGTAGCTCTTTGTCTAGAGGTGGGACCCTGTGAAATTTTTTTCTGTTTTCCCTGTTAACACGTCCAGTTGATATCGCTATAGTTCATTTTTTTGTTTATGTAGCCTTTTCTAGGAGAGACTGTTTCACAACATACTTACCTAGTATTCAGGCTCTTACAGTCTTTCAACCCCTTCTTCTGCAATGATCCTGAGCCACAGACATTGGAACTGTGATGTGGATTAATCTGTTGGGGCTGGACTCCCCATGGTCCACTGATGTCTGCACTGTGTCCAGCTGTGGTTTTCTGTGATGCTCTCCATTTGCTGTGAAAAGAAGATTCTTTGATGAAGGGTGGTAGCCACACTTACCAGTGGGTACAACAGTAAGATACAGAATGTAGTGTCTTTTTTATTTACAGGATTTTGCATAGGTGTGTGTGTGTGTGTGTGTGTGTGTGTGTGTGTGTGTGTGTGTGTTTGGGGCGGGGGAGGAGGGCTTGTAGGTGCTGCAGAGGTCAGAAGAATGTGTGAAATCCTAGACCTATAGTTACAAGCAGTTATGAGCTGCCCAAAGTAGGTGCTGGGAACTGAAATCGACAAATTCTATTTGCCACTGAGCCATTTCTCCAATACCTATTTATTAATTTCCCTTTCTTTATTTCCTTTTTTTTTTGATTGAAAGGAAAAACTCTTGTCAGACTGAAAGGAAGAAACTCTTTTTTACTATTATCAATATAAATATATATACAAAACAAGATAGTATGATAGATAGGCACAAACATAATGGTCCAAATAATTACATGAAAATCAATAATTCTTAGGGACATAGCCTAAGAAGAAAAATTTAATATTCTACATAGCCCAATTACATTTGTCTGGTAGAACTTGAGGTTATAGTAGCACTGGAGACCACTGAGGTTTCAGACATCACTTCCTGTTTCCATGGTAACACTGAAATCTAAATATCAGCTTTGCCTTTCCTTAAGATTTGGTAAAAAGAAAAGAGTATCTGTGGCCCTGAATAGAGATATGCTATGCTGACCTACTCCAAAGATTAGGGCATCTCATATTATTGTCTTTCTCATTAGGGGTTACTCTAGGTGAGCCTGTCAATTTCCTGGCCAGGACACCACCCTCGGGAAGACAAGCAAAGGAGATAGGAGAAATAATTAAATATCCCTTTGAAGTGATAATATGTGTAACCTTTCCCAACACATATACCGCACCCCCAGGCCCCCAACCTGGATACACACACACACACACACACACACACACACACACACACACACTCTGTAGTCACTACAACACCATTACAATGTGCATTGCTAAGCCTGCCTGGTTTTCTGAATTACACACAAAAGTGTAAATTTTTCCTTTTTTCATCGCTTTTATCTCTTTCTTTAGGAGTGAAAGACCGCTGGAGGCTCAGGCCCCCAGGATCTCAGCCCAGGATCATGGCCACCCCAATCACCATGCGGAGGTGAAAGCTTGATGAACAGCAAGAGGCTTTATTATAGTTGTTTAATGAGCTAACTCCATGTTAGCTCGGGCCTTTCATCCATCCACCATGGCAGATGGCTAGGAAAGACGCTGCGAAGCCACAGCATAGAGATCTTATAGGGCAGCATAAGGGGAGTGTCTAGGAGTATTATGCACAGGCTCAGGATTGGTGTGCCGCCAGACTTGTAGGGTTTGCCCTGTGTTGCTTGGTCAACTGGTTATGGCCCATAGGCCCTCCCAGGGTGATTGCTATGCTCTGCATGTCATTGCTGTGCACTTGTCCATAAAGCACACCCCGAGCCATAAAGCATAGCACCACCAGCTAATTTCTGATTGGTTCTTTGCCTCGAGACAGGCATATGACTTCCTAGTGACCAAGGCAAGGTCAGGCAAGCACGTGTTAGGCTGTTATGGCTGCCAAAATGGGGAGCTGGTCCCTTCAGGAGTAAAGTACATGCTGTCCATGTTTTGGGCTTTCTCTGTGAAAGGCCAGAGGTCACTGCAGATTAGAAATTGAACAAAGTGATATGTAGGCATAACGGGAGTTCTGCAGGTAAGTTTCCTGTTTGCCTGGTGTTTATAATTGAGGGTATGGCCACTAGCATGACCTTAGAGTTTTGTGAGCTTTTCCTTTTAGATAGGGTCTCAGGCAGCCCAGGCTGACCTGAAACTCTTATTTACTCTGTAAGCAAGGATGGCCTTGAACTCCTGATTCTTCTGCCTTCCCCTCCTTAGCATTGGAACCATAGGTGTGCATTACCACACCTGGTTTATGCTGTACTGGGATCAAACTCAGGGCTTTTTCCTTGCCAGACAAGCCCTCCAACAACTGAGCTACACCCCATAGCCCAAACTTCAAGTCTAAACAGAAAGAAAAGCAGGCAGAGGACAAGGGGTACACAATTAAGCAGCTTTGTTAGGATGTGGCCCACTTGCTCATCTCATTCTGGCTCTGCCAAGAGGTCTTAGGAGTAAGTTGCTTGTGGGGAGCAATGTGTTTCCCATGCAAAGATTACTACTGCTTCAAGGTGTAACCTCACATTCCAGATAATGCCCTCCCTTCAGAATCTGTCCTTGAAGAATTTCCTGTTCTTGGAACCCAAGACACATTCAATTTACTGGGCTAGAAGAGAATGCTGTGGACGCTGACAGTACAATGCTTCTGTTACTATTATCTCTGTTCCTCTAGCTTTTGCAGAAGGATGAGCCCTCAGTTATCACTAAGCTTCCTGGCACTCCTTAAATGATTAGCATGCCTATGTGCAAAGATAAGCAGGTGGCCCTGAGTGAAGCTTGATACAAAACAAAGGCTGAATAGTCGGGCTTTATGCTGCTGTTGGTTACTTTATGGGCCCCGTGAGGAGTTGGAGATGTACAGAAAAATCAGTTCCCACACGATTATTATAATAGGAAGTGTTGTTGTTTAATTGGAGTGTATTAAAAGATAGATGTGGAGAGAAGTTTGCATTTGAAGATCCTAGAAATAGTGTACACAGCTTTATGGGGCCATTCAAGAAGCATCAAGATCCACAAGAGTCCAGCAAGAGAGCAGATGATGTGGGCTAGGAGCTTCTCTGCAGAAGGAGCAGGAGAATAAGAATAAACAGGCTAGAGGGTAATTGGTTTGGAGAGCTTTTGTAGGTTCTATAGCATTTTACTAATTATCTTGTGTCTAGTCCCGGAGATCTGGGCAAGTGGGTAGAGGCCCAGGTCTGAGAACTTCTTTTTCTTCTTTGCATCTCTCTCTCTCTCTCTCTCTCTCTCTCTCTCTCTCTCTCTCTCCAGGGTTTCTCTGTAGCTTTGGAGCCTGTCCTGGAACTCTGTAGACCAGGCTGGCCTGGAACTCACAGAGATCCTCCTACCTCTGCCTTACAAGAGCTGGGATTAAAAGCATGTGCCATCACCTCTGGGCTCTGAGAACCTCTTAATGGGGTAATTGGACTGTGGGCTGTGGAGTCCAGGTTGGTTTATTTGCACATTTCCCATCTCTAAGAATAACCTACCTGTTGGAGCAGGCCCTTCCAGTCAGCAAGACCCAGAGATGCAGAAGATCACAAAAAGGAAAGGCATACCATGAACGTAGCCAACAACTCCTCCCAGAAGCTTCCTTTTAGCTCTTGTCCTCACTTCCTGTTCTGGCTAACTTTGGTTTTGGCATTCCACAGCTTCTTATGGGACTACACCATCCTTTATTTTGTTGCTCTGTGTGTGTGTGTGGCCACTGGAATGTGCGTTCTCAGGCCCCCTCTCAGCCCTGCCTCTGCTTTGTTCCTTAGCTCACACTTCCAGTCCTTCCCCTCCACAGGCCACAGAATCTGAATGTTTCTCTTCCTTATTTTCATGTCTTTCTAACCGAAATTGTGAGCCCCCATGTGAGCGCCTGCCAGATCCCAACTGCTAAGAGCAGGTCTAGCCGCAGCTGAAGGTTCACAAACCTATGCTAACTGCATGGCCGTAGCTGAAGGTATCAGGTGCCCAGTGCAGCTTCCATGGTGGATTAATTCAGTCAGCCCGTTAGCTACTTCCTAGAAGTCTGCTTGCTGATTGACAAAAGGAAAAAATAGCACTATAAGGAGAACAATACTACCTATTGAATATTTTAAAGTTTTCCACCATATTTACCTAAAATAAACAAACAAATAAATCCAGGAATTTTCCTAATTATGAGAGAGATATGAAGTCTTTGATCCTCTAAATTTTCTGTTCTACTATCACATTTTCTTTTTGAGGCAGAAAAGTATGTATCCTCTCTATGTATCCCTGGCTATCCTGGAACTTGCTTTGTAGACCAGGTTGGCCTTGAACTCAGAGATCTGCCTCCTGAGTGCTGGGATTAAAGGTGTGTGCCACCACCACCTGGTCTCATATTTATGTTTTATTGTTATAAAATCCCCATGCCACAAAATTCTCCTTTTAAAAAATGTCTACAATTCAGTTATTTAAAATCTACAGATGAAGCTGTGTGTGCATCACCACAGTAATTTAGAACTTTTTATCATACCAAGAAGATACTCTCTGCCATGTTGCTGTGACCCCACCCTCACCCCTATTCTCTAGGCTTCAATGGCCTCTTTCTATCCTGATGGATTTGCTTTCTCTCTCTGTACAATGGTTAGAAATGGAATCATAGGATGTATGGTCATATTTCTGCTGCCGAATTTCATTCACACCTGACCCAGAATACAAACACACACACACACACACACACACACACACACACACACACACACACACACACACGGCACAAGGTCGATTTGTATTTTGACAGCAGATCTGAAGACTAGTCACCAGCTCCTGGGATGCTTGGAGCAGAACACAGAAACAGGACTGTGTACAGCAGGCCCCAACCCAGATTTCCATTTCCCTACGTGGATTTTCCTTACAGCTGCTCATCTATCCACATCTGTGTACTTAGACCCAACCAGAGAACAAGAGAATAACAAGAAAGGGAACAGAATTCAAGACCCAAAAGTTAACAGCATCTGTTCCCCTTCCTTCCTTCCTACCTTCCATCCTTCCTACCTTCCTTCCTTCCTTCCTTCCTTCCTTCCTTCCTTCTTGTTTTTTTGTTTTTTGTTTTTTCAAGACAGGTTTTCATTGTTTTGGAGCCTGTCCTAGAACTTGCCCTGTAGACCAAGCTGGCCTCAAACTCACAGAGATCCACCTGCCTCTGCCTCTCAGTGCTGGGACTAAAGGTGTGTGCCACCAAAGCCTGGCTTCCATCCCATTTCTTAAGGGGGCCAGATTTGCAAAGCAACTTCTGAACTCCATTCTAGACTAGACCAGTAGCAGATGACAAGCAGCTCTGGTCAAGCATCAAACAGCTCTGCTGGAGTCAGGAACTGAGATCCCTGAGCCAAGTAAAGAGCCTGTATGAGTCAAGACCAGCTGACCACACCCTACCCTCAGAAGCAACTCAGCCAAGCCTAGCCCAGCCACCTGGTTAATCACTGGGTTGTGCCATCTCTCTGAACCATGCCTCCATGTTTGAACAGTTAGCATACAATCCACTAAAAAGTTATTTTTCTTTCTTTCTTTTTTTGGTTTTCCCAGGGTTTCTCTGTGTAGCTTTGGAGCCTGTCCTGGAACTCTTGTTGACCAGGCTGGCCTTGAACTCACAGAGACCCACCAGTCTTTGCCTCCCGAGTGCTGGGATCAAAGGTGTGCGCCTTTAAAAAGTTGTTTCTTGGCCGGGCCTTTAGTCCCAGCACTCGGGAGACAGAGGCAGGTGGATCTCTGTGAGTTCGAGGCCAGCCCGGTCTTCAGAGTGAGTGCCAGGATAGGCTCCAAAGCTACACAGAGAAACCCTGTCTCGAAAAACCAAAAAAAAAAAAAAAAAAAAAAAAAAAAAGTTGTTTCTTAAGAGACATTTCCTTCTCAGTAATTCACAGATGACCATGACTGGTTCTGTGACTTGAACCTCAGATCATTTCATCTTTAGCACATCTGCTAGTGTTATTATATAACATTTCCCATCATTCCTATGCATAAGTTTCACCCCAGTTCTTCAGACCTAGAGTCTCTGCCTTCCTTGCAGTGTGTCCACACTGGCTGCTTTGATGCCTAAAGTGGAACAATGAAAAGCATACAGAGCTGCCTCCTGCCTGATTGCCAAGGAACCCATGACTGAGATAAGAGAATAAAACCCAAACTCTTCTGAGGACAGATAATCACCAGGGGGAGGTTCAGGACTTCCTGGTTACTGATTTTGCAAGAACAAAGGGAACACATGGGACCAGGGGAAAGTGGGTTGCCAAAAATTCTTCCCCGCCTCTCCAAGTCGTTCTCATGGTTGTCACCTGAGTGATCCATTGGTGGTGAGCAAACGGAGCTCTGTTCCTCCAGGTGTTTGAAGTTGAACTCATTACTCACCCTCAAGGTCACTGAGATTTTTCTGCACCTGGAAGCTTCCTTTACCATAAGTGCTAGGAACACGCTAGGGTGAAAGTCAATAGTGTCATCTTAGGCCCAGGGTATAGCAGAAGGTATACTTACCACCCAGCATGTATGTAGACCCTAGGCTCTATGCATAGTACAAAAGAAAGGAGAGGGGGGAGGGGAAGAGGAGGAAGAAGAGGAAATGGAAGGAAGGAAAGGGGAAGGGGTGAGGAAGAAGAGAGGAGAGGAAAGGGAAAAGGAAAGAAGGAAGGAAGAAAGGAAGGGGGGGAGGGAAGGAGGTTGTAGTATTGTTCATGTCACCTGTTTCATGATGCTGAGGATCAAACACAGAGCATCATCTATGCTGGACCAGCATGCTAATGCCAAACCTCCTTGCTATCTTTCTGTTTCTCTCAGTAGACAAGTAACCTCTAGAGAACAGGACCAACAACCTTTATCTGTTACCACTGTTACACGATCCCAGTCTGTACTGGTCTTCATCAGACTAGTTTCACAAATGTTGGTTAAATTGAATAAAATTTTAGGTGTAGGAGAGAAAGTGAGCTATGTAGGTATTGCTTTTGGATGTCATCACTTTCTCTTGGAAAATACTTTATCATTGTTCAGAGACACTTAGCAATGAGATAACTCAGAAGAGTATATAATTCACGCTGTATAAATGGGGTGAGGCCTAAGATCTGATGTCAGGAATGGAGGAGGGCAGTCATAGGAGGCCAAGAGATGAAGAAGAGTGTGAGCAGTCTCTGGCAGATAAGGCACACTTTATTTACCAGTACATAGGCCACTTGGTAGGTGGATTCTGGCAGACACCCATGCCTACAGGCTGCACACAGGTGGGTACTGGCACAGAAGCCACAGGTAGCCACAAACAGGTCTACACAGTCTGCCAAAAGATGAAGTTGAAAGCACTGGTCTCGGATCCCAAGTCTATATTTTTTATATTTATAAAAAAACACACACAAAAGTGGCACTTTGCCAGGAATAATTATACAAGAGATTATATCACTGCTAACTTTTATAGTTTCCCAGACACCTGGTGTCAACCATTATTAGATGAGTCATGGTTCCTGGATGTCAGGCATCAGCCATGATTTAATAAATGTCTCATACCAGATATACACGTAAGCACCATGGTCTCTGAACACAAACTTGCCCATACAGTTCTCTGTCCTCTTCAGATAGAATTCACGATTAAGCATTTGAATTAGAAATACAGAGATGAGAAGTAGGGGGGAAAAGAGTACCTGGCAAAAAATTAAGTCTACTGAACTAAAATGGAGGCAGTCTTGCCCCTCCTCCCCACCCACCACCATGCCCTGAAGGTTCTACTTCTTGGTGTGGACCCAGGTTCCACTAGGTCTTTCTGGATGCCCATTTCAGCCTTCCCTCCTAGTCTATCAACATTCAACATTCAACATTCATTTGTCACCCGATGACTCACAGAAACACTCTCTATCGGGGACAATATAGACATCACACTTGTCTGGGATCCAGAGTAGGAAATAGCAACCTAAAAATGGTACAGCTACCCAAGAAAGATAAGACCATATATCCACATCAAGAAACACCTCACGAATCATAACTACAGATGCCTAGATCTCAATACAAAATCACAAACATGAACAACCAAGACAACATGCCTCTACCAGAAGCCAGCAACCCTATTGGAATAAGCCCTGAGAAAAACCATTTAGCTGAAGCAGAAAACAAGGATTTCAAAATAGCAATAGTGGATATGTTAAAGGACCTCAAAGAGGATATGAATGCCTTACTCAAGACTGTGAAAATGCAAACAAATAGTTGAATGAAATTGTGAAAGCATTTCAAGACGTGAAAGTAGAATTTAACAAAGAAATAGAACCACTAAAGAAAACCCCCAACTGAAATAAAACTGGAAATGGAAATTTTAGGAGGCCAAAGAAAAATGTCAGAGGTAAGCTTCACCAACAGACTACAAGACAGACGAGAAAGAATCTCAGGTGTTGAAAACAAGTGGAAGCAATTGTTGTCTCAGTCAATGATAATGTTAAATCTAAAATAATTTAGGCACAAAATAGTGAGAAAACCTGGGATACTATGAAAAGTCCAAAGCTACAAGTAATAGGTATAGAGGAAAGAAAAGAAACTCAGGTCAAGGAACAGAAATTAATTTTAACAAAACCATAGACAAAAATTTCCTCATCTAAAGGAAGAGATGCCTATCAAGGTACAAGAAGCATACAAAACACCATATAGAAAGAACCAGAAAAGAAATTGCTCATGACACATGATCATCAAACCACTAAATGAACAAAACAAAGAAAGAATAATAGAAGCTGCAAGGGAAAAAGACCAAGTCACATATAAAGACAGGCCCATTAGAATAACACACTAATTTTTAACTGAGATTCTGAAAGTCAGAAGGCCCTGGATAAATAGATGTTCTACAAACTCTGATGGGTCACAGACACCAGCTCAAACTATTACACTTAACAAAACTATCAATCACAATCAACAGAGAAAGAAAAACATTCCATAACAAAGTCGTAGTACTAAGTGTCTGCATCAAAAAACTGAAGAAATCTCATCCTAGCAACTCAACAGCACAATTGAAAACTGTAGAACAAGAAATAATATAAAAAAGAGTAGATATAAAAAATAATCAAATTAAGGGCTGAAATCAGTGAAATATAAACAAACAAAAAATGCAAAGAATCAATAAAATAAAGAATGAGTTCATTGAGAAAATGAACAAGATTGACAAACCCTTTGTCAAATTAACCATAAGACCTAGAGAGATCTAAATTAATAAAGTTAGAGAGGAAAGGGGGACATCATAATAGACATTGAGGAAATTCAGAAACTGTATATCACCAAACTGGAAAGCATGAAAGAAGTAGATAAATTTTTTGATATATATGACCTACCAAAATTAAACCAAAATCAAGATAAGCAATTTAAGTAGACCCATAACCCCTAGTGAAATAGAAGAAGTAATTTAAAATTTCCCAAATAAAATAGACCAGGAAAAAAAAAAGCCAGGCAGTGGCAGCGCACACCTTTAATCCTGGCACTCAGAAGGCAGGAAGGTGGATCTCTGTGAGTTAGAGACCAGCCTAGTCTACAAGAGCTAGTTCCAGGACAGCCTCCAAAGCCACAGAGAAACCCTGTCTCAAAAAACAAAAATAAATAAATAAATAAATAAATAAATAAATAAAAGACCAGAGCTAGCTGGACACAGAACTCTATGGGACCATCAAAGAAAACTTTAACACCAATACTTTTCAAGTTATTTCTTAAAATAAAAACAGGAGGAACATCTCCTTCTTCTTTTTAATGAAACCACTATTGCTGTGATATCAAAACTACACAAAGACCCAACAAAAAAGAAAACTATAGACCAATATCCCTTATGAACATAGATACAAAAATTCTCAATAAAATACTTGCAAACCACATGCAAGAGCACATCAAAAAGATTATCTACCATGGTCAAGGGGAAGGAGAGAATCTCCTGAAGAAGAGGAAATAGAGTATTGTGTTATGAAGAGATAAAAGGGAAACTGGAACAGGAAGATTGTAGGGATGGGGATGGAAAGAAGGGGTAAAGGAGAGACTATAGGGAGGGATAATCAACTCTAAAGGCAATTTGAAAAACCAAATGGAAACCTACTACTGTGGAAGCATATACATTTAAAAAGCTCAGGGATCTATTGGGAAGAGGAGACAGAAAGATTGTAAGAGACAGAAGTGATGGATGAATCTAAGGAAACAATATCTTCCAGACTGATGCACACATGAGCCCACAGAAACTGTGGCAGCATACACAAAGGCCCTTGTTTTTGACAAAATCTCACTCATTCGATTTTATCAATAAAGACTCAGAGTCAGATGCTGGGGTGAAAACTGGCTGGCTCAGAGAGGCAGAGAAAGCACCTAGCTGACCTTGCTCCTCAGCCATAGTCCCAGGACCTCTCCTTCTCCACTGTCTCAAATAAAACTCCTCAAACTGAATGTTCTTCCCCTCTACTTCCTATGTGTCTATCTGTCCTCTTGACTCTCTCTTACTCTATGTTTTTTGTTTGTTTGTTTAATAATCCTATGTTCACTTCCTGCCAACTGGTTGCTGGCTCCGCCTCTTGACCTATTTAATCCTGTTTACAATAGTAAAGCAGAAAGCTCTTGGATTAAAGGTGTGTGCTAGGGCTCAGCCACACCACAACTAGAAACAGTTTTTCCAGTAAATAACACAATCTTGGGTTTTACAGCATCATCAAATATCATGCAACATAGGGCTGCAGAGGTTCAAGTCAGCCCTCAGAGGGGGAAACTGAACACAGGGTCCCACCCCTAGCCAGCAAGCTATGTGCAATTGCTATTTGCTGGCAAAGAGAAAATCAGCTTTCTCCAATGGAATGTCACTGAGTATATCAACCACACACCAGAACAAGCCCCTTGCCCAGGAGTAGTTGGCCAACACAAAACAAACTTAATGATATTTTTGTGACTCTTTTTTAACTTAGTTTTGCTTTCTTTGCCTTTTTTGTTGTTGTTGTTCTTATTAATCTTTTGCCAGTTTGTTTTGATTTTTACAGGTTTTATGTTTAGTTTCTTGGTTTTGCTTCCATTTTTTTTTTTTTTTTGAGAGGGAGAGAGAGAAAACAAAGTTGGGTGGGTAGGATCTAGGAGGAGTTGGGGGAGGGGGAAATGATCAAAATATATTGTGTGGAAAAAATTTTTAATAAAAAAATAATAAAACACACAGATAGGTAGAAATGTGATTTTGCCAAGTCTAAGACATAGCTGCGCTTGTGTTGCTAATGAGAAACAGCTACTGGACATATGCTATGGCCAGTTAAAACTCTCCAGTAATAGTTTTTTGAAGACAGTTTTGCTTTTCTGTGCCTGTTGATCCTGCCCACTGACTGTAAGATGAAGGCACCTGGTTCGAATTTCAGTTCTGCTGTGTTTTGTCCTAAATAGAGTTGGAAGTGGAGATTAGAATATAGACTACAGGTTTCTTTTCAGAGGCGTATGAATTGTCCAATTGTCCCAACCATGTCTGCAGCTTGTCTACAAACTTGCTGTTTCTCTGCTGCCCACACACTCTGTGCTGGGTTTTTCTAAAACCTATCTCCCTGTCCCTTAGCTGCCTTCTGGATTTCTATAAAATAGCCTAAAAAGAAAGGCACAGGCACAGCACTGAGAAAGAGGAAATAATCTTGAATTCACTCTACAGAAGAAGATACAATGTGCGTTTTCAGCACATAGTGGACTGTCCAGCCAGGGCCCTGTACAAGCCTCACTACTGAGGGAAGAGCTGGTAATGGCTTGCTGATGCCCAGGGGGAGGATCCATTCCAGAATCAAGCCCAGCAGGTGTCCCCAAGTAGACTGCTAAGACCTGAACTGAGGGGAGAGTTTTCCTGATGTAGCCACAAGACTTAAGTAGTTTTGCAGTGCCCTGTAGGCTCTAAAGACAAGACCCAGTACCACACACTGCCCAGGAAGTGCCATTGCATCAGACTCAGAGGCAGAGGCAGGTGGATCTCTGGCAGTTCAAGGACAGCCTGTGAGTTCCTGGACAGCCAGAGCTACATAAATAGAAAGACCCTGTCTCAAAAAAAAAAAAAAAAAAAAAAAAAAAAAAGGGAACTTGGTCAAAGTCCTGGAAGCACTATTTATTCTGTGCTTAGTAACTATGCCAGCTCTTAGTTCATGACTCAGGTCACCATTGCATAATTGGGTGGAGCAAGGGCAGTGTCACAAATCCTACCTACCATCCATGTGACAGATTCATGAGTCAGTGTTTACATGTTCCCCAACCACCTTGTCTCCCTTGCAACCCTTACTGCTGTCCTTCCTGTAGGTTTAGGTATCTGTGCCAACTTGTTTTAGTACATGCTCATTGCTCCTGTCCCTCCCACCTGGCCAAGTCCCAGAATTTCCCCTCAGAGTCCAACTCCCACACACACAGTGTCAACCAGTAACATTACATAGTTTGACTGCTGGTTAGTTTGAATACCATTTTGTGCTTCAAATCTCACTTCCTCATAGGTTGTTGGCTCCTGGGGGTTGGAGTGGGTATTATTCTACTGTGGTGCAGTCAGATCCTTGCTGCTTAACACCCTCTGGGGATGGCTGTATGATGGGACATTGTCATGGGCACAGATCTGAATCCCAGGCCACCTGCTGAAGCATCCCAGCTCTTGAGTGCCACAGCCAAGAATTAGATCAAGGACACATGGCTAGAAATAGAAAAGTAGTTTATTAAGAAAGGGAAAATACACTTTACAATGAAAGTAGACTGGTGAACTGAGGTAAACACCCCTGCCCCCAAATCACGTGGCTAGAAGCCATGTGATCCAATGGACGACATTTGCTTAGGACTCACCTCACTCATGTTTATATGTTTTGGGCTTTTCTTGAGAATGCTCTGTTATGAAGCTCAGACAGGGAAGTGCTTTCAGCCTTCCTTTAATATGTTAATCTTGGATGTACTCCAGTCTCTGTTCTCCTACCACAATCCAACCCTCTCCCCAGAAATCTCTGGAGACACTAGAGAGATAATGAGCTTGCTTAAACCTTGCATTTTAATCTTATAAAACTGTGACTTGTTTTTAAGATATGTCATTCAAAATTCAAACTAATTTAATTTCAAACTAAACTCCATATAATTCAGGGATTCCAAACAACTCCTCCTCTTACAGAGAAGCCAATATCGGGGTCTCTTCCACCAAGAGAATAGGGGAGAGTCTTGTGGTCCCTTTTAGGTAGCGACTATGCCCCTCATCAGTACGGCGGTAGTTAACAAATGATTGACTGTTGTCATACTCTTGCACATGAAGGTGGAAAGGGTGGAAAGAGTGTAAGAGCCAGAGGTGTCGGGTGACTACACGGAATCATTTATACCTACTGTCAATCAATTATAGAGGTGGACAAAAAGTAACTAACTATTCATGAGGCTAAAAATATCCAAAGATACTTTGGCTTGGAATCTGTGCCATTCCAACTCTCCATAGTCAAGGGCTACAAATTATTCAATCAACCTTGGAAAATATTTAACGCAGGGCTGGCTTTCCTCTGGGAATTTCAGTTCACAAAAGAACACTGTGATTCTGATTTGTGCCTATGAGAAAAACAAGGTGAAAATCAATTCATATCCTAAGACAGAGTGGAAAGACACATTTAGAAACAAGGGAGGCGAGCAGGGAAGGAAGAATGCTTCACTTTGGTGTCTGATGTGTGTATTAGTTACTTTCTGTTGCTGTGATAGAACACCGTGAACAAAAAGCATTCTATAGAAGAAAGTTTATTTGGGCTCCCATTACAGAGAGAGAGAGAGAGAGAGAGAGAGAGAGAGAGAGAGAGAGAGAGAGAGAGAGAGAGACTACAGTGGCAGTGAAGACATGGAAAAGCCGGCAACCAGAGCAGGAAGCTTGCTGGTAACATTTCCATCCACACACTAACTCACTGGAAACAAACAAACTGGCATTGGGGTAAGATGATGAACTTTCAAACTCACCCTTGTGATTTTTTTTTTTTTTTTTTTTTGCTTTTTGGTGCCACCCAGTTCCAAATGCCTGACCTTAGCTTGGTTTGTTTCTAGTTAGTTTTTATTATCTTAATTTAACCTGTCTACCTTTTCCCTCTGGGCTTTTATCTTTCTTGCTTTTGTAGATCTTACTTTTCTTCTTATCCCGTATCTGGGTGGCTGGGTGGCTGGGTGGCTGGGTGGCTGGGTGGCAGGGTGGCAGTGTAGCTACCCTCCATGTCCTCCTCCCCTTGTTCTCTCTTGCTCCTTTTTCGCATTTCCCTCTTCTGTTTATGCTCTCTGCCAGCCAGCTCCACCTATCCTTGCTCCTTCCTCGTTATTGGCCATTCAGCTCTTTATTAGACCATCAGGTGTTTTAGACAGGCAAAGAATCACAGCTTCACAGAGTTAAACAGATGCAGCATAAACAAAAGTCACACACCTTAAAATAATGTTCTACCACATGCCCTCCGTGACATATTTCCTCAGCAAGGTCACACCTACTAAGCATGGAATAACCATTCACCAACTGGGGAGTAAGTGTTCAAGTACAGGAGCCTGCAAGAGCATTGCTCATTCAAACCACTGTATCTCACTCCCTCAAAACTGTTCAAAAGTCCAGCTTCCTCTGAGACTCAAGACAATCTCTTAGCAATAGCCCTCTGCGACACCAAAGGGCAATCATCATACTTTAAGCATGCAATGGCAGAGAATATTCATTCCCATTCCAAAAGGGAGGAATGGAGACATGGTGAGGAAAACTGGAACAAAAGACAGCAGCTCAGTAGGGCAAACACCAAACTGTTGCTCCATGTGCAATATCTGGGACTTTAGATAGCTCCACCCCTCCAACTTTGCTTCCTGTAATCTCTCTCCCTCTCCCTACCTCCTCTTTCTCTGGCTGGTTCTACTCTTAGTTGCAGCTGTCCTTGGCAGATGTCTCAGGGCTCTGGCATCTCAGCTGGAACCCAGGCTTCATTTTCACAGTTTTAGGCAATGACCCCTCATAACCTCACAGAGATTCCCCTCCCACGTATTGCCTGGCCTCAGCAGCTCTGTGAAAATTAAAACGAAGACTCCCTGGAGCCTCACTCTCGCTTTCATGCTTCCAAAAAACCAGTACCACATGATGGCACTTCCAAGTTTGGCTGCCAGCTTGGAGTGGGCTCTTCCCTCCTTGAATCACATTTGAAGCAATGCCCGTACGTTCTAGGAGTCGGAAACCCCTTGGGTTTCTCTTGCTTCACACATTGGAATGTCAGGCCCAAGAATGGGTTCTTGGCCTGAGGGTACCCTTTCCAATGTTCCAGTCCAGAACAGGAAGCCTCATCTTTTTTTTTTTTTCTTAGTTAATTTATTTTTTGAGACTTTCATATATATGAGTCCTGATTTTACTTCATTGTGTCTCTCTCTATCCCTAGGTTCTAAGCATCACTATTGAATCATTCAGATTGTCTTGCCATTCTATTATTGTTGTGGTTCTTAAGCATTGCAGCTAGATAGAACTATTGGTTGCTTTTCTCCCTTAGCCCCTTGTAAAGGTCCTGCTGGTACTATGAGAGCTCATCCTCAGGGAGAAGAAGCCTCTGATTCATAGCATTAATCTTGGCTATTACACCTCTTTTCAGCCCATGCCAGACTGTACCTGTAACATTTAAGCTTCCTACTGCTCCCCCCTACCCTTTGCTCCCAACCATAGTTTGCCTGTCTTTCTGTCTCTTCAGTAGTGGAGTCTTCATCTGAGTAGAGGTCTTGGAAACTCCTCGGCAGGATTCAGGTGTGTTGGCATAAACCTTGACCTGGAAGGATCCACACAAAATAGTTATTGACCACCATGTTGAGTAAACCAATTAAAAGCCTTAAGTCGTCTTTATTAAAGGCCAGACCACGAGCAGATTTGTGCCTCTAAAAAGTTCCGCCCCTTTGGTCTCAGCACTAGTAGAGGTGAGAACTCTCTAGTGACTAGCTGCTCTGCTTTTCTGACCTTTTGGTGTTGCCCCTATATCTGACTCAGGGCTTTTATTATTAAGAACAATTAGAATTCATGCTACACCTTAGTCATTTCAGAACACACTCTGTCAGACCCTGACCAAGGAACTTTCTGTTCCCCTAATGCTTACTGAAATCCCCCACCTCTGTGTTGAAACTTCAGCCCCTTCCACCACACTGCCATTGCCTAATCCAGTCGCCCACTATCACCCCCATCCCTGAGACTTTCATTCAGATTTCCAAAGACTAGAGCTGTTGCCTAAATCTATGATTTCATCTGTGAGGATAGCAATAATAGCCCATTAAGAGAGAAATTTTGGTCAAGAGAATAGAGACTTGGACTTGGGTGGAGACCTGAAATTCCAGTTGGCTCCAGTCAATCACCTGGCCGAGGAAACACCTCCTGAAGAAGGTGGGCTCCCCGTAAGCCATACTAAATAGATAAGTGGAATAATTAACCCCTCAATAAGATACTGTACTTTCCCAGCCACTAGCACAGTAACTTTCTAGGCCATGGCCTGCAGCTTTGCAAGTCTTACCACTTTTTATTCAAAAAAGCCTGACTTCCCCTTCACTTCTTTCTCTTTCTTTTCTAAGCATGCTTTCTCTCACACTTTGGACTTCCCCAATGTTTGGGACTTCTTGATCTTTTTTTTAACTCCCCTCCCTGACACGTGGCTCCTTATCTATCCCATGACTGAGCTCTATGCTAGCTTAAGCGGCATGTCTTTGTTCTCTTCTCTCCTCCATTCTCCTCCTCTAGAAAGCTGCTGAGGCTTGTAGCTTACCTGCCCTGGAAGCTTTTCTTTTAAATTTTAACAAAATTGTCCTTAAGCCTCCATTTGAGTCTGGTCCTTATTTATTGATTTATTTTGGTTTTTCGAGATGGGGTTTCTATGTGTAGTTTTGTAGACCAGGCTGGCCTTGAACTCACAGAGATCCTTCTGCTTTTGCCTCCCAAGTGCTGGGCTTAAAGGCATATGCCACTATTGCCCAGTTTGAGTCTGGTCTTAAATTCTGTTATCAATGAAACCAAGAACCCCAAGAGAGGATCCCTATTTCTCATGTCTCTCAGTCCTGCTGAGCTCTGACTCCTTGTCGATTTGATTCTTGGATCTCAGGGCCCTCTTGGTTGCCAAGCAAGTCCCAAGTCCCATCACTTAAAATCAACAGAAGAGGAAGTCAACAAAACCAGTCTGGTGAAACTATGCCACACTTAGGTACTTTACCGTTTGTTTCTAGAGTTTGTTTCTAGAGTTTCCAGCCCCAGGAGTAAGCACCAGAATGCAAACTCAGGCTCCCAGATGGTGTGGCATCTTAGGACAATGCCGGGATTCACAGACCATCAGGATTCTAAGTGTCCTTGTGAATTCCAAGAGTGAGATTACTCTTCAGTTCCTTGGCAAAATTCTTCCACAGTATTTTTATTTCTAGGGTGCTGTATTAGTCAGGGTTCTCTAGATAACAGGACTTATAGAATGAATTCTTATCTATCTGCCTGTCTATGTATTTATATCTATATATATAGACAGGGGATTTATTAGAATGTTTCACAACCTGTGGTTCAGCTAGTCTACAATGGCTGTCTACAAACAGTCCAAGTACCCAGTAGTTGTCTCAGGGGTCCTCAGTGTCCTGAGGATGTAGGCTCTAACGTCAGGGAAGGAGTGGACTTGTTAACAAGCATGAGAGTGAGCACAAGCAGGCAGAGAGCAAGCTACATTCTTTCATGTCCTTCCTATAGGCTTCCAGCGGCTAATGTGGCCCAGACTAAAGGCTGATCTTCATCTCCAAAGAGCTCAATCAAAGGTGCCTTTTCCTGCCTCAAAGAGTCTGGATTAAAAGTGGGTCTCCCCTTGGGGGCTGGAGAGATGGCTCAGTGGTTGAGAGTACTGACTGCTCCTTCAGAGGACCTGGGTTCAATTCCCAGCACCCACATGGCAGCACACAACTGTCTGTAATTCCAGTTCCAGAGAACCTGACACCCATGGCAAAGCATCAATGCATACAAAATAAAAATTAATAACTTTAAAAAGTGGGTCTTTCCACATCAAATAATTTAATTAATTTTAAAAAATCCTCCAAAGATGTACCCAGCCACTTGGGTTTTAGTTAATTTCAGATGTGGTCAAGTTGACAAACGAGAATAGACATTTTCTCTCATTTAACCACCCTCTTGGGAACTGGAGTTCCACAGTCTAGGATTAATGCTACACTGTAATAAGTTTATTTTGACAGGCTGAAGGCAGAGGTTTGAAGCAGTGGTATGATAAACATCACCAACCTTCATCATTTTAGTGAATAACTACAAGTGACTTGATAGCTTTACTGAATTGGCACAGAATAGTAGCTCCTTGTAGCTGTTATCTGAGGAGTAAGTAAGGCCTGAAATGTATCCTTTTCCATCTGAGATTTGTTTCTCTATCTAATGTCAGTTGCTGCTGTGTTCCTAAGCAAACTTGCACTGCTCTACAAAGCAGGGGCAGGAAGTGTACTTGGTTTTTAATGCTGGTAGTGACTGTGCCTTTCCCCCAATTGGCTGAGGTATGGTCTCATAATCTTTTTCGATTAGTTGGTCTTAAAAGAATTGGTCACAGGAAATGAAGGAGAGAGGAAGAAGCGGTCAGTGCTGGAGACCATCAAATTTCTGGAATGCAGCAAAAGGTTCTTTGTGTAAACAAAGTTTTTATTGGGCATGTGTTGAGGAGTTAAAACATTTGAATAAAATTCTTACAAGGTGGGGAAGGCAAGAGGATTTGAATTCTTTTCTGTAAATACAGGTTTTGTAGTATTTGATAGAAAAGAATCATACTTGATGTTTCTTAGAATAGCTGTCTCCTGCATGCTAGCTCCCAGAACTATACATCTTACACTCTGAGAGCTTTCTGCTCAGAAAATAGACAAAACACTTTATTTCTTCCAGCACATTCAGGAATGATTGCAATGCTTGCTTGCAAGACCTGGGGATGGGAATGTAGTAGAGAACTTGCCTAGACATGGGTTATATTGGCAACACCACAAAAACAAAACAAAACAAAAAAAATCATTAAGACACAAAGGAGTGCCAAAGGGATGGTAAGTCCAAGGGTTGGATCATGGATTTGTGTCTGGACAGTAGATGATGGAGTTTCTAAGTTTTTGTTGCCGTTTTCAATGAATTGTACAGAGACACAAGCATAGTTACAGGAAAAGAGATGGTTTATTAAATAAGAAATACAAGAGTTTGGAAGTGTACCAACTTCATCTGTTGCCTTGCTTGGGGCAAAAAGGACAGAGACAGGGGCTATGTGACCTTTTATAGGGGTCTTTTATATAATATTTTATTCTCTCAAGTTTCTGCAATGAAGACTTTTTCCAGTGAAGCCAAGGTGGGCTAAGGGCGCTCAGTTTTTCTGTTGTAGCTGTCTTCTACACATCACAGAACCCTTCAACTCCATCCTATTCCCAATCCACCTCAAAGAGAAACTACAAGTCTGACATGAGAAAGGTCTCCAGGGTGCTGGCAAACCTAAGCCGCCTTCCTTCTCCTTCCAGGGGAGCTCCCTGTGTGTTCTTCCAGGTATGTTCTCTCGATTGGTTATATTTCTGGTCCCCAGGTTGACTGACATTCATCTCTAAAGGGCTATGTGATCACCCGAAAGTGGTTCTAGCTTTAGACAAGGAAAGCGCTCCCCCAGGTCAAAATGTAGGGAGGTTAAAAAAAAAAAAGTCATCCAGATGAGTAATTTTTTAACTCTAATCTTAAAAAACAATCAAATAAATGCAAAAATATGCAATAAATAAAATAGTTATTGGGAGTTTTGAGGAAAATGCCTCCATTCTGCCATCCATCCTGAAACACCAATTGAAGGTGAGTAATGGTGAAAAGTAGGAAAAGGAGACTTAATTAATGTGACATATTGGAAGGAGGAACAAATAAACAGGTTCAGTGACCCCAGGTGTTACCAGGGTGCTAACCAGAGTTTTCAGTTTAATAGAGGAAGAACTGGGGGAGGAAACAAGATGCATGCTTAATTAGTAGTCCTTCAACGTAAAATGCTTTCTGCTCTGGTTTTACAAAACGGCTCCAAGAAGTCCAACCTTGAGAGGACAAACTAGACTCCAGGAGATGATTGCTCTTGCCCCAGGGTGTGGCCATAGATGTTGTAGATAACGTCTTCATATGCAGGGGCCTTCTCTAGCTCACTGATGCTGGAGGCAGGTTTCAGTCACTTGTCACTGTGTGTTTGGTCAACCCTGTAGTTCTGGATTCCAAGATGACCACAGGCTTGAGTGCCTGTAGGGAGGGAGTAATCTCAGTGTCACACAAAAGAACACAAAAACAAAGTGAAAGCATTCAGCAAGGAAATGTATTTATTTATCCTCAAAAAGGGTGTGAGTCAGAACTTAAATCAGCTAGCAAGCATATCAAGATGGCCTCTGCTTTTACTTTTATTGTTTGGATTTTCAGAGACAGGGTTTCTCCGTGTTGTCCTGGCTGTCCTGGATCACTCTGTAGACCAGGCTGGCCTCAAATTCACAGAGATCTGCCTTTGCCTCTGCCTCCTGAGTGCTGGAATTAAAGGCATTCACCACTATTGCTTGGCCAGGCCTCTGCTTTTAACCTCAAGTGTGATTGTTTTTAGCAGACACAGTGGGAGTTATGAAGATGGCAAGTGTTCAGTTTAGAAGATAATATGCAATATCATCTAAGTAGATGGTTGAATCCAGATTACATACATAGGGCAATATAATAGATTAGTGGTATCAGCTGGGCCTGGGGGCATATGCTTTTAATCCAAGCCCTTGGGAGATAGAGGTGAGTGGATCTCTGTGAGTTCTGGGCCAAACTAGTCTACATAGTGAGTTCCAGGACAACCAGGGCTATGTAGAGAGACCTTGTCTCAAAACAAAACAAAACAAACAACAATAAATCCCCCCAAACCAAAAACTTAGTATTTTCTGTGTACATATTGTTTATAAACCATTAGGCCTTGTAAGTTTTCAAGAAACTTTGTGACTTATGCAGGGTGTAGAGTTACTTACCATAATCATCATTAAGTTGATACTTATAACATCTAACAGAATTTAGCTGACTATGATACTGGGTTATTATTGAGAGATTTTAGACAGAGGGTTCCTTTTATCCTTTCGGTGTATAAGCATACTGTTAACTGGTTTCATCATAGACATCTTTATACCAAGAGATGAATAAAATTAACCTTTATTGGAAATAATTTTCTTCTTAGCTGCTCCCAAGCATACAATGCCTTTTCCTGGGACGTTCTGTTGTTGTTCTCTCTGTCACAGAGTCAGGGCCCAGCCTGACCCAGGGTGGGGCCTTTAGAGGAACCTCTGAAACAATATGCTTTGGTATGGAGTAGGTGGATAATCCCATCTCCAGAGCCAGCTTTTCAGTGAACTCAAACAGCATATGACAATTTTCCAATATTATCCATACCTTAAAGGTATCTGTTTCTGTGTAAGACTGAACCAAATGATCTACATATCTATAACCAGCTTGTGTGTGTCTGTAGATGGGGGTGGACAACCTGAAAAGCTTAATAAGAATTCTCCCTCTTATAAAGTTGCAGGATATTATAACGATTCTATGAGAAAGGGAGACCTTGGCTCCTTTGTTAGCTAAACTTCTAATATATATTTTTCCTCTTTTGGCCCCTTTTAATCCTATAAGTACCTGTAACTTAAGAGACCATTAATATAAAACAGAAATCATAACAAGAAAAAAAAAGAAAACAAGCATCCAAGGCACTCAGAAAGTGTGGCATCTGGTTGTCTGCCCACCCCTCCTACTTTGTCTATGTCTTTATAACTGAAAAGTTGAAACAAGGGCATCCAGGCTTGGTGGTGCATAGGGCAAAGCAGCTCTGGGAACAGAAAGACTGTCCTGTCCTGCCTCAGTTGGAGGAAGCAGGCTTGGAGAATCAGAAGAAAGGGCCATGTATGCTTCTCTTTCCAGTTTCTTGCCCAAGGGACAGTCCACACAGAAAAACTGGCACATACATCTTGGTCACTCTGAGGTGGGGTCCTGGACTCACAAGATGGCAAGGCTGCCTGGATGCCTGGGGTCTCAGCAGCAGTAAAGAAGTGAGAGGGGCTGCCCGTCTTCTGCCCACACTGCAGCTCCTGCTCTGGTGGCTCCCATAGCCCACAGGCAGTCCTGCCCTGGCTGGAACCTTGTAGGGCTTGTCTGGGAAGACTATATGGCCCTCTTACCATCAGACACAGACTTCTTTCCTTTTAAAGAGACCAGAATCATTTTCCTATTCTGAGCAGAATTCCTCTTTATAGAAAATGTCTCAGGCACTTAATTGGACATTTTGTGCCACAAAAGAGATCTGTGGGACAGCTGCTCTACCCTTCAGTACAGATGGGCAGGCTTCAGGGGTGAAAGTGACTTTGCAATCAATTTATCCTGCTCAATCCATCTGAATAGTTGGCTAGTTTCCTCTTAGAAAGTTCTTCCTAAACACCCTGAACAAAGGGTGTCTCTACAACACACAGAAAGTTCTCTAGATCTGTTTTGACCTGTAGATGAGCACTGTTTGGCTTCACGTTTACTTAGTGCATCATTAGACTCCAAATCCTGGTGTTTACCTTTCCCCTACACAGTCTCAGGCCCCTTAAAGGATGGCTTGGGGCAGAGAATTATAAACTACCACTTTTCTGACAGTACAGATGATTTCCTTTCTAAGGAAATCTGGTTGCCATTGTTACCAGTTTTTTTTTTTTTTTTTTCCCCACTGTGATCTGGTAATGACTGGAGATTGAAAGCAACAGCATGACCATCATCTTTCTGTGTCTAGACCTACCTCTTTCCTGTATACATGGGTTAAGTTGTGCTTTGGAGGGGAGGGGTGCCATTGGATTTATTCCAAAGGTAACAGTGATACATGTGGTTCATACCTGCATGGTCTTTATCCTTTGACTATCACCTTGTTTGCTAGATGAGCATTGATGGGTGAACTCCACAACTCAGGAGCCCATCTTTGTCATGGAATCAGAAAGAGTACTTTGAGGACAAGTCCCATTGTCTTCCGCACAGTGCTTTTCAAGCCTACTGGACCTTCCCACTCCCAACATTTCGTTCTTTCTCACAGTCTTGGTAGAGGGTGTCTTTAGGTCCTCAGGTGATAGTCAGGAGAAACACAAAAGATAAATTCTTTTCAATTTTCTCATATTAAGTCTTTCAGATTCTTCCCTTTTTGTTAAAAATTTGACAGCCTATTTTCTTAAATGCTGGGCTCAGGTTTCAGTCAACCAACCAATTATAGCTACTTGCAGCTCTTCAAAGGCAGCATGTTATACCCAAATCTTGGACATTAGTATCTGTATCAAAAGACATAGTCAATTCCAGTATTCTTTTCTTTTTAGGTTCTCCTGGATATTCATTCAGAAGTCAATGTATAAGCTTCTCCTCTAGAAACAGACCTTGGTTGCATGGATCTGATTCAAAGTTTGAAAATAATGAGCAGAGATGATGAGAAATCCTGGGTATTTCCTCATAGGGCAATTAATTACTCAGGTAAGGTCCATCGGCAATAACTGGTGAACGACCTCACCAGTCTGGAAGATGTTTCTGACAACAAGGAAGGAAGGTGGATTCAGAGCTCAAAGTTCTCAGGTTGTCTTTTGTATCTTTTGTAGTCTGGTTGTTGCTGTTTACAAGGTCTTGCTCTGAGCCTTACAGTGCTGTGCTGTTACTGTTAGTCATACCCTCCCGGGTCTTTGGCAGCCCCGACAACTGGATTCTGCTACTCATCCTCAACAGGCCAGTTACAAAGAAGTGACAGAGAAAGGATACTTATTCAATGGCTGTTGGGAAGAGGAACAAACAAAGAAGTCCAGTGACCATCTGTACTCCATCTTGAGGTTTAAGTAGAGAGTAAGAGAGTGCACAGCTTAAGCAGTCCTTTCCGTGGTGTGGTCCTGGGCATTATCATCAAGAGTTCCAGATTCTTCTGTTAGGTGGTCTGCCAAGTCAGCACCATAAGAAATCAAAGACAAGCTCCCCCTCTGGTTGGTACTAGACTCCATCATTTTCCTTCACCTAGAATATGATTTTTAGGGAAATTTCAATTTCTTGAGGTTATTCCAACAGTCTTACAGCCAAATGGAGGGATACAAGTGTCTCTTTAGAATACCTTCACCACTGCCAGGACAGTTGTTAACTATACTCATTTCTTCTCCCCATGTTGGATAGGGTCAGAAAAACCAGAGGATTTTACAGAGAATAAATTTTGCAATGCCATTGCCTTTCCATTTAAATCTGCATCCCTCTCATAATTCTGGTAGCTTAAATCAACCCCCCCACCAGCCATTTAGAAAATATTAAAGAGAATTAAACAATTGGAGAACTGTTGCTGAGGCTTCATTTAAAAAATGTAGACAGACTAGAAGAGCTACTGTAAATAATGCTGTTGGCTTTAGCTGTAGAGTTATCCTTGGCTGCCCAGTGTCTGACCCAGGAAAGATTAAAGCAATGGTATACTGCCTCCCAGGATGGATGAGTCATGGCAGAGCTGTGTGGCTCTGGATTGTTGAGGATGAGTGGCTATCACAGGGGAAGCTTCTCTGCTACAAAGGCCTTGCTTTTACAAATAATCATAATGTCCATAAAATTTTCAAATGTAGCCGGGCGTTGGTGTCGCACGCCTTTAATCCCAGCACTCAGGAGGCAGAGGCAGGTGGATCTCTGTGAGTTGGAGACCAGCCGGGTCTACAAGAGCTAGTTCCAGGACAGCCTCCAAAGCCACGGAGAAACCCTGTCTCGAAAAACCAAAAAAAAAAAAAAAAAAAAAAAAAAAAATATATATATATATATATATATATATTATACATACATGTGCACTCTAGCTACAAAACTGAAAAAAAAAATACATACATTTGCACATATGCAGGCAGGTAGAGACAACAGAATTATGACCTAATACAAAAATCATCACTTAAACTATTGAGCATTCTTTCTGTGTTTTGTTTTTAATTACTCAGTTGTGAAGTTCTTTGGTGTGAACTACTGTTAACGTCAGGAGGCTGGGCACATCACCGGGGAAAACTTTTTTCTCTCAGAAGCAGTTACTAGTATGGGAAATTTCCAGGCCACTGCCAAGGATGCTTAGTTCTAGTTACTAAATTGCAAGCAAAGAGACCAGAAAAGGTTTTGTTTTTGTGGTGGTGTTTTTTCCAGATGGGAATCTAACATTTGAACATGCTGGGCATGCTTTTTACTGAGCTGCATTTGCAGCTCCCAGAAAGGCATTCTAATGATGACTTCCAGGATTTGATTACAACATCATCAAGTTGGGTTAAAATAAACAAACAGACAAAACAAACAAAAAACCCCAAACTTACATGGTCCTTCACCCAGTTTGTGAAGAGCTGGTTAGTGTCATTCTGTATCACGCTATCTTTGGTTAAAGCTTCGGTCAGGATGGTTTATTGTTTCTTGACCAAAAAATAAAAAAAGTCAAGGAAAGCATGCTTTAAAATGATTAATTTTGCCAGGTAGTGGTGGCACATGTCTTTAATACCGCACTAGGTGGCAGAGGGAGGTGGATCTCTGGGAGTTCGGCCAGCTTGGTCTACAAAGTGAATTCCAGGACAGCCAGGAGTGTTACATGGAAAAATCCTGTCTCAAAACACCAAAACCAAATAACAAATAAAATGATTAGCTTTTTTCTTTTCAGGTCCTGACTTGTTCTTTTCTTTTTTAAAAGAATACTTGCTTATTTGTATGTGTATGAATATTTGCTTGCATGTATGTATATGTGACTGGTGCCCATGGAGGTCAGAAGGTGGCACTGGATTTTTTGGAACTAATGTTCAGGTGGTCATGGGTCACCATGTGGGTGCTGTGACTTGAAGCTGGGTCTCCTGGAAGAGCAGCAAGTGCTCTTAACTGCTGAGACATCTCTCCAGCCCCTGGTTTGATATTTTCAAAGACGTTGAGTGTTCTGTGTCATGAGGTATAGCCCATCACCATGTGTAAAATGACTTCTAGAAATTTATAAGGAGCAATGTAGTCAAAGACACACATGTTATGTATATGTATCTATGAAATAAATGTATATATTGTGGAAAAATAAACAAAAAAATGCCCTCTTCCCCAAAGTTCTCTATGATACACTAATCTTTATGTTTCTATACCGTTTTTTTTTGGGGGGGGTGTTCCACAGAATCAGAAGCTATTTGCATACTCAGCTGTACTTAGAGTAATAAAAAAGTAATTTTGTGCCAAGAGTACGTAACTGAGTCATCATATAAGGCACAATTTTCTTATAATTGAACGTAGTCATTGAATCTTTCAAATTGCTCACATAGAAAAAAATCCTAATAAAGCAGATTTTACCTTCAGGGTTGGAATAAGTGACTGTTTTTTGATTGAGTAGCAGATGATGTGTTGGGCTGGCATTTAAGAGCTGTATTGCATGAAAAATACTTTTTATTCACTTAGCATGTCTGTTATTGAATTATCCATATGGTTAATGCTATGAAATAGTAAATGCTTCCATTTAAAGAGTCACTTACACAGTATCTTAACATGAAAATCACTAAGCTAGGGTGAGGCCCTTGCTACACATTCCTCAATTAAAGTGGAAAAATAGGAAACTGACAATAGGAAAGCCCCTTCTTGAGATGGAATTGGCATTTAAAAAGATGATCAAGGGGAAAATGGGAGAGGAAATAGTGTATAAACAATCCCACCACTGTATCTTGAGAAACAATTCACATGGAATTGCCATCCAACCCTTCAACACTAGGTATCTTATAAAGATTTGACTTATCACCAAAGACTACTTTTGTGGTTATTTTCCATCCCTTTTAAAGACTGTATGTATGTGCACATATGTGTGTGCATGGGTACACTGAGAGGCCAGTAGAGGGTAGTGGATCCCTTGGTAGCTGGAGTTACACTGTGAGCTGCCAGATGTGTAGGGAACTGAACTTAAGGGAGTCCTCTGGAAGAGCAGCAAGCACTCTTCACTACTACACCATCTCTCCAGAGCCCTTCTCATCTTTTTAATTAACACACAAATTAACAGGTGCCATTATGATATTTACAAGTGTAATGTATACTTTGCTTATATTTACCCATGGCCCTCTCTTGTTCCCCTCTACCTTCTTTAGTCCCATTTCTTGAAATAGTTTCCCTTCTACTTACTTCATGTGCATACACACACACACACACACACACACACACACACACACACACACACACACACACACACACACACCTCTATGTATATACATAATCTAAATTCTTCATGAGTGAAAACCTGGGACTTTTCTGAGTATAGCTTATCTAGATTAACATGATTTCAGTTTCATACATCTTCCTATAGCTGGCATAATTTAAAAGAACGCTGGTTTTCAGCAAATTACCAGAGTATTTAATTTTGAGATTCACCTTGTGATCTTTAACATTAATTAATTTGACAGATCTAGAGCCACCCAGAATGCCTGTGAGGAATTACCTTAATTGATTAGGTTAGCCTCTATCCATGACTGCACATGCACTGTACCAACTGGAGCCATTTCTCAACCTCCATGTTTTTCTTTTTAAAAGGCAGAGGCAGAGGTCCTGTTCTATGTTCAAAGAGACTCATTCATTCATCACTGCTGCCAAACTACTGCAGTTTTTCACAAAAAAAATCTGATAATTTCATGTACAGGAAAGACAAAAGTTTTGGAAAGAAAGATACTCTAGGCCCTGGACCTTCATTTACTACCTATAGTTTGGGACATTGTAGCTCATATCCTTAGCGAGTAGAAAAGAATCAAATAACATTAAGACTTTGAAAAGTGCTTTGCAAACCATAAAACACTGTGGCTGAAGAACTACAGAAACTTAAGACAATTCAATTTCTATTATGAACATTTTATTTTGACAAAATTTACAGATCTTAAACTCACAAACTCACTTATTTAAAAAGCAAAAGACAGACATCACATTCCAATATTTCAGGTGTGAATAAACTAGTACCACATTAGCTGCATTTTATATAACATAAAAGCAAACTGACATTCATAGTTACAAGTGTACCTGGAAGACAAATGAACAAACTCATTTTAAAATTACCAGTCTCTTGTTAATATTTAATATATTGTCACTACTGGGAGATATAACTTCACAATTATCAACTTATACAAATCACTTTTTCTACTCTTGATTTGGAAATTGAAAAGAAGAATGGAGTTAAGTAGCTTAAAATGTTACCTTTACTGTACAAAGTACATTATGACAAGGAATGCTAGGAGTTCCCTCTTTTTTGTGTTTTTATGAATTTTGTGTTTGTATGTATGCCATGCATGTGAGGACAGGGATGCATATGCCATGGCGCACATGAGGAGGTTGGAGGGTAATTTTCAGGAGTGAGTTCTCTCCTTCCACTATGGGTTCTAGGTTCAAACTCTGGCCTTCAGGCTTGTAAGACAACCACTTTATCTGCTGAGCTGTGAGGCAGCCCAGGAATGATTCCAGAAAATTTAAATGTTTCATCATAGTTTTAAGCCTTTAGTGTGAAAAGCAAAGTTAAATGATGTATTTACTTGGTATCTAAAAATCTAGAAAATTATAGATTTTATTCAATTAATTACTAACATGTGTGAAGGGATTAATAATGACTGTTCAATAGAACCTTTACTTGGTTCTGAAACATCTACTTGTATAGTTGCCTTATCTTAAGTGGAATTTAAAAGTCCCGGATGGGAATTGTAAGCTTATTCTGCACTGAATATAGTTAGCATTTATACATGACACATTTGGATTTCTTTTTCACACTGGTTTTTCACTTATATATACAAAAAAGTGCTTACCGATAATGTATGAAATCTACTTCTTAAATCCTAAAACAAAGATAAAGGCACATAAGTGGATAACAACTTGTGTGTGTGTGTGTGTGTGTAGTGCAGTGCAGGCACGAGAATGGTTGGGAGCACCCACGTGTGCTTACTCTGAGGCCAGAGTAGAATGTCAGGTGACTTCCTCTATGCCTTCCTTATTGCCTTGAAGTCCCTGAAACAAAGTCGCTGTTTCAGGTAGGCTGGCTGGCCACTGGACTCTCAACCTCTGCCTGTCTCACCTCCCGATGCTGGGTTACAGGCACCCTCAACTACACTTAGCCTCTTAAATGGGTGCTGGGGATTCAAACACATGCTTGCAGAACAAGTGCTCATACCTCCTGAGCCATCTCCTTAGCCACTGCTTATGCATTTCATATGAGTATCTTCAACCATATTTAAACAATTGAACTGCTATCTTGAGGGAGATGTGACAAATCTGTTAGAAATTTCTATGACTGGGAAAGTTAGTTACTCTCTACAACCATGTAGTCTCCTTCACTCTGTGGCTACTCACTCACTCCTCTATCTTGTTGTAGGCTGTAACAACTTAGGTTTCTGCAATCATATCAGAAACACTAAGAAGGATTTGGTCGTCTCTTACAGAAGTTTCTAATCCTGTTACACGACTTAATATTTGTGAGTTAAGCTTTAAAGTAATTATAAAGCAATTTACTCTAACACAAATGAATGGAATGTAATTAAGGATCACAGTTATAAAAGTATATTTTAAGGAATATACTATTTTAGGGAATAGTATTTTTCATTTATATATAAGGAAATTCAATAGCTAGCAGCATTGAAATACAGAAATGGTTCCATTTCTCTTTCCTTTTATAAAGTATAATAAATTATTTGCTTATTTTTATTATTATTTTTTTTTTTAGTTTTTCGAGACAGGGTTTCTGTGAAGCTTTGGAGCCTAACCTGGCTCTTGCTCTGTAGACCCGACTGGCCTTGAACTCACAGAGATCCACCTGCCTCTGCCTCCCAAATGCTGGGATTAAAGGTGTGCACCACCAACGCCCAGCCAAATTTGCCCTTTTTTTTTTGTTTGTTTTTTTGTTTTTTTTTTTTGTTTTTCGAGACAGGGTTTCTCTGTGTAGCTTTGGAGCCTACTCTGGCACTCGCTCTGGAGACCAGGCTGGCCTCGAATTCACAGAGATCCACCTGCTTCTGCCTCCCAAGTGCTGGGATTAAAGGCGTGCGCCACCAACGCCCAGCCAATTTGCCCATTTTTAAATGGGCAAACTATCTAGCCTTTCAGTAACTACCCCGTAGCTCTTTGAGTGTATACAAAGAAATGTAGAAAAAGTGAAAGAAGTGAAAAATTTGTAAAATGTTGCCAGGAAGCATACAGACTATGAATGTATTAATAAAATTAAATGTCTCTTATATGAGAACCATATTAAGTTGATTTAATAACTACTTCACAGAAGCATAGGGTATTAATACTTATGCTGATTTTTGCTATTTTCTAAACAAGAAAAGGTTTGTTAAGTAATATGTAAATCAGTCTAAGTATTATAAGCTTCATTAAAAAGAATCCCCAGAGTACAAATCCCAGAAAGGTTAGAATTTCAGAGTAGCAAAACAAGTTAGTGATAATCAAGAAGACACATATTAAAAAAAAAAAGTACCATGGGTTAAGTGTCCTTCTTTTTAAATAAAAATTTGTGATTTAGTAATGTACCGTATACTGAATAGTGTTATAATAGGCACAAGCAAGACTACAGTAACTCAAAAGCAAATGCTACTTATTTCTTCAGTTCAGTGGTTAAAATTGAAATTGCTTTAAAAAAAAATGGGAACTGCTACTTACAATATCAAGTAAGATACCTACAGGATTCCCATAATTCTCATTTGTAGTTTCACATTTCAACTCTGACCTGGACCTTCTTTATCACCATATGGAGCAAGTTCGAAGAGTGAAAGATCAGGGCTGCCTGTAGTCACTCACAAGCATTACCAGGTTCAGTTTTGCATTAACATATAGTTTGCATGTCCTAACAGTAACTTAGAAATCAGGCTTGATAGTTCACACTGTGCAAGGTATCTAATGATGGTTAAAGCAAAGGGGTTCTTAGTCATCAATGAATTCCAGTTCTCTCAAGTTCCAGGCTACAAGGGTGGGGATGCGGAAAGAAGCACAAATCAATGTATAATGAATCATTTGACGTTCTCTTGCCCCAGAATGCTATCTTGGAAGGATTACTACAGCTCCACCCCAAGCCTGCAAGTTAAAATACATACGTAATTTATCCTGCCTTTTCTCATCCACAGCCAGTATTAGCCTACCTTGAAGACAACTAAACCTTAGCGTTTCTAGCACGAATTATTATTATTATTTTTTTTACCCAAATACATTGGACTTCGGTCTCAGTTTGAAGGAAGACGAGTAGCCTTTAAGAGACCTTTCCTCTTCCTCCTCTTCTTCCTCCAGCGTCTGTTCAGCATCCTTGAATGAGGGAGTGGTGTGAATGATCTGGGTTCGGAATCGGATTTTGTTGAGCCGTGGCTTTAACCGTCCACTGGAGCTGCCCAAGGCTTTGCGACCTGAATCTTTGGCTTTGCCTCCGGTCCATCCCTCGGCGACGTGGTGATGGTGATGCTCAGCTCCATCTTCTGCGCCCTGTGAGAGTTTGTAAGTGATGAGGTGTGACGGGAGCACCTTTGAAAGTTTCCAGCGCCCACTCCCGCGGCCCGTGGCACTGTCCCCATCCTCTTCCTCCATGGCTCCTACCAGGTTCTTTATCTCCTCCGCGATGCTTTCACTCAGGTACTGAGACGCCTTTTTCCCGCTGTAGTCCCTGATGTCCACATCTGCGTCGTAGGCCCCCACTAGTAACTTCACCACCTCCACATGTCCGTGCATGGCGGCCAAATGTAGGGCAGTGTAGCCTCCGCTCGACCTGGCGTTGATGTTCACTGGCAGTTGGTGTTTGCTGGCAAAGTTGACCAACATGGCCAGGAGCTCCTGCCGGCCGTGCTTGGCGGCCCAGTGGAGACAGGTGAAGCCAGTGATGAAGTCTCGCTTCGACAGCAGGCCGGGCTCACAAGTGAGCAGCCCTTCCAGGCTGTCCCACTTGCCCTCCGAAGCCGAGAGCATCCAGGCGTGCTCCAGTGGATCCAGCGTAACCGAGCCCCCACCGCTGCCCTCCTCTTCGGCGGACGACGAAGCCAAGGATGCGCTGTCGGAGTCGCCCCCTCCTCGGCTGCGACCCCCTACGGAGAAGCTCCCAGAGCTTCCGTCCCCGGGACACACGCTCCTCATCAGCTGAGGGGAGCTGCCCATCATCAGGTCCCGAAAGTTCTGACGGACCGATCTCGGCGTACTGGGCCCACCCAGGGAACTGGCTCCTTCAGCCTCCTCGCCGCCACCGCCGCCGCCGCCGCCACCGTGTGGAGGGAGTTTCAGGTTCTCGCTGGGCCCGGGGACTGACGGCCAAGAAGACACGGCCTGGACCTCCTGTGGCGAATCCTTACCCTGGGCCCCGCTCGGAGCAGGGCGCAGAGGCTCCGGGTCGCTCGCTTCGTCCCGCAGCTGGAGAGACAACTGTGGATCTGCCTCCTCCTGGAGCTGGCTGTCCTTGCACGGCTCGGCTGGAGGGTCCGGGACTTCAGGCTCCTGGGTCACCTCGATACGCGGTGGGTCCCGGGGGAGTGAGGCCTCAGTCGGAGGAGGGAAGCCCTCTGTGTGGAACTTCTTCTTGAGATGCACGAACTTGGTACCATCCGCGGGGTCGGTGCGCACCGTGGCCACCGCGTTGACCAGTTCCTTGAAGTGTTCGCGGGCGCGGGTGCGCTGCTCCCGCGGGCCGCCCAGAGCGTCCCTGAAGTGTTGCACCAATTCCGAGTGTCGGGCCCGGCCCCCGCGCTCGGCGAGAAAGCTCACGACCGCCTCGGTGCTCGGTTCGAGCGGCGCCTCCATTCCGCAGCTCAGCTCCTCGGGCCCGGGGATGGATGGCTCAGCCGCTCATAGTCCCGCGCGGGCGGGCGGGCGGGCGCGCGCGCGTCTGCAGAACCCGGGAGAGCGACTGGGATGCACCCGACGCCGGCTTCGGAGCCCGAGTGCCCCGCGAGCGAGCGCAGTCACCGCCTCACTGGGGCAGTGTCCCAGCAGACACGCCCCACCACGCCCACTTCCGTTTGGGCTTCAATCTCTGCGCCAGTCTGCGGCCCCCAGGCCCCGCCCACTTCCGGGCTCCGCGCGGGCCGGCAATCACAGTTTCCGTCCGTGGCGGGGCGTTGAGGCGCCTAGCGTTTTCTTCAAGTCCCATATTTCGGGTCATCCCCCCTCCCCTCCCCCTGCCCACTGGCTTTCCGTCTAAAACGTCCCCGGGAGCACACCCGGCAGAGGCTCGCCCGGAGCGCGGGAAACCCCTGGCACTGACTGGCGTGCTCCCGCCCCCGCCGGCCTTGGCCCCGCCCCAGCGGTTCAGCAGAGGCCGCCCCGCCCATTAACGGCTGCGGCTCGCCCGGCACGCCCCGCGCTCCGCCGGTTACGCCCAGCGGGTCTCTTTGCGAAGCCGCCGGGGACGAGCGCTTGGGTCCGGCCTGAGACCACCGTTTCTCGACGTCTTGCCAGGGCTATGGCCAATTTGGACGAGGTGCGGCAGCCGGTGAGCCCGCGCCCTTGTGTGTTCCCCGGTCCCGGCGGGGCTCCCCGAGTCCCCGCCCCGCCCGGTCGCCTCTGGGCCAGCCGGGCGGGATTGTGACCGTGCGGCTTCTGGACTCCCGCCTGGCGTGCAGAGTGGGCTCCCTGCTGCCCCAGGGCGAGTGCTGAGGGGCTCTGCGGAGCGACCGAATTGGGAAGAAGTGTATTTGCCAGGCTTCCTGGCCCTGGCCGAAGCGGTGTGTGTGTGTGTGTGCGCGTGGCGCAGGGGGTCATAAATCCAGGATGGTGACTGATGCCTGTCACTTTGTAGCGGCTTCTTTGAGCAGGCCTTGTCATCCGCCTAGTTTTGTGCAGCGGTGGACACGTACATGGATGCTAACCGGGAAGTGGGCTTCCCTAGCTTTTCCCAAAAGCTTGCGTTTTTGTTTTGTTTTGTTTTGTTTTGTTTTTTCCGTATTGCTTGGTGGTTGTGTTTTGCTTTCCCCCTCCCGTTGTAATTAAAAGAACGTATGACCGATTCTACATTTTGTGCGTTTCTAATAACTTTTGCCTATTGATATTGGACAGTAAGACATTGTTATCCGAATGGCCATACTATTTTCATAATACCAATCTCTTGTAGTCTTGCCTTTGTTCCCGTCATTTTAGGAATGTTCCTGGAGTCTTCCAGATGTTGCACGGGATGGAAGGGCCTCTCTGTTTCTACTCCCCTAACAACTGCATGCAGTAGATAACTTTTCTTTTGCTACTTTAAGAAAACTCCACTTTTGTCTTTATCCAGTATTAATGAAAATAATCCTCTTAATTATTAAATATTTTGCCATTGGTAACCATTTTCGAAGGATTCTGAGTCTCAAGCAATATTACTCCAATAAACATTTCCCAAATAACTTCCTACTTACCTGAAACTAGTGGCTCTTATTATCTTTCTGTGCTTCATTATAGTTGTACAACTTATTTCAGCAGCCTAAAATAAAAATAATGCAAAATAGATAAATGCTATAATTTCTGTGTGAAGTTGAACCATGACCATTTACATGAAAAAAAAAATCGTATTCTTTAGCTATAGCAACCTTAATGGCCACCCAGTAAAACCACCTTCTCTTGAAAAGTATTATCACCCTTTAGTGATTTCACTGAACCATCTAATTCTTCAGCATGATGAAACCTTGATTTCTTCTTGGATGTCTGTTCATTAACACAACGCCCCCAGAAACATTATACATTGGACACTAACTGCATTCTCATCTCTCACCATATTTGCCATGATAATGTCTGCTGTGGGTGAATTATTTCCTATCTACATGCAAATGGAGTTTTACCACATTTTAAATCTTTTTATTGCTTCGTGTAGGAAGAGGTTTATTTTATGGCTCATATACTTTTATAGAAAGCTGAAAACATTGGAATTATTATTTGCAGTTAATAGCAGTAGCATTTATAGGTGAAATTCTGCCTCTTGAGGAGCAACAGTCATAGTTTTAACATCTCTTCTTCACCTTGCTTTTGATTTAGTTAAATGAATCTGGGAAGTCTAGATATGATGGGTTCCCCAGCCCCTCCAGAGTCCTTTAGGCAGTCACAATTCATAAGGCTAAGGGGCTTACCAAAGATAAGGTAGGAGAACTGAAGGCATCTCCTGACTTCTTTCTCCTCTTTATAATCAGGTCAGTTTTTGCTTCAGCAGAGTATATACTGAAACTGGAATGCAGATTTGGAGACTACTCCATATTTTTCTATTTTGGGGGCATAGGGACAGTAGGATTCATTGTGGGGTCAAGGGAAGCTGAAAAGGGGGGCAGTGAATAGTATCAAAGAATATTGTGTACATGCTTGAAAATGTCAATGAAAACCATTAATTTATACTAATGATAATAAAGAAACCAGATTAAGCTTATGGTGATACATAATTTTAAGTAAGCACTTGGGGTGGCATGGGGGGTCATGGGGTATGTGTGGAGGATGAGGCAGGTGGATCATAAATTCAGGGTCATCCTAGGCTACATAGTGACTTCAGGACTGGCCTGGATTAGGTAGAGAGATATTATTTCAAGAAAAAAAGCAAGCCAGGCAGTGGTGACACATGCCTTTAATCCCAGCATTGGGAGGAAGAGGCAGTCAGATTTCAGTGAGTTCAAGGCCATCTTGGTCTACAAAGCAACTCCCAGGACAGTCAGAAAAGAAACCCTGTCTCTAAAAAACAAAGAAAACACAAACAACCCCCCCAACCAAAAACAAGAACTGAGATTCCCAGTTTATTTTACCTTCTGTGTTGGCCATATTTATGAAAACTATGAGCAATCCTTTTTTTTTTTTTTTTTTTTGGTTAGTTATATATGGAAAGAGGTCATACATTGAATAAGTATAGAATCCATTCACAGATATCTAAATATTTTGTGAGTTGTCTATACTTGTTCCTTCATAGACAAATGAATATTATGCACAGTGATATTTTTGTTTGACTGAATGTATATTACCTAGCAAGAATTCCTTCAATACTTTCGAAAATTCAAATTGAAAGATGTCTTATTGAGGGAGATAGTTACTAAGGTAGTATTGTATGTACACATGAGAAACATTGCTCACAGATGTCTTATTTAGTTTAAGCTGTCAACATGGCATGGTTCAGAGTCATCTGTGGCAGTCTCCATGGATAGACTGTCCAGATTAGATGGTCTGTGGCCATGTCTGTGATGAATGTCTTGATTGTTAGTTGATGTGGGGAGATTCCAACTCACTGATGGCAGTGCCATCCCTGGCAGGAGGTTCTGAGAAATCCAGCAGAGAAAAAGCAAGAAAAAAAAAAAAAAAAAAAGGATCTTGTTTTCTAAGATATAGTTTGCTAGTCTGTGTCTTTTTTTCGGTGAATGAGTCCACTAATATTTATGATGATTATTAAAAGGTATGTGTTGGTTCCTATCATTTTACTTTTGCACTGTTTTCCTAAATCTCTTTTGATTTGTTGGTCTGGTATTTATTTTCCCCCAATGACGACCTTTCCGGTATGTTCTCTGTAGTATTCCTTCCATTATCCTTTTATTTGGCTTATTGGTCATAAACTCCATTAGTTTGTTTTAATCTTGTAAAATTTTAATTTTCCCTTCAATTAGGATAGGTAGTTTTGCTGTGTATAAAAGTCTGGATTGACTTTTTTTGTCTTTCAGAACTCAGAATACAAATCTAAGCCCTTCTTGACTTAAAATTTTGTATTAAATTATCAGCTGTTATTACACTTAGTTTATTTGGTTGCAGTAATTAAACATGCTGACCAAAAGAAACTTGGGGGAGGAATGGATTTATTTGGTTTACACTTCCAAGGCACAGTGCACAACTGAAGCAAGTCAGGGTGAGAACCATGTAGGAACACTGCTTGCTGGCTCACATTTAGATTTGCTCAGCTAGTTTTCTTTTTCTTTTTCTTTTTCTTTATTTGAATTACAAACAAGATTGAATTACATGACAATCCCAGTTCCCTTCTCCCTTCCTTCCTACCCTACCACTCTCCCAACTAAAATCCTACCTATCATATATCCTTTCTTCTAATCTACACCTGACTCAACCTTTCTGCTCCCTCATGTCCTCTGCATCCGTTCTTTTCTTCCCTTCTCATTCTCATAGCTCCCTTCCCCCTCTTCCCATGTCTCAATTTGCTCAGGGGATGGTGACCCTTTCCCCTTCTCCAGGGGACAATGTCACTTTTAGGGTCCTCCTTGTTTACTAGTTTCTCTGGCAGTGTGGATTGTAGGCTGGTAATCCTTTACTCTATGTCTAAAATCCACATATGAGTGAGTACATATCATGTTTGTCTTTTTGTGATTGGGTTACCTTGCTCAGAATGGTTTCTTCTAGTTCCATCCATTTTCCTGCAAATTTCAAGATTCCATTGTTTTTTTCTGCTGAGTAGTATTCCATTGTGTAAATGTACCACATTTTCTCTATCCATTCTTCGGTTGAGGGACATCTAGGCTGCTTCCAGTTTCTGGCTATTGCAAATAATTCAGCTAGTTTTCTTATACAGCCCAGAACCACCTTCCTAGGGGATGGTAATGATCCACATTAATCATCAGTCCAGACAGTATCTCACAGACATGGGACTCCCTCAGATGACTCTCGTCGACAGCTGAAGTTAACTAAGGACTCTTTCTTATGGTTTTAGAGTTTTAACTATGACCTTGAGAGTTTTGCCCTTTCCATTTGGCTTTCTGTTAGGCCTCTTGTTATCTGGATGAGTACCACTTTCTAGAATGGGAAATTTATTTGATAAATTATTTGGGATTCTTCTGTTTCCATAATTCATAGATTTGGTCTCCTCATTGTGGCCCAAAGCTCTTCTTTTGTCCCTTTTCTCCCCCTATTGACTCTTGTTGAATGATCCAATTCCTCTACTTTGTCTTCAAGCCCTGATGCTTGTGCTGATGAAGTTTGCCACAGGGCTTTTCATTTGGTGTATTGCATTTTTTTCGTTTCATCATCATTTCAGTTTGCCTTTTTTCATCAATTTTCTCTTTCTTGGTCTGTTTTCATTCCTAGAGTTCACTTCCTTATTTTTATTGCTTTTATTCTCTTGGGGTGCATTCGTGTCTTTGAGTTTTTGAACATTCCCTCCCTCCTTCCCTTCCTTCTTTTCTTGATTTCCATTTTGGTAGCTCAAGTTACCCTCTCCCCCTTTTTCTTTTTCTGTGGGATTGCCACTCAGAGCTATGGGCACCGTCCTTGATCTTCCCCTGAGAGTCAGCAATTATCAGTGATAACAGTCACTATCCAGTGTCAACATACCCTTGGCTGGACTCTGCTTCTGATGTCACATGCTATGGCTTTCCATGCCTCGGTGCCCTAGTCTAGTTCACCTCTAACTTGCTTTCCACTTCCACCACCTTCTCTGCATGTTTGAGTTCCTGTGTGCTAGGGCACCCTACTCTGGACACCTCCTGCCTGATTCCTACTTCTTATATTCATTGTGGGACCTCACATGCCTGGATGCCCTTTCCTGAGTCAGCTACAGCCTTCCTCTTTCTTCAGAAACCTCTGCCACTGTGTTTTTGCTGACCCCACATACCTGGGTATTCTACTCTGCCCATTTCCCACCTACGCTGTGTTGTGGGTCCTTGGGTACCTGGGCCCCCTTCTATGCCAACTCCAGTCTGGGCCCCATTTCTACCACCTCTGATGACTGAACATTTTTGTTGTTTGAAAATTCCCCACAGATGTAGGGGAGCTGTGTTGCAAAGCTTACTGCCTTTATTAGGCTGCAGAACGTGGACATGAGGAGTTACCCACCATCCTCCTCATTGCTGCATTTTTCTCCTTTATAATTTTCACTCACTCAAGCTGTCATACTGTATACTGACCTTTCTTGTTTGTAGTCATCCCTGCAGCCCTGCCTTCCTCAGGGCTTCCTGACTTAGCTCCCTGTAATTTTCTAATTTAGGCCTGTTGAAATTCTGGGTGATTTCAGTATCTGTTTAGATTAGGCTCTCAGACTTTGTCTTTGCAGCATTTGACCTCTTTTCCTTCAGTATTCTTTTAGATTTTGTGCTACTTTAGACACTCTTGCTAATGGATAATGCCTTGACTTTGTCATTGCCAAAAACTAATAATCTAAGTTTGAGGTCCTTCACTCTGGCTATACCGCCTACCTTGCTTGTTTACTTCCTTCACTATCTCAGACCCCTCAATTCTTTGATCTAATCTGTTATTTCTACTTGATTTCTAGTTCCCTTTTAGTCCCACTTTGAGTCCATTATTATGGCCATTATAATCATTTCCTTGCACATCTGAACTCCTTCTCCTGCTTCGTAATTCTTTCCTGGCAAAATTCCACACTTAAGAACACCAAACTGTTTCTAGGATTCACTTTTGTGCCAGATGGAGGAAATCACACCAACACTTTTGACCTTAAATTATTTTCAAGTCACATATGATAACTAATTTTCCTTGTCACATGATGGGATTTATAATCATGTTTATGATAGTGTTTGCAGAAAGATTTAACTGAACAAACAACACATCCTGAATGTGTAGGGCACCATCCCTTGGGCTGCGGCCTGTACTGAATATAAGAGAGAAAGCAAACTGAACACCAGCTTCAACCTCTTTCTGCTTCATAACTGCACATACAGTGTGACCAGCTGCCATAGACATCCTGCCTCCATGACTTCTCCATCACAACTAAGACTGCTCTAAAACTGGGAGACTAGATAAATCTATCCTTAAAGTGCTTTTGCTAGGTATTTTATTACAGCGAGGAGAAAAATAACAAACCTCTCACCTTTTTGTTAGATGGAATTACCTGTGACAAGTAAAAGTTTACTTTGACTCAGTTTTGGAGGTTTTAGTCCATGACCAGTTTACCTCAGTACATTGGGCATGTGGTGGAGACACCATGTTGATAGGGACTGGAGCAAAAGAGAGAAACAGACTAGTGTCCCACAGGCTTCTTGGGGGCACACTTGAAAGTATCTTGGGCACTACAATGAGCTCTACTTATATCCCCTCCTTTGGTTATTAAACCAAGGAAGGGGCAAGCTTCTAACACTTAAACCTTTGGGGGGCATTCCAAATTCAAACTTTAGCAACTCCTAAACAACAGGCGCTCCTATGTGACCTAAAATTGTATTGCATTTGTTCAAGTTAGTTCCACTGATGCTGTGATAGAACGTTGACCTAAAACGTTTTGAGGAGGGAAGGATTTATTTCATTTTAACTTTACAGTTCTTTGCCAAGAGAAGCAAAGGCAGGTCAAGACAAGAACCTGGAGGTAGGAACTGAAGCAGAGAGCAGCAAGTATGCAGACCTATTTCACATGTATTGCTTAGCCCGCTTTCAGGACAATTCAGGACCAACTACTCATAAGTAGCACGACCCACAATGGGGCTGGACCCTCCTTTATCAATCATTAATTAAGAAAGTGACTCCCAGACATGCCCACAGGCCAATCTGATGGAGGCATTTCTTCAGTTAAGGTTCCCTCTTCCTATCTAGTTCACGTTGACAAAAACTAACCAGTAAAACACTTTGCTAGTTCCCTTACTGTGGTGATATTTTGTTTGTGCTTTAACGAACAAAGTTTGCCTGAAGATCAGAGTACTGAGCTAGCCACTACTAGTTAGTAATAGATGCCAGACAGTGGTGACCTACACCTTTAATCCCAGCACTTGGGAGGCAGAGGCAGGTGGATCTCTGTGTGTTCAAGGCCAGCCTGGTCTACACAAGATTGGTCTAGTGTAAAAGAAACAGAGCCAGGTGATGGTGGTTCACACTTTTAATAATCCCAGTATTTTGGAATCAAGTCTTTAATTCCAGCTCTAGGGAGGTCGAGACTGGAGTGATAATGGCTGAGTGGAGAGAGGAATATAAGGCCAGAGGAGACAGGAGCTCATCTGGGGATTCCTAGAGACAGGATAGTGTATTCAGCTTCTTAATTTCTAGAAGACACAATCTCGCAGAAACTCCCTGTGTTCCTCTGTCTCAATCTTCTTGCCCCCCTTTCCACAATGATTCCTGAGCTTAAGTGTAGGAATTTTGTGGTAGATTTATCAGTTGGGGCTGTGGTTTTTCTGTTCTAGTCATCTGTTGCAAAGAGAAGTTTCCTTGATAAGGGGTGAGGACTCCTCTTATTTGTGTGTATAAGGGCACATATTTAGAATGTTGTTAGGGTTATGCTGATTTAGTAAAGTGATACTGTAGGTTCTCTAAGAGCCATCAAGATCTATACTTCATTATTCCTTGGTAGATAGTTAGGTTTTCAGGAATGATTTCCCCCTTGTTGAGCGGGTCTTAACTCCAATTAGAGAGCTGTTGGTTACTGCCAAGGTGTGCATACCACTACTGTCCCCTTAGGGTTATCATTTCATGCCAGTCATGGTTGTGGTTCAGAGTCTAAGACTGTTGGTTGCTTTTCTCTTTTGGAAGCTTGTGTCTTCTGGTACCATGAAAATTAGTCATCAGGGAGGAGGCTTTCATGTCAGATCTAGCTTGGGTCTCCTGAGCTGTGTTAGAAGGGCATGGTGTCTTCAGGAGTAGGGACTTACCTTCCACCTTTGGGGAGCAACCAAGGACAATAGACAATAGCTTGTAATGTTTTGGGAGTCTCTTGAGTGAAACATTGTCTGATGCTACCACATTACCCATTAGATACTTAGTAGATCTTTGTGTAGTTACATTGACTTGTCAATGTGTTGATGGTTGAAGTCAAGTAACTAATCGGAAAGTGCAAAAGTAACAATGCTGGTCCTGGAGAGATGTCAGTGGTTAATATCGCTGGTTACTCTTTCAGAGGATCTAGGTTCCTTTCGGAGCACCTAAATGGCTCACAACCACCTGTAACTCCAGTTCCAGTGTATCCATTGCCCTCTTCTAACCTCAGTGGGTACTAGGCATACACATGGTGCACAGATGTTTATGCAGACAACACACCACTACACATAAAAATAAAACATAGAGACATGTACATGTTGGGCATGCCAAGGAAAGGCTATAAAGTGCTTCCTTTAAGTGAAAAGGTAGAATGTTCTACACTTAATAAGGGAAGAATATAAAATTATATGCTAGAATTATAAAGATACATATGAGAAGAAAAAAATTTTATCTAATCAATTGTGAGAAAAGAAAATGAAATGTGACCTTTTATTACAAACTACAAAGACCATAGTCATAATATATGGTAAGACAGAAAAGGTGTGTATGGTTCTACATTACTGGACTGTAGTTTTATTTACCTACAATGTTCTTGGGATATGTTCCTTCCCTACCTCCACCATAAAGAGAGACCACTGTTTCCAAAATTGCACCAAACCTATGCAGAGTCATATCCTAATTTCTTTTCTGCTTATCATAACATCTACTCAGTGGCCTTAGTTTAAGACTAAAGGGAGAGCCAAGCAGGTGGGAGGCAGAGGCAGGCAGATCTCTTGAGTTCGAGACCAGCCTGGTCTATAGAGTGAGTTCTAGGACAACCTCCAAAGCTACGCAGAGAAACCCTGTCTTGGGAAAAAGAAAAAGACTCAAGGGAGCACTTGTAAAATTTCTCTAACACACATGGCACCCACAACTTTCCTCTTTGCTCTTGCATGGGGGAGTCCTTAGACCTAAGTGATAGTTCTCTGTAGCTTTGTAGCTATACCATTTATGTTTACAAATTTTGCTTTGCCAATTCTACCTTCCATGTTTTATTTGCTGGCTCGGGAGCTTTTTCTTCCACAGGGCTTTCTCTGACAACTACAGAGTTTACTCTATTATATGTATCTGTCCCAACTGTACTAAAACTTAAATTCCAAGGATATTGAGTGACTTAGCTTTGGTCCACAATGCCTGGGGTCTGTCACGCTTTCTTTAAAATATATGGCTTTTTATTAATACTGAGTTCATTTGGGGAGTGAATGAAAAGTGTATTATTGGTAGACTGTCTTCTCTTTCCTCTGTGTCACCTTCTCTTCCCGCCCTAATAAGGTCCATTTTAAGATGTTTCTATGAATAATTATTTCTTCTTCCTTACCTTTCTCTGGATTATCTTTCATTTTCTTTCCCTGGCCTTGGTAAAATCAGCAACTTCTCAATGACTAGTTTTTCTATCATTTAGCCTGCATGGAACAGAGCCCAAATAAATCTGATTTAGTTTCCACAACAACAAATATAGTTTTATTGTGTCTTATTAATCCATCATGTCTATACATGCAGTTTCTATGACTCAGTCTTCATTTATACTACATCATACTTTCATGATGTTTGATTGAAGTTATAGTCTGAATTGAAAGAGACCCAAGAAAATCAATATTTTCATATCCCATTGAGTTTCTAAAACAAGTTTTGCCTTTTCATGTGCCAAGATTAACAAAATGCATCTGAATTTTCTTCAGTTTTTATAGTTTGTATATTACCTCCAGAGTTTTAAATGTTCTGGAAATTGCTTTGTCATACCATGAGTTAGGAAACCTGGCTTCCCTGATGTTAGCCTATTAAATATCATCAAAGGACCATGGGGAAGGAGTATATTCAAACATCTGTAGTCTATTTTATGGAGAAGAAACTCACTAGGAGCTGGAGTGGACTAGAGAGGCAGATTTTAACAGGGCCAGGAGAAAGGATTCCCAAGGACTAAGGAGGACTAACAAAAGGGTAGTGGGTTACCCATAAGCTCTGGATTTGACTCCTGGAGTTTTTTGTTTTGTTTTTCAAGATAGGGTTTCTCTGTACCTTTGGAGCCTGTCCTGGAAATAGCTCTGTAGACCAGGCTGGCCTCGAACTCACAGACATCCATCTGTCTCTGCCTCCTAAGTACTGGGATTAAAGGCCTGTACCACCCCTGCCTGGCCAGTCCTAGAGGGTTAAACAGTAGTATAAATCATGTCAGCAGGAGTCTTGCCCTCCAACAGGGAGGTAGAACTTTATATCTGAAGAAAGTAAACTGGTGGGAATAAAAGATTTATTTACTGGACTCAGACTGCAAAGGTATGCATGAGATTAGAAGTACCAGATTAGGGATAGTATTTGAGTGTCAGGCTGACCAAATCTGAAATGTCCTCTTAGTTTACATTTTATGCCAAAGAAAATATTTGTCCTTGTGTTAGATTAGATAATATGGATAAAACAGTAAGGTACTCAGTGCTCAGTGTCACTTCCTGATAAAATTTATTACCTCACACCTGAGCATGTGTATCTTCCGTGAGTGATGTACCGCACATTGCATTCTCTGAACTGTACTGCAGAACAATGCCACTTACACTTCAAAAAAAATGCTGGTGACAAAGTGGCTTTCAGTTTTTAATCAGTAATGAATTGTAATTAAATTTTGTGACTGGTAGTTAAGTTAGTAAGTGAAATTTACTTAGTTATAGCAAAAGGTTCCCGGTTTGTAAGACATGGAGGCAAAGGTATTTGTTGCATCATAGTTCATTGTAGTAACAGCAAAGCATTCTGCCTCAATGAAGAGAAGCATACACCACAGCACAGAATAGACCACTATATCATATAGAATGAGATAGATGTTATATGAAACTATCTGTTGAGACTCAGAAAAGAACAGCAACAAGCAGAATAATGCAGAAGAGTTGGCTGCTACTGTTAGATACACAAAGGAGTCCAGCACACACACAGATTTGCACATCTTCCCTAGAGGGATTCATGAAAGCCTAGTAACCCCTCAGGAAGAGACCTGAGATGCTAAGAAATCAGGATGTGAAGCATCAGAATACCATTGTAATACTCTTTTATTATTCATTTTTCACAATTTTACATAACAACACTGTATATCATTTATTTCCCTGCCTTTACCTCTCCAACTCTTCCGTGTCCCATCCCACTTCCTCTCAGATTCATGACCTCTTTTCTCTCTATATATGTATTGTGTATTTTTGTATATGGATGTATATATAAATACAACCTGCTTAATTTAATTATTTTTATTCTGTATCTTGTGTTGTGCTTAGAAATAGGATAGTAGTGTTACTGAGTCAGCACAGCTTGTCATCTTTCCTTTCTCAACTATTAGAAACAGTATTGTTTGATTTGGTTTGCAAATTGCACTAGTAACCGCCTTATTGAGATTATACCAGTTAGCCTTTCTGAACCCTTTCTTCTTGAACTCCAGGAGTAGTTATATGCAGAGCTCAGCTTTCTTGTAAGGATTGCATAAGAAAATGTATCTACTGGATTAGTACAGTGAGGTGTATATAATAGGTCTTTTGTGTACACACACACAACACACACACACACACACACACACACACACACACACGGTTGACTAAACATGTTAAGTGTAACTGTCCCTGCCTTCCGAGCTGTACTGGTGTAGGAGCATGCATAACATTTCTGTTTTCCCCTGTCATACTATAGTGGCATGCACCTAATTCTGAGCATTTCTTTGGCTTACTAAAATACTTCTTCAAACAAGCTAGTTAATTTCTTTGTATTCCTATAATGTCTTCTCAGTAAAAATAGTGTTCTTAGCCTTCCCTTGTAAATGAGAGCTTACTGATTACTTATTTGTATGTGTGTATATTAATACATTAGTTTATATGCTGAATATTTTATACTGTTGTGCAAGAAAATCACAGTATTTTTCCTTTTTAAATTTTTGTCATACAAAGTAATGGCTTCATTATGATAATTTCATGCATATATGTTAATATACTTCATTCTTATTCATCCCCCTTCCCTACCACCCATCGCCCTGCCTGTTTGTGCTGATTCTTTCCTGTCTGTAGTCATGTCTGTAACTCCTGCACCTTACCTGAAGATTTCTTCCTCCTGTCTCATGGTCATCCTTTTCCTAGTTAAACACACATGCTCACACAATCACACCCCTAGATTATTTATACAAGAATAAATGTGGTATTTTTTCTGAGTTTGGCTTATTCACTTGTTGATTTCCTATTTCATCTGTTTTCCTGGAAATGTTGTTTCATATTTCTTTGTATCTGAATAAAATTCCACGTACATCGCATGGATTAAATGCATTAGTAACTCTGAGTTAACTAATGAATCATCACTATTGCATCATTGTCAGATTAAGGAAAGCAGTAAGAGCATTTTCCCTTGGATTCATTTAACCCACAGTGAGGCTAGATTTGAATTCTCCACTTTATGTTCCCCGTGTCTGTCCTCCTAACAAAGAAGCAGCTTCTTCTGCCCTGTATTTATTGAGTTGCACATAAAGCACCACATGGGGGAAGGGATGGAATACTTTACAGGAATCTTTAACAGAATTTTATAAGGGATAAAGTCCTTGGCTTCAACCTACCCAGATCAGAAACAGTATTATGACACCAAACAATATCTGAATGTTGTGTTGAACATTTATGGTGGCTGTTCGTTTTAGAATATTGCTTTCATCTTCTGTATTCGTTACTTTCATGAAAGCAAATGATACACATGCATTGTTCTGGGTCAGGAGTGTGGAAGGGTACATGGATTTAAGATTACAGCTATGGTTAGTTGTAAAAGTTGATTACATAGGAAATCCAAGGCAAGTAAGGTTTATTGTTACATTGTTCTCTTAAAAACAGATTAAACAAACAGGCTGAGTACACATTTGAATAGCAGTCTTAGGGCTTCCCTTTTGGATAACAGTCTTAAGGCTTAAATGACCTCAAGGTGTATTATTAACTTAGCAAAAGTTCCAGTCTTAGAATGTAGGAAATATTTTTATTACAATGCATTGTCACAATATATGTCTGTGTATATAACACATCTTGTCTGTCTATTAATGGATGCCTGGCCTGGTTCCTTTTCCTATCTATTACAGGCATAGGTATATAAATAAACATGGACATGCAATTATCTCTGAGGTTTGTTGACTTAGAGTCCTTTGGGTATATAATGCAAGAGTGGTATGGTTGAGTCACATGGTAGTTGTTTTTTTTTTTTTTTGTGTGTGTGTGTGTGTGTGTGTTTTTGAGGAAACTCCATGTTGATTTCCATAGTGCTATGTCAGTTTACAGTCCCAGCAGTAGTATATGAGGGTTCCTCATCTGTCAAATCATTAGCATTTTTTATGACAGTCATTCTGACTGGGTTGAAATGGATCTGAAAACAATTTAATTTGAATTTCTGGAAGTACTTATGGGTTATTTAAATATGTTCTTTTTGAGAACTATCTGTTGAGTTCCTTGGCTTGTTTATTGATTTAGAAGCTTTTTTATATTTTTATAGTTCTTCATGTTAGAAGTAAGTTTGAGGGTCACAAAGAAAGAGACTACTACTCCATTCAAAGTGTCTCTGTTTGCTCTTGATCAAGAGTGTGCATAGCTTGCCACAGCAGAACAAGCACAGGAGCAGAAAGTGCACTTGACCTTTCATCCCAATGCAGGTGGTGGTGACTGTGTGTGACCTCCTTTCCCCACAGCTAGGGTCTGGCCACACAGTCTTTCATGATTGGCTAATCTTAAAAGAATGGGGACACAGAAATTGATGGGAAAAGGGGCCAGCCACTTTATTTTATTTTATTTTTGTCACAATATATGTCTTTATTTTTTTATGGCAGCCAGTTTTGTACAGATTTTTTCTTTATTGAGAAACTCAATTCTTGGTTACATCAAAACCAATTTCTGGGAGGGGGGAAGAATTAGAACCCACATAGAAAAAAAAAGTTACCACCTGGGCCATAGCAGAACCCAGAGGATATATTCTTATAATTGAAAAATTCTAGGTGCCTCATAATTGACCTTTTGATACAAAATGACCTATTGAATTTGCAACTTGTGGTTCTTGGTGTGGAGGTCCACAGACAAACAAGGAAGTCTTCAGACCTTAGCTGAATGCCACGAGGGCTTTTGACTCTTTTTCCTTGTCTAAGAGGCAGCAGCAGCAGCAGCAGCAGCAACAACAGTGACCACCCCCACCTTCTGGGCGGCTTCTTTCTGGGCCAGCCACTTTAATCCCAGAAAATAGCAGAGCCTTTGTATAGAAAGGTTTTGCTGAATTTGGGTGTGTGTGCTAAAACATTTGCATTAAAGTCTTACAAGGTGGGAAGCTAAGTAATTCCTTGTCACTAATACAAGTTTTATAGTATTTGATAAGTTAAAAACTCAATATTTAATGTTTCTTACATTTATATATTCTAGGTATTACTACTTAATAAAAATTTCTGTGATCAAATGACAGAAAGAAGGGTGCATTTGGCTTATGGTTCCCTAGGAAAAAGAGTCCATCATAGCCAGGAGGCAGGCATGGTGGCTGGAACAGGAAGTTTTTAAATTTTGTATAACCCCATCTGTCAATTATTAGGTTATTTTCTATGCTAATTTTCTATCCTTTTCAGAAATTGTTGCCTGTGCCTATTACTTGAAGTAATTTCCTATGTTTTCCTTTCACAGCTTCAAAGTTTCAGGCTTTACTTTAAGGCCTTTGACCATTTTGAGTAGGATTTTGTTCTACATGTAATTATCCAATTTTCCTAGTATCATTTGTTGAAGAGGCTATATTTTTATTTATTTTTTTTTGCAGATTTTTTATTTGAATTAGAAACAAGATTGTTTTACATGTCAATCCCAGTTCCCTCTCCCTCCCTTCCTTCCCTACCTCCCCCACAGGCTGTATTTTTTTAAACACATATTTCTGATACCTGTATAAAATTAGGTGACTGACGGTGTGCTCTTATAGATGGAAGTTTCTGTCCTGCCCTGTCCTGTAGCCATTCATTCCCAAATAAATACACAGAAGCTTATATTAATTATAAACTGTTTGGTAAATGGCTCAGGCTTCTTATTGGCTAACTCTCTCTTAATTATTAACTCATTTCTATGAATCTCTTTATCCCTGTGTTCCTTGGTTTACTGGTGATGCCTTGGCCTCTTGCTTCCTCAGCAGCTACATGGCACCTTCCTGACTCTGCCTATTACCTTTCTCTGTCCCTGTTTTGATTCCCTGCGTGGCTAAATCCTACCTGTTCATTGGCTGAAACAGCTTTATTCACAGCATACAGAAGGACATCCCCCATCGTGCTCTTATGTCAGGGTTCTCTGCTCTATACTGTTGGTCTGCCTCTCTGTTCAGTATTGTGCAGTTTCTCTTACTATTTTTCTCCAGTACAATTAGAGACAAGCTCTGTGATACTTGTACTCTTGTTCTGCTTAGTCTTGCTTTGGCTAATTGGGGTCTTTTATGCTTCCAAATGAATTTTAGGATTTTTGTTCTAATTTTGTAAAGAATATCATTGGACCTTTGATGGAACACTGCTCAAATCTGTAGACTGCTTTAGGAAATGTAACCATTTTTCAGGATTGATTTTGCCATTCCCTAAGCAAGTAGAGTGAGGCTGCTAGGCTCTGAAATTAAAAGGAATTAGATACATGTATTCACTGATAATAATGTTTCTGCTTAAGATTCAGACTTTGTTGTTACACTTGTTTGTGTGTGTGTGTGTGTGTGTGTGTGTGTGTGTGTGAGAGAGAGAGAGAGAGAGAGAGAGAGAGAGAGAGAGAGAGAGAGAGAGAGATCTGGGACTTGGTTTTGTCATACCATGTGGGTATGTGGGTTCTGGAATCAAACTCTGGTCATTATGTTTGATGGCGATTACCCTAACCTGCTGAGCTATCTGGCTGCTTCCCTCCACGTTTTCCTTATATTAGGATTCAGTTTTATGTAGGAGTTCCTCAGTTTGAGACTATCCACATGCTTCTTAGAGCATTTTCTCTGGAGTGTTGGGTACTATTGTACTTGGCTTTCAGTGTTTTTGAGTTCAAGACTCTGAGGGGGTGTGGAAACAAAAGCACACTGGTGCTTTTGTTTGACTTTTTGCTGGCTTTTCTCTTCTTGCCTGATTCCAGCTGTTTTATTCTTTTTGTGTATGTGTGTGGTTTTTGTTTTGTTAGTTTTGTTTTTCTTATGTTCCATAGTTTTTGCCTAAAATTATTTGCCAAGTTCTCATGGTCCCATGTTGCTGCCCTCCTGTATTTGGACTGGCTGTTCCATGCTCTCATGAAGAATTTCTGATTCAAAGTATCTCTCATGCTATATTTCCTTTACAAGCTATACAGCTAGAGCTGTTCCAGTCTTCTCTGTAGATAGTATATCCAGTCTGTGGTCATTCACAGCCTGCTCAGTCTTTCCCCAGCTTGCTGTTCCCATAACATTTATGTCCATGAGGACTTGCATCTCCTTGGTGACTCCTGCTGGTCCACACCAGTGTGTGGCTACTACTGCAAATCTTGGTCTGGTGGAGGTAGGATGATATATGTAGGTACCAGTTCCTAGCTGTTTAGTCTACTTTTGTGGGACATTGTAAAGATCTCATCTGGTTTATTTCCTTGCTGTGCATCATGCTGTTTTCTCCCCCTCCCCACACTTTTATCTACCCAACTGTTTATCGGTAACAGAGATGGAGCAAACTGTAGTTACCCTCAGTAGTCTAAGGAGTTTCCTTCATATTTTAGGACCATAACTCAAGTAAAACTAAATCCTTGGCTTTGATCTGAAGGATTTCAGGATGAGTCAGCAGCCCAGTTGGAGTTCATTTATAATAGGAAGAAAGGTGCTCAGGGAACGAATAAAGCACCTGGGAGCATTTTCAGACCTGTGAGAGCAAACACAAAGACAAATTGAAGAGTGAGAAACCAAAATACTTTCAAAGGAAACAAAGGGAATACCTTAAACAAATGCTGTGAAAGCAGACAAAAAAGGTATTCAACAAGTAGTATCAGAGTAACCTATCAACCAAAGCTCAGGACGCTTGGGTTACCCAGAATTAATTCATCAGCGTGCCTCACTAGATGGTACAGGAGGCCGTTGCTGGTACCTGGTCTGGATGGGGGATGGGGTTAATCTAATACTGTTTTTGTTTTTTTTCATTCCCATAACTGATGACATAAAACACAACAACAGCAACAAAAGAAAGACAAACCACAACCAACACCTACAGCCCTAATCTTAAAGGGGATAAGAGTTTGTGGCCACATGAGTGGCCATGGCATGGGACCATAGAGTTAGCTTATATATGCCAAATTATGTGTTCCGATGTGGTAGGGTTTCATGAAGTTTTATAGTGATAGATCAAAGAAAGTCATAAATCAAGATACTTCTCAATTACATTGGTGGAAATACCAGGTGAGATACAGCAAGCCATTTTAATTAGAGAATTTTTAAGCACTATACGTCTGCCTAGAATAGCACTCTTCATGAGTGCTTGACTTATTTAATGGCTGCTGGGATCTTTGTACTCTTGGGCTGTGCAGAATTTTAGTCAGCATAGATTAGAGGGGAGTGTGCATACAGAGTATGCATTTTTCCCTTTCTTTAGTGCCTTTCCTGAATATCAACCCAAACTGTGTGCTCCAATCTCCAAATGACTTTCTAATGCAGGAAAATGATTAATTACTTCATAAGTCACAGTGACCAGGTATGTACTCAAGGGGAGGAACTAGGAAGATGTCAAGTAACAGATTGTCTTCTCTGGAATTTTTTTCTCCTCCCTTGTTTGCTTTTTCTTGGTTCACTATAGTAACTTGAAAGAGTTGTTTATAATTGTCATCAGCATGAAGGCAGATTTGGCATGTTACTTTGTCTTTATAAGAACTTGGAACTATATTATTTTGTATTATGCTTTTTTCAATTGACATTTTAATGTAAGGTTGTAACTGGAATACCAGAGTTGATGCTGCCAATCTCCATAAATTCCAGTGAACAGATCAGAATTGAATCTTAGTTGTGCTTTATTCAGAAAGCCAGCTGTCAGAGAAAATGGTAGATATACTAGTTTTTGTCAATTTGAGTCAAAGTGGATTCACTCAGGAAGAGGAACTTCAATTGAGAAATTGCCTCTATCAAATTATCCTGAGGACATCTCTGAGCATGTTTTCCTGTCTGATAATTATTGGGGCAGGGCCCAGTCTACCATGGGCAGTACCACCCATGGGAAGTACCACCTTTGGTCAGTGGTCTTGGTTTGTGTAAGAAAGCAAACCGAGCAAGTCATGGAGAACAAGTCAGTAAGCAGTGTTCCTCCATGGTCTTTATTTCTGTTTCTGTCTTGGCTTCCTTTGATAATGGTCTGTAACTTGTAAACCCTTTCCTCTCCAAGTTGCTTTGGTCAAAATCACAGCAAGAGAGAAACACATTAAGAGAATGGGCAAATCTACTAGATCTGTCATACATATCATCTCTAGCTAGTAAATGTTTTTTTTCTAGATTTTTTAAAAATTTAAATTAGAAACAATTTTATTTTATATATCAACCCCAGTTCCCTCTCCCTCCCATCCTCTCGTGCCCTCCACCACCCCTCATCCCATCCCCCTTCTGCTCCCTGGGGAGAGTGAAGCCTTCCATGGGGGAGATCATCAAAATCTGTCATCATTTGGGGCTAGGCCCAGGCCCTACCCCGTGTGTCTAGACTGAGAAAATGTCCCTCTATGGGGAATGGGCTCCCAAAGTCCATTTGTATACCAGGGATAAATACTGTTCCACTACCAGAGGCCCCATAGACTGCCCTGGCCTAACTGACACCCATGTTCAGGGGGCTTGGTTTGGTCCTATGCAGGTTTCCCAGCTGTCAGTCTGGGGACCATGAGCTCCCCCTTGTTCAGGTCAACTGTTTCTGTGGGTAGCTAGTAAATGTTAATGCAAAACATAGATCTTACTTCAAAGGGATTAAGAACTAACCAAATATGAGTCACAGTGATCTAGGCATACAGGCAGATTTAGCTTTCCTCAAATACTGTATTCTGCTGTGGAAGTGGATACACGAGATTTTATTAATTGTAGAATAAAGAAGGACATAAATCAAACTATTTACCAAATACATTGATGAAGCAGCAAGTAGCAAAGAGAGAAAACTTTGCTATAGTTTTCAGATACTGTCTGATGACAATTTAAGTGGATTAGTGAAAGAGGTCTGCTAAGAATATATACTTTTTAAAGTCTTGATCGTCACAAGGACCTGAGATCAGACATGGGTGGACAATGGATATCTTTCAAAGGAACTAAAATTAGCTCAAAATAACTTGGCTGTGGATTACATTTCAAGTCTATAATCTCAAAGCTGAATTATTTGGTCTCATAGAATCTTTAACACAGATGCAGCTCGCTCTTCTTCCTTCCCCTTTTCCTTCTATCTTTTCCTCTCCCACCCTCTCTCCCTTCCTTCTCTTTGGTTCAACCAAGCATCATGTTTTGTGCTTCCGTAGGCCAAATACTGTTTGGTATCCCATGGTTCTAGGAAGGCTTGCCTGCAGACCAATCTAATGGGATGTCTTTATTGAGAGTCTCTTCCCAGATGGCCTTAGCTTGTGTCAGGTTGACAAAACAACAAAAACCTACTAACACATAGGAATAACTAAATCTTATTTTTAAGAAATGTTAATGTTTAGCAAAGGAGATAGAATGCTAGTAGAGGTCACAGTAATATTGTCCATATCATTTTTTCCATTAATAAATTATATATATATATATATATATATATATATATATATATAATGTTTTTTCTGAGACAGGGTTTTTCTGTGTAGCTTTGGAGGCTGTCCTGACACTCATTCTGTAGACCAGCCTGGCCTTGAACTCACAGAGATCTGCCTGCCTCAGCCTCCCGAGTGCTGGGATTAAAGGCATGTGCCACCACTGCCTGGCTTATTTAGTTACTTTTTAAAATTCTGGCTAATTGTACTGTGGTACACCTTAAATAATAAAGAATTATCAGCTTACGTTATTATTAAAGATTGATGTCTTCTGTATAATTGGGATAAGAAGAGTTAACTCAAATCTTTGGGTATCTCTAACTGGTGTAGATGGAGTTTAAGTTACTTAAGGTTTGCCGAACATTTGAGTATGTTATAGGACCTTTTGGAACATTTAATTCACTATCACTAGAAACTTAGTATTTCAGGTATTTGAATACAGTAGGTATTTATTTACTTTTTGACTTAAAGAGAATAACTATGTTTGTCTTAAGAGTTTAGATTTAAAATATAAGTATTGGGGCTAGAGAGATGAGCTCAGGGGTTAAGAGCATTGGCTGCTCTTCCAGGGAACCTGGATTCATTTCCCAGCATCCACATGGCAGCTCACAGCTGCCTGTAACTCCAGTTCCATATACATATACATACATGCAGGCAAAACACCAATGCACATGAAATAAAAATAAAAGATAAGTATTGCCCATGTAGTTTCAGTTGAGGAATCTAAAATAAGTTTTTCCAGTTAAAAACTAGATTTTTGAAAATCCAAATTATTATGAATAATGAGAAAGTGAATGCATTGAATCTTTTTAAGTATGAAAACTAAGTCAAAGTAAGGTAGGGGTTTTGGGTAAACAGTCATAACAAAGATGTTATTAATTAAAGGACATAGTATTAAAAAAAACACAACAAGAACAAAAACCTAAATGGGTGGTGGTGGTTGTGCATGTCTTTAGTTGCAGCTATCCTGAGGCAGAGGCAGGTGGATCTCTGAGTTCTAGGCCAGTCTGGTCTACAGAGCAAGTTCCAGGACAGACAGGGCTACACAGAGAAATTCTGTTTTGAAAATGGAAGAAAAAAAAAAAAAAGAAGAAAGGACACAGTATCATCATTTGTAGGTTTATCAAAAACAAGATTAGTATTATTTGTAGGAGTTAGGAATATTCCAAACCAATTGAAGTATTTCAGAGATAAATTTTAAAATTAACCAAATAAGTATAAAATGATTTTTAAAACACACAAATGAGAGTTAGACATATTTAGTTACTTGAGGTACTCCGTTATTAATGTATTTGAGGATAAATGACTTCTAAGTTTTATTTTAAATCCATGTTGGTGTATCCTTAGAAGATAGCACAAGTTTGGTGTGAGACACACAAATCTAAAAGTTTGTTTGCTGGTTTTCTAGAACAGAAGCTAGTTAGAAATACCCTGTAGAAACTAAATTGATAATTCTCAATAGAGGAATCTAAAATGGCTGCAAGACACATAAGAAAGTGTTCAACATCCTTAGCCATCAGGGAAATGCAAATCAAAACAACTCTGAGATACCATCTTACTCCTGTCAGAATGGCTAAAATCAAAAACACCAATGACAGTTTATGCTGGAGAGGATGTGGAGAAAGAGGAACACTCCTCCACTGCTGGTGGGAGTGCCAACTTGTACAGCCACTTTGGAAATCAGTATGGTGACTCCTCAAGAAAATCGGAATCAGTCTACCACAAGATCCAGCAATTCCACTCCTAGGCATATACCCAAAAGAAGCACATTCATACAACAAGGACAGCTGTTCAGCAATGTTCATAGCAGCACTATTTGTAATAGTCAGAAACTGGAAGCAGCCTAGATGCCCCTCTACCGAAGAATGGATAGAGAAAATGTACATTTACACAATGGAGTACTACTCAGCAGAAAAAAAACAATGGAATCTTGAAATTTGCAGGAAAATGGATGGAACTAGAAGAAACCATTCTGAGCAAGGTAACCCAATCACAAAAAGACAAACATGATATGTACTCACTCATATGTGGATTTTAGACATAGAGTAAAGGATTACCAGCCTACAATCCACACTGCCAGAGAAACTAATAAACAAGGAGGACCCTAAAAGTGACAAACATTGTCCCCTGGAGAAGGGAAAGGGTCACCATCCTCTGAGCAAATTGAGAACATGGGAAGAGGGGGAAGGGAACTACGAGAATGAGAAGGGAAGAAAAGGAAGGATGCAGAGAACATGAGGGAGCAGAAAAGTTGAGTCAGATGTAGATTAGAAGAAAGGATATATGATAGATAGGATTTTAGTTGGGAGTGTGGTAGGGGAGGAAGGAGGGGAGAAGGGAACTGGGATTGTCATGTAATTCAATCTTGTTTGTAATTTAAATAAAAAAAAGAGAGAAATACCCTGTAGAGTCCTTTCCTTTCTAACTGAAGGTTGTGTTGGCTGTGGGGTCTTATTTTTGTTGATGAAATCATCTGGATCTCTGTGTGTGTGTGTGTGTGTGTGTGTGTGTGTGTGTGTGTGTTATGTTCGAATGTGTACATACACACACATACGTGTACTTTTAAGTAAGTTTGTAAAACAATGTTTCCCTATGGCTTTTTCAAACATCTTTATTTATCCTTCCTCTCTCTCCCTTTGTATTTCCTCCCTGTCTTATTTCCCAGTTAAAATCTTCCCCATTTTTCCTGTTTCTCCCTTTACAGAGCCTGTATTTTGTTTAGTACTTACTTCATATAGACATAAAGAATGTTTTTCAAAGGGTAGAGTTTAGATTTAGAAGGACTAATAAAATGTCTTAGGCTAAGGAAAAGTAAGCTTTACCTGATTTTTGACAGTTAGTAGTAATAGTTTAATTATTGGTCTGTAGAATCACAGATCGTAAGCATAGTGAAACTATTTGTATGACAGGTTGATTATATATATAGATTTAAGAATTGGTTCAGGAAAATATTCTTATGATTACATAATTTTAGTTATTGTGTAATTTAGCAGGAATGCCTCAGGTAGAAATAATTCTCTTAAATAGAATTTTTTTCTGCTGTTAATGCAGGGGTAGTCCAGTAAGTGGAGGGTTTTACCCAGTGGGAAAGCCTAGTAAGAGCAGATGACATTTAAGAAATCCTTGTTGTTGTAAACAGAACCAGGTATCTGTTTTATCTCATGCTATTGAGTGTTGACCTTAGGGAGTTTAGTAACCTTTAATCATCAAGCATCTTCTCAGTCCCATAGCACTCATGTAGCTTAGTAAAACTCTTGGCAACTTGGGTGTAAACTCTTTCAGTTTTGTTCCACCTTTTTTTGTTTTTTTTTGGACAAAAATAGTATTTTATTGTAAAAAATGTATCCTTATCTAAAATATTAATTTTCCCCATTTTTCCTAAAATGTGTCCACCTTTTATTGTTTATTTCATTTCTCTTAAGAGTTGAATCCAAATTACATATTTGATAGAATATAGCAAAGTAGTAGTATCTGTACACATATTGTTAAGTACCCAAATTTTTGTTTTAATTTATACTTATTCCTCATTGCCCATGGAATTTTAAAGTGTTCCTTTACCTTTTTTCTTTTAATTAAAATATAAGAGTTAGAGAATGTTCCATTTTAGCAAAAACCTTGAACACTATCTTATGAGCAGCAAGGGAGAAAAACCCTGGAACTGCAGTTTTGAACACAAAAAGATACTTTTTTCAAAAAAACTGAACAAAACAGCAAATGGTTACATTTTCTGAAGGACCAAGAGAGGAGAGAAAAGACAAAACCAAAGTTGACAACAGAAAAAGGGTAGAAAGGCTGACAAGAGAGGCATTGTTGGCAAATTAGACCCAGAGCATTTGTATATTAATAAAAAGTAGCAGTATGTACTTGCAAACCAAAATCAACACAAATATTTAATAATATTTTATCATGTTATAGCTATTAGGAACTTAATTTATAACATATTATATGTGCCACATAAAGAACAATTCTGTTAGAAACAGAAGAGGGGTTTCTCATGCCTAGTACTATGTTTTTTGTTTGATAGTCTGTGACTCTTGTGGGGAGCATTGTCAGTCTAAGTTTTATAACTTCATTTACACACACACACACACACACACACACACACACACACACACACACACGCGCGCGCGCGCGCGCGCGCACATAAATAAAAATATGATTCCTTGCTGCTTTTTCAAACATCCTTACTGCTATTAGCATTCTTAGCTATTGGACTGGTGACAGCTTGTGGTCTGTTAAGAAGACCTTATAAGGTTTTAATAGTCACTGGGACATGAGTTCAGATACAAGGGTCAGCACAAATAGCTTTCAGCTGGACTTAACATAGACCAAGATAATTTGGTTCTGGTTTGCAATATCTCAACTCTCCATAATAGAAGTCATTTGGTCTTATAGAATCATGAACAGGAGTGCAGTCTTTCCTCTTTTTTTTTCCTTTTCTTCCTCTCCCTCCATCTCCCCCCTCCAGCTCATACAAATAGGGGAAAAGCAACAAAGACAGCAAATGATTCCAAATTTAGTCTTGCCCCTCTGGTCACATAGTCAGCCTTGTCTCTGTGGTTCTTATATGGGTGCTTTTCTCCCTGTTGTCTCCTACATTTTCCCCTCATTGCTGTCTCTTTCTCTCTTTATGTCTTGAGTTTGCTTATCGCCAAAGCTACTAAGCTTTGCATTCTTTCAAGGCTCTATCTAGGTTTAGAGTTCCACTCAGAATGTTAGCAGTGTATGTGTTGAATTATTTATAATGGATATTTGTAGATTCTTTTCTGTATCATGAAGTACAAATATACCCTTGTAATTTAGAATGTAAAAGTGCTACTATCTATACCTCTGTTCCCCAAACAGAATTTTCCCAATACACAAGATTTATATGTAAACATAGTCAATGGCAATATTTCCTCACTTTTGTTAGTGAATATGCCATAATTTACTTGGATGTTTTGTTGTTTTTGGAGGTCACGTGTTTTAATGTTAAAAATTGTGCTGGACTTTTGTCATACAAACGGAATGAGAACTGAGTGTTTTGAGAGGTTCAACACTGGTTTCTATTTTCACAAATTTACTGAATCACTTTTAGCTTCAGTGAGAAATAGAAGTGGTGAAATCTTCGGTTGCTTTGTTAATATTTCCTTTCAAGTGTGCCGATATCCTACATTAATGAAGTCAAATATCCAATGTAAAAAATAATGAAATCAAATTGCTTGTTTTGTTTTTCTTCAGAAAAAAGAACATATCCGTTCCTTGGCTATGTGTGGCCATGTTGGTTTTGAAAGTTTACCTGAGCAGCTGGTCGATAGATCCATTCAGCAAGGCTTCTGTTTTAATATTCTCTGTGTGGGTGAGTGCCAGTAACTCCTCTGGGTTTTTCAGAATCCATGTTCCTGTGCTCACTTCATTCTTTGTATAAGCAGGATGATGCTTGTGTCTAAGATTAATAGCTCTGTGGATTTTATGACTTATTTAAATTCTACTAGTTTTGTTTGCTTAACTTTAAACTTTTTTTTTTTTTAACTTTTAGTACTCTCTTCAGAGGTCAGGGTAGCTTAGCATGTGTAGTCATTGCTCTTCTGGTGACTTGGGACCAGCCTTAGCCAGATTTCTTTTATTAGCAGTCTAGCTTTGAAATAGTTGGAATCCTTCAAACCATCCTAGAGTTTAGATGTGTGACTCGTCCCAGGGACTCGCTGCACTTGTGAAGATCTGCTTTGTTTGTTTCTTTCTTTCAGGGGAGACTGGAATTGGAAAGTCAACACTGATTAACACACTGTTTAACACTAATTTTGAAGAACTTGAGTCCTCACATTTTTGCCCATGTGTTAGACTTCGAGCTCAGACATACCAACTCCAGGAAAGTAATGTTCACTTGAAACTGACCATTGTAAATACAGTGGGATTTGGTGACCAAATAAATAAAGAAGAGAGGTATGTGGGTTTTTTATTTGTTTCCTTTCTTGTATTAAGACAAGTTTTATTTTAGGGTGAAGACATTGCCTTTCCTCCTAAGCTACAATTGAAAATACATGACTCTGCTTCCCAGACAGTTTTTCCTTTTCTTTCTTTAGCAACATTAGAAGAGACCACTCCATGTTTTAAGAATAAAATAACTATATTCCAAACTCAAACTCAGGAAGCTGTATCTGGACATGGAAGACTTGTACATTGTATCTTAAATATACATACAGGTATAACTTCAAAGTGTGTTAACAGTCCTGTGGGTTTTTTAATCAATTATAAGTCAACTATTGGTTAAAGATATAAGTCTTGTTATAATAGACATGTTGAATGTGCCTTTATGAAAGTGTGTCTTTCATTTGTTTCTTCAGGGCAACAAAAGCAGCATTAAAGTGTAGCATATTTTACTTGAAGTAAAAGTGTTAATCTTTTAATAAGTAGTTTACCTTTCTTTAAAACTTAAAGCATACAGATGTTAATTGTTCTAAGTATACTTAAAGGTTATATTTATGATAAAAAGCATGGATGCTCTTATAAGCAGGTTTTGAAATGGTGTTTTTTCCTCTAGTATTACATTTTAAAAACTGTATATTATATAGGCTTAGCTAAGCTTAGGTTTCTTGAAAAACCCTATTTTTTTTTTAAAGAGGCAAAAGTAGGAGCAACATATCTTAAGTTGGGCATAGCAAGCATAGTAATTTTAGTGCTTAGTATGTTTTCTTTCATGTAAATTGAAGTAGCCACAAATTTTTTTATTTAGTTACTCTTAGGAATTTTGGGGACAGAGTTAGTTTTGAGTCACATGAGAACAACTTATGACCAAGTATAACCCAACCAATGTCTTTCTCTGTAAAACAGAGTAGAAAGTTTACATCTCTGTGTTATTAAGATACAAAGAAAGGCCCAGTGAAAGGAAAAAGATCAAAGGTGAAGTTTGTTATGTAGAATTAGATTACCATCAACAGAAAATTGCTTTTTATAATTTGGAGTTTTAAATATAGTATGAAATAGCTCTCCCCACTAGATTTCAATCCTTAAATGGGCCTTATAATCTTTTCCTTTGATAATTAATTTTACTTTGCTTGGAGTTAAAGGAGGGACAATCATGGTCTAAGGAGAAGAATCGGTTGGGCATAGTTAGGTTTCTCAGAATTTACTTTAGTTCTGATGCCGTCTCTAAACTTTTGTTATTAATTCATGTTTTTTGATTACTCCTGTTTTTTGTCAAATTGATACAGCTCTTGGGAAGAGGGAACTTCAACTGAGGAATTGCCTCCACCAGATTGGCCTGTAGGACTATTTTCTTGATTAATAATTGATGTGGGAGGGCTCTGTGCACTGTGGACAGTGCCATTCCTAGTTAGGTGAGCCTGGGTTGCAGAGGAAGGGTGACTGTGCAAGCCACAGGAAGCAAGCCAATAAACAGCATTCCTTCATGGTCTCATCTTCAGTTCCTGCCTTGCCTTCTCTGGATGATAGACTATGACATGAATGTATAAGATGAAAGGAACCCTTTCTTCCCCAAGTTGCTGTTGGCCATGGTGTAATTCATAGCAACAGAAAGCAAACTAGGACAGTATTCTTTTTTTTTTTTAAATATAACTTTATTATTAAAAGTACTTTGTGATAAATGAAAAATTACACACCAAAATTAACTAGACCAAAAATCTTTACAGCTTAGTGAATTTCTGTATAGTTAGTGCAGGCATTTGGAATGGAAGCTATGGAGCTGCACATTAAAATTTGTGCTTTTAGAATCAATATATTTTATGCACTTATCTACCACCCAAACAAACAAAAAATGCATGCCAGAATCAGAACTAGAAAAACAGTTATATCCTCTTTTGTAACTGGCAATCATCACATTACCTTCCTCATCTCCTTTAATGTAGATACAGTTTCTAAAACTTACTGATTTTATCTTGTTTTCATTCTTTAGATGCTTTAAATTTTCAGCTACAGTAAGCTGTCCATTTGTGACCTTTAACTCTATTCCTAGGACTTGACTTTAGCGTGAGGAAAAATTCAAAACAGTGTGAAACATTAAATGTTTCCCATTTAGAGTAATGAGAAGTTATCTTTACTTAGGTTTTCTCATTATTCTTCAAATACTTGCAAGATCAACACAAATTCCCAAGCATATTGCCAACTGGATTACCAAAAGGCTGTTTTGCTCCAAATATTTCCTCTCTCCTTGAATTAAATGCTTGAGGAGTGCAAGGAGAACAGACTGAATGTTATCAGATAAACTGAACATTCTGCAAACAATCAAAAATAAACTAAATGTTCTGAAACATCATAAAAGATACCTAAATAAACAGTTCCCTGACACCCAGCTCAGAACAAAACGGTGGACGGTTGACCAAACCGAGGGATATCTGAGCCCCAGAAAGAATATACATCTGAGGAGGCAGTCCCAGACAGCTGGCATGAGGGGCTCTGACACCTGATCCAGGTGACTCCTCCAGTGAGTATGGACCATGCTTTGGCATATTGAGTGTCCTAAACTGTTGATGCAAAAACAGTTCTCACCTCAGAGTGAATGATGGATAGTTTATTTTGGAGCCAAAGGTGAGTGAGTGGCTTTGGTCCTAAAATGCGGATTCAGTTTGTCCAAAATAACATATTCCCATGTGGCCAGCAGTTTGAAGTTTTTGTAGGAACAGATAAAAGTCACAAATCAAAACATTTTTCAGATACTTAGTGGAAATATCAATTAAGTTGGTTTCAGTAAATGAGTGAAATCAGCTGAAAACCTCAGTTGCTCTGTTTACATTCTTGGCCTTCAGACTTACCTTAAGACTTGATCATCCTGAGGATGATAGGGTGTACAGACAGACAGACAGGCAAGCAATAAATGGATAGTTAGAGAGTCTAAAAATAGTCCAAGATAATTAGATTCTGGAACTTTAACAGTTCAGCTAATCAGTCATGCAGCCTTGTAGAATGTGGCTTTTTCTGGCAATGTCAGTTCATACCTGCTTAACTTTCTAGTTTTCCCTTTCCTCTTCAGTTTTGGCCTTGCTTTCTTAACACCTGTTGAGCTATTTGGTATTTTTAAGGATGTGTATTTAATGATAAGTCACTGTATTCTCATTGAAATGGCGTTTTATATTTACTGGAATTAGAAACAGGATAAATTACTATGGAAGAATCACTGTTCATTTAACTAACAGTATCTATGATTTTATTTTTGAAAAATCTTAAGACAGTCATCTACATGAACATTTATGATTATTTAGGCTATATAATAAGTCATTATTGACCTATTTATGTCATTAATAAATGTTTCTTTGAAATTTTTATGTCAAATATGTACTTAAAGATTTTTACTATTCAGTTTTTTTTTTTTTTTTTTTTTTTGGAGGGAAGATTACCGAGTTATATTTAGACCAGTACACTAAGGAACCTTTCTTGGTCTTGATAGTAACCATTCTGATGATGAACTCAGTTCTTACAATGTTCAAGGTATTAAGCTAACTCTTAAAGAAAACAGAATTAGGAAGATGCTGGCTTTCTCTTCCAACTGTCTGCTGTCTATAGTGGGGGAATACACTATTCTGTATTTTAGGTTCTGGTTTCCAAGGACTAGAATTATCAGACAATTACAAAAAAGAGTTCAGTTCCAATGTGTTTATAAGGTTACTTTCTCTGCTCTTCTGTAGGATTACAAAGATGTCCATGGAGTATCCAGAGCCCAGGCAGCAAGGAGCTAACTGACTGTTTTTGAACTATTAAAATATCTTCATGATAGATATGTGTTTCCATGGTAGATTTTATTCTGTAAATCTTGATAATGTTTGACTTGCTGTTGTTTTATTTATGGGCCTGGATTATTTAATGAAGTTAGTTAACGGAGAAAGGTAGAAGGGTTGGGGAGATAGCCCAGTCAGTAAAGTGCTTAAATATGATGACCTGAGTCTGCTCTCCAGAACCCATATTAAAAAAATAATAAAGTAGTCATAGTGGCACATGCTTGTATTTCAGTGTCAGGGAGTTGGAGACTGAGGATTCTTGGGGCTTGCTGGCCAGCCAGCTGCGCACAATCTGTAAACCCCAAGTCAATGAGATGCCCTGTTTCAATAAACAAGGCAGCTGGCTCCTGAGGGCATCCTCTGGTTCCATACACAGGGGCACACACATGCACCTGCACACATGAACACATACAAATAAGCTGCATAAGCAATGGTTTAGCATATCAAAATGAAGTGGGAAGTTAAACTCATCATGAGCAGAGATTAAGTACACTATTTTTCGAGTACAGTGATATGATTTTTATTTCAAAGGATGAATAATAGACTAGAGGGCATATGGGGATTATCTGGCCACGAAATGAAGCAAAGCTGTAATTGGCCTGTTTCTAATTAACTGAAAAATAATACCATGCCAGCATTACCAGTTAGATATTTTCAGTTGATAATGGCCTTTCCTCTTTTGTAGGTTAAGCTTTTCGTGTCTGAAAACAGGAAGGCAGTCACTTTGACCTATATATTTTAGTTGGTATCTTCCTTTTCTCAACCAATTAAACAACATGCTATGCATCACTTTAATTGTATATTAAATTCCCAAATGCTTGGGGCAGTTGGTAAAAGTGTTAAAAGAACTGAACCTAGTATGTGAATGGATGTAGAACGGAATCTTATTGAATTTAATACTAGTTTTAACTAGATCAGTGGTTTTTAATCTGTGGGTTGTGACCCCTTTGGAGTCATATCAGATATCATGCATATCAGTTATCCATATCACAATTCATAATAGTAGCAAAATTACACTTAGAAGTAGCAATGAAATAAATTTATAGTTGGGGGTCATCACAACATGAGTAACTGTATTAAAGGGTCTCCATTAGGAAGGTTGAGAACCACTGGGCTAGATTATCCTAATGTTTTGGCAGAATTACCTTCATGTGTGTATATTATACATATTATGTGTTAGTGCTGTAGTTACCTGTTTGGTTCATGTAGATATTAACTGATATTAATGAAAGATACAGATCTCAGACTTGATTAACTGTATAAGTTCCTTAGTAAGATAGCATGGATATGTTATATTAAATATTTAAATACTTATTTTTTCAGCTACCAACCAATAATTAATTACATAGATGATCAATTTGAAGCCTATCTCCAAGAAGAATTGAAGATCAAGCGTGCTCTTTTTAACTACCATGACTCTCGTATCCATGTGTGCCTCTACTTCATTGCTCCAACAGGCCATTCTCTAAGGACACTTGACCTCTTAACCATGAAGAGCCTGGACAGCAAGGTGGATTAGGGAAGCAACCAACTTCTCAATTTTTAGTGTACTTGAAATATTAAAGTATTTTTATGATAATGTGCACATACTTTGTAGCTTTTATTCTGTATATCTTTAAAATATTTTTTCCTAGGGAAATTCAATCTGGAAATTAAGATACAAATACTAAACAAGTTCTCTTTTTAGTGATTACATTTGTTGTAATTGTTCTGTAAATTTTCATATAGAATTATTTGACACAATTTTATTTCAGATATAAGTGAAAGGAATAACTTCTTTGGCAAAGATCATAAAGCAAAATATTTCATCTCAGTGAAATATGTTTTCATTTGGAACATACCAAAAAAATTTGTTCCTGAATTTCTGAAGCAAGTAGCTATTTATAAATTTAGGAGGTTAGATAAACAGCTCCATAAATTAAGTCATGGAAGATTTTTATATTTATTTAAAAGTTGAAAAAAAGACTAGTTTCTGCCCTAATCCCAAGGAAATCTATTCATATACAAGTCTGCTTTTTAAGGGAGTAAAATAAAAAGTAAAATTTTGTGTTATACAAAAGAGTATGATACAGTATTATAAAGATCATAGAATTTGTTATCAGTGGGAGTGACTTTAATGTTGGTTGTATCACTTATTAGCTGTTTCACCTGTGCAAGTGCCTTTAGTGCTCCATGCCTCAGCTTCCTCACTGCCTAATATACAAAGCAGGTGAAGCCCTGCCTTGAAGTGTAGATGTGAAAATTAATTAATCCACATATAAAGGGTTTAGCAAGAAGACATTCCCTGTGAACAATAGCTATTATCATTACCTTGTAAGAACTAAATGAGATGATGTATATATAGTCCCTGTTAAATTATGCATTCAGTATGCACAATACATAGGCATGTAAATATGTTTTACCTTTCTTCTATGTAGCCAGAATATAATTGTATGTCACAGACAGAGAATTGTTTTATTGTAGTCTGTAATCACATACTACCTAATCTTTAGGTTTGATGATTTTAAATACATTATTATTTTTTATTTCAAATTGTAAACTTCCTTGTAGATTAAGTACTTTTTTTTTGTATGTATAAGAAGGTTGTAGCCATGGCCCGCTGGGCTTTCTATTGTGAAATAGGCAGTAGAAGCTGGGGTGTGGTGGTATATCTGCAATCTCAGCTGCTTGGGAAGGCTGATACAAGGGAATTGCTTCAGACCAGGAGTTTGAAGCCAGCCTGGACAATAAAGTGAGATCTCGTCTCAAGAAAACCCTAATATTAGTATTTTATCTAAAAAAGGTAAAAACTAATAATGCCATATTTCACTGATAGGTACTTTGCTAGCATGTGCAAGGCTAGGTTTAATTCTTAGCACTTTAATACATTTGTAAAATCAAATAAATAATAGAGAAGAATTGGGTCATTGTCTAGCTCACCTGCTGCCTGGCCACCTACCAGCTTGTTGCAGCACTGATCGAACTTATCAGGCTTTCATGTTTTCACTGACATGGGGGGGGGGGTTGTCAATGAGCTCACATTAAGATATGTGGCATGTATTGCAAAATAGTTACCTTTGTACATAGGAAACAACTATGTAACTCATTCTGTTTATTTTTTATTAATAGCAAAAATCTTATTTAGAATGTTCTACACTGGCCGTGCAGCTACTTTAGCTCTGCCAGGAGCAGTTTGTGTTAATAGGTTTTCAGAAGATGCCATGAGGGCTGTTCAGCAGCCCAACCCCTTACCTCTTGGAGTTACATGCATTACACATTACCAAAAACTTTGAAATGAAATGATTTCTGGTGGCAGTAAAAGCTTGTCAGCATTAGTCACATGTGAAGATTGGGTCTGTCTTCTTCTGTTTTATTCAAGTGATGGGGCAAATTCTGAAATTGGGTCTCCTTCATCACAGTCCTGCCTTTAGCTTTCTGTAGCAAATGAGATAATGAATTGTGTAATATTTCTTGAGCAACTTTAAAAAGAGAACTTAAGACAAGCCCCGATTATTTAATTTTGTCCATGGATATACAGTGTTATGGATGTATATATGTTTAGTCATTGTTGTTGTTCTAGCAGGGGCAGCTGTAACTCACTAGGCCTTTGGCAGGCTTCAGAAACTCTTAATTTACATAAGAGTCCTGGGGAGAGGTGAAGGTGACTGACTGCTGCTTCTTAAGGTTCCCCTAGCCTCTTCTCTTAAACCTGAAAGGCAACCGTGGCTGTTTGACATGGAAAGTTACTGTTGTCTTATTCAGATGGTGACAAATAACCATCTTTGGCAGCATTCATTATTTCCTTCCTTGTGTGCACATTGATACTTATTTAACACTTATGGAAAGCAATTACAATTTATAAACTTTGGCATAAGTTATTGAATATCTACGTATAGATTCTTGAAACCAAGGACTTGGCACTAAAACTTTTATGTACTTTGACAGATGCAACATGAATCCCGTTTCCTCATATTGTTGCAGAGTTTTCTGCCATCTACTTCATGGCTAGTTGGCAAAATTGTTATCTCCTTGGAAGTAGGTGGAAGGCTAGTAAATAGAGAGGCAAATACTGAGTGCAGAATTGCAAAAGAGAAAAACATTTAAAGACTGAATAGAAATTACAGCTTTATTTTTACTTTCACTATTCAGAAAATCCTTCCTTTTCACATGTATCTAGTTCATTAGCCTGAGGATTTGGGTTCCAAGTAGAAAAACATGATGGTAAAAACTCAGTTTGTGAAGACATCAACCTTTTGTTTGGACATTAATCCCATGCAGGACTAAGTTTATAAAGTAGTCTTCATGACCCACCTTTCTTCCTCTCTAGCAGATAGAACTGAAGCAATGCTGAGGAAGCCATTCCTTTGCATCAGAACACTTAGCTGGTACTGGCAATTTACTTCCAGTACTATAGGTAGGCAGCCATCTCTGATGACTAGACTCTGACAGAGGCGAATAAAGGATGAAAGACAAAGCAAAAAGAGAAATGTCACCTGTTCTCTTAGTGTTGTTGGGGGATCAATTACCTAATTACTTTAATGCTCAGATTATAAAGAAAAGTTGTTAGTGAATTCAACAGGCGATTTTTGCTTATAGTTTTATTATGTTCTACTTACCTTGTGTGGAGTTGAAAAATACTTTGAGGGGGAGAGAAGATAATGAGATTCTAAACTTAGATACACATGCAAATTTAATTTTACAAGAGCCCTTTTAGAAATTACCATCTATAGAATCCTAGCATCTATAGGAATGGGTGTATGAGAATATTACATATGTGCATACATGAGAGTAACAACTAGTAATTGTTTTGGTTAGGGAGATCTACACACTTGTCTGTAAAAGGCAGATAGTAAGATGTGTCAGCCTCCTGTGCTCGGCATGACGATTCCTTCAGTTGTTGTAACAGGAAAGCAGATTAAATGAATAAATGTGGTGGTGTTTCAGTTTACTTGATTTATGAAAAGCAGATACTAACCTGGATCATAATTTGCCAACTCCTGGGCAGAGAAAGGTAGTGTCAGAGACTGGCTTTTGTATGGAAAAACTATGACTGCAGGATTAAAAACAAATTTTCCATGATGAGACTGTGGATTTTCTTTCTTAATAGGTGAACATTATACCATTAATTGCCAAGGCAGATACAATTTCTAAAAGCGAATTACAGAAGTTTAAGATGAAGCTCATGAGTGAATTGGTCCTCAATGGTGTTCACATCTATCAGTTTCCAACAGATGACGACACTACTGCCAAGATCAATGGTGCAATGAATGTGAGCTCCCCATTGAGTATAATCTGTTCTGTTTGTAAAAATAAAGCTGTGTTCAGAGTAAGATTGTTGCCACAGTAGCCCCACTTACTGAGGCTTAGCTTCCTGAGGTTTTAGTTATTATTGTAGAAATAGAAAATGGAAAATTGAAGTTTTCAGTTGTGTGCCAAACTGAACAGCATGATGAAATCGTATCACAGGCATTGTACCAAATGACATCATCAAAAACAATGGTGATTCTAGTACAATAGTATTTTTAAAGAGACACAGTCATGTATTATTAAGTCCTTATTGTCCCATTTGGTCATAAGTTATTAATCTCTATGGTACCTAATTTATGAATGTCCATAGGCATGCTGAGTAGAGAAAAGCATACTGTCTATAGGGCTGTGCACAGGTCATACCCTGAGGCATCTACTGGGTGTTTGGAATGTACCACCCATAAATAAAGGGAGACCCATGGAGTATATTTTCACTTATGTTTCCCAAAAAGACTTCAAATAAGGTGAAATGTCAAAAAGTCCCGTAGAATAAATATTTGATGTAGAAAAACAGATATTGAGTGTTTTCCTTTTTCTTGCTTTCATCTGAATAAAGTAATTCATTGTAAGACTCTGGTTTACCTTTAGTAGAACCATATTTAATTACCTCAGAACAGTTCCTTTCTGTCCTGTTTTTAAAACATGAAAGGACTGTGCAGCCTCCCTTGGAATGCTTTAGACATTTGAGTTTGGAGGAAGAACTCTTGAAGTATTGACCCTCATCCTCCCTTATAGTGTCACCTGTACAAATGACATGCCTGCTTAATTTAGTGTAACTAAGAGGACTGAGTTCCGTATTTTTCATGAAGTTTCACGTTTCTTAAATGCTTTGTTGTATTTTGAAGGATTGTGAGTTTGAGGCTCATGCTTTTTGTGACAGTAACGTTTGGAGAGTGTTAACTTGTCTGTAAAATTTAGTTAGTAGTCCATTTAAGGGCTGCACTCCTAGCTAAATGCCTAACTAACATTCTATAACTGTCCGTTCTTTGTCTTTCCTTTCCCTTTTCTATGACAGAAGTTCTGACAAAGAAACTTAAGTTTATTTTGGCTTGTAGTTTGAGGTCGCAATCCATCATGTTCCAGGCGTCCTGGCAGAGGGGTGGACAGCAGCTGGTCACATGGGTGGGTCTCTCTGCTCCATTAAACCTTTCTGAGACACTCACAGATGGTTGTAAATCTTGTCACATTGACAGTGAAGATTAACCATTACAGTTACGATAAGAGGAAACCCTAAACTAAGTCTCGAAAATCCTGATCTTGTAAATGAGGTGATCTTGATTCCTGGTTTTAACTGCCTTTGTGTCTAATTTTATTTACATGCTCATTAGTAATTTATTGGACAGTTAAGAAACCTTCATTCAGCTGCTAAATAGTAAACATTATTTCTTTTTACATGAATCTTCCACATTTCAGGCCTCAGCATTAGACAGATTCATGCATTCCTAACCCCCGGCTGAGCTACTGCTTGGTAATCGAAGTTACTGTGCTAGCCTTTCCTACTCTTGGATCTAACCCCCATGTTCCTAGGCCAGCTTGGATTGCACCTCCCTCTTCTCAGTAATCTCTTGCTTTCTATAGCATTTACTACACTAGCATCATTTTATATTAGTAGTGTATGTGATAGACTAAATGTAAATGTGATATTATTTTGTATACTATATAACGTGTATAGTTTCTAAAACATCTTTGTTTTTTAAGGGGGAAATGTTGATGACAGTGTCACATGCATCAAAATTCTCCTTCTGCTTCTCCTTTTCTTTCTTCTCTTTTAAATTCCAAATAACATTGTGCCTTGTATGTGGAAATGCACATTAAGTAATTTTCTTTGTAGTGTCCAAAATTAACTTGTAGGATAATTAGTACATATTCCAGGATGAGTAGAATCACTTTTTAATTATTCTCTCCTATTTCCATCATTGATATTTTAGTCACTGATTTTGTGGTATAAGATGGTGAGATTGATGTTTGGTTCCTTTCCAGGGACATTTGCCATTTGCTGTGGTAGGAAGTATGGATGAGATACAAGTTGGAAATAAGATGGTCAAAGCTCGCCAGTATCCTTGGGGTATTGTACAAGGTAAATAAGATCGATGATCACAGAAAATGTATGTGTTGCCTGGTAACCTCAAAACTGAATTTGACACTTTGTTTGAGGTGATGGTTATTTGGACTTTAATTAATAATCAGAGCAATTGTCTATATAGTGCTTTGTTCAGTCTGTGAACAGAGCTTTCCTAGTCTCCTTGTGTCATACCTTGTCTCCTCTGCTGGTTACCTTCACACGGTGAGATGCATAGACATATACTTAGATCCAGTCAGTATGCTCGAGCAGGCTGGGGCATGCTCTGTGCAACTCCATCCCTAGTCCTCGAGTAGAATTATATTGAACGTAGTGGTGAAACATGATATGCAAATGAATTACTGTGTAAGACAGGGCACAGTAAACCATCTTGAAAATTTTGTTTTCTGATCAAAGTATTGCCACACCATTTTCAAAAGGAACTAGAAAGCCAGCTTAAAAAGGTAAATCCACTTATCTGGCATTATAGTAAACAAGTAAGTTCATCTACTTTTTACTTGCTTTTTATTTTACTGTTTTGAAGTTCTGAGATTCTGCTTTGCTTTGTAGTCCATGCTGGCCTGGAACGCATGTCTTCCTGCTTAACTTCTCTGAGTTTGAGGGGCATTATAGGCCTGTACCACCCCATATGGCCTTAATTCTAATGGCAGGCAGTTAAATGGAAATGTATTACTTGACTGTCACTAGCTTCAAAGTTTTTCTTTTTTTTTCTTTTTGTATTTTGACTGACATTTGGGGTGTTGATTTTGTTTTATGAAATGGTCTTACTGTGTAGGCTAGCTGGTTTGAAAATTACAATATCCTTGTCTCTGCCTCTGGAGTACTGGGATTTTAGGAATATGCCACCATGCTCAGATGGTAATAATTTTAATAAATGTAAAACACTGAGAAAACTTTTAAATTAATGAAAATGTAAAATAAATAGTATGGTATGCTTCTAGTCCTAGTTCCTTGGGAGGTTAAAGTCAGAGATTTCAAGTTTGATGCCAATCTATGCCATACAATGAAGCCTGTCTCAAACAAACAAATTTTAAAAGTTTTATTTTAAAGTCTGGCCACTATAATATGTCTATTTATAGTACTTTGGTGATTATAAACACAGAGTGACCATGCCAATGTATTACTGATTTTGAATAGTATTTAATACAAATTCATAAATGTAATGTTGTATAATTTGATCATTGTAGATCTTAGCAGAATTTACTGCTTCAGAGTGAAATCATGTTACTTACTGTTTTTAAAGTACTGTGTAAGATGTCCTGAGTATAGGACTGATAAACTAACAGTATATTAGTGAAAATATTTAGCTAATTTTCTTTTCTTTTTTTTAGATTTATTTATTTTTTATTCATACAGTATTCTGCCTGCATGTATGTCTGCAGGCCAGAAGAGGGCACCAAATCTCATTATAGATGGTTGTGAGCCACCATGTGGTTGTTGGGGATTGAACTCAGGACCTTTGGAAGAGCAGTCAGTGCTCTTAACCTCTGAGCCATCTCTCCAGCCCAATATTTAACTAATTTAACTTAATTAACATTACCTGTAATTTGGTATGTATAATGCAAGAGTTTCTTCCTTGTTACTTACGTATAACGATAGCAGCCATCACAACTGCCCATTTTGCTGTTTGTTATTTCATTTCTGTTTCATTTACTTGTTCACTTGACAAGCTCTAGTTGTGTCATGAACTAAAAACTAGCATTTTCTTTTCTTATTTTTCTCTGGCTAGTGGAAAATGAAAATCACTGTGACTTTGTAAAGCTGCGGGAAATGCTTATTTGTACAAACATGGAGGATCTGCGGGAGCAGACCCATATGAGGCACTACGAGCTTTACAGGCGCTGCAAACTGGAGGGAATGGGCTTTTCAGATGTGGGCCCAGAAAACAAGCCACTCAGGTAAGGAGGCTTCAGAGGAAGGCAGGACAGAGGCAGTTAGAAAGGACCAACCTGTCTTAAGTATCCAGAGTGATAGGAATGTATTTTGGAAATCTAGAAATTGACTCATTTGACTTCTCCAATAACTGATTCTCCTTGCTTCTGAAGATTATGCCCAACTCTAAAGGAGCAAAGAAAAAACAAAACAAAACAAAACAAGTCTATACAGCGACTTGGGAAGTTGTATCATGAAGCTTGCAAGTGCAAGGTCTGCCCGGACTATAGAACCAGTTCAGGGCCAACTTGAGCAATATAGTAGCATCTTGTCTCAAACTAGAAAGTACAGAAAGGTGGGCTGGGAACTTGTATTCAGTGTTAAGAGTGCTAGCATGTGTGAGGCCCTGAAAAGGAATAGAAAGTTAAGTAATTAGAACATGTGACTTTAGTGTATGAATAACTGAGATACTCCTCACTTTTTATTGCTTGTTGGGTTTCTGTTTTTTGTGTTTTTTTTTTTTTTTGGTGCCTAGAAACAGTAAAGCATAATTATTATTGTACAAGTCATATTAAATTACTTAAGTTTATTATTTGCTCTTTTTTTTTAAAGGAACTTTTGGAGTAACAGAAGCTTAGTCAAAAATATAACACCTTTTCCTTATGGGGGTCTGAGTTCAAAATTTTTTATAGTTAAAAAGAATTTTAGAACTAAAGACCTGTTCAATGACTAGACCATTTAATGTTTCTTTGGTAACTTTTCTTTTGTATTTTTTAATTTCTTTGGTACCTTTATATGGGGTTTTATGATATCCCTGGATTTTAAAAATGAACAGACACATATATAGAATCCTAATTCTTTATGTACTTAATCAAATCTGATTGGATAAAACACTCTAGAACAGTTTTGCAAGGGTAAATATGCAGTTGTCCTTAGAATAAACACTTTTTAAAAATTTCTATGAGAGTGAGGATTCCTTTTCCACTCTACTGTTGGTGTTCGTTAGTTACCTTAGCTGTTAACACTTGTTACAGAGTAAACACAATAGGAAGGAACAAGAGAATATCCAATCATTGTTTAGATTTCAGTTGACCTTGTGGAAGACTTAGTCATAGATGAAGTTACTTTTAAATTTCTTTAGTGTTTCAGTTTCTCTAACATAAAAAATTAAGAATTCTATGTGTTTAACCCCTTCCACCAAATTAATGCTGTATGCTAATAGTTCTGATAAGCTGATGATTTTCTGATCATATTATATCTTTACTGAAGATTAACCATTTCAAGTTGACTTCCCTAGTGTTTCCCAGAGAAGTTTTTGCTTCTCATTTCTTCCAAGTCTCAGGGACAATTCAGAGGTCTGTGTTTACTGAGGAGGCAGAGATCCCAAGTGAGAGCAAACAGGACAGCTATGAAGTATCTCCAAGAAGAGAGATCCGGGTTGCCTGGTGGATTCATCATCAGTCACCTGTAGATGACTAAGAAATGCAGGGTCAGAATTTCCAGGGATGGAGCCTAGGAATCTACAGTTTAAAATGTTCCTTCAGCCAGTAATTATTGTTTATCTGCCATCCATCTGCTCAGCATGATAGCTACTGGGTATGTATGCACGTGGGTAGACAGCCGCCGTACCCTTGCCCTTGTAGTACCCAGGGGCAGAGTGTGAAGAAGGTATTTGGCCTTGTGTGAACATGAGATAATAGGGTGGGGCAGCCAGAAGTGGACATGGATATACTAAGCTAAGAGCAGACACAGCAAGATAGAGGCTTGGACAAGAATGGCAACAAATTTATTAGTATATACAATTTTAAGGAGTTATTGAAAGATTGGTTTGAATATGGGATGCCAAGAAAAAATGAATTAAAGGTTACTTCAGCCACCCAAGAAACAGGGCAAATGGTGGTCATTGACATATGCAAGATAGGAAAGGGAGAAAGGTTAGTGGTGGGGTTATGGTCAGGAAATTTTGAAAATGTTAAATTTAAGAAGCTCATTAAGCATTCAGAATGAGTCTGGAATTTAAGAGGAAGGTAAAGCTGAGATAATAATTTAGTAGTAAATATTGAACAGTACTTGGTAAAACAGTAAGTGGTTTGAATAAACTGAAACTTCCTATATATGCTAAATGTGGACACTACCCACTGGGCTACACCTTCTGCCCAAGTGTCTACTATTTGTAAGGCTCTAGGCTAAGTGCTGGTGTTTCGTATAATTCCACCTGTCCTGGAGTTAACAAGCTTATAGACAAGGGATGGCAAAATTAAATTCTTAGTTGTACAATAAATTTGAATTGTGATACATTCACTAAAGGAAAGGTAGACAGAGTATGAGATGGAGGGGGGTTGTCTTAGGTTATGGAAAATTAGGAGAGTGGAAAAACCAGAACAAAGCCCAGAAGGAGAGGGCAGCCCTGGAGGTTCCTGAGAGGACAAGAGAGGGGAAGTGGACCCCACTGTATGGACAAGTTCTGTCCTTCTAAGCTGCTCCACTTAACAAGGGAGGGATTTCTCTAAACCAAATTCTGTATTTCTTAGACTGAGGCAAACTACTGCTTATGTTAACTTAGTCATTTTGTGAGCTTGATATAGAAGTTCATTGTAGCCTAATATATACAAAGCCCTCATTGTTCATAGTTTCATGAAGTTACTTTCTGTTTTCTGAGGACTCTTTCCCATTTAATTCTTCTTAATTTGATTGGAATGTAAAATCTGTATTATGTCAACTTAGCTACTAAAAGAAATGTTACATGGACCTGTTAGAGTGCCCTTTATTTCTTCATTGCCAGATTTTCAGTTTGTTTTCCATTTTCCTCCTATTTCTAGTGGCTATACTATGTCATAGTTGACACTCTTATCTACTATTGTTGTCATGAGGTGTAAGCATAGAATATACACTTAGAGTTTTAATAAACTGGTATGTACATATACATAAGTACTTTTTTTGAGACTTGAAGTCACTATGTAGCCTAGCTGGCCTGGAACTCTTTGCATAGACCACAAAGATCTGCCTATTTCTGCCCAATAAGTACTAGGATTTAAGGTGTCCCTACCACACCTGACTTTAATGTTTTTATATTATTTAAGTTATATGAAATATACTTTCATGAAAATTTAAATGCCCAAGTTTAATAATTGTAAATGATCACATCTAGGCTGGTTTTACAATTAATTTATATGAACTCTTCATACAAAATCACTGTCACTGAAGTGTACTAGGACCTGTAGTTCTTGTTTTGTGATGACTCAAACTCAGGCAAATACTGTACCCAGTTTGTTGAGATAGGGTCTCACCATGCAGTACAGACTGACCTGGAACTTGCTGTATAGCCAGGCTGGTCTTAAATGCATATTATTTTCCTTCTGTCTCCTAGGCACGTGGAATACAAATATGTGCCCCATCTAGCTAGGTCCCATAGTTTTGAAAGGAAGATACATATAGTATTGTAGAGTTTCTTAACTGTCTGTTTAATTATACTGAAATTTTATCTTTGGAACTCTGAAGAAATGAGTAACTGTGCATTTAATAGACTTGGAAGTTCATTATGTTTATTTGAACTGTACAAGTAACAGCATCTCTATGAAAAGGCTTGTAGACTTGAAGACGTAAGAACTAAGAATTGGCCTTTTCCCTATTTGCTTCAAGTTAGCCAGATCTTCGATAATGTAAAATAATGCCATTTCATACTCATGACAACAGGCTAATTTGATCCTAGAGATGGGAATAGTGTACAGGAACTTTTCAAGTTTATTTAACAGTGGTTTGTTTATCTCCTAGTACTAACTGTACATACCATGTCCTTCAGGTCTGCTAGGAGTTTCTGTAGCACCTTAGAATGATGCTACAGATCTCTAAAATTAGAGTTGGCCCCATGATATATATGCTGGGAAGTCAGAAGTAGTATGGTTCTGTGGGAAGCATGCAGGAGCAGCACATCTCTGTCCTTTGGCTGATCTTAGCTGAGGCAGACAGATCTAGTGTGGTTGGGTGTGCACTCTAAAGAAGTCAGATTTGGTTCACATGCCAGCTTCCAGCTTTGCAACTGTGTTAGTTAGGTTTGCTAAACTGTTGTTTCTTCCCCTGGGAATTAGAATGCCAGTGCTTGTTCTTCAGGTCTGCTGTGTTTGAAACATCTCTTGCTGGTGGCATATATTCATTAAGGTTTAGGCCTTTTCTCCTCACTAGTTGCATTTATTTTCTTCCTGGGTGTGTGTATAGATAAAGTAATAAAACATTATTTTAAATGTCATTAGAAGTCAGGACATTATTATTTAGATGTTATAAAAGACTTATCAATTCTACCTGCAAAATGGAGTGAAGTTTCTGAAATTTGTCAAAATAGCTAATACATTTAGGAGCTTCTTTAAAGTGAGACACAAAAACCAAAAAGCTTAATACATGTAAGTTGCCTTCTTGGTGTTTGAGGCAGCCATGTAGTACTTAGGGTATTTTGCTCAATGACGTGTTTTGTTCTTAATGAAAATGTTCTTACAAATGTTTAGGATATGATCTTAGAAGACCTGTGCATAACTTAAGTCTCATTCATGATAGCTATCATGCAGCATTTCTTACTGTTTTCTTTCAATTTATTGAATATTAACCATAACTCTTAATTTAAAAATAGTATGAATTTTAAAATCCAGGTATATTCTTTTTCATTTTTTAAATTTAAATTACAAACATGACAATCCCAGTTCTCTTCTCCCTCCCTTCCTTCCCTACCACCCTCCCAACTAAAATCCTACATATCTTATATCCTTTTTTCTAATCTACACCTGACTCAACCTTTCTGCTCCCTCATGTCCTCAGCATCCTTCCTTTTCTTCCCTTCTCATTCTCGTAGCTCCCTTCCCCCTCTTCCCATGTTCTCAATTTGCTCAGGGGATGGTGACCCTTTCCCCTTCTCCAGGGGACAATGTTTGTCTCTTTTAGAGTCCTCATTGTTTACTAGTTTCTCTGGCAGTGTGGATTGTAGGCTGGTAATCCTTTACTCTATGTCTAAAATCCACATATGAGTGAGTACATATCATGTTTGTCTTTTTGTGATTGTGTTACCTTGCTCAGAATGGTTTCTTCTAGTTCCATCCATTTTCCTGCAAATTTTAAGATTCCATTGTTTTTTTTCTGCTGAGTAGTACTCTATTGTGTAAATGTACCACATTTTCTCTATCCATTCTTCGGTAGAGGGGCATCTAGGCTGCTTCCAGTTTCTGACTATTACAAATAGTGCTGCTATGAACTTTGCTGAACAGCTGTCCTTGTTGTATGAATGTGCCTCTTTTGGGTATATGCCTAGGAGTGGAATTGCTGGATCTTTTGGTAGACTGATTCCGATTTTCTTGAGGAGTCACCATACTGATTTCCAAAGTGGCTGTACAAGTTAGCACTCCCACCAGCAGTTAAAATCCAGGTATATATATTTAATGTCTCAAATGCAGTAGAGATTTCTGACTGACATAATAGGAAAGTGAATTTGTATTCTCTGGTAAACCTCAGGGTACTCACACAATAAGCTCAAATGGGAGAGCTTAGCATTTTTGATATATTGGAAGGTTTATTGTTTTACCTCTGGAATTTTACAAGTAAGGAAATAGTGCTATCCCTAGAATTCCAGGACAGTCTTTGTTTGGTTAGAATTGTCTCCACTTATGAGAAGTGCCTGTCTCTAAAGAAACAGTTAAGAAGATACTAGTGTCTAGATAGCTTTGCTGGATAGACAGGTAACAAAGAGGACCAAAGATCTTGTGCTTATTTTCAGTATTTGTGATCTATTAAAAAAGAGGGAGAGACAGGATATAAATGGCTTGTAGGTACTTTGGAAGGACCAGTACATTGAGGAGGGGAAAGCCTTCACGGGAAGTTGCATTTGTACTTGGCCTCCAGAGCTAGAGGAAATAGAGCAGAATCCGCTTGAGAAGAGGGCAGTGACATCAGAAACTAGTGAAAACTCAACATGTAGGTGTGTTTTAAGGACAGTGAATTACTTAGTTTAGCCAGAACCTAAGGGACTCACTTGATTCATTAGCTGAAGAATTAATCTGGAAAAATGGGACAGATTGTAGGGTTTTGTTGTTGTTGTTGTTGTTGTTGTTTTTTTTTTTCTGTTGTTAAAAAGAGGTGTGATCTGGGGCTGGAGAGATGGCTCAGAGGTTAAGAGCACTGACTGCTCTTCCAGAGGTCCTGAGTTCAATTCCCAGCAACCACATGGTGACTCACAACCATCCGTTATGAGATCTGGTGCCCTTTTCTAGTGTGCAGATATACATGGAACCAGAATGTTGTATAGATAATAAATAAATAAATAAAATATTAAAAAAACAAAGAACCTCAAGAGGTTTAAAAAAAAAAAGAGATGTGATCTTATTCTACAGATGGTGCAACTGTAACTCAGGGAGAAAATCTAAGGAGCTTTGTGGTTTGGGTGGAAATTCTAGGGAATGACCAGAAGAACAGAGATAAGAGGAGCTAAAAGCCCTGAGATCATTAAGAAAATTTCAATGGTGAAGGCAAGAAATGTCAGGAATCATGATATTAGGTATAGTAAGCTGTCTGCAGAAATGGAAAGAGGACTGAATTTTGGTGATGTCAGCTTCACAGATGCCCTGCCTTGGTGCTCAGAGATAAGCAAAGTGGATAAGTCATTTGACTTCATTACTATAGTGTGTAGCTAGATGCCAATTAACAAAGATTGGAAAAGGGGCATGTTTGGGATAAAAGGAGAATACTTGTGAAGGACACATTTTTTTTCACTTCTTATTTTTAAATCAATGTTAGTATGCTTTATTTGCTGTGACACTGAAAGCCTTTCATCTGATACTGTAGGCAATGGCATATTCTGGGTCCTCAGAAATGATTGTATGTGATAAAATCAGGCCTGATGTGGGGCATATAAAGTTTTGCAAAACTGTTATGTCTTCTTTCTAACATAAGAATAACACAAATAACTTTTTTAGTCTTCAAGAGACTTATGAAGCCAAGAGACACGAATTCTATGGTGAGCGTCAGAGGAAGGAAGAGGAGATGAAGCAGATGTTTGTGCAGCGAGTAAAGGAGAAGGAAGCCATTTTGAAAGAAGCTGAAAGAGAGGTGAGTGTGGTTCAGTGTGATTTGTAGTTATTGTTTTAGATGGTCTATAAAATTGGAGGGTTAATCTTAAGATTGCAATCATTCTTTGAAAACTATAGTCTTTAAATATAGGCTTTAAAGAAATTACAACCTGAAATCCAATTAAACTTTTAATCTTTGGAGCAAACATTCTTCCATTAGGAACAGTTTAGCAAAGACTTGTAACTACTAGGTTACTAAGAAATTTTCTAATACTATAACCAGAAACATTTCAACTCTGGCTTTTAAAGTGTTTTTGTTGTTAAAATTCCTTCCCTAGGAGAAACAAAGCAATGTCTACACCCCGCCCCAACAAGGTCCCAACAACAAATTGAGGCACAGTTTTGCCAAAGTTCACTCTGTAGAACCAATGAATTTATTGGGCTTCCTTACAGAGTCTAGATGAGGAGTAACTTAGAGAGGTGGGCCACTTCTCCCCCAACTGGCCACACCTGGAAAGTCTTACCCAGCAGGGATGAAGGCTTCCCTGGAAGCAGCATAGTTGAAGCCCCTGGCTCTAGTCTTCTCTTGCCTCCTAGGCCCTCCCCCAGGCCATGGGCAGAGTTGCCAGGTGGTAGGAGCAGCTGGATACTTAGGGGAGAATCTGGTGCCCTACTCAGCGCCTCTGTGCAGGAATGTAAATCATAAACCCAGCCCAGCTGGTTATCTTTGGCAAGGGGCTGCAGTTGAACTCCTCAAGATGTTGTTTCCAGTAGTTGCTGTTGCTATTTATTGTAAATAGGCAACTGTGAAGGCTGTGAAATGGCTTTCTTTACATTTGCAATCAGACCTTATGATTGGACTACAGAAGCTTACAAATTACCCTGTCATAAGAATGACATACTAGTCATATGAATGAATACTAGTAAATTCCCTGTAAAGTTTTTTTATTTTTCCTTCTCATTCTTTAAGTAATGATTTCAGTTTTGAGTAAGTTTCTCTGTTTTCTTTTGTGCAGCAATGTCCTTGTACAAATGTGTATCCATACATGTGTGCAGTCAGAGATCAACTTTGGGTGCTGTCCACCTTGGTTTTTGTTTGTTTGCTTATTTTGATGTAGGATCAGAATTCCAGAGAGCTACATGTCTCCACTCCCCATTGCTGGGATGACTTAGCGCAGATTAACATACCCAGACTTTAGCAGGGCTTCTGGGCATTGACTCAGGTCTTCATGTGTTCACAGCAGACATACTTCACTGATGAACATATCTTGAGCTAGTTGTGAATGAACTGTCAGAAACACAGACACAATGAAGTGTTTCCACAGTGTCAACATGTATTGAATAACAAGTTTGTAAATAAAAATAAGTTTCATTAACTACAATGCCAAGTAATTCCAGTTCCCCTTGATAACCGGCTATTGGCAATCTTAGGTCCTTTTATTACAAACTCTATTACTAGTATTAACTCTCAGATTACACAATTCACTGCATACAATAATATGTGGTGTGTGTGTGTGTGTGTGTGTGTGTGTGTGTGTGAGAGAGAGAGAGAGAGAGAGAGAGAGAGAGAGAGAGAGAGAGAGAGAGAATAAGTAGACTAGAGAAGGGCTATAAAAAGATACCATTCCTGGGAGGGGGTGGTCACTGCAGGTGGTTAGATAAGTCATTAGAGAACACAGAAACTGCTCAGGGTAGGCAGAACCTAGACATCATAGGACTCTTGAGGAGAAGCACTTGGCCTGCTCTAGATATTTACCAAAGACACAATGCAGATGGATGGATGACTAGAAATCATTGGCACTGCATCAAGCAGTGAGGACTTTTTTCAGCCCCTTGACACATCCACTGTGTCAGATGACAAGTTGGTAGGTCACCACCGTCTCAGTGTTAGTTGTCCTTTTTATAGAGTTCAGGTGAGAGTGTTGGACTCTGTTGTTCTGGCAATTGTAGAAAGGATTTATTTGGGCGTATGGTTTCAGAGTGGGCCTTCATAATGACAGGGGAGGATTGGTAACAGGTGGCCGGGGCAGGAAGCTAAGAGATGACATCCTTAATGCAAGCATGGAAGAGAATGAGCTAGAAGTGGGGTGAGGCCATAAACTGTCAAAGCCCTTGCCTGGTGACATTCTTCCTCTAGCAATGCTGTGCCGCCTAAATGTTCTATAACCTCCCAAAGCACACTGCCAGCTGGGGATCAATGTTTAAATATTCCCATGGGGGGATCATTTCTTATTCAGACCATCACAGGTCATGACTTTGTACTTACATGAATAAGTCCTTTATCAGTCTGTGCCTCATTGACACTGGCTGATATTTAAATTCAGCGGGCATCTCCAGAGGGGTTTCAGATTCTTGTGCTCCCAAACAAGGAACTGAGCAGGGGCAGTTGCAGCTGAACTGTATATATCCAGGAATCCTGATTGGGATTGGTAGAATTGGTTTATTGTTTCTGGTTATATTTTCTGTTGTGTGTTTATGACTGGGTAGGTAGCCAAAATTTAACCTTCTTTAGTGCTAAAGTCAGTCAAGACTCTGGGGATTACTCTTGGGAACTTAAGAGGAACATCTTGGCTTTTGTAATGTTTCTTCTACCGGTTGCATGAACTTTGTCCATAAGAATGGGCCAGGGTCTTGCTAACCTTGTGGCTTCCCTAAGAAGGGATGTCTCCTTCTACAATGATTCTCTTTGCAGGATGGGGCTGGTTAGTTTCCAGTCTCTGGGTTCTTCCTGCTTATCAGAGTAGTAGGGCTCTTTTAGAAGGGTCCCTTTGCCTCCTAGGTCTTGCCTGACCCTAAGAGGACAAGAGTCAACATTTTGCCTGTATTTTTAGCCTTCTTATCCTTATTGACTTAGGCCTCCAGGCTATGGTTTTTGATAAACCCAGAGGATGTTTCACCTTTCTTACAGAGTGGGTGATAGATTTGAGTTTTAACTTTTGTGTAACAGACAGACTTTAGACAAAACAGATTTTTAACAAACAGAAGAGAATATAATTCTGTTGGCTAAACATAACTTTTTCTTTGTCAGTTTTTATAAATGTTACCAAGAGATGATCAGTGTCCTAAGAGGACCCCTTTGATTAAAATAGAGTTTTTATATCAATGTTGATTTTTGCCTCGGGAATTATCATAACCTTTACTCATTATACATGTTCCATTGTTAAGTTTCATCTTTCACAAACCTCGCAGATAACATCCTTTTTATGTTTGCAGGTAACATCCTTTTTATGTTTTTTTCTCTCTCTTGCTTATTGGTTCCTTTTTATGTCACTTAATGACATAAAGAAAGGAAAAAATGAAAACATTTACCAAATTACAACCATAGGATGATGTGATCTAAAGTTACCTAGCCATAAAACTATAGTTTTTGTTGTAAGACCCAGGAGACTGTTGCCATTGGGTTCTTTTCAAGACTCTTTCCCTCTTTGTTCCCTTGGTTTCACATGAGTTGGAGAGTTTTGAAATGTTAACATTCAAACAAGAGCTGGCCAAGAAAGCAGAGCTTCCAGTGGCCTTGGCCCATAAACTATCTTGTATGAGCAGGAAAGAAAGTACACAGAGAGCAAAGTCTTTAACTATAGTGTGAGATAAGAATTTGGGGTAGATAGCAATGGTTACTTTTTCCTGGAGGAGGAAGGAAAGAGGAAGGAGATGTGGGCTAGACAGGACTCAGCATGGTTGTCTTCCTTATAACACACATAAACTTGACCAGATGAACCACTGTTGTGTGCTGCATTGTGTCCTGGAGTGGGTATTGACAGGAGACAGAAAGTTCTCTCTCCTCTCAGATCAATTGTTCTTTTACCCAGAAATAAAACTACCAGAGAGGAAATGCTTGTTTTGAAGAGTCACCCTCTGACATTTTCAAACTTAAAATTGTCTAATGGTTTCTATGTTATAATAGGGTCAGGTTGTACTTATATTTATTCTCTATAGAACTTTGAATCGTTGTCAAGTATATGTTAAAACAAGCTGTTCCCAGAAATGGGATCTGGTTTATAGCTTTTATAGAAGTTGAGGTTGTTCCTTGGGAGAAAAACAGCCTGGTCATAGGGAACTTCTCATTTACCTTTTCATCTGCAGAGTGGACCTAGCTGCAGGATGCTGTAGATGTTAGGATACTATTCAGGGGTCAGGTTTCTCTGTCCCCTAGCTTTTAAGTGTATCTAGGTCAAACTTACCCTAATGTTTTGAATGCATCCCATAGGGTGTCTGTTGAAGAGAAGGTAGTTCTGATTCCCATTTGTAAGGGGAAGGACAATGAATCAGTGAGGTAACAGTGAGGTCCTTGGCAATTTTCTTCTGTACTTTTGAGTCTCTTATTTTATTGAGCATGATTTTTAGGATCTTTCTTAAATAGGCTTTATGAATAAAATGTAAGGCAAGGCAAGGCAAGGCAAGGACATAAAAATGTTAGCAAACAGTCAAAAGTTTTGCTCCAGAGGCAATGGCTTTTTATGTATTTGTCTCAATCACATAAAGGAACTCTCTTAAAGTTCCCGTGGCAGTTGAAGGCTTTTACTGGAAGCATGGGTAGTGGTATAGATGAGTAGGATGAGGGACTGGGAGGGTACTGTGGTGCTAAGATGGAAACCACTCCTGTGTGTGTGCTGCCACATAGTGTCAGTTATGGGAATTGTGCTTTGTTTCACAGCTTCAGGCCAAATTTGAGCACCTTAAAAGAATTCACCAGGAAGAGAGAATGAAACTTGAAGAAAAGAGGAGAATTTTGGAGGAAGAATCAATATCTTTCTCTAAGAAGAAGACTACCTGTGATCTGTTCCAGAGCCAGTCATTTATGGCATCAAGTAGCAGCATTAAGAAGGACAAAGACCGAAAGAAGTAAGAGTCCTGCTACCCTGTTCCTGTGGCCCTGCCCCTCCCCTTTGGCTAACTCTGTTTGCTCTTCTTTCCCCCTTCCTTCCTCCTTGTCTGCCTCCTGCTGCCAGCACTAGAGCAGCTTTAGAACAGAGGCCTTCTCCTTGTTCTTCACTGTCCTCTCGGCAGGTGGAATCACCTCGCATGTCCTAGGTCTTCGTGTTTACCAGAATTAAGGAATGAACAGAGTAAGACACTTGCATATGTGAAGCTCAGGTGGTTTCTGTTATTTCACAGCCCTGCCACGGTTCTGGTACACAGCTGATATCACAAGTTATTTGGTATTTTATGTCTCCCTGGAAACTGCATTTGATGGAGAATCACAGAATTAAATATCTTATTAATAAAACTTAATTCTTAGGCTCATTTTAAAAGACTAATTTTACTGATCACTGACTTTTGTGAGATTTTTTATTTTAATAAGAGAATCAGGCTATCAGCTGGCACTCCTGTGCTTTGAAGTCAGAGCTGTTGAAATCAGTGATGGACATAAAGATGCAGAGGAAGGGAGAGAGGGCCACAGCTCAAGGGGGTGGCTTGAATAGCGATTGGATGATAATCTAAGCTTATAGATTTAGGATATGTGTTACAGTTACCAGTTTTTGAAAATAAGTTTATTTTCCTTTTTGATAATTTCATTCTGTACTCTGTATCCCTTGTTTTATTCTTCCTACTTTACATATCCTTTGTCCACTTCACTGTTTTTACTGTCAAGAAACCTTCCATGCTTTGTTCATTGTGGGTCTTCTGCTCCACTGGCCCCTGTCATAGGAGGACGATGTTCCCTGTGTCCCTCACAGAACAAGACTCCTGCTTCTGTGAACTCAGTGCCTACATTTTGTGTAATTATTTGTTGAAAGAAAGAATGTATAAAATAGATGTGTTTTGAATGCAGTATTGGATTTAAGATATAAATTATAAATTCAAGTTATTACTATTTTTACCATGCTTTGAATTCAAAAGAGCTCTTTTTACTTTATTATTCCTTCATTGTAATCTAGTTTAACAAAATAAGATCCCCCAATTTTCTCATATATTTCTCCCAATGAAAGCTGTCATTCTCCTTCAGAGTCATGCTATTGTTTACAAAGTCAGACAAACACATATATTCTTTTTTCTTTCTTCCCTTGTATCCTGATACTTGGGATTGAGCCTACAGCTTCCCTTACGGTAGGTGGCACTCTTACTGCTGAGCTTTATTGCAGGCTTTTTTTTTTTTTTTTTTCCTTTTTTGAGATGGGGAGTCATATAGTCTAGGGTGGCTTCATACGCTTTGTGTAGTTGAGACTAATGCTGAACTTGTGGTAGTCATTCCTTTCCCTCTAAGAGCTGGGATTACAGTGTGTGCCACCATGTCTGGTTCTAGTTTATTCAGTGCTAAAGGATCTAATCCATAGCTTTGTGCACCGTTTACCAGCTGAGCTACATCCCATCCCCAGCTCAAGCACAGATTGTAAGAGGTCAGGACTAAAGACAATGTGGCTTGCTGTTTTTTTGTTTTTTTGTTTTTTTCACAGTCCCATAGCTACATATCCTATATGTGCTGACTATTTGCTCTTCCTATAAAAGCTTTGTGAGATTGATGCTTTTGATAATTTTTGCTGGTTATGTTGTTTTTTAAATTGTTCCATTCAAAAGATTTTTTTCTTTTCAGCTTCAGTTTTATGTAAAACAAGAGTTCCAGAGCACAGATGTCATCACAATCAAAAGTTATCTGTATGCTTTGAGTTTTGGTCTTTTTGCCTTATCACTAACTCAGTTATCTAGCAAAGGACTAAAGTTATTCACATTTATAGAAGAATATTTTCACATATAAGGCTGATCTGCCAGTCAAAGTGTGCATTTCCCACACATTTATTGTTAGGAATCTGTAAGTTGCTAGTTTGTTGTGGATCTCGGTCTACTTTCCTGCTGCCAAATTGTCACTTTACTGCGTTTTGGTATTCTAAATAGCAAAGGGTTATTGCCATTAAAACTACAGAACTCCTTCATGTTACGAATATCTGATTGTATTTTTATTCTGTCATGAACTTATTTTTTTGTTGTATATTAAACAGAAAACACCGGAGGCATATACTTCAGAGTGTATTACAAAGTTAAAGCTAACATCAATAGTAGAAAACTTTAAAATATTTAATACAGTGACTCAGTTATCAATATCCTGAGGTTTTATGTCAAACTGTATAACCTTGTATGTGCCTTGTGTATTGCTTGATAAAAATTTGAAAAGTTAAAACATTTGAAGCTGGATTATCATTATTTTCCTATATCATAAATATTTTTTTAAATGCTGCCTTTCAGGGACTAAGCAAGTTGAAAGAAACCTGGAAATTGTATCAGAGCATCTGAATCTTAAATATATTAAAAACTTGACACTTCACAGTTCAGGAGATTTTTCCATTCAGTGCCTTAATAGTCCTAGAGCAATGTTTATCTTTTCTAATGATTATACGTATATATGTTTTCATTCTTTTGTACTTGAATATCCTGTATTCTGAATAAAATTGATATTCTTGACAAATCTACATATTTCCTAAAATGTGTTTAAATTGCTTAATTTTTTCTTTTTGATTGATACATAATTTACACTTTGATGCAGTAGAACATGGTATTTCATTACTTTCCTATAATATGTGTGGTCAAATCAAGTTAATTGGCATACTCATCAACTAAATAGCCATTTTGTGTAAAGAATGTTTAGAGACCTCTCTACTATTAAATATATGTATTTTTATCAGCCATACTTTCTATACTGTATTGTAGAATATTAGAAAATCCGTCCTATCCAGTTTCACCCCTGCACTTTGTATCTCCACCTTCCCTATAACCTTCTCAGCCTCTCCTAATCACTGTTCTTTTCTTACTCTTCTGAGACCACACATGTGAGAAAGAACATGCTGTATTTGTCTTTCTATGCTTGACTCTGATGACTGAATGGCATCCCATTGTGTATACCTGTACTGCATTGTCCCTCTGTTCATTCATTGATAGGCTCCTGACTAAGTCCATATCTATCTAGAGTGTTGGGAATAATGCTGCATTAAACCTGGGACTACACATGTGTCTTTGGTATACTGATGTCTTTTCTACTGGCCATATTCCTAGTAATGGAACTACCAGATCATAATATAGTTCTATTTCTGTTATTTTTTTAGGAAGTTGTTTTCATAATGATTATACTCATTTATATTTTCATCAATAGTATATGAAAGTTACTCTTTCTCTACATTTTCACCAACACTTATTAATTTGATGATTGTCATTGTAAACTACCTATATCATCACTAACATTTTTTTAGTGATGATCACCATTCTAACTGGAGTGAGATCTCATTGTGGTTATGACACAGTTCTTATATACTGACTGGCCATTTATATTGCTTTGAGGTCTGTGTGTTCATTTTTTTTGTCTGTTTTATAATTGGATTTTTTTTTTTCTGTAGAGTGTTTTTGGCCTTTATAGTTTAGTCCATTTTTGAATGAGCAGTTTACAATACTTTCTCTTGTGCTACAGTTCTCTTACATCTGTTTCATTTGCTCTGTCAAAGGTTTTTAGTTTGGCATAATCTTATTTGTTCATTTTTACTTTTGCTGCCTGTGCTTTTGGTGTCTTATCCAAACAGTCTTTGCCCAGATCGATGCCCTCAATTGATTCCCATAAAATTTCTTCAAATGGTTTCATGTTTCAGGTTAAGTCTTTTTCTATTTTTGAGTTGATTTTTATATTGTTACAGAAAGCAAAAGGGCAGGAAGATGAGCACACACACCTAGAGTTGGAGAAGTCAAGTGTCATCCACTCCAAGTAGTCAGGCCGCAAGCCTCAGGTCTCAGTTTTTATAGGTTGAAAAATACTTTTATTCTTGTCCATTTGAATCTGCCTATGAGCCTGGGGCCAGCAAGAGTTCCCTGTAGCAGCATTTTTTTATAGAAGCGGAGCTGATAAAGTTAAAGAAACTATTAAGTGTCTGTTTTTTCAAGACAAGGAGAAGGGGGATTTAGCTGAACAAGCAAGAATACAAAGGCAGGACTCACAAATAAAATTTAATCCATCCTAATCCCCCTCATCAATATATATAGTGAGTGATAGGTGCCTCGGTTGTTTTTTTCTCTTCCATGCAGATGCACAGTTTTCTCAATACTATTTGAAGAAAAAAACTACTTATGGGTGTGAGGGGTGGTGGGCCTGTGCTGTAGTGACTGTGTGGAGGTCAGAGGTCAGCTTATGGGAGTCAGTTCTTCTCCCATTGTGTTGGTCCCAGGGGTCTTACTCAGGCTGTTGGGCTTGGTGGCAAGCACCTTACACCCCCGTGCCTCCCAGCTGCCCCAGAACTACTTTTGAAGAGACAGTTTCTTCTCCAGTATCTATTCTTGCTGCCTTTGTTTAAAATTAAAAAAAAAAAAATCAGTCATCCATAATGACCTGAGTTACTTCTGGTTTCTTTATTCTGCTCCATTGGTCTGTTTTTGTTATGTTTTGGAGTCTAGTATTTGTGATGTATCCAGCTTTGTTGCTTCTGCTCAAGATGGCTTTGACTATTTAGGGTCCTTTGTGGTTCAATTTAATTTTTTTTTAGGTTTTTCTTGTGCAAATATCAGGTATTTGGAGAGATAGACATTGTAGATTTTAGTGGGAGATTTTTAGCATACCTCTTATATATGAGCGATCAAGAAGACCAGACTTTAGTAAGGTTGGGGGAGATTAGAATACAAAAGTTCATTTTGTGGCTTTCCCTAGGGAGACATGAACACCTTTCAATACATAGAGGAGCAAGTGCCAGAAAGACAGAGTCATGGAAAAGCCCACCCCATCGTGGGTGAGGAAGTAGAAGCTGTGGTATATGCTTGTGTACTTGGCTGTAAGGCAAGCTTCAGTCTCTTTAAAGAAGTTAAGTGAAACAGATTATGTTCTCTGGTCATAATTCAATAAGATGTCAACAAAAAGATAGTAGAGATTTCTGTATGTTTGAAAATTAAGAACACACTTCTAAATAATGCAGAGATTGGAGAAGAAAGGGGTATTGAGAACATTTTGAACTGAATGGTAATGTAAATCTGTAACTTAAGGGGAAGCCAAAACTATTTTAGGGTGAAGTTTATAGTCTTGATGATATGTACTAAGGGAATGGCTGAAAAACCAATTTATTTCAAGAAGGAAGAAAAATAATGAAAGATCAGGAACTGAGATAGAAAAATAAAGTTCTTGTTTTAAAAGGTTTAGGAACCTGTGGGAAGAATGAACAAGGAAGAAAAAAAAGACTGTTGATATCAAACTAAAAGCACACAGGTAGGACTGAGATGCATTTCAGGGGCAGATGAGAGGCAGGGAAGTTTAGGGGCAGTTTGGCAATCCAGGACTCCACTGGCTTGTGTTCCACACATCTATGTCCTAACAGCACTTTGCAACCCGGCTTTGTCTTTCTAGTCTCCAGAGGTTCCTGCATTCCTTGACTGTTGTTTTCTCCCTACATCCTGAACACTGGCTAAGCAGATTATCTCGTGGTATGAATCTGACTTTTCTCTCTTCCTTTCCCTCTCAAAGACCCGTCGATTCTCTTGGGATGCCTGGTCAGTGGCCTTTATCAACCCCAATTCTCCTTGGCCTTGTAACTTCCATTCACAAGTTCTGGAGATCTAGAGTTTGTAGGGGGACTTTGTTCTACTTGTCCCCCAGTGATTCAAGTCCAAGAAATGCGTACTCAAGAGCTCCCTCCCAGGACCTGTTTAAAAGTATATGTAGCGTCTTCTTTTTCACAGTCTACCAAAAGTCAAAACAACCACAATGACCATTAACTGATGATGGTCTGAACAATTTGTGTGTGGTACACAGTGAACAATGGTAAGTCGAGCCAGACACAAGAGGTTGATGCTGGGTGAGTCCATTTATGTCATTTCCTCAAATGAACTTATTCTTTGACAGTTTCATACATGGATGTGATACTCTGGTTGTGCTCGTTCCTCCACCTGCTCTTGTCCTCCTACTTGTTCCTCCTCCCCCACCAAGTTTGCATCTTACTCTCATGTCTTGTTTTTGTTTTTTGACACAATAGGTTTAATGGATACGTCCCTCAAAACATAAGGCAACCACCCCTTGTGCTAGGCCTTGTGGGATGACTCATGAAATGTTGGTGAATAGTGGGAATAGTCTACCTCATTGCTATGAAAATGGATCCTTGGCTGCATAAAACCATGTATAAAAAACAAATAGAAATTCACACCTAAAGAATTGTTTACCATATAAAATTATGCTTCCAGAAACCTGATTATTCTTCTGGTTTCCCTTCTACTTTTTTATTATATCGTGATACAGCTACGGAGCCCTTATTAGGATGCTTGATGTGATATGTGGACATCATAGCCACCAGGATCATGACCCAAATGACAGGGAAAGAAGATCTACAGGCACACATGTACATGTTTTTCATTTATGCATGGAGGCCAGAGGGCAAGACCCCATTAGATGTTACTCCTGAGAAGTTTCTGTCTTATACGAACTATTTCTCCAGTCTGTTTTTGTTACATTGTTTTATTAATTCCTTTAAGAAGTCCATGCTTGCATATGACATATTTTATCATAGTCACCTGAACTCCTCCCCACAGATTCTAATCTGATGCTAATATACTGACTGGTGTGGGACCATCCACTTGAGCATGGGCAGCCTACCAGAGCCACACCCTTAAAGAAAATGAACTCTCCTTCACTCAGAAGCCATCAACCAGTTAGCTTCTCCATAGGGGTGGGGGGGGGCTCTTTATGTTTTGTTACATTTCTTCCTTCCCTTTCTTCTTCCCAAGCCCTCCCTGTTATTCCCCCCTTCAAATTCATGGCTTCTCTTTTCACTAATTGTTACTGCATGCACATATGTATATGCACATACATATGTGTTCATAAATATAACATGCTAAGTCCACATAATGTTGCTTGTATGCATGTGTTTCAGAGCTGTTTGGTGTTACACAACCAATTGATGTGTCCTTCTTGGCGAAGACCTCTTCCACTGCCAGCTCTCCTCAGTTGCCTATAGTTCTTTGTGGAAGGTTGAGACCTCCTGGGCTTTTCTCCATCCACCTTGTCATGTCCTTTGGTGTCCTCCTTGTCCAGCTCATGTTTGGGCCTTCATGCTGATGAGCCATTGTGGGTGTCGCTTCTGATATTATTAGGAGACAAGCTCATAGCAAACTCCCTGTTCCTCTAGCTGTTACAATCTTTCTGACCTCCTCCTCTACAGTGTTCCCAGAGCTGCAGATGCAAGAGTGTTTTGTAATTGTATCTATTAGGACTGGGGCTCCACAACTGTGCATTTTGATTGGTTGTTGTTTTCTGTAGTGGTCTCCATCTGTTGAAAAGAGAAGTTTCCTTGATGATATGTGTATAAGGACAAATGTTTATACATTGTTGTTAAGGATGATGCTGGTTTAGTAAATTAGGGCTTGTAGATTCTTCTCCAATCACCTTGACTTCACTAGCATTGAGTAGTTAGCCACGTTTCCAGTACCAGGCTTGATTTCCATGCCATGCCTGCTGTCAAGCTCCTCACCATGATGACAATGGACTAAACCTCTAAACTGTAAGCCAGACCCCAATTAAATGCTTTTCTTTATAAGGGTTGCTGTGGTCATGGTGTCTCTTCACAGGAACAGAACAGTGATTAAGACAATCAGCTAACATGCTAATGTAGACGGTGGAAGTTTGACAAGACTGTTCCCCTGGGTGAAGAGTTTTAGGCATTCAGTGCCTCTGAGAGAGGGCGATTAAGTGTTCTCCAGGGACAAGCTTTCTCTAATAGGTTATCCAATCATGAGTGGCAGCCTTAAACACATGTATAACTAATTATTGTTAATGGTGTTGAAAACCAGGAGCTAACACTGAGATGTTGCGAAGTAAAAATGTAATAATAGCTGGGCCATATTTTCAGTCTCCCATAGTAGGAGAATGAAAATGGTCTAGGTTAAAGACAGAGTAGCCTCTTTATACCAAGAAAGCAAATGATTAAAAGTGGAATTTTGCAGTTATTTTTTATGATTATAGGAAAGGTACTTGTTATGGTTCATGGTCCAATAGTTAACATGGCCAGTCATTTCTCAGAACAATGGAAACAATTTACAATGTGTAATTCACAAGATTATTGAGGAAGAACCAGTCAAAAAAGTTGACCTCTAGCTAAGGACATGATCAAAGTCTAACATTGTTTAACTAAAAAGAAAATGGAGTAGCTGTTCCTTAAGAATAGTAATAGAGAATTCATGAGCTTGTGGGGTGGGCAGTGCACAGAAGGAGTTGTACACAGGGGGAAGGATGAGGGGAGGAAATGATGTTAATACAGTACACATGCATGACTTTTTCAAAAACAAAACCTTTAAAAAAGAAATATCGTCGGGCGTTGGTGGCTCATGCCTTTAATCCCAGCATTTGGGAGGCAGAGGCAGGTGGATCTCTGTGAGTTTGAGGCCAGCCTGGTCTCCAGAGCGAGTGCCAGGATAGGCTCCAAAGCTGCACAGAGAACCCCTGTGTCGGAAAACCAAATAAATAAATAAATATAAATAAATAAATAAATAAATAAATAAATAAGAAATATCAAAAAGCTCATCAACTATTGAGTAGGTTCCATCCCAGAGATGTGGGGACAGTTCAGTGTATGTAAATCAGTGTCATTTGCCTCATAAATAAACTCAAAGACAGATATAGCGTGATTATACCATTCAATGCAGAAAAGACCTCTAACATTCACTCATGATAAAAGCCTTGGAGAATCTAGGATACAGGAGATATATCTCTACATTGTAAAGGCTATGTACAAAAATCCCACAGCCACCATCATGGTAAACAGACAAGAAACATTTGAATTAAAATAAGGTTTAAAAAAGACCAGTTATTAGATATTGATTTATTTAGTGGTTTACTCCAAGCATGATCTCACTTGCTATTTAGAACACAATGAAGAGCTGAAACAATGGGTCATTGCCCTGAACAACCTTCTGATCACCACATATACTTCTGTAAAATCTGCTTACTTGCTCTTGTGGTTTTAGATTTTAAAATGAGAATACAAATTAGACCTAGCATCAAGGCCTGCCAGGAGCATCCTGATTGTGGTTCACTAGTGACATTTCTTCTTTCATCAGTGTTGGGGAAGGAGATAAGGGAATATGAAGGAAAGGAAGGAAGTCAGAGGTCCTTATTTGCTCCTGATGTGATTCTAAACATAAAAACTTTAAAAGTTCCACCAGAAAGCTCATACAGTTGACGAAACATTTTCAGCAACATGACAGGATACAGAATTAACACACATGTAGCAGGCTTTTTCTTTTAGGCCACCAACCAGCTCCTAAATTATGACACAGAGGCTTCTTATTAGTTAACGAAGTTCGACCTTATCTTATGCTTGTCCTACTAGCTCTTATAACTTAACCTGTTTTTCTTCATCTACATTTTGCCTCCGGCTTTCTTTCTGTATAACTTACTTTCACTGCTCATATCCTACTGGCTGGTGGCTTGCCTGACTTCTGGTCCCAGGTATGTCCCTCTTTCTCTCCCTGAGCTTCAATTTCTCCTCTTACTTATTCTGTCTGCCTGCCAGCCCTGCCTATTCATCTCCTGCCAGCTATTGGCCATTCAGCTTTTTATTAGACCAATCAGGTGCCTTAGGCAGGCAAGGTGAAACAAACACAACACACCTTTACACAGTTAAAGTAATATTCCACAGCATAAACAAATGTAACACATTTTTACATAGTTAAATATCCCACACCACACACAAAACTCTGTAGCCTTCCTATGTACATGGCAGATACGCTACACTGAGAAAGAAGCCAGGGAAACAATCCCTTTCACAACAGCCTTAAAACATATATAATGCCCTGGAATAATCCTAACTGGGAAGTGAAATGCTTGTACAATGAAAGCCTTAAGACAACAAAGAGAGAGGAAACAGAGGATGCAAAGGCCTGGACCCATGGATGGCCAAATTTAAGACTGCCAAAATGGTCATGCTACCTAAAGTAACTTAAGGATTCATTGTAATCCTCATGAACATTGCAACCCCATTTTCACAGACAGAGAAAACAGCCCAAATATTTATATGGAAACAAGATCATAGCAAATGCAATTTTGAGCAATAAGAATAGCACTAGAGGTATTACAACACTTGACTTTAAGTTTTACTACATATTCATAGTAATAAAACAGCATGGTACCTGCATAAAACAAACATATAGATCAATGGACTAGAATAAAGGACCCAGCTATAAAACCATGTATTTAGAACTACCTGAGTTTTGAAGGAAGCTCAAAGTGCACACAGGCTAAGAGGCAGCCTGTTCAGCAAATGAAAACACTGAAAAGCCACATGTGGAGAGAACAATGAAATGAGATACTTCAACTACACAAATACCAACTCCAAATTGATCAAGGACCACAACATAAAACCTGAGACTCTGAAACTGCCAGAAGAAAAAGGAGTTCCATACAAGATGAAGACATAGGTAAGATCTTCCTAAGAGGGAATACAGTCAACAACTGACAAGTAGGGCTTCATGAAGTTAAAAAGCTGCTGTGCACAATATAAATAAAAAATAAAGCTGCTGTGCGGCTAAGGAAACTGTTGTATCTGGTGAAAAGGCAATAGAATGGGAAAAAATATTCCCAACTTGTTCATCTAACAGAAGATTTATATCCAGTATATACAAAGAAACTTAAAAAAAACCGAACGTCGAACATTGAAACAGCCAATCAGAAATGGGATCTGCGTGAGAGAGAGAGGGAGAGGGAGAGGGAGAGGGAGAGGGAGAGAGAGAGAGAGAGAGAGAGAGAGAGAGAGAGAGAGAGAGAGAGAGAGAGAAAGAGAGAGGATTGATTGATTGATTGATTGATTGATTAGACTTGGCATGGGCTTTTGAAACCTCAAAGCCCACCTTAGTGACACTCTTCCTCCCAGAAGGCCACACTTCCTAATTGTTCTAATCTTTTCAAACACTTTCACTCCCTGATGACCAAGTATTCAAATATAAGACGGCCATTCCCATTCCAACTACCATAACAAACACATTAACAAAACTGAAAAAAACTATACTAACTTTGGCCACTGAAACCAGAACGATAAATGCCTCTTGTTTTTCTCATCTGCATCTTAGCTTTGACTCTTTAGTTGTATAGGAAACTGGAAAGGGGCCACTGGGGAGGATGTGTTAAGGGAAGGGAGCTAATAGTACACCAGTGATTTGCAAGTGCAGAAAGAGAACACTGTGGGTGGAAAGATCCAAACAAGGATAAGAATAGGGGGGTAGGAGAGATGACAGGGTTAAGGGAGACTTAACCAAAATGAAGGAGCTATGAAAAAGAAAACCACATAGGAATCCACTATTATAAGCCAATTAGAAGTCTCAGTTTAAAAAACACAAGGACATTGTGAGAAATGGTTTTTACTCTTTTGGCTTTTTTGGGAGACCTGCTACCTACCTCCCAAATAAATCACACATGGAGGCTTATTATTTCCTATGAATGCCTGGCCTTAGATTGGCTATTTCTTGCCTGCTTTTCTTAATTAAATTAACCCGCCTATCTTTTGCTTCTGGGCTTTTCCTTTTCTATTCCTGTGTACCCATCTTTCTTGCCCACTTCATGCTTAGCTATTTAGCTGGATGGCTGGGTGCCTGGTCCCTGACATCCTCCTCTCCTTGTTCTCTTTTTCCTTCTCTTCTTCCTCAGGTCTCCCATTTATACTCTGTCTGCCAGTCTGCCTATCCTTGCTCCTGCCTTGATATTGGCCGTTCAGCAATTTATTAGACCATCAGGTGTTTTAGACAGGCAAAGAATCACAGCTTCATAGAGTTAAACAGATGGAGCGTAAACAAAAGTCACACACCTTAAAGTAATATTCCCCAACAGAAGGGAGATAGCCTGTGTGGCTGAATAATGCTGTTCCCGGAAACTACTGTTTAGCAAACAAAAATCTTAGTGCAGGATATGGGGTACCTCCTAGTGAATAAGAATTCATAGCAGGTCATGGACGCCCCAGAGGCCCCCAGAATAACAGGCTACTGACATTCCTTGTGACTGCTCCCTAGAACTAGGTGATAAAATCCTAAGTGGAGACCACACACCTTGGTTACAAGATACAGAGAAAGCAAAAGGGAAAGCGAATGATTGCTTTCCTCCCTTGGCAGCTGGCACAACGACTTCTGGCAGTGTGAAGGATAGTCTCAGGGAGGAGGCTTTCAGTTCAGATCCAGCAATAGGGAGTTACTTCAACCTCAGGGAAGTAAGCAAGGCCAATGACAATGGCCGATCAACTAAAAACGAGATTCCTCATGCGTGCTACTGGGGTTTTTGTTAGACAGTCTGATGCAAATGTCAGGTTTCTCTTGTCTTCTGGGGGATGCGACAGGCCTTTGGCACAGGGCTAGAAGGGCAGCAGCAGTCGGCAATCCATACCCCAAATACCTTCCCAATAGCCTGATCTATGTTTTGTAGTATGGTTTTCTGAGTCCAAAGCAGAAACTCCATACTTCACAGTTTAGAGGAATAAACATAACATTGTAGGAACAACTACCCCAGCACTTAGAATTTCTAGAGAGTCATGTAAGATCAGAATCTGGCTGGAGTTTAAGTTTTAGAAAAAATCTCCCAACTATGAGAATGTTGGAGGAGACGGAAACTGGGATGGTTGCTAAGGGTCTTGAGAACATGTTCAACTTAAGGATCTCTTTACCCCCACCTCCAGGTAAAGAGAGCTCTGATGCCAGGTTGAAGACTTGCTGAAGCCAGGAAACCCATAGGTCTGCCAGGCCATCATTTCCAGATGGACCCCTGGCTATTCCAGGATTGCTTATATGCAAGTATCAAGGTATTTTAGCTACTCCCCACCCCCAAGGCTGCCATGCTGCTTTGGGGCGGGCCTCAGTTCATTGTGTTGGATACTGAGATCACTAAGACGACGACGGGGAGGGGACCCCAGGATGTGGCAGTGGTGGGTTGCTGGACTACTAGTGACATGAATACTGCAATTGGCCATATTGTTTGTTGCCCCAGGCGCTTCCTGGGATAGAGAGCGGACAGACCACAGCCTCCAGGAGACCTCCTCTTTCTTTCCCATGATGCCTTAAGTATGTAGTTTCTGCTTTGGATTCAGAAAATCATGTTCCAAAACACAGACTGGAAAGGAATGTTGTAGTATTTGGGTACCAGGAGGGAGGAGGATATGTGTGTAAATGTGCATATGTGTGCCATGTGCTCCAGGTAGGATATGTGTCCGTTAGAGTGTGTATATGCACTTTACATGTACCACAGGTAGGGTGTGTGGGTTTGCCATGCCCGGTGTGATGGGTAGGGTGTGTGTGTTTGCCATGCCCAGTGTGATGGGTCAGGAATAATTGGGGCCTGCATGCAGACAATTTTGTCCGCTCTGCCGGGGCTTCTCTTTGGAACGCAACTCCAGGGACCCTGAGTAAAGGGCCAGGAAGCAGTCTCAGGAAGGCAGATGAGACAGTGCTGGAAAGATGCCCTAGGATTTCTTGGGAAAAGTGATCCATGTGTCCACAGTACCGCACAGGTGAAAGTGCCACGTGGGCTACTGCAGACTCGTCCCTGCAGTGACCAGGAGCTCCAGTGCATACATGTGCCACAATGCCAGGGACCATTGGCAAGCCCTTTATGTCAGGATAGACAGAAGGATGCAAGGTGAGGCAGCCAAAAGTAACCTTGTTGAAGACATCATCATTGAAGGAGCACGTGGGGGAAGCAACAGCATCTTGTAAGGTGGTGTGGGTGCCTCCAGGGTAGATGGACTTTAAGTTACGATGCTCCTGTTGCAAGAGGCTACCTGCCAAGCCTCCCCACTCCTTATAGCCCAAGTCTGTTTTGTAGCGTCCTTGAGTCAACGGCAGCCACAGTTCTCCAGAGTGTCTAGTGTGGAGGTGGAGACAGTGGGAGATAGAGCCAGGGCTTGGGGAAGAGAACAAAGGAAACCCTGGAGAGGTGTGGGCACTTCTGGCTAGCCTCTGAAGAACAGGGTTAAGACTGGTAACTGAGGAGCCTTGGGCCGACTTCCAGAAGCTACATTTTGGCTTCAGGGAGAGGATCATGGGAGGATTTCAGTGCTAAGAACAGTTCAGATGCAAGCGTGCCGTGTTCAGATACACAGTGGGGGAGAGCATGAGTGGGGCCTTGTGTCCACCTCAGCTGGAGAAGGAAGGGGGTAGGTGACAGGCCAGGTCCAAGAAAGGAATTTCTAAAACAACAGATGGTTGCCACTGAGGTGGAACAGGTGAAAAACTATAGGGCCACCCCTCCGCACCCAGGTGTAATGTCAGATGTGTGTGCCATCACTACCAAAAAAACGATACTGGAAGTTTATCATTTTGCTGGATGCTGCTCCTCTCTGTTCAGGACACCAGTTGGCACCAAGTTCAATTTCCGCCCACAGAAGACAGGCCATCCCCCTACCCCCAGGAGTGGAACAGCAGGGGTAAGATCAGGTGTCAGTGGCCCCTGGCATCTTCCTTTTTGTCAGGACTGAGTTTGGCAGTAGCTGGGCCAACATGACTGTAATCTGGCTACAGGGCAGTGGCCATGCTGCCTGGAATAAAGGCCTTGAGAACTCAGACCTTACTTGGCCTTTGCTATGAGGCCTTTCCAGCCAGAAAGGCAGCTCTGAGACACCTGCCTCGAATCTGGTGGTATGGTATACAGAGCACCTCGGCCTGGAGACAGCTCCAAGAATAGAAGGGCAACCATCCAGGCTCTGCTCATCCTGCTGGTCAGAGCCTGGGAAAGATGTCTTAATCTGCACAGGTGTAACAGGTAGAGCGCGGCAGGTCGAGCATCCCCACAGCGCACCAGGCTCTTGTCTTTTGAGGATGGGCATTATCTGAGCCCCCCAAGAACCATAATCCTGCTTACTGTGAAGACTCTCAGGACTCTCAACTGCTCTCATGTCCTCTCACCACTTTTAGCAAGGACACAGTTTGCCTTGTCCCAGGAATCTGTAGCACTTCCTTCCCATGGTTTCCCATTCATTATTTTTATTCCCTATGCCGCCATCAGAGGGAGCTCCAATACCCCAAGATGCTGAGAAACAGCCTTAGAGTCTCTTATTTATTATTTTTTAAAATTTCCAACTCCAACTCCTCCTATTCTCCCCACTCCTAAAATCCATGGCCTCATATATTTTTAATTATTATTGTTAGACACACATTTATAAATGCAACCTGTTGAGTTTATTCACTGCTGCTTTCGTGTGTTTAGGGCTGGCCGCTTGGGGTTGGATAACCTATTTGGGGTTCGTCCCTGCAGAAGACTGATTCTCCTTCACAACATTAACTGCAATAGCTTTTCATCTAGAGCAGTGGTTCTCAATCTCCCTGACACTGTGCCCCTTTAATACAGTTCCTCATGTTGTGATGACCCCCAACCGTAAAATTACTTTGTTGTTACTTCATTTGATTCATGATGTAAATCTCTGATATGCAGGATATATGGTATATGACCCCTGGATTGAGAACCGCTGCTCCAGGGTGATTGCTTTTGCTGTATCCTAGGAATTGTTTATATAAATCTCGGTTGCTGAGATTTCCTGGGCGCTGCTTCCCTGTCATATACAGAAGACATGTCTCAGCCATTGTCCCCATCCTCTGGCCCTTGCCATCTGTCTGCTCCCTCTTCCTCAATACTCCCTGAGCCTTTAGGTGTAGCGGTTATAGATGCATCATGTATAGATGTTGTAGAAGTATCAACTGAGACCATACACCCACCCCACAGTCGGTTGTTTTCTGCACTTTGACCTGTTGTAGCTTTCCATCACGGTCTCTGTCTGCTACAAAAAGAAGTTGCTTTGATGAGGGGGGATTTGTAAGTATAAGGGACCATATTCAGATTGCAGGTAGACATTGTAGCAGCCTAGGGAAGCGGCAGTAGTAGGTTTTCCCAGAAAGAATGCTTCTGTATAGGCAGGAAATTATAACAAGGAAAGTGAATGTGGATGATGTCATCCACGCTAGTCTCTGAACTGACCTGAAAATCAGGGGGAAAGGAGTTTGCAGTCTACCATGTCCTTTCTTATAGCTGGAGGTAAGTCAGGGCATACAGTTAGATCTCCACTAGATAGCCCCTCCTGGGATCAGAAAACTCAGAACCTGTTCAAAGAACATTGAGGAGAGATAAAATAAGGCAGAATGAGAGGTTTAATGTCGAGTATCATTGGACTGGATAATACTGTGTTCACCTGAGCGTGAAGAAGGAAGTTAATTCATCAGGGGTCATAGTCTTTATGAGGGGAGGCAGCTTTGGCATATTGAGTTAGACCCATATGTATGTTGGGTTTATAAAGTGCTAAAGCGAGTAAGAGGGGAAGGACAAAAGGAAAAGTAGGCAAATGAGCCAGTCCAGGTCAGTCAACAGTAAACATGGCACAATTTGTGTTGAGTTGGAGTTCCCAGGGGAAAAAGAACATGAAGCCAGATGTGCTAGTAAATTCCTGGAGTGCTTCAGAGCTAGAGAGCCTGGGAATGCTTGAAAGATGATACCCAAACATAGTTCACCAAAGGGATGAAGAAGCACAGTTGATCTCCTTTGTGCCCTCGGCCCTGGAGGAGAGAACTCTCATGGGCTGAGAATTTCCCTAGCCATTTCCTTTTTAAAAGATTTGTGTGTGTGTGTGTGTGTGTGTGTGTGTGTGTGTGTGTGTGTGTGTGTGTATGTGTGTATGCCATAGCCATGTGTCTATATGGGAGTGCCCTTTAAGGCCAGAAGAGGGTGTGAAGTTTACTGGTCCTGCAGTTACTGACAATGGTAAAGCTGCCTGATATGGATGCTGAGTTGTTGGATGGGGAAGCCCTGACCTAGGTACAGACTGTTTCTGCTGCTCAGAAGTAGATGATAAGAGCATGTTGCCAAAGACACTACATTCCCTGATAGAGGGAGATTGACTGTGGAGCCATCACTTTGATACTGTGCTGCCCACACCATCACTGCGGGTTAGCTTTTGTAGTGCTAAAAAGGTGCAATGCAGGGAGAATTGTCGCCAGTCTTCCTACTAAGCTGTGGACATACCATATTAATACCATCAACATGAAAGGCATCCACTGATGTCATAGTAGTATAATTTCTGTGAGTACAATCAGTTATTTTCCAATTGTACCTTACGACTCACTCCACAGGAAGGAACTACAGGCCAATATTTGAACAAATAAAATGAAAATATAACAAAAACCCAAACCACCTGTGACCAGAGAGATTAGCGTCTCTGGTGATGCTGTTGTTTGTCTAAATGCATGTCATGTGCCCACTAAAATACCTTCTAAACATTTATATTTACGCTCATAAATTATTACTGCTGTCAGCCTTGATTAGGAGAGCTTCTTTTAACAGTGGGTGATAGTTTCTGTGGCGACACATAACTGGTCACAGTGCTGAAAAATAAGCAACTATTGCTGTGGAATGCCATCATCCCTAAAAGGAAGGAAATCATTGTGCCTCTCCAACGCTCCATTCAAGGCTCAGAGAACATTGTCGAAAGGTAGAAGAAAGAATGTAAGAATTGGAGGGAAGGGAGGAATTCAGTCCTGTGAACATGAAATGCCATTTCCATCTTAAAGACAGAAGCTACAGTTACTTGTATGCAGTCTTCACATGATTGGGATCACTAATGTATCTGCATGGAATGGGAAATGGAGAATTTTGAAGACACATGGTCCTCATGGTGTTATGAAGCCTTTTCCACTCTAAGAATGTAAGTGGCTAACAGTTGCTTGGTGGGAGAGGCTTCTCCAGTGGCAAAGCTGCATATTATTTGCCTGTGCTAATGTAACTAATTTCTCCTACATGCACATTTAAATAACTCCAATTAAACTCAGTCGTTTACTCAGATAGACACGGGCAGAATAATTTCTTTGGCCTGACATTGCTCTGTATCTGGAGTGAATAGAAATAGACTCCCCAGGAACAGTTGTGGTCAGTATGTCTGAATATCTTGGAATTCTTCTATTTCCTCTAGAGTTTTCAGATTTTCACAATATAGGCTTCAAAGCATTTCTCGTAATGTTTCTCTGGATTTCATTGATATGTATTGTAATGTCTCCTTTTTAACTCCAAGTTTATTAATATAGGCCTTCTCTTTTTGTTGTTTGATAAATTTGGCTAAAAGTTTTTCATTTTGGCTAGGTGGCGGTAGCAGCACATGCTTCTAATCCCAACACTGGGGAGGCAGAGGCAGGTGGATCTCAGTGAGTTCGAGGCCAGCCTGGTCTACAGAGCTAGTTCCTGGCCAGCCAGAGCTACACAGAGAAACCCGGTCTCAAACTGTGCCCCCTTCCAAAAAAAGAAAAAGGCTTTTCATTTTGAAAGAACCAACCACTTGTTTCGTTGATTATTGTGCTCTTTCAGTATTTTATTTCAGTAATATGTGATGTGATCCTTATTATTTTTGTCTATTGATTTTTATTTTAGTGCATTTACATCCCAAAGTTTCTGCTGTGTGTACTGGCTGGTTTTGTGTGTTAACTTGACACAAGCTAGGGTCATCAGAGAGAAAGGAGCCTCAGCTTAGGAAATGCCTCCATGGGATCTAGCTGAAAGGCATTTTCCTAATTAGTGGTCGATGGAGGAGAGTCCAGCCCATGGTGGGTGGAGCCATCTCTGGGCTGGTGACCCTGGTTCTTTAAGAAAGCTGGCTGAGCAAGCCAGGGGAGGTAAGCCAGTAAGCAGTACTCCTTCTTTCAGGTTCCTGTCCTGACTTCCTTCAGTGATGGACTATGATCTGGAAGTGTAAGCCGAACAAACTCTTTCCTCCCAGTTTGCTTTTTGGTCATGAGTTTTCATCATAGCACTAGAAACCCTAAGACAGAACTTGGTATTAGCACAGTGGGGTATTGCTGTTACAGACCTGACCATGTTTTGGAGAGGATTGTGGAAGGACTTTGGAACTTTGGGCTAGAAGAGCCACCGAGTATTAAGAGCTCTGTGGGATGTCCTTTGGGAGCTTGGAAGATAAGAATGTTGAGAGCAGTGTGGAAGATAAGAACATTGAGAACAGTGCAGGAGACGGGGGCCTGGCTTGTGAGGTTTCCGAGGGAAGTTTAAAGACTCTGTCACAGCCATTATTTTGAATTAAGATCCTGTGGTTCTGGTTAGGTAGGGCTGAAGAATCAGTTGTGATTAACAAGATACCAGAACTACTGAAGGGAAACCTTTATATTACTGGGACAATTGATGCTGGTTAGCTGGAGCTAAGAAATTAGCGGTGATTAAGAAGAGACCAGCATCACTGAGGTGAAACCTTCTGGGATGTGTTTGCTGAGAGCACAAGAAGCTGTGTTGCAGTGGCTGCCATGGTTGTACCTTGTGTTGGCAGCAGGCCTTGATGATGTGTAAGCACCACCCAGGTGGCACTGGTTTGAAAGCATGAAGGGGTCATGGAGAGCAGCTGAGGCTTGGTGCTGTGAGAGACCAGGAGAAGCCGTTGGTGAAGCCTCAGTAGCAGTTGAAGGCCCAGGACTGGAGCGGTCATGAAAAGAAAAAAAAAAAAAGTTGAGGCTTGGCACCATGAAGAGAGCCTATGAGAGGCTATTGGTGAACGTGCAGTCCAGTTGCAGTGAGAGACCCCCAGCGTTTTGGAGATGCTACCACCATGGGATGACCACCAAGAATAGCAGCAGCAGTGGCGCCAACCTGAGCCTAGAAGACAAGCTGTGTGTGCCTCAGAGGGCAGAGCTGGAGAAGTGAGCCCAGCCCTTTGAAGAGTCCAGAAAATTGTGAGTGAATCCCAGATAATTGGACATTGGTTATTTATATTGTTTGTGTTGCTTGGTTCAGATTGTGATGATACCCTGGTTCTTCCCTCTTGAAGAAGGTATTTAATTTAATTTTGATTTTTAAAGGAGCCCACAGTTGAAACTTTTAAGAGTTTAGATATTTTAAAGAGGTAGAAATTTTAATGTGTTTGAATTTGTAAAGACGGGAGGGAGGGGAGGGGAGGGAGGGAGGAGAGGAGGGAGGGTTGTGGCTTAATAGTGATGTGTTTGTGTGTCAAGTTGACAAGGGGTCAGTTGTACTGGCTAGTTTTGTTTCAACGTGACACAAGCTAGGGTCATCAGAGAGGAAGGAGCCTCAGCTGAGGAAATGCTTCCTTGAGATCCAGCGGTAAGACATTTTCTCAATTAGTTATCAATGGAGGAGGTCCCAGCCCATTGTGAGTGGTACCATCCCTGAGCTGGTTGTCCTGGGTTCTATAAGAAAGCAGGCTGAGCAAGCAAGGGGAAGCAAACACCCCTCCATGGCCTCTGCATCAGCTCCTGTCTCTGGGATCCTGCCCTGCTTGAGTTTCTGTTCTGATTTCCTCCAATGAAAGACGATGATCTGGAAATGTAAGCCAAATTAAACCCTTTCCTCCCACCTTGCTCTTTGGTCATCGTGGCAGTAAAAACCCCAAGAAAGTCGTAATTTTATTTTATTTGATTCTAGAAAATTTTAAATTTGCATCTGGATTTTTTTAATGATCACTGATCATTCAGCTTGTGCTTTTCAATCCCCATGTATGTGTGTAGTTTCTATAATTCCTATCTTTATCCCACTGTGATCTGATAAGGTACAACAAGTTTACTATTCATTTATTTAGCTTGTATTTGCTAAGACATGCATCATGGCTTAAACTTTAGAGGAAGTACCATCGGCTGATGAGAAGGCCTTATATTCATAGATGTTGGTGGAATATTCTGTCAAGTCCATTTGATGTATGGTGAATTTTAACTCTGAAGATTCCTTATTTATTGACTGGATAGTTTATCTACTGATAAGTATATGGTATTTAATTCATCCACTACTAAGATAGCTGTGTCTATATTTTTATTTATTGGTACATATGATGTATATATTTAAAATTATTTTAATGGCTTTTTAATGGGGGTAATAAGTAGTAGCCTTTCTCTCTGCTGGGTAATTTTGGTTTAAAGTATACTTTATCATGTATAAAAGCATAGCTATTCCTGTTTTGTTTTAGTTTCTATTTGGTAGGCTTACTGATCTGTATTCTTTGACTCTTAGTTTGTGTATGTCTTTGCTAGTGAGAGGTGTTTCTTATATACATAACAAATATTTGAGGCTTGTATCCTATCCAATAAGCTAATACACATTTTCTTATTTTACTGTGTGTAGTTTGTGGTGTGTGCACATGTACAAGGTCAGAGGAAAACTCCTGGAGTTCTCTCCTTCCATCTTTACTTGGGCTCCAGGGGTCAGATTCAGGTTACCAGACTTACGCAGCAAGTGTTTTATCCACTAGTCTGCATCTTTTAGTTAGAATTAAGATTTACGTTTAGTGTTATTACTGAGAAGGATCTGCTCATTTCTTTTGATATCGTTGATTGTTTTTCTGGTTGATTATTTTTGTTTTCTTCCCCTTTGCCTTATGTGTATTTGATGCTAGCTTGTTTACTGAACTGGATGTGGTTGTTTCTCTGCTGGTTCTCTTTTCATTTATTCTCTCATGAAACTTATTCTTTCTTGTACTCTCATGGTTAAGAGTGTTTCCATTTCTCTTCTTTATAACGTTTCCCCTGTAAAATGGGGGTGATAAAAACCATGCTTCAGGGCTGATGCAATGGCTCTTGTGAAAAATGTAAGGACTTTGGATCCCCAGAACCACATGGAACTGGAACACACAATGCACACCTGCAACCCCAGGGCTTCCCTGCTGAGAATCTTCAGAAGCTATTAGGTCTGCTAGCCTGGAAATACTATGGAGAATAACAAGAGCTCCTATCTCAAGGTGGAAAGCAAGGACTAACACCTGAGGTTGTCTTCTGACCACATGTGTCATGTGTGTGTGCACACTCATGTGCACACTCTGTGCACACACAGAGACATGGACACATGGATTAAATAGGATAAGATACATAAATGTTGGGTAGAGGTTCCTTGTTTCATGATAGGAACATATCCCAGTCAAAGCATAAGCTGAGAATCTGATAATTCAAATATACTTTAAATGTGAGCAACACAGCACACTGCAGAGCATTGGTTGTCTCCCTTGTATTACAGGGTTGATGGAGCTACAGCTTTCTGCGACTGCATAACACCAAAAGAGAGGATGAGACTGTGTTTTACTCCCCCCAGAAAAGACCTGGATTAAAAACTTAAAGTATGATTTCTACTGACTGTATTGCTTTTTCATGATAGTAAAATTGGAAAGCCCCTGGTTCAACCACCATCATGACAGGGACCATCTGGTAAGTTTCCCCTCCTCCACTCGTTGGAAAAGCTCATAGGGTCTGCATGCCCAGGCTTTTGGTATGCATAATATGGATGCTTCTGGCCAGTTTGGCTCCCTTCCTCAGAAACCATCTCAGTGACACTTTAGGTATTCATGACATTAACCACCTTGTACCATGTCTTTGTGGCTTTGCCAAGGACAGTGGCTGTCTTGATTCATTGCTTCACTCTGTAGTGCCTCTTGTGGTCTTATGTTTTGAAGTTGAAGAGCAGGCACATCATATCAGTGTCTGTCAGAGGCAGGAATGCTGGCTTCCCCTCAACAAAATTTATAGGGACTTAGCGCTTCAATGAACCGCTTCATTCACTGGTGGATAATGAAAAGTTTCTCTTTTTCTCTCATATAATACATCCCAACCACAATCTCCCCTTCCTCCCCACAGCGTCCACTGCTACTCTGTCCCCACTCAGAAAAGAGCAGGCCTCCCAGTGATCTCAACCCAACATGGCATAACAAGATATAATATGACTAGGCACAAATCCTCATCCAAAGGTGGGTGAGGCAACCCAATGGGAGGAAAAAGGGTCCGATGAGCAGATGAAAGAGACAGAGATACCCCTACTCCTACTATTAGAAGTCCTACAAACCCCAAGCTAAACAACTATAGCTTGTATGCAGAGGACCTAGTACAGGCTCATGCAGGGTCCATGATGGCCAAGTCAGTCTCTGAGCCCCTGTGACCCGGCTTAGTTGATTCTGTGGGCTGTGTTCTGGTGTCCTTGATCCCTCTAGCTTCTAGAATCCTTCCTCCCCATCTTCTGAGGGCTTCCCTGAGCTTGCCTAATGTTTGGCTGTGGGTCTCTGCATCAGCTTCCATCGGCAGCTGGAGGAAGCATCTCTGGTGAAAAATGTCTCTAGTACTGAATGGTTCAAGGGCCCCAACCAGCCCTGTTTACCCTATGTTAAATTATTATGCTAGTTGGTTCAGTGAGTGTAAACACAGAACCAGAGGGTTTGTACATGTGCTTTGAGTATAAACTTGTAGGGTTATCTTTCACTTGTTTTACAAACAGCTTTGGTAATTTGCCAGGTGTGTTTTTTTTTCTTTTTCAGATACTGTGGCATACACAGTCTGTTTCTTCTGGGCCTCGACTTCCAACACTAGTACTTGGTTTATTATGACCTCCTCTCTTTAATGATGAGATGCAGTCTCAGATGATGGGCTGTGTTGTTCAGTGACTGTTTTCATTGTGTTAGCACCACAGACTTAGACAATACAAGTCAATTACTCAATCTGGCCTCTTGATGCACTCATAAAAGGCGAACATATGTATGAACTACTATGAGTATATACTCCATAATGTCTTGGTAAACTTGTAAGTAGGGATCCACTTTCCAATAAGAAATGTAGTAACTAGACATGCTGGTAACAGTCATGTATTCGCTAGTGTGATATTCTGCAATACTAGTATATAGTAGACTGGCAGTGTAGTAAGTATATTGATATCAATGTTACCATGTATGCATGAGGAATACATTGTATTAAGGCAATAGAAAGGCTTTGTTGTCACTAGGTGACAAGAATTCCTCAACTCCATTATGCTCTGTGTGACCACTGTCATCTAAGTTTCCTTTCCTTGGCTGATACATGATTACATAATGTATGGCTACACTTATTTAGAGGCTGTGGATCAGCATCCAGAATTTGGAAATGCAAGATTCCACCTGATGTTGGAAAATTGGACTGTAGTTGGAGTCACAGTAATGTGTGACAGTTACTTAATCCCTTATGTTAGTTGCTTGTCCAGCGCATGGAGGTGAGGGAATCTTTCATGCAGACATAGCATGTTCCCTCCCTGCAGTGACCTGTCCAGATACTACCCATGCTGGATTATTTACTCCTATACACATTAATTTAATGGAAAGATAAAATGGCTCTTTCCCATGCCTCACATGCATGTGTGCATCTCTTCTAGTTCAGCTGTCAACATAACCCAGAGTGGTCTGAAGGAATCCCAGTTAGGAAATGGCCTCCATCGGACTGGCTTCTGTGTATATCTGTGAGGCATCTTCTTAGTTGGTAATTTATCAAAGAGGGCCTAGCCACCTGTGGATGGGGCCCATCCCTAGGCAGGTGGGCCTGGGCTGCATTAGAAACCTAGCTGAAATGCTGTGTCTGTTGGACAGAGAAGTCTCCTTGTTGAGAGGTGAGGACAACACTTATCTGCTGGAGTAAGAATAAATATTTAGAATGTAGTTAGGGATTATGCTGGTTTACTAAAGTGGCCGTTGTAGGTTTACCTCCAAGATCCCAAGACTTCACTAGTCCTTGGTAGTTGACTGGGTTTTCAGTACCAGGCATGACTTCCCTCTTGTTGAGTGGGTCTTAGATCCAATTAGAGAGTCCTCGATTATCAGCAAGGTATGGATGCCACTACTGCACCTTTAGGATTATTGTGCCATGCTGGTCATTATTGTGACTTATAGGCGTCATAGCTGTGTAGGACCATTGGTTGCTTCCCCATTTGAAGCTCCCATGTTAACTTCTGGCACTATGAAAGATAGTCCTCGAGGAGGAGCTCAGGGGCCTCTGGGCCCTGTGTCTGATGCTGAGAGAGGGAGAAATGGTCTTCTCCACAGAAGAGCACACAACTGATTATCCAATGCTAAATGGTCATCCCTGAAAACATACATCCAAGTAACATTATACAGACTGGGCAGGTTATATTTATATATAACACATATTTACATATACATATATACAAGTAACAATAATGAAAAAAGGCAATGAATTTGGAAGAGAGCAAGGATGGGGTCTATGGGAGGGCTTGGAGGAAGGAAAGGCTAGGGAGGAAATGATGTAATTATACTATACTATAATCTCAAAAAAAAAGGATAAAAAAATAGAAAGCTATTTAAGCAAGCCAGGAGGCAGTATTTCTTCATGGTCTCTGCTTCAATTTCTGCCTTGAGTTCTTGCTCTGATTTTCCTCAATGGAGGATTGTGACCTGGCACTGTAAGATTAAATAAACCCTTTTCTAAAGTTTATTTTGGTCCTGATGTGTTTCACAATGACAGAAAGTAACGTGGGGCCACATCTCGGCTGAGAAGCCAATGAAAGCTTTGTTTCAGGAATACATGCTGTCTGGGACAACACTGCTAGTCTGTCTTCCTGCTGTGGGGCTGTCTATTCTCACCCTGTGCTATTTATGGCTTGAGCATCTGAGGGCCAGAGAAGAGCAGAGCTGAAGTTTGCCCCAGTGTGTACTAGGCAATTCTGGATGGCAAGGACTTTAGTAAGTCTAAGTGTACTCCTGGAAGGGAAGTGGACACCACTGAATCCATGTCACAATGGCATCAATAGCTGCTTCTTGACAACTAGTTGACATCTGATGTGTGATTGGTACAGATCATGTTCAGTTTTACAGCTGGCCACTTCTTCCTCAGCCCACCACCCCCATCCTGATATACACAGAGCCTATATCCCCCTGAAGGAGCAGAAGGTGTCAAGTATGAGTCTTGGGGCTGGCTTGGGCATGCAGGCAATGCTTTCGTGGTGGTTTGAATGAGAATGTCACCCATTGGCTTGTATATTTGAATGTTGAGTTCCCAATTGGTGAAGGAGGTGTATGTAACATTGTAGGTGGGTTTTGAGGTTTCGAAAGCCACACTAAGTTCAGTCCCCATCTTTCTCTGCCTGCTACTGGCAGAGCAGATGTGAGCTCTCAGCTTCTGCTCCATTACCACGACCATGTGCCTGCCATGCTTCCTACCATGATGAGCATAGATTAATCATCTGAAATTGTAAGCAAGGCCCCCAATTAAATGCTTTCTTTTATAAGCTGCCTTCGTCATGGTTGTCTCCTCAAAGTAATAGAACACAAGACAACTGTCTCAATTCTGTCCCATCCAGGGATTGAATCTCACCCCCCCTTGTGTGCACACCATTGCATTGTTCCCACTATTGAGACACACAGCCTCTCCATGGTCATTTTTTATTTAAAGACTCAGAAACACAGGCATCATAGTTTGCCACTACTGTCAATTCATCCAAAATTACATACTGACATTGGTATATAATAGAAACCTATGTGGGGTTGGGGACACGTGCTTGCACGTTTGTGTGTATGTGTGTTGTGTAAAGTACAAGGGTTTCCAAGTCCACTTAGTGCCCAGCCTTGTATTCATGCCCCACTGCAGACTATCTTGTTTCTCAGACTTTCCTGTCTTCTTGGTAACCCTCAATCTGAAGAGCTGAGAACTATTCAAGGAAAAATCACCTGGCCACCAAATACTACTGTATTTGGCCAGGATGGAATGTGAAGATTCTAGATTGGGTGCTGGCATCATTTTGATATCGAAGACATGTGTCCTCAAGGGCAGATGACCTCGGGAAAGGTACTTCTTTTCTGTTCTTGACTGTGGAATACATGATTTTGAAAGCTAAAGGTTTGAAAAGCTAAAGTATTCAAAATACCCAATGGGGCTCACTGTGTATTTGAAAAGCCTCACCTGGAAATGAGCCCTAGGGCCCTGTTTTTCTCCCCAAGGTAGTTGTTGTGTAAACCCATGACTTTGTTAGGAGAGGGTCCAGCTGATGTTTTCCAAAGACGCCTTGATACTTTGCTCAGCTTCTATCAGGCTGCTACCTCCTTGCCACCATGAAGGTAGCCAGCATAAGAAAGGAGGACAGGTCAAAGATGTCTGTTCTGTTGCCTCCAAGTCCATCTTGTTGAGGAGGAAAAACGGGACTTTTATTGTCTGGAAACTGGAGTTAGTTCTGGCTCCACAGAAAACATGTCTCTCTCAGGATGTAGCTCGGTGTACCTCCTCAGGGACAGCATGGATTTAACCATACATAGCTTTTTGTGCATGGATGGGCAAGTCATCTAGCAGTGGCAGTGACTAGATACCTTCTGGTTGTCACTAACCCTGCACACAGGGATCCCTAGGTCTAAGCTAGAGTTTCTCTTTGGCTCAGAACAGTTTTCTCATGTCTAATATTCTTACCCAATAAGTCTATTACCATAGAGGAAGACTTTCTCTAATATTCTTATCCAATAAGTTTATTACCATAGAGGAAGACTTTCTCTAGGCATCATTGCTTCCATGTGCCAGCCACCTGGCAGTCACAACTAGTTAAATCATATCCCCAAATAGGAACTTTGAGAATAAGTGGTCTTATTTTATTATGAAAACTAGTAATAGCCTCTGCTATCAAAGGCTTGACACAGGTCTGGGTGGTTTGGTAAAATGTAGACAAAGGCTCACAAATTGATACTTTTGAGATGAAAAAAAAAATGTGTTCCTAAAGTGTGACACTGACACCTCTTGATAGTCATTCAGGCCAACCTCTTGGGAAGCAAGTTGTTGCTCTAGTGAACAAAGGCCTCAGGGCCAAAGAAACCATCCCATTTCATTTCCAGTGTTTCTGGGTCCTATTAGTCTGTAGTCATGTACCAGGCCCGTGTTAGCATTGTACCTTTGGCCTCTAGCAGATGGAATTTTGCCTGGCCTGATACAGAAAGTTACTTTAGTTTGAAATGGAGGGGGGAAAATAAAACCTTTGCAAGGTAGTGGTCTAAGCTGTTGTAAAAGCTGTATTTTGGCAGGAAAATGTGCTTTAAGAATGCTATTTTTAGTCATTCTCTCTAAATCGATCAAAGGAAGCTTAAGGGTCAGAGTGTGTGTGTGTGTGTGTGTGTGTGTGTGTGTTCCTGCCACACAAAAAGGCAGAATAAATTCCTCAAAATATTTCTTTCTTTTTTTTTTAAATCATAATCACTTCTATCTAGATGGAGTATGCAGTTCAGGCTATTTCCAACAGCCAGGAAAGACACGTGACCATCTTGGCAGACTCTCTCACTCACCTCATAGAGCACCAGCCAACGTTTTGTTATCACAGATAGGATTCCTAAATATGCTCCAAACTTCATACGGGAAATATATAAAACTTTCCTTTGATGTTACCTCATTTTTTCCCCTTGAAGCTTACCCAAGTGATTTCTAGTTTTACAAAAATCAGCACCAGATGTATGAAAAATATGCAGCGTCTGACCTATTAGAAATATAGAAAGTTTAAGAGTTGTACATTAAAAAGGTGCCATAAGAAGGAAGCAATGCAGAGATGGTGGTGAAACCAAAAGGTGTTCCTTATTATCCTGGTAGGAGACAAAGCCATAAGGATTCTCCAGTACCCGACAGGACCTGCCCCCACCACTGGACACCTTGGGAGACTCACAGCCCTTATATGAGGCTCTTGAACCATGAATGCCCTGGATGTGGGGCTTGATGGCAGGTGACAGAGGTATATAGAGGAATGATACCCAGGGCAGCCAGGGAAGTTACTCTTCATTGCTGTCAGCCCTAGTACACAGCCCTACTCTGTACCCCCCTGGGCTCCCAACCCTGCACAGACAGATAATACTGCTTTAGCTGATGGGTGGCATAGTAGTGCATTTGTCCACATGGGCAGCTTTTTTCTGTTGCACTGCTCACTGAGATTCATGGCATGGTCTTGAAGGACACTCGTGTGTGCTTTCAATAAGGACTTTACATGAGGGTATGGGCTTCACAACCAAGACGACATCCACGTGTGCTTTCAATCAGCATGGCCTTCACGACTGAGTTACCACCCCAGTCCAGTTGTTCCTGGTAGGTGCTTGAGAAAGGCCCTGGGACCTAAGTGGTAAGGCTTCCTCTGCTCACAGAGTGTTTTCTGGGGTACCCTCTCCCGGATGGCAGAGCGGGACATGAGCAACGGCCTTCAGAAGCTCTCCACAAAGCTGCCTGGGAAGAGGCCCGTGCGGCCATTCCGCTGCAGAGTCCCCTTGAACCAGCCATCTTCATGTTTCTTGTGCACGAAGACAATATCACCTTCCTTTAGTTCAATCTCTGCTTCACTCTGTGGTGGGTAGGAGACCACCACCCGATACCTGGGAGGACAGAAGGAACAGCATGTGAGCCGAGAGGGAGGAGACAAAACAGTACAATAGGGGTAACTATCAAAATATATCACTCAAGTGTATGCAAAATGATAAGGAAGCCTATTATGTAGAATTAATATGGCCATTAAAAAAAAGGACATTCCCTAGGTGTCTTTTAGACACAGATCTAAGGCATGGCTGTCTTATTTTTTAATTCCAGACCTCTACATAGACCCTCCATTTCTCCCCCCTCCCACCTATGCTGGTCTCTTATCTGGAGGTCTGCTCTAGTGAATTCGTGGCTGTACTCAATTAGCCACGACCTCTGGGAAATGGGAACTGTTCCAAGCCTGGGACATAGACTTGGCACTTGGCTTGTTCCTTTCTGGCTTTGTGACCTTTGTGCCATAACCTGTCCATGTGCCAGGTTCTGCGTCTAAAACTGAAGGCTCCTCTCCTGTACTACTACCTTTCAGGGGGAGGTGGCTGGGCCCCATAGGTCCGGAGGGGCCTTTGAAGTTGCTCTGGTGGAATGGTTATTTTAAAATCGTTAGGTATACAGTCTCAGGCTGAACTGGCTGAAATCACATCATTGGTGCTGCAAAGGCCCAGTTTCTCCTCACTCCTTTTCTACAAGACCTGGGCAACCTGTAACACCCAAGGCTTCAAGGTGCTGTTTTCACATCCCCATGACCAAAAGAAACCAGAGAAAGTGTCTCCTCTGCTTCTGCTGGCCAGCTGCCCCAAGAGCATGCTGCTGGTCCCAGCTCTATCTGGGTGTCTGGGTGAAGCGCTGAGACCAGAGTTGGACCCCTGGCCATCACCTTTCCAAGAACACAGAGTCTTGAGGTCTACATAGCACTTGCCTGACAGACACTTGGCTCTGGCCCTAACAGCACTCCTCCACAAAACCCCAGCAAGCTTTTCTGAGCCCTCTTCTTTATAAGTCCTACTGTGTGCTATACAGATTTTTAGCCTCACAGGGCTGAGTTCCCAGCTGGCTCTAGCCTTGCTTAACATTCTTTTCCCTAAACCTCCTAAGAACTTCTCTACTCCAGCAGCAGCAGGATCGCACCCTTCTGACCTTCGAAGGAATCTAGGCCCCAGCCTAGATGCCCTCTCAGGGACCAACACTCCTTTCTGCTTTCTGTGAATGTTCTCACTTCGTGCTCTCTTGATCCGTACTCACCGTTCTCTGATGCCTTGGCAATAATGCCAGGACACTTGGGTGTGAACTGGGCTTCTATTCATGCCAGGCTTCCCTACTGTAAAGTGTGCTGTGTTAGCGGTTATAGCCTGCAGGAGGCTGGAGTGGCTGTATTCTTCTGAGGACCAGCTGCCCTCTCAGATACTGGCGCTTGTCTGGTGTCTACCTCTCAGTCCCTGACAGGACACCCCTGCTGCCCTCTGCTGCTGGCCCCTCTGCTATCTGGGTAGCTGTGTATGGCAAGTGTCTGACACCTGTACCTTCAGCCCCAGGGCAGGTGACAGTGGTAGCCAGCTGATAGGATGAGGGGTGGTCTTCTTGAGGAGCCATGTGTGTAGCTGTGGGCGATAGGCTGGGGGCGCAGCTCAAGGAATATTTTACCTTCACTCCCACAACCTAGCTGGTGGGCCAGGGCCATGCTCAGCATTGCCACAGTAGGTGGGGGCAGCAGTGTTGGCACCTCTATTCTACTGTAAATGAGAAAGAATACCTGGGGGTGCAGGGGAGAACAGCCCTGTGCATAAAGGCAGACTGATTGAAACTGCAGTGACTGTGTCTTTGGAATGGTGTAGGCCCAGAGCCTAATTGCAATTTCTCTCAGGCTATCTTTAGTCCCCCCTAAAGGGCCTTTCCTCGCCCACCTCTGTGTCACACCTGTCCCGATAAACAGATAAAAACCTGTAGAATGCACTGACTTAATTCCTCATCAAGCAAAGGGCCAAAAATGCTATCAGGGAGCATCTGAGGCCTGGCTGCAAACTGCCTCTCTGATGTTTCCGCCAGTGTATTTTTAAAAATGCCTTGATCTATCAATTTCTCTTTTCTATTATAAAAACTTCACAAAGCTGTTTCCACATTGGAACATGGTATTTTGGGAGACCTAAATTTGTCTTCCTGGTCCCTGGCCATTCAACTTGGGCTCCATAGTAAACCATCTCTTGTTCCCTTAGAGGTGAGAGTTGCTTTTGTGTCAGTACTACCGTTGTCTGGGCCTGGTGCAGACTTATGGGCCCCAAATCGCTGTCTGAGCTGGAGTTGGTGCTAGCCTCGGGAGCTAGCTCTCACATCTGTCAGTTCCTCAATTTCAGCTTTCCATAGGGTAGCCTGTGGCCATTTTCTCTTCACTTTTGTCCAGATGGAGACATGGAGCCTGAGCCCTTTACAGGACTGTGAATACTATTGCAGTTGGTCTTACTGTCAACCTGCCACAAATTAGAATCACTTGAGCAGGCAGCCTCTCCTGAAGAACTGTCCTGATAGCCTTGGTTGATGTGGGATGGCACCAACTGTGGGCAGCGCTTTCTGGCAGCATCCCAGATGAAAAGGGTCTTTGGGAAGGAAGAACGCCGCCTCCTTTGCTTGCTTGGATCAGCCTGTTACTGCAGATTTCCTTGCCGACTGCAGAACCAGAATTCCCAAACTTACATCATTGACTAGGAACCAGGGGTTCTCCAGGAACTTTCTGGGCTCCTAGCACCAGATTGGGACTAGTGAGGCACTTGCTTGTGGACAGAGTGCTCTGACTGTTGAGGCAGCCAACCTCAAAGACCAGCTAACCATGCTATCCATGCTAGGCTCTTAGCATCCAGCTCACTAAATACACTCTGATTCACATATATTTATATGTATAAATATGTGAATACATACATTCATCCCCTATTCTGTTCCTCTAGAGAACCTTGGTGGAAGCAAATACCCGATGAGCTTAGACTCTCTGGTCAAAAAGCCCTCTCTCTCATTCAGCTACTTGCCAGCCATGGACCCATGAGCAAGTTTCTTAGGCTTTTCAGAATGCCAGCTACTACTTTGGGAAATGCTGAACTAATAAGATTCATAAGGGGACTCAATGGATAATGCACATAACACACTCAGGAAATGCAGAGCCTGGCCATCCTAGTGTCAGTGGCAGGAACTCATGTCAACTGTTAATGTTTTGAATACCAGCCTTTCACAGAACCTTCAGTGGATGCTTGCCACCTTAACTGTAACTGCGGATGTCAATACAGACGTACATCTTAATTGGTCATGAGAAGTCAGTGATGGCTTCATGGTGTCCCCCCAGGGCCCTGCAGAGATTGGTCTCCCCATGGCCATGGATATCACAGCACCATAGATGAAACTCAAAAGCATCTAGAACTGTAGTTTGTGGCTGTGTGGTAGCAGAGCTATGGATGTTACTGAATTTTTGATATGGTTAAAAAAATGATGACAGATTTTTTTACACTAGAATGCTGCAAGAAATCTGAATTTTGGTCACTGTAGGGAGCTTTCTGGAACACCAAGCCACAACATGCATCTACTCTGTGGCAGCCTTCTAATGGCACAGCAGAGTGCCATGGGCATCCTAGAGTCCACAGCATCAGTGATACTTACTATCTGGCCTCTGACAGGAAGCCTCTATGACCCCTTGTCTACCCACTGCCTGGCACCTGGAGGTGTGGTCTCTGAGGTTAGCATGCGCAGAACAGTTGCTGTGTTCTCTGGCTCAGGTAACAAGTGATTGACCAACAGAGATGCCCCTGTTGCTCTCAGGATGATGGGTTTATGTTTTTATTATTTAAGCAGTGCTCTAACTGGTAGAGACTGGGAAAGGTGGTGCCTGTCATACCCCCCCCCCAAGGCCTTCTAGTCTTTTGTTGTAAACTCAAACATACAGATCCATTCACAAAGGCAGACACCCTACTACTTAGAAAACTTGTTCAATCTATTGCCCCTCAGCCTGTGAGCTCAGCAGGCCTTATCACTGTGCTCAGTGTCCAAATCTGTGAAACTGGAGGTTAAATGACATTAACTTGTTAGTTTGGATAAAAATGGATGAGTATTGGCAATTGTGAATGGTTTGACATGAAAGACAACTTAGAGCAATATTTCACAACACTAAAATAAATATCACAGTGTCCCAAGGTTCAAAGAAGAAATGCTTTTCTGGGTGAGTGGATGAGACACAGGCCACAGGGGACTCTGGAAGGGCTCATTTGAGGGTCTTCAAAGGTTGAGAACCCAGTGCCCTGAGCCACAGTGGTGTGGACATGTCCACAGGGATCATTTACAAGCCCAAATCCAGGAAGGAAGGTTGTGGTAGTTTGTAATAATCTCACAGTAAGTGGCACTATGAGGAGGTGTGACTTTGATGGGTGAGTATGGCCTTGTTGGAGGAACAGTGTCACTGTGGGGTGGGTTTTGAAGTTTCCTATGCTCAGGATACTGCCCAGTGTCTCAGTTGACTTCCTTTGAGATACAGGTCTCTTAGCCATGTCTTCCTGCATGGTGCCATGATCCTCACCATGATGATAATGGATGGACTGAACCTCTGAAATTGTAGGCCAGCCCCCTTAATTAAATGCTTTCATTATAAGAGTTGCCATGGAGAGATACTTTCTCAGCCTAGGCCCTCCCCCAAATGATGTGACAGACTTTGATGATCCCCCATGGAAGGCCTCACCCTCCCTGGGGAGTGGATGGTGGTGATGGAATGGAGGTCAGTGGGGGGCATGGGAGGATGAGAGGGAGAGGGAACTGGGATTGATAAGTAAAATAAGATTGTTTCTAAATTAAACAATAATAATAATAAACAGTTGCCATGGTCATGGTGCGTCTTCACAGTAATAAAACCCCTAAGACACAAGGCAGGCTGCAAATAAGAAACGTACCCCAGGGCCTGGGTAAAGAGGACCATATAAGCTTGACTCCTGGGAAACTCTACTTTGCCCATCCCCAAGAAGGTTCCAGAACTCAGGTGTTAGTCCTAAAGATAAAAGCCCTCACCTCCTTACCTCTCTCTGGGCAGTGGCTTCGGTTCAGGGCGGATGGAAGCCATTGACAGATTTGCTTGCCGAGAAGGGGACAAAGAGAAATTCAGATCCAAGGAGCCAGCTTTTCTGTGCAGTGGCTCCAGCCCAACGGCTCCCTGCATCTCGCTCTCTATGGGGCAGGAGCCTGCCCTGCCATGGACGGTCAATGGGGACACTTCAGGGCCCATGGCACCCTGCAGTGAGGTATCCATGGCCGACTGGGGGTCATGGGTTGGAGATATAGATGGTGGGGAGCGCGACTTCTTCTTGGTAGATGCCCCAGCTAGCAGCTTCAGCAGCCCGCTCTTCTTCTCCTTCTGTAGAAACACACACAGGTGAACCCGACGTGTTAGTGTCTCAGGGAGGACCGTCCTATGGACGCCTGTAAAGATAGTCCTGTAAATCTAGTCTGAGGAAGGCAACCAAGACAAACCTGAAGACTTATTTTTCTTTACTGAAACCTGGAGGTAGTGTCCTCCGAGGCCAGCTCCATGAAAGGTTTGCAGGCCGAGGCATCCCACAAAGCAGGACAACCCATGACAGGACCCGTAGGCAACTTCATGGGTCTTGTCTGAGGAACCCAGTCAGGGTGATTGCTTTGTTCTGTAGGGGAGATGTTCTTAGTGGGGCTTCTCATGAATCTGGGCCTGGTTCTTCCAAGAGGAGTTCTAGACAGTCTTCATGTCATATCCTATGAGTTGCAGGACTTTTAGCCTAGCTGGGAGTGTAGTTATTCTACACAGGGCACCCAGACATACAGTCGCTCATCCAAGGGATGGATGTGTCTTTGGGAAAATTGGTTTAAAACCCTTGAACATTTAATCTTTCCTCCACACAGATAGCGATGGAGTATATATATGTGTGCATGCATGTATGTGTGTATACATGTGTGAGTATACACACAGTATGTATAGTGTATGTAGTGTGTATATGTGTATATAGTATGTGTATAATATATATGTGTATAATATGTATATCTAGTTGTGTGTGTATATATAGTGTTTGTATAATATGTGTATATGTATAGTATATGTATGTGTGTATATATTGTGTGTCCAATATGTATATATGTAGTATGTATGTATGTGTACATAGTATGCATGTATATATATATTGTGTGTATAGTGTGTGTGTGTGTGTGTGTGTGTGTGTGTGTGTGTGTGTGTAATGTGTGATGTTAAGTCTCGTAGTGTGCAGGATCACAGGTCTGTCTGGCCAGTAACTGAAGCAAGGTTATCTGAAGGCTTCTGTCACTGCTGTTGTGGTATTTGGGGTGCTTGGTTGTCAGGGGGCTACCTGGACAGTGATTTCTCCACCTTCAGCTTACAGAGGGCCTTGAGGCCACACCTGGGCCCTTGAGCTTCCTTCTGAGCTCTGCACATTCTCATGGTAAGTGATCATAAGAAGTTGCTGTATTGGGAGTGAGAACCAGAAAGGAGCCATCTACAGAGACTGACTGACTAGAACTAACTACAGGACTGTGGAGAGGTTGGAATGTTGCAGTCCAGAGACTAATTACCATGTCTTGGGCTAGCTATATCCCCTAGAACAGCCATTCCTTGTCCGCCTCTGTGTCAGATCCATATCCCGTGACTAATAGATGAAAACCTTTTATTAACTTAGCAGACTACTGGCTTCCACCAATCCAGAGGCTAAGACTGCCATCAGAGAGCACCTTAGACCTATAGAAAACCTTCTCCCATGTGCTGTAATCACCTTTCTCATATACTCACAAATATAGTTTAAACTTACCTTGATTTATGACTCTTTGCTTGATAAGATTATAAAACTTATGAAACTGCTTCCATATTGGGGCATGGACTTTAGGATAATCTAAGTTTGTGTTTCTGGGCTTGGTCACTCAAAATGGCTCCAGTATAAACCATCTCTTATTTCCTTTGACTTGAGAGCTGGTGTTTGTTTGTTTTTATTTTGTTGTTTTGCATCAACAGTATCCAGTTATGGAGGTCTCAGGATCCCCTATTTAGAGAACATCATAGAAAGGCAACCTCCAGCCAGTTACCACTTGATGCCATACCCTCCCTACATGTATGGCTCAGGACTCCCTGAGCTGCTTTTCTTCCCTTCTTCCTATACATGTCTGTACCAGAGTGGGGCCTGGAACACTTAATGCCCAACTACTGCAGCCACACAGCCTAGCTCCCCGCCCCCAAGGACTTTGCTTAAATTTCTTGTGCCAGGCTCTGGGAGAGCTGTATGGGAAATGGGAAAATGAAACCTTAGTCATTGGTTATATGCCTGCTCAGTGGGAGCATTTGCCACGCTGTCTGGGGGCTTAAGGTGTAGTGTTGCCAAGTTGGGGTATACACAGACCATCCTGGTGGTACAGTCAGAGAGGGAGTGTTCTGGGGACAATCACTGGAAATGGCAATGAAGATAAAGGGTGGAGGGAATGCAGCCATTCAGCTGGCTTTCCCTGGTCAGGAATGGAAGGACTGCCTGCAGGGTCTGAAGAGGGGGCAGGCTCCCAGTTAAGGAGAGCAGAGCTTCCTAATGGGTGATCTTACCCAGAGAAGACAGAGGGCAAAGTCTGAGACACTCTGAGTGGTTCATATGGGCTGCTAAGTGTCTCCAGCACACCATCACACATTCCAGAAACTGTAAGAATGGGCCCATGATGTGAGGAAGGACACAGGGATCATCCAGGTGTCTAGACCAACTGTCACTTATTCTGAAGGTATGGCCCTCCTAGTGTGGCAGAAGAAATCCAGTAGCTAGTGAAGGCCCTACTGTAATCCCCCCCCTTCCACTACCTAGGTTTCTTCACCCCCTGGATTACCATCCATCCATGTCTTTCTGGCTCCCATCTGGAATACAAGCTTTGGAAGGGTAGGGAATATTTCATTTTGTTTGCCTTAGCACCACAGGGCCTAATGCAGTGCCTGGAACATAGCAGGCACTCAATACCTGTGCCCATAATGAACTGAGCTCAGCATCAGAGTTGTTAGAATGCCTGAATAAAGAACACACTTGGGGGCATTCACAAGGCACTCCAGGCTACGAGAGCCTTGGTGTCCTGTCCACTGAACTGGAGGAAGACATGTCCTTGCAACCTCACCCCACACCCCTGAGATTATTGGTGGTGGCGTCCAGCTTTAACGGGACAGGGTGGATATGTGTGTGTAGTTTTCCTGTCTCAGTTCTTGAGGATTAAATGTGACTCATGATTTTCTGAATTTAACTTGGACAAACACTGATATTTTGAATGCAGAAATTTCTCCAAAATGTTTGCCTTCCGGAGTGGAAATCTGCCAATGCCTGCAGCATCTAGTAATCCCTTTGCTGTGGAATCCCTCAGAATAGCAGCCATCATGCCTGTGCAAATTCATGGAATATGGTGGCAGATGTTCTAAGCACTTCCTTGGGAGTCATACATATGACACAGATAGGGATTAACCAAGAGACACTTTGCTATATGTGGTGGGGACAGATTAGTGACTCACGCGCGCGCGCGCACACACACACACACACACACACACACACACACACACACCACACAGTCACCCTCTTTGTGCAGTGGCAACATGTTGGTCTCATAAATTGTGTGTGTGTGTGTGTGTGTGTGTGTGTGTGTGTGTGTGTGTGTGTGTGTATTGTATGTTATATACACACAAACTCTGTTCATTCTGCTGGAGATGAAACTTTATTTGTATACACTATGCAAAGGTTACTACTAGCTAAATCTCCAGGGGACTTCCTTTATTAACCATATGTAATGGAGGTAGCCAGGACACCACCTCCCACAAATAGAATTGCCATACAAATTCTTTTGTTGTAGTATTTTAACTTGGATTATCTGGGTACACAGCAAACCCTGGCCCTGATGATGTCTGCAGGAGACAGACAGCTACAGACAACCCTCCCCAGCTGTCTACCAGTTGAGATGGTGTCTGAAAATGCCCTCGCTCCTGTTCTAAACTCAATTTGCTTCTTTGACACTCTGTCTACTGAGTCAGTCAAACTGATGAGTTAGTCAAGACTCAGGATGGGGGTTGGCACAGAGTCAGTCAGGGACTCTCCCCTGCCACATAGGCAGAGTGAAGTCCAGATAACCCAGGAGGTCCTCAATCTGCAGTTGCAAGTCACCAGTATAAGCTGATGGTCATAGAATCTAATAATGGCGGCCATGATAATAGGAGGCTGATGACTTGTTAATTCTGATAATAAAGGGATGAGGAAAATCACTCCTTTTCATTCTTCCAGGTGCTTTTGAAGGGATTTCTGAGAGCTGAGACTAAGAGTGGTCTCAGGTGAAAGATCCTCAGGTTGTGTTTTGACCTTGGTGACCTTTGAGAACCTGCAGATTATCCAGGAAGTCCAGAAACAAGTCCCTCCCCACCCCAACTGCTGCCCAGGCTGCTGTAGGATCCCAGGGTGGGAAGCAGGCTGGGCCAATATTTCAACTTTGGTTATGTGTTCTGTATTATCTGACTCACTGCTGTGAGCACATGCTGCTTTTTTCACTTAAAGGGGAAATGTGGAAAGGGAGAGGATTTTGCAACCTGCCACTGTGAACACGATGGTAATAGTTATGAACCCGAGAGAACTTTTGTTGTTAGCTTATACAGCAGGAGTTGGTCCCCTATGAGGGCCAACTGGTAGAGGAAGGGGACAGAGAGCTAGCTAGCTGCCATGGAGGTAATAAAAGGGTGGAGTACCAGGCAATGTGGTCCCGGGTCAGAAAGTGTGGAAAGAGCAAATTTGAAAAGCAGATGCTTGCATTTAGATGGTACCTACCAAGGGGCCTGGTGTCCTATAATGAGAAGGAAGGGGTTGCTCTTCAAAGGCTGCCCAAGATGCTCTAGTGGAGGTGAAGTTGTGGGGATGGAAGGGAAGTGATGCTTCTGAGGAGCTGAGCAAACAATGGGGGTGACAGCGACAGAGACGGTCACAAGATGGCTTATGGCTTAAGGAAGATGATACGGGGATAGCAGCCCAGACACACAGAACTAGAATCGTCACGTCACCACTGGGTGGCTGACACAAAACTTGGCTCTCTGCCCACGTGGCAGGGAGGAGACCCCGATTGACTTTATGCTAAGTCCAATCTGAGTCTGCTAAATAACTGAGTAGACAGTTTGGCTGGCTGGGCAGACAGAAAGGGAAAGAAGCAAAATGCATTTAGAAAGGGGGTAAGGTAACAGATGCCATCTCAATCTATGGGCCATTAGGGAGGACAGGTGGCAGAGGCAGGCAGAAGGTCTGGCTTAGAGAAAATAGAATATCTTATTAGCGATGGGAACAACCTCAGAAAACCTGGGCAGTTGCTAATGTGTAGGGAGTTGACACGAGAAACAAAGCTGAGGCCCTAAGAAGCCTTGAGACAAGATACAAGGGCAAATGGAGAGAGACATGGCATCCTCATCTTTTCTTTGGCTCCAAGGCACAAAGCTCCACTTGGTAGCACAGTGATGACTACTGTATGTCTGGAAACCTTGCTGTCGAGACGGGGTTGGGAGAAAGGGTAATTAAAAGCTCTGCCCTGCTAAAAGTTTAATGGAGAAAGAGCACAGTTCTGGCTGTGTATAAAAACACAGTAACTACAAGAGCAGAGAAGGTTTACAACAGTATAAATATGCAATACATTTTCTGAGAGGGCAGAGAAACAGTTTCCATAATGGATAAAGAGACAGAAGTTAACAAGCTATTTAAAAGAGACAGAAAGGTTGGGTAGTGAGCTATTGGGATTAATTAATGTTTAATTTTAAACATTAAGACACACATTCAAAAATACTGCCTTGGCAAAAGACAGAAGACGAAAAGCACTGGTTCATAAAAACGGTGGGGAATGGGAGGCAGCGGTGAGCAGGTACAATCTCATTAGACTCCAGCCTCTCCTGTGGATAACAGCCCTGCTGGCTGCACTGGGTTGTTTTTCTTGCCTTGCCCAGTGTAGTCTTTGCTCAGTGGCTTGCTGCCTGCTGTGTGGTGTTGGCCACTTTGGGGAGTGGAAAGGACAGACGACAGGCAGGTACTGGTCCTTTAAAGAAGAAGTGTGTGGGAGAGGTGGCTCAGCAGTTAAAGAGCTCTGGATGCTTTTGCAGAGGACACAAGTTCGGTCCAATCACTCCCATGGAGGCTTGCCACTATCTGCAGTTCTAGTCCCAGGGAATATGTCGACCTCTTTTGGCCTCGTCTTTGTTGCCTGCTGGTGGTACATTAGGCAAAACAGTCACACTCAAAAAATAAAAAGTCTTAAAAAGAAGAGATAGTGAGAACCACACACATTGTGATCTGAGCAGTTAGCTGGACTCAGAACAAAGAGTAAAATGAACGGTGCCTTCTCTTGAACCCGGGTCTAGGAGCAGGTCTGGAAGATCAGCTGAGTCCAACAAGGCATGGAGGAGCCTGTGAAGAGCTTTCCTGGGGAAGGAGGGTGGGGGCTCAGGAAGATAAACTCTGATGGCTGCTGTGGCCTGTGAGAACCACAGGGTGCTGTGCTAGCTTGGGGGTAGGATGGAACTGGATATCCATGTCACTTATTGGTTGGCTGATAGCAAACTAGTTACCCACTCTTATCCTCGATTCCCTTATATGTAAGATGGAAACATGATTATCTAAGCAGAAAAATGATACCGGAAATACTTGAGCGCTTTCCGTGAGTCGGGTCCTATTAAGCAATGGCCATATATTAGTTTCCTGAATTTTATTTTGTCTTCTTTGTGTGTGTGTGTGTGTGTGTGTGTGTGTGTGTGTGTGTGTGATGCCCATATGTATGTGGGTACATGGACAGTGTGTACTTATGTGAACAGACCATTTCCTCCCTCTTAAATAAAAGTGCTGAGGATCCTGAGAACTGGGGGCAGAGGGACGGACTAAGGTCCCTCAAATACCACACTAGTCCCATCTGAGGGCAACACTCTGAGTGATCTAACACCAGCTTAAAGGGCCTCCATTTCATTGTCACCACAATGAGAACCATGCCAGGTATTCAGTAAGTGACAGGCATCTAGCACTGTTCCAGTTTGCAGCCGACAGGCGATGAGGTGAAAATACAGAATGACTCAAGTGCATCGCTCCAGATTCTCACAGGTTTTCAACACCTGTGAAACAGCAGCTTAACCACTTAGTCATGAACCTTACCGCACCGAAAACACCTCACACTCCGAGTCTCCTCAGGTGGAGCGGCTTTCTCCGTGCTACTGACAGGAAACCGCATGACTGGCAGCCAGCATCGGGAAGAGCTGCTCTGCCAACCACTCTCAGTCCTCCTGTCTGAGGTGATGCACGCCAGAGCATCCCACGAGGCATCTGGTGCCTCTGCTAGCACTTCTATTACCACAAGCTGGATGGGAGGAGTTACAGTGCACGTGGCCTATTTTAATTTTTATAGCATTCTTATCTCCTTGTCTTAAGTAACTTGACCAAAATGCCAAACAGAAACAACTCAGGTTGAGAAAGCTTTATCTTGGTTCCCTGGTTCAAAACTTGAGTTCGATATTGCTTGAGTAAAACATCCTGGAAGCAGGAGCTGCGGTGGTGGGCTGACCTTTTTTTTTTTCTTTCTTGTTGGACAAAAAGCAGAGAATGGAGGAACACCGAAGGGACTGGAGTGACACAGGCTTATCACGCTTCAGTGACCTGCTTCCTCCAACTGTGCCTCACGTGCCTTTCACCAGCTCCTAGTGAGGCTACCACATGAGGAAGCTATTGAGGGATTACTCCTTTTATGAGGTCAGAGACCTCATCATTTAACTGTCTGAAAAATAAGATTACAGGATCTGTAGAGGAGTGCTTCACTAATTCCCCCAGCATTTCTTAATCCAATCAGGGTTGTATTAAAAGTGACTCTAGCCAGGAAATGAACCTAGGATCTCCCACATGCTAGGCAGGCGCTCTACCACTGAGCCACACAGCCTTAGCTGCAGCATGTCTAGTTTAGTCCCCACAAAAATGAAGTAAATAGTTAAACATCTCCTAAAAAATATTGCTGCTGCTTTATGTTGTGGTCTATCAGACATTCAGCCAAGACTGACTATGTAACAACAACAAAAACCACGCAAGGGGCTAAAGAAATGGATCAGCAGTTAAGAGCACGTGATGCTCTTCCAGAGGACCCTGGTTCAATTCCCAACACCCACATAACAGCTCACAGCCATCCATAACCCCACCTCTTGGTGGGCTCCAGTGCACTCTTCTGGCCTTCATTGGTACCGGGCTCACAGGTGGTGCACAGACATATACGCAGGCAGAACACCCATACACATAAAATAAAATAGCATATCCATTTTATTAGTGTGCAAATTTGCTTTTGCTCTTAACAAATGCTATAATTATATGTATACCAAAGAATTGTTTGAAAATAAATTTACCATTTATGATCATTGAAAAAAGAATGAAATAAATAGGACTCAAAAAACTCAGCTGCTGTCTATGATCCTTTGGAAAGCTCTAGAGACAAGAATACTGTCTAAGTCTTTCCAACAACACAGTCTGAATCCGTTACAGAGGATGTCCCAGAAGCCCCAAACCTGAATGGGTGGGAATGCTGAAGAAACCGCTGCAAGAAACAGCTCTAGGTCTTGTTCAAACTCGGGATGTCGGTGGAAACATTGAGCATCCTTCCAGCTATCAGCACACACAGTACATATGGTAACAAGATGGTGCCTGGAACTTGAGTACCTGAGAGTCAAGAGGTACAGCCCTCAGCAGGGCTCCTGGCCCCAATACTGGGTGTGTCCAGGGCACTGACATTTGGGTCACCTCTCCACCAGGGTGCCACTTCTTTCTAGTTTCCCATGTTATAGTTGCTTGTTTGGCCTTTCTGACCATCCCATTGGTTCCTTTGCCACACCAGGTTGAGCACATTTCTCAGGCCCTCTGACCTTCACATGAAGCCTCAACACAGGCTTGGCTCCTTACCCCCTCCCCCTTCTATGGTAGGGTTGATTATCTCTATCCCAGTGTCTCACATGAACTGTAGGTTTCATAGCTTATAAGATCTTGTAGATCTTAATATAGAAGTCACACAAATGAAAACCTCTGAATTATGCTCCGATGAGTCTCCTTCTATCCACCCCCAGCTAGAAAGAACCCAGAGGTGTGAACATCCTTGGTGTCCTGGGTTAGTGGCTGGAGAACCCAAGGACAGATGAGAAAGTCAAGCGAATATGTAAGGCGGAAGCTCATAACCCACAAAGATCCCTATGTCCTCATACTGGCACAAGTCTTCCTGTCCCCTCTCTATTCATTAAAGGAGAACAGCAGCCTAAAAACTGCAGGCTGTGGGTCTCAGCTTGGGCTCTCTCCCTCCAATGACACTGATGAAAGACCCACTGGCATGACCATTGGACTGCTCTGAGTGGGGAAGAAGTGACAATGGAGTCTAAAACACAGAATATTTGGACCTTTAAGTTAAGCTAGGTTCTGGAAGTCAAAGGCTCTGAGATACTGGTCTTTCTAATGAACTCTGAAGGGTGCTTGGGCTCTCTTCGAGCCTCTCACGGGCACACCTGAAGAGACTGTGTGAGTGAACACTAGGCTCTGAAGGAACTGGCATCACAGCTCTGATCCTGGCTACATGTTCATGTCATGCCTTTAGGACTGACCCAGAGGAGATAAGTACTCCCAGTCCTCCACCAGGACACAGTGTTCACACCTTCTGCCCTACAAAAAAAAAAAAAAAAAAAAGGAAGGGTAGACCAGACAGACTGACATCTTTCTTCATTATTTCCTTTCCTCTCGGGCCCATGGGCCATTTTGGTTGGACTCTGCTACTTACTACCTTGGTGCCTTTGAACAGTAACCTAACTCTTCCGTGCCTCAGTCCTGCCAATGTAAAAGGATGGTAATAGCTTACATGACAGGAGGGTACTGAGGAGCCCAAGTGGACTCATACATGTGCAGCCTGGCACACCCGGGAGTGTCCACACTTCACCTATGTGCCTATCGCCATCAGTATGGTTACTTCACAAGGTCTTGGCACCATGACAATGTGGACATAAGGCTCCATCCTCTGCAGGAAACACGGTGTGGGTGGTACTTAGTCATCACTCCACACTTGGCTTTTACTATGATAGATAGGAAATGATCACTTGTACTCCAAGCTAGAGGAAAAGAATTGGGACACAGTGTTTTCCTCAGACCCATGGCAAAGCTAGCAGAATTGCTTCCGGAACCTGGAGCAGAAGCAAGCATTCCAGGGTCTGCCTCCACCTCAATCACAGGCCTGCCGGGAACTTGAACCAGAATGCCCTTGGGGGTCTCAGGCCAGGTTCTTAATCAGCTCTTGTGTTGGTATCAGGGTCTTGGCAGGCACAGAAACGCAGAGTTGGGAGTGGAATCTCAAGGTGGTTCACCCCCCCCCCCCCGAAAACATTAAGAAACTAGTTCATTTACTAATTTATTTGAGAAATGAGGAGACACATTGTGGAGCTCTGTGAGTGGAGAGCAGGGATAGGCCAATCTTGTTCAGGGCAGTGGAATCTGGAAGCAAGAGTCCCCAGGAAGGACAGATGTAACAGATTTCATTTTCACACTTCATTAAAAACACTGAACACCACCTGGTCAACTTGCAGAGAGCAAGAGACTCCAGAGTGCTCAGCCCCATATGGGATGCACATAGAACGCCCTCCCCATGGGGCTCAGGGATCTCCAAGGAAGAGGGGTGGGATGACTGTGAGAGCCCAAGCTCGTTGACAGTATCAAGGAAATAGTGTTCGCCAAACACAACAAGGCTGTTAGGTGAATACACAGCAATCATGACAGTGTACATAAGACCTGCAGAAGCTCCAGGGAGACCAAATCCCGGAGCGGAGTCGGGTGGGGGTAAGAGTAGGTGGACACCAAATCCCACCACTAACTGCAGAGACAGAGAGTCAGTTTCCTTAGTGATGTGACTGCTAGTAGGATGAGCACACTCAGGACAGGCCCTGTTCCCAGGACTAGCTGGACAACATAAACTGGACTCCATAGGGCAAGGAAAAGCAAAGAAGGGATCTCAACGTCTGGTGGGAAGGGATGGGAGGAGTTGGGGAACTTGACTGAATATGTTCAAAATATGTTGTAAGAAATTAATAAAAAATACTGCTTAGAAAACATTGAACCCAAAAGAACTGTAATAACTGTGAGAACAGTGAAGAAAACTGTGGCATTCTAGAGCTAAGAGGGCACCTAAGAAAATGTGCTACATCCTGTTTTCTAAATATGACCCAGTACTGTCTCCCAGCTCACTCATGTCTAGTGAGTGAGCACACATCCTTAGCTAGTGTGCCTCTGAGGTAGAGCACAGCGGAAACACTGCCATATGTCAGAACAGCCACACACTTGTTCTAGAACATGGGTGCCATGACACAGGCTGGCCTTCTGACATGGTGCAGTTGGGACTCTGGCCAGAGGAGGAATGGCTTACCAAGCATCAGAATGAATGCCTACAGAGGCCCCCTGGTCTAGCCCAGACCACAACAGCCCTGCAGACCTCTTAGCTGAAGTGTAGATACTAAGAAGCAGTAAAGATGCCCAGCTGTGCTGTCTAAAGTCTACCCTACAGAAGCCATGAACACAGTGAGGCGACAGGTTTGGGATGACTGGCTATGGAGCAAAGGACTGGAGCTGACAGTGATACTTCTCATGAGATTTCCTGGGGCCAGGGTGGACCTGCATGGTGAGCTTCTTGGCACTACTGGCCTGAGTTCAAACATTTCACTGTCTTACCAGGAGTACCATGTATCACCAGCCTCTCTCATACCCACTGCATTTCTGATTAGTGAACAGAGGACAGCAACACAGAAGTACATCATAACAGACTTTTTGGAAATATTGCTACAGAAATATTGGAAATGTATAATTGAAGGCATGCAGTCATTCGAATAATAGATGAGGATTCTGCAAGGAAAGGTGAGAAGAGGTCAGTGTAGTTTTACTGAAAACAAGTGAGTTCTAGATAACGAATATAATCAAACTGAACAGCAGGGTCACAGAGATCAACAAGACAGCATTTCACACTGATGGCGTGGCTAAGAGGATTGATCTTAATCTAAGGCATAACCGGGAATTGAGGTAGAAGGATTGGGGGGGGGCTTTATTTTTTGAGACAGGGTCTCACTATGTAGCTCCTACTGTCCTGGAACTTACTATGTAGACCAGGCTGACTTCAAACTCATAGACTGCCTCTGCCTCCCAAGTGCTGGGATTAAAGGCGGGCGCTATTAAGCCTGGTGCCATAGAAGGATTTTATTGTAAGGACACACACTTCAGACAGTCATTGGTTATAATTCTAAACAATGAGAGACAGAGAGGGAGAGAGAGAGAGGGAGAGAGAGAGCAGGAGAGAGAGAGAGAGGGGGAGAGAGAGGGGGAGAGAGGGGAAGGGAGGGAACATTTACCGTGAGTTGGACACTTCTAGGGATTTTTTTCTTTTTTGCTGGGGATGGAGGCCAGATCCTTCTGCATACTTAGCCAGCCACATTCTCAACAGCTCCTACCAAAGCTCCTCATGTACTATGTAGTAATTACATGTGCTCTGGGTGCCACGTGATACAGCCATGTATGTGTCAGTGAGCATAGAATTTTATTTAAACAAGATGAGTAAGTTTTAAAAAAGCTAAATTTTAGCCCACAAGTTTTTCTTATAGGCTAATGCCTTTTTAAAAGAGAAAAAGACTGGATAGAATGATGAGCTGCCCAACATAACCACTACCAACATCAACCAGGGTGAGCCTGGCCCTACATGCCAGTGTTGAACCAGTGTGACACTGCCTGAGGAGACATTGGCACTGTCTGGAGTTACTTTGAATCTTTACAGTGGAGGTACAGCAACGTTGTACAGGCAAAGCACCCACACATATAAAACAAAAAGCAAGTAAATCTAAAACAAAATCATCTTGAATGTACTCATTGAAAACTGCACATATATATATATAATATATATATATATATATATATATATCAGTGTGTCTTGACCATATCTACCTCTCATATCTTCTTAGTTTTCCCCAGGATGCATCCCCATCACACCTCCCTCCACATTTAATTATCCTCTTTTAATTAATTATTTAAAACCCACTGAATCCAATTAGCGCTGCCCACATGTACACATTGTCACGTAGTCAGGTCGCCAAGCTCATGTATGTTTTTAAACAGAGGGAAATGAATTCCAGCCAGAAAAGCAGCAGCAGGTGAATTTAGTACACGTTGGGAAAGGATGGACTCCGTTGCCTGGGGCTAGCATTCCAGAGGCAGCAGTGACAAACTGAAGTTCTAATTTCCATTGGCACTTACTGCTGGTGCTCAGCATGCCAGACACTGCCAGGATGAGGTGAAGTTTCTCCTTATCTTTGTGCCTCTCAAGGGAGTCTGATTCCAGGAAACACAATGCACACTCAATGTAGGGACAGAGAAGTGCCTGTGAAAAAGGGCTTGGGTGGCACAACCCTAATGCCACCCCCACAAAGTGAGTGGCTCTGGACCCTAGCCCGGCACCCGAACTATTGCCCTTTTCTGACATTTCATCTCTGAATGATCCTTAACCGGCAACTGCTCTTAATCCCTCTTTAAGGAGCCATCACTATGGGGCCACACTTGGTGGTTGTTATTTTATTAAAATGATTAGGGAAGGATAGAAATGAAAAGAAGCCAAGCTATCAGGATCCAGACGTTCATGGGTCTGCACACTTCCGAGGCTGGCCTGCTCTGCTGTGTGTGAGTCACCAACACAGACCAGAGGGAATGTGGCATCCTTTCCAGACCGAAGCAAGAGATGGATCATCCACACAGCTCCTGCCTCCCAGGGGACCAGAGACTGGGTCTCCTGTTGTAGAATTGTCTTAGGAGAATGGGAGGAAGTTTAAGAAGTGCCTCATGAAGAGGAGGACAGGATGAATTCTCTAAGGACTGTTCATTGGGTATCAAGTCCTCCCCCTTGGCTGTTCTGGACATCACTATGTCTGTGCCGCTGGGTTCCCCGATGCCCTATACATGGCACTATCAGAACCTCAGCCAGTGCCTGTCTTCCGGGATTCATGGTCAGAGCCAGCCCTATCTAGACTAGCCTATACAGCTCCGGGCTAGAGCATGGAGCTAGGCTTGTTCTAAGAAGATGCTCCAGGCTGGGTAAATAATAAATGGATGGGCAAAGTACAACCACACTTACAGAGGGCAGTGTCTCTTCTGGGTCACAATAAGGAAAAGGGTGAATTCTGAGACCCACATCAGAGAATGCACCATTACCAGTAATGGGGTCTTTTAAACAGGAAGCCGTCCTGGTATGTATTAACTGCCAACGAGATTGTCTGGAAAAGTCTCTTTTGAATACCTGTCTTTATTAAATTGGTCTGTGGGCATGTGAGTAAGGGATTATCTTGACTACTAGTTGATACAAGAGGTCCAGCTACTGTGGGTAATGCCATCCCTGGGAAGGTAGTCCTGGTAACTTAGAGAAGCCAGCTAGAGAGGCAGTTGGCAAGCAGTTCCCTCTCTGACTTTGCACAATGAGAGGTCATAACTGGAAGATGAACAAACCGTTTCCTATGAGATTTTTTTTTTTATCACAGTCACAGAAAGGTGGCTGGAATGGGTGTGAGTCGGGTAGCGTGTGCTCATACTCTGTGTCTTTACATTGGAGATCTTGCACCCGCTTCTTACCCCTGTCTTGACAGGAAAAGGAATCCTCCTATGACAAGGCCTCTAGATCCTTTGATGAAGAATGCCCTCCGCCTGTTTGGCATGGCCCTGCCACCAAGGAGGAGGGGGCATGCCTTTATAGTTGAAAATGTGCATTTTGCTTGACTGACCACAATAGTCCCATGCTTGTCACCAGCCAAGATGGGCTCCACTATAACTTCTAACATATAATCCTCTACATATAATCAAAGTAGTCCACATTGAACAGCTGCTCGCAGCTGGATAATGCACATCTGCTCACAGGCTCACTGTATCCCATATACATCCTGGAACGCGCTTTGAGCACCCTACATGTCTGTCTAGATGCAAACTCGGCATAGATGCGTTAACTAAAGTTGTCTGATGATGAAAGTCGACTCTAATGTCACACACAAGGTGCTAAAGTCATCTGGCCTTGTCTTTAAGAGTGTGGAGGCAAATGCAGTCTTCTGCCCTTTGTACCCATGTGAGCCTTTGGTTGGTTTGTCAGTAGCATCCTGGCTGGGCTTTTCTGTGTTTGCGACAATCGTGCCATTGGCTTGTATAGAATTTGTGGATTTATCTTTCATCAGAGGGAAGCTCCCAGAACCATCACTGTGATGTAATTGAGCTGTCCTGGTCCTGTTCCCACTGACAGGTGGTCATTCATGGAGGAAATGGTATGGTTTTCAGGCAGCCTGAGCTCTGTGTTTTGGTGAAAGACAACCATTTGGCCTGTACACAGTGCTGCTCCCTGCCAGGCCCCCTGAGAAAGCATCAGCAGCAGATCCTCTCACAGAAAAGCCGCTCAGGTCGTGATGTTGTGACATAGGAGTTAGTAGCCCCAGAGGACTCAGCCTCAGGCTAAGCACCCAGGGCTCAAGGTACACAAGCCCTGTGTTTGACACAGCTGGGTCTAGGCCCTGTCTCCTGGTCCATTGGTATCTGCCAGAAATATCCTGGGGTGGTGCCCCGAGAAGGAACCCCCCCCACTTTCTCTCCTTCTCCTCCCCTTCTCTCTTGCCTTTCCTTCCTCTGTCTGCCCCCCCTCTTTCTGTCCCCCTCCCTCTTCTTTCTCTCCCCCTTCACGTGTGTGTGTGTGTGTGTGTGTGTGTGTGTGTGTGTGTGTGTGTGTGTGTGTGTGTGTTGTAGAATGTAGCAGCTGTTGCTCCCTGAATTCTTGGTGTGGAGCTTGTCCCAGCAGAGGCTGGGAGTTGACCTCTCTCCCTAGTAATGCCACCTTAACATCCTAGACTGGATCTAGTCCCTGGTGCCCTTCTTAAAATCCTTCAACATGACATACTTCTGGTACTTCCTAGAAACCGCTGTTAACTGGGAAGGAAGTTCCCCACGATAGCCACCGGGGATTATCAAAACTCACCAGGAAATGGTTCTAAATTCTACTTGTTCTGTTCTACCAGGTAACCATGCACAGGAAACCTACTACTTGGTCTCTTTGGGATCCAGTGGGGCCAGGCAGTCAGCTTTGATCAACAGATTGTGGGAAATTTGTGAGCCAATAAGATACGTATCACTTTGGGGTTATAATATCGCCTACCTGAGGGAAACCGCCATTGCATCTGCATCCATACCCTGTAGTGGTGTTGGTAGCAGATGAGTAGTGAGCCTGCATCCTGGAAGAACGGGAAGGGACTAGCCACTCTAGCCACACCGTGGAAGAGGTTTGTTTGCATGAGGAATGGTATTTCAGATCCTTATGCCTTAATTGGTTACATTACCTGCAGTGACATTTCCCTGAGTCATGCAAGGTGGTCTGTATTAGAAAGAGAAGTGATGGGACAGAACAAAGCAGAGATACTCTTTCATATATTGATTCTAAAACAGATATGCAAATCATGCCAATCCTTTTCAGGCTCTAAAAAAATCTGTATATTCCCAAAGACATCTTACTTTTTTTTTTTTTTTAAGAAAAAGAGTGAAAGATAGATCAGTCTGTCATGCAAACCGCAGTTGGATCCCCAGCAACCATATAAAAAAGCTAAGCGTGGCCATGGCTCCTTGTTCAGTTGTGTATAACTCTGCCTTCCTGTTCAACTGTAGAGAACAAACATATGCTGAACTTTTGGTGCTATGGCTTCTCCATCAGGGAGCCCAGAGCTCCTCATTCCCTGCTTTTCTGTGTTCCTGTGTCTTAGTCACTGTCCCATTGCTGTGAAAGAGACACAATTGACAAAGTGACTCTTATGAAAGAGAGCATCTGGTTGGGAGCTTGTTTACAGTTTCAGAGGCTTAGTCCATAGCAGAGAACACGGTGGTACACATGGCACTGGACCAGTAGCTGAGAGCTACATCCTGATCCACGGACGGGTAAGAGCTGACACTGCCTGGCTTGGACTTTTGAAACCTCAAAGTCACCAGTGACATACACCTCCCCTGACAAAACCACACCTACTCCATCAAGGCCACACCTCCTAGTCCTTCTACTCCTTTCAAATAGTGTCATGCCCCGGTGACTAAGCCTTCAACTATATGAGCCTATGGGGGCCATTCTTACTCGAACCACCACACAACTATGTATCACAGACTGCCCAAGCTGACACATGATACTATTCTCCTCTATCTGCTATCAACCAGATACTACCCTAAGTCACAGTCAATTGTCAAACAGGGACAATAGCAAAGTAAGGTTCTGCCTAGCATGGTGCAGCTGATGCCTTGAGAGCAACCCAAAACAAACTCACTCCAGAAGAGAAGGCCATCTTTGGGCAGGCTGTGACACACAGTTGTGTGGACAAACACTAGGCTAGATGTTGCTGTGAAGGCAATTCATAGATGTGGATAAAACTGATACTTAAAAATTAATTTAGCTATAATTGCCTTTCGAAGATGACTTCAAGTATGTACCTTGAAATTATAGTGGCACTCATCCAGTCAGCCCAAGGTCTTAAGGACAATCTAGGTTCCCTGAGGACAGAGACATTTTGCCTCAAATTAAATGACACACCCTGCCTCAGTTTCCTGTTTGTTTGTTTGTTGGCCTGCCCCATGGATTTCAAACCTGCCTCACAGGTTTTGGACTTCCCAGTAATTAAGTGCACTGATTTCTTAGAATAAAGAAGCTAGCGATTCCTTTTCTACCGACCAATCAATCTATACATCCATCTCCTACAGACTCGATTTCTCTGGGATTCTTGGCTGATACAAACAAGTAATTTTCTTTATATTCTTTATATTAAACATTGAAGTTTAGGGGCCCGGTTAACTTGATATTACAGTGAAAGCGATGGTAAGGATGTGGTTAGAAACACAGCTACTCCTGCCAATTTTACAAAGACACCCTAAAGCAATGACACTTTTGTTAAGTTTACAGAAAGCATCTGATGAAATTTGTATATCAAAACGTATGGGAAATTCCTCATGCTGTGGACTGGAAAAAATTGAGCCTTCTGTTATGAATGACCATAGTTTGAGTTTTATAGAATGATAAGTTGTTGGAACTGGAAAGAAACTCTAAGAGTCTTTTCACCATATTCCCCATTTCCCTCAAGCTGAGAGATACTGGGGGACTTGCCTGGCTCAGAGGGCTGGGCTGACATTAGGACTCCGGCCTCTTGTCCCCTGTGTTACAGTGATAATCAGGATGATGTACTGGGATTGGCTGAGCCAAAAGCTCATGCTCACCTAGCCTCAGGGTGCTGCCTGCCAGAACACCACAGTCTACTTTATGAGCTGCTGCAAGTCAGTGGGTACTGCCAATGAAGGAGACATCATGGACAAAGACCTTTTGGTGTCCCCTGGACTTATCTCTTAAACCTAATGGAGGGGACAGTGAACAGAGAGCAGAGTGAAAGAATGCCTGCTGTGTTCCAGCTCTGCATTCTGGAACGCAGCTGTGGTGAGGAGCGACAGTCCAGTGAAGGTTAGTTCACTCAACAAATGCACTTAGCGCCAGCTGGTGGAAGACAGTACTACCTGTTTCACAAACTACACAGGGGACTTCAGGACAAAGAGCTAGAAATGTTTGTTGACACAAGTCCAAGACTGCCCATGGTTTGCCCTCAGCAGCTCACAAGGCTGGTGGATTGCATCTCTGGGAAAACAGTCCTGAGTGCAGAGGGCTGTATTCCCACCTCTGTCTACCTCCTGAAGACAGCCAGCTGTGTCTCAGGACAAAAGCAGCAAGGTGGAAGGGAACAGGTTAAAAACTGAACTGGTTTTCAAACACTCACGGATGTAAAAACACAGCATCCATATTTCACTTCACAGGGTGAACGCCCGCCTGGTTTTACAAGGGGAGGCCAGCCTCTTGCTATCAAGCCCACATGTGACAGAGGCAGCTGAGAGTGTCACCTATGAAGAGGAGTTTGGATCATTGCTGGGGTATTCCTAGGTTTCAGGAGAGGTCTGAAGGTTCTTGGAAGCTGAACAATAGGACCTGAAAATTAGGGCTGGGGATGTCCTGAAGAGAGCTGACATCACCTCAAACGCATGAGGCACACAGGGTGCTTAGGAAACCTGGCTAACACACTGGAATCCAGAGCCTGATGAAATACAGAAATGTCCTAAAGCAGCTGCAGAAAATGGGAAAACCAGGATAACCGCTAAACTTACTGTGCAAACAACCTCAAGACAGCCCAGCAGCAAGGCTAGATCATGCTGGAGTATTTTTGGATAGTACCTTTGATAATATGCAATTATAAGGCATCTGACCTTTCAATTTTATTTTACTGAAAACCACAGCCACTAGATAATTCTGCATTAGTTTTGTGGCTTGAATTTCATCTGGAGAGCACTGATGTATAAAAAAGTGGAGTCTGATCCCGGCTCCTCATCACCTAGCTACTGGCCACCAGGACCAGCTCATCGACTCAAATCTTTTATAAAATAAGATAGCTGAAAAATGTCATCCATATCTACTAGCAGATTGGCATCCTCATTTTTCCCCCTAGTTTTTTTTTTTTTTTTCTTCAAGAAACAAGTCCTTCCCATATGGCTGAACAGGTTGCAAACTGCACAAGAATGACACATCCAAGGGACAGGGTGCTGTTCATACCACAGATATTGCAGATTTGTTTATTTTTCACTGTCGTATCCTGGCACATGGCAGTGAGAGTCTTGTTCTGACAAGATGGGTATATTACAATGAGCTTCTAAAACAGGAGGGACCATGGCACATGGATGAGGGACATGCCACTTTCTGACTCACACAAAAACTGTAGCGGGATTGTTGGCCCTGGCGGAACCCTGAGGCTTGCTTGCTTCTTCTCTAATGAGCTGCCTTCTTGTTTGGCCTTTATCCCTGCCAGAGGCCTGGTGTACACAGAGGAAGGGCTTCAATGAGCACACCGCGAAGCCTCGATCGTCCAAAGCACCACCGGCTACCGTGTGCGAGGGACCTGATAACCAGCCAGCTCCAGGCTCGGGGCTGGCCCAGGATGGTCCACTTACCTTTTCATTTTTCTTGTCATCTGGCTTGTACCCTGTGTTGATGGGGCTGGGTATGGACAGGCCACTGATGGGTGTCCCTCCGGCCTCCCCACTGAGGCTGGCAGCGCTGACATTGGGAGGTGTGATGGCTGATGCTGCTGACGGGGAAGGAATGGCTGTCCGGGGACACATCTGCGTCGTCGGGGGCTGCTGGCTGTGCTGTGGGGACACCACGGAGCGGGGTCGGAGGCTGGTGGCGGGCAGGCGGGATGGAGACGTCTGAGTGCGCAGGGGCGACACGGTGGCGGTTGGTCGGTCCAGGGCCTGGGCTGAGGGATGGGCAGCTGGAGAGATGATGGAATGACAGATTAGCACGTAAGGCCATGCGATGACAGTGCATGCTCTTCTCGGGCTTGGCCTATGACCTCTGAGGGCTCTGAATCCTCCAGACTTGGCTACCTTCGATAGAGGAGAAGCTGACATTGATTGTCTTTACTCTGACTCAGCACAGTCCTTATCTGAAGCATCCCAGGGCATGCCAGGCCATATTAACCCATGAGTGTCTCCTCATATTTTTTATCACACTTACTGTAATGATTTTCTTACCACCAAAACTTGTATTATTCCTGGCTTCAGAAATATGAGAAAAATGCACAACATAAGTAATATCCTCAGGCTCCAACATGCCACGACTATAAAATGCACTTGGGAATCTTAACATGTCTGTAGGTTAGAGGCCTCTCCACACCACACTCCAGGCTTTTGACTGTAAGCTGGCCCTTCCTCTGACACCGGCTAGGTCTGACATCTGCTGTGGTGTCTTAAGGCTACTGGAGATCCTGTATATATAAGGCAATATAGAAAAAGGCTTGGGGTATGGGTTTCTTTAAAGTAATTATTTGAGTTTTCAGGGGGGTGGGAACCTAGCGTTTGAACACCCTGGACAATACACCTCATATCCTGAGGGAAAGGCCCAGTGATTATGCAAGATCAATGAAGCCACTGAGGTCATTCATCACTCTGTGACTCTTGACTAGGACCATGGGCTCCTAGGCTTTGCCTCCTTCCAGAACCCTCCTTTACCCCAACCTATCAGTCCTTTGAGAGGAAGTGACGGCAGCCAGCCCAAAGGCATTGCCTTGGAGCCCCAGAAACTCTTGTCTCTAGGGCTGCTCAGGGCATCCCATGCAGCCTCATGTGCTGCCTTCTAGAAAGATAGATCCAGTCAATGAAGATGCGCAGTGTGACCACCATCTGAAATTTTGAATTGTCTCCTCCTATAGATACTTAGCACCACTTACCAGTCTATATAGTTCATTCATTTATCATCATATGTCAGTTGTTCCTTGTCTCTCAATTACACTGTCAGCTCAGCTCTGGGAGGCTGGGGACAATGGCTGTTTGATTCACTAATATAATACATTCCACATCCCTGGAATGGTGCCAGGCATGTAGAAGGGACTTAATATAGTTTTTAATGAATGAGTGATTACTTGAGAAGAGAGAACTCCCAGCTGAAGCATCACCAATCATTTCATAGAAATTAATCATTAGAGAAGAAAAAAAGGTGTCCAACAATACAGGCATGGCTCATTGCACAGGCTGCCTGGATTCTGACTCACCAGTGATCCTATTAGTTAGCAATGCCAAAGCAGATGCATAGTCTTTGAAAACTGAAACCTGCAGTAAAGTCTGGAAGAGAACACACCTTCCCAAGGCTGGTCCTCCTCCCTTCTGGTCTGTTGATCTTTGGTTTGCACTTTGGTGGCGCCAGGGTCTTTTCACTAACAACAGTCCTCCCCACTCAACTCCCTGATCTGTCCCCAGTACCTGGAATCACCCTGGAACTCATCCCGTTCTGGAATATTCTCTGTGACTATGCTTTTGACGCTTCTGTCTTTGGTCACTCTATTTTCTGTCTAGAAAGCCCCATCATGAGCAGTGTGAGCACCCCAATCCACCCTCTAGCTGATGCTGCTCTTTGAACCCGTGCATCTCTGTCCTGTTATCCTGGCATATCCCTTTGTACAAGCACAATATGAAATTTATACACTCCACAGTCCATGCTACCCACATAGTTTTCTTTTCCCAAATTTAAAACCAGATGTCTTTCCTATCTGGCTGTGTCTGACCTAACGGACATTTCATTTCCTCCCCGCACAGCTCCTGCTTTTTCTTTTCCTTCTTTGGTGGATTTTATTCCTTGGAAGCCCTTCCCCTGCCCCTCTATGTCTGTCTGTGTCTGATTTCTTCATTTCCTGGTTACTTTTTATGTGTTAGTTCCCCTCCTGTGCTTTGGAGTCTTAGTGAGCCAATTCACCCCCAACTGTTTTCTCCAGATGAGGTGCCCACCCTGGGTCTTCCAACTAGTTCTGTGGCTCTTCTTTGTGTACAGTTTCTTCCAAATTGAAACATTTTCTCTCAGAGGGACACAGGGAAACTTGTTTTTGTATTATTTACTCAAGAAGTAAACAAGGCCTCCAAGTCTCAGAAAACCGAAACTTAAAAGGTTCATAAGGCCCAGGCAGCCAGTAGGTCACATGAGCAGTATGGTGGGGCAGAAGAGACTCTTGGATGGACTGCGCAGGGAGCTGCAATCGTTCAGAGCTCTGGAGTCCTTCACCCATGCTTGGGGCTTTTTGTGATGTAACTGCTATGGAGTCATTCGTGTGCCTGTAAGTAACCCCTCACCCGTGCTTTGTTAAGTATGCCCAGTAAGTTAATTTGTTCGCCAAGTTTAACGTTGAACTGCCCTTGGTGTTTGTTATTTAGGGTTGGAGAGGAGGGGCGGGGAGTTCAAGGGAATCCAACTCTCCTCCAGTCAGTAGGTAGTGAATACTGCAGTGGGGCACTGTGGTACTTGACTTTAATCCCAGCACTTGAGAGGCAAAGGCAGCCTGAGTTCTGTGAGCCAGAGATCAGCTACATAGGGAGCTCCAGGCCTGCCAGGGCTACATATGAGACCCTTTCTCAACAGAACAAAACATCCCCAGCAAACCAACAAACACTGCAGGAAGAAGGCAGAATGGTTTGGGCGGGTCTAAAATAGTTATGATCCTCCGAGGGAAAGCACAACCTGTTCGTTCTTATACAGTCAGTTCTAAGAGAGAATAGGCTGGTCCAAGGTCAGCTGATATCACCTAAGAGACTAACCAAGAAATAAACAAATCTGTGCATGTTCAATCCGGATGCTTTTCCCCTTAAATCTTTTTGATTTGTTACTATTGGACTCACAGCTCTGGAGGGTGGACCCTATATAGAAATACAATTTTTTTTTGTATAATGAATTTTGTATTTTGCAATGCTGAATTCATTTTTAAATTGTAGGGGTGTGTGTGTGTGTGCGAGAGCGCACACGCACGTGCCCACAAATGCACATTCGAATTCCTTAGGGTTTTTTGTCTAAGATCCTTGTGTCTACAACTGGAAGTTTCACTCCTTCCCCCCCTATCTGATACCTTTCCATTCCATGCCAGCAAGGACTTCCAGAGCAGAACTGAACAGAACTGAACAGAAGCAAGGGGCCGTCTTTCTTCTCTAAGGAAAGCATCTGGCTCTCACACCAGGTGTGAGGGCAGCATCTGTGTGTTCTCATAGAGACAGTAAGGAAAGCGTCCAGCTCTCACCACCCAGCCCGAGAGCAGCAGCATTTGTGTATTCTCTCAGAGGCTTTCATCACTCAGGGTGCACTGCGCCCTCTCATTTTCTAAAGTTCCTTAAATAAGGAGGAGATACTGGGTTCTGGGAAGTACTTTTTTGTTTTTGAGATAATCACATTATTTTGGTCATTATTGAGATGAAGTACATAAATTGTTCATGTTAATCCAGCCTTGCACTCCTGGGATAACCCCACGTGGGGTACTGCCCTTCCCATTTGCTGCCCAATTAAATATGGTCTGTGATCTTATCATCTTATAATTTTTTAAAATTAAAGCAACACTGGCTTTATGGAAAAGAACAAGAAATATTGCCCTCCCCCTCAATTTTCTAGGCAAGTCCAGAAAGTTGTTTTATTACTGCCCTTCTGTTTTATATTTGAATTTAAATGTTATAATTTCTCCAATGAAGTCACATATCCCCAGAACTTCCTTTGTGGGTTTTAAAACTAGAAACTCAGTTTCTTTTGTAGATACAGGCCTGTTCAAGCTATATCTTGATGAATATGTCCAATGATTTATGACTTTAAGGACTATGTGAATATGTCTGTTTCATCTATCAAGTGAACTTATGCACACAATGATTTTACAAAAACTTCTTATTATCTGGTAGACTCCAAAATGATGCCACTTATGTTCTTTCTGGTGATGTTGACGTTCATGTTTTTCTCTTTTTACTTAGTGCAGGTGGCTGGAGGTTTATTAATTTGATTATTGACCTTCTCAAATGACTTTCTTTTAACTTAGTCAATTTTTTTTTTTTCGAGACAGGGTTTCTTCTGTGTAGCCTTGGAGCCTATCCTGACACTTGCTCTAGAGACCAGGCTGGCCTCGAACTCAGAGAGATCTGCCTGCCTCTGCCTCCCGAGTGCTGGGATTAAAGGCATGCGCCACCAACGCCCAGCTAGCTTAGTCAATTTTACTACCACTTCTGTTTCACTCTACCGATTTCTTTCCACTCCCTTGCAGTTCATCACTCCACTTAGCCTAGAGGCTATTATGTGGGTAAACTTCTATGTTTCCTCTCCTAGATACGCCATGCTGTAAATTCCCTCTCAAAGATTGCACTGGCTGCACCGTACACATTTTTGATATGTGTGTTCCTAGTTATTCGTCTCAAAATGGTTTCTACTTTTATTTCTTCCTTGACCCATTGATCACTTGAAGTATGTTATGTTTTCAAACAATTATTTGTCATACTGGTTTCCAAGTCAACTCCACTGTGGTTAGGGATGTAGTCTGTATGACCCAAGTCCCTTTACATGTACTGAGATTTTTACATATCATGGCCCAGCTCTGGGTTAACACGGCAATGTTATGTGTTCACTTGAAAATAATGTGTATTTTGATGTTGACAGGTAGGATATTCACTAAAAGCTAATTAAATTAAGTGGTTATGGCTGTACTAATGATCTATACTATTACCCATAGTTGATACAATTTTGAGAGCGACTGCAATCTTACGTTTGTGGATTTGTCTATTTCTGTCAGCAGCTGTATCTGTTGTTGTTTATGTATTTTTGAGGCTTTATACATTGGTGCATCAATACTAAGAATTTTTATGCCATCTTACTGAGCACAGACTTTGCTTTTATGTAGTTGTCATTATCCCTAATGATTCATGGCTATAAATTCTCCTGTCTGACATTAGTAGATCAATTTTCTTTCAATTAATATTAATATTAGCATGGCACATTCCATCCTCATTACTGACAGAATCTATATTTGCATATTGTTCCACTAGCTATAATTGACTTACAACTTCCAAGTCAATGCCTTTGGTCCTCTCCTGGCCATTTTTGAAATGTGAAACCATAGTAAACTATTTAAGCTGCCTGGCATGCATCTTCCTAGGAGTTTGGCTGAGGTGACTCTGTCCTTTTGTCTTAGCTCTCAAGCAGAGGCGATAGGAGGATGGAGCCATGATGGACAGAGATTTGAATCTCACCTCTGGCAGCTGAGGGTGGGGCTTCCTTAGGTCTGTCACCTCTTTTTCTCTTCAATAAAATAAGGAGCATGGAAACATTTATGGTGAGGCTGTCATCTCCATGAGATAGGTATCTACATATGTGTACCTGAGTACACACTCACTGTTTGATCCATGAGATACACAGCTTCAGTCATGCAGTGCCCATGCCACAAGTGGCAGGAACATGTAGCTCCTGTCCTCTCCTTTTAGTCCTGACTGTGACCTTCAAGTAGGAAAGTGCATTTCTTGTTCATAGCACAAGTTGGTTTTTTTTTTTTTTTTTTTTTTTCCCGAGACAGGGTTTCTCTGTGTAGCTTTGGAGCCTATCCTGGCACTTGCTGTGGAGACCAGGCTGGCCTGGAACTCACAGAGATCTGCCTGCCTCTGCCTCCTGAGTGCTGGGATTAAAGGCATATGCCACCAACGCCCAGATTTTATTTATTTATTATTTTTTGGTATTGTTTTTGTTTGCTTGCTTTTAACAAAATCTGAGAGCACAATCCCAGCTCTATATGGTCTATTTAGGCCATTTACTTTTAATGTGATATTTGTATGATTAAGTTTAAGCCTATCACTGTACTATACCTTTCCTCTTTTATCTATGTATTCTTTATTTCCTTCTGCTATTTCTGTCTTTCTTTGGGACCAACTGAATGTTTATACAATATGATTTGTCTCCTTTACTGTAATGTTCTGTTTCTATGTGGAATGGCTGCTTACATCTTTCTGTTATCTCAGCCTTTCACCAGCTGTCAGGGGTCATGGCAAAAGTAACCTTGGACCTGTAAGAGACTTGGCAGAAGCTGCCAGTATAACCCATTATAATTAAAAGAATAGCTACCTTCAATCCTTTCCTCCCTGATACATAACATCTGGGCTCATGAAGTAGCTTATAGAAAGAAAGATACATTTCTTGGTCAGGTCACCTAGCAACCCTCCCCCCCTTCCTAACCCACTATCTAACACCTGCACCCTGCGACCTTGGTAACCTCCTGCACTCTCAAGGACTCACGCACAGGGATATTCCTCAGCCTGGTTATCAGGCTAGCAGCCTCAAACGACCTCTCCCTTCCTGCCAAGCTCCCCCGCTTGGCACCCCTATATAAAGTCCCTGTGAAAAATAAAAATTTGCAGCTTGATCAGAAACCTGTCTTGCTGTCGTTCCTTGTTCTCCCTGACCCTATCGGTCTAGGTTCTTTGGTGACTGCAGCACATCGGTGTGTGAGCTGGTATGGTACTCCACAGGTTGGGGTAACCAATGGCCTCTCACCAGCCATCATACAGCTCTTTTCCAACACAACAGAAGAGCTGACAGCAGGATGTACCACTTCCCTTCTCCCCTGACTTTTATTTGTTATAGATTTTAATTTTATATGAGTTTAAATCCCATACGATATTGTCTTGATTGTACTTAAACTGTCCGTTGTATTTTAAAGATATTTAAATAAGGAAGAAACCTTATAATTTTATTTAAGTAATTACTATTTCCAGTGCTTTTCATTACTCTGCAATGTGGATCTCTATACTTCCAATTTCTTTTGAACAAACTTTGAACAATTCTGTAGCTCTGTTTCTAACAAGATATGGAAGTTTCACTGTATCTGAATGATTTTTTACTTTTGTTTTTACTTTTTAAAAAGATCACTTTTTTGTGGGTATAGAACCAAAGATTGATGAACACATTTCTTTCAGTTTTTCACTGCTTCCTCGCTTGGTTTCTTTACACGATACCTACAACGTTCCGACCTTTATTGCTACTGACATACTATTTCTCTGGCTATTTTTAAGATTTTATTTATCATTGATTTTTGAACAATTTGATTATGATTTGCCTTGCTGCAGTTTTTTTTTTAAAGCTTCTTCTGTTTCAGAGTTCACTAACTGCTTGAAGAAATGAATTAATAATTTTCATCAAACACAGCAACTTTGGTCACCGTTCATTCAAATTATACTTCTATCCGGCCTGTTTGTCCTTTGACAGTTCAAATTATATACGTACCGGGTCGTTAAGGTGGTCCCACTGTTCACTGACACTCTTGTTAACTTTTATGATTTTAATTTTTTTTGAGAATTACATGGATAAGTACTATATTTACATCATATCCACCCCTTCCTAATCCTCCTCCTCCAACTATGGCCCTCTTTCAAAATCAACACTTATTTAATTCTCTCTCTCTCTCTCTCTCTCTCTCTCTCTCTCTCACACACACACACACACACACACACTCACTCCATTTAGTGGCTGACCAAATGGGATCAGATAACCTATCAGGGTCCTTATCCCTGGAGATTTCTCTCTCAGCAGCCATAATTGCCTGTAAGTCTTCATCGAGGAGCGGGGCCTTGTCAACTGGTGCTGTCATTGTGTATGTGTGTTTAGGCAATCATAATGCTGAGATTTGACAGCTGCAGCCTCCCTGTCATATATCCAAGACAGCAATAAGAATCCTTCCACCTCCTCTTCTAACAATGTTCTCTGAGCCTTAGGTGTAGGAGTTGTGTCCCAGATATAATAACTGGGGTTAGGCACCCCACAGCCACTTACTCTCTACAATGTAATTAGGTATCTGTATATGGTTTCCATCTGCTATAAACAGAAGCTTCTTTGATGACGGGCGAGAGCTACATGTCCACGCGGGTCAAAAGATCAGTACTTAGACTGAGTAAGAAATTATACTGGTTTAGGAAGGTGGGTGGCAGTAGATTCTCCTCTAACACCCATGATCTCATTAGCTACTGGTTAGGTTCATAGTACTAGGCATGGATTCCCTCCTACAGAGCAAGTCCTAAGTCCAGCGAGATGGTTGGCGGTTACTCCCAAGCTATAAGTGCCACTAAGGCATCACTGGGGACATCTTGTTGTGATGCCTCATAGGAGTTATAGCTAGGAAGGACTACTAACGGCTTTGCTCTCGGCAGCTTGCACAGCACCTTTACATTCTATGAGAGCTGGTCTTCAGGGAGACTTCCAGGTCAGATCAAGGTCAGCTCCTCTGACTTGTGTGGTGTCTTTAGCAACAAGGTTTTTTTTTGTTTTTTTTTTTTTTAAATCTTCAAGTTCTGTGAGGCAACCAAGGGCAATGGCAACAGCTTATGCAGTTTTAGGAGTTTCTTTGAACTCTTCTGACTGACAACTCTGAGAGGTTTTCTGACCAGCAACTTAAAGGGAGGATTTCCATACCTGGTACTGGGAATTTTGTTAGATAATCTATTATTCATTACCGCTTCAAGTGGCATAAATTCATTTTATACATACATATATATGTATATATATGTGTGTGTTTGTGTGTGTACATATATATATATATATACATATATATATATTATATGTGTATTTTGAAGTAAGTTCATAAAATACTGTTTCCCTATGGCTTTCTCAAACATTCTTATTGTAATTTACACCTATCCCTTCCTTATTCCCAGCGAGCACCACCACTGTTGTTTTTCCCATTTCCCCTTTCATGGTGCCTGTCCTGCTAATCCCATCCCTAGAGCTCCTCGCATCACCATGGTCCCTCCAGGTATGATATTATGATATTCATGCCTAAGGATTTGGAACCATGGACCACAGATGAGGGAGAATATTCAGTGTTTATCTTTCTGGGGCTGGATTACCTCACTCAACATAATATTTTCAAGTTCTATCCATTTCCCTCCAGATTTCATTCTATAGAATTCCATTACATATGTACCATATTTTCTTTATCCACTCACCAGCCGAAGGACATTTAGGTTGTTTCCACTTCCTGGCTATTGTGAAAAGAGCATCAGTGAAGATGGCTGAGCCAAGTATCTGTGAAGCAGGATGCTAAATCCTTTGGACATATACCAAGGAGTGGTACAGCTCTGTCATATGGGACATTAACTTACAGCTTTTTGAGAATTCTTCACGCCCATTTCCACACTGCCTGACTAGTTTTCAATTCCACTAACAGCAAATGAGTAACCCCCTTCCCCCACATCATCTCCAGCGTTTGTTATTGGCTGTATTCTTGATCTCAGCTACTCTGACTAGAGTAAGATGAAATGTCAAAGTAGTTTTAATTTGTATTTCCCTAACTGCTATGCTTGTTGAACACCTCCTAAGGTGTATCTTAGGCATTTTTATTTATGCTTTTGAGAATTCTCTGTTCATTCCATAGTTCATTTTTAACTGGGTCATCTGTTTTCTTGGCTTTTTTTTTTTTTTTTTTTTTGTATATTCTGGGGCACGAACTCTCCATCAGATCTATTGCTGGCAATGATTCTTTCCCACTCTGTGGGCTTCTACTACACTTGATTGTTTTCTTTACAGCATTTAAAAATCGCTTTTTATCTGTTTCAATTTTTTATAGTTTCTATAGCAACACCATCAATTCATTAATATTTTTGTTTAGCACTATCTAATGCCATTGCACTGTTTTTATTCTAGAAGTTTAATTTTATTCTTGTATTTTCCAGTCTCAGCTTTATGAATGTATAGAATGTAGCTCTATCTGTTTCAATGTCTTCAAACTCGCATATTTCAAAAGCCTGGTTGATTACCAATTGGCTGGTTCCGGGCTGTATCCTCTGGCTTGTTTATACAGCTAGTGGGTCTCTCCCCTGCATATTCAGCATGTTGATTTCTATGTTTTTAAAGAGGGGAGGTATTTCTGTATACCAATAAATGTCCCTGAGTGTAGTCTGTTGTATGTTTAAATGAACTGGAAGCAGTCTGAGCCTTTTGATCCTGGCTTTCCCTGTGTATTGAAACTGGAGCTGTGCTCAGTTCCCACAGAGGCCAAGTCCACTGATCTTGCAAATGTGTGGTGGTTCATTCTTCCCCCAGTCTGATTGGGAAAGCAGGCACTCGGGCCCTATTTCCAGTATGTGCATGTTCTGGGTACCATTTGTGCCAGCCCTTTTTTCCTTTCTTTTCTTGGCATCGGTAATGTGTCCAGACGCCTATGTGGATTAGTTCCCAGCAGCACACAGGGCTTTCTCTGTGCAGCTCTCTCCTCCAATCTCACTGATGTCATGCCCTGTGAGGCTCCACCTGACTGCCCTCCTGTGCCACGGTCACTTTCTTCATGGAGCACTGTCATGGGTTGTCTAATGTCTAGGGTCTCAAAAGCTGCTGCCATATATATTTGTCTGATATTTCAGTAGCTCTGAGTGGGAGGGTAAATTCAATCCTTATTACTTGAGTTTAATACTTCCAGTCTTCATCTGCTATCTAAAACGCGGCAGTGTCCTTCCCCTTCAGATAAAAACCCAGACTCCTTGACGCCACTGAACGCACCTTTGTGACATATGCCTGCTTGCTTTACTGCCCGCTACAGCCTTTCTCACTTTCCCAATGCACTAGGTCTCTGCATACGCCCTGTCTCTGTCTGGACATTCCCTCTCCATCTACCCTTACAAGCTGAGTTCTATCAGTCCTTCAGATTTAATGTTTGTTTCTGCAGAGCAATTGCCCACCCACACTGGACGACTACTCACAAACCTTGATCCCCAAACAAACTGAATGAAATGACCCTGAAGAGGAGCTATTTTCTTTTTCACTGCCATGTCTTTGCCCAGGCTGGGTCCGCCTGCTGAACACTGCCCACCCTGTTTACCTACATAGTACCTATCTGCCTTTGCCCTGGCTGGTCCTCCTGCCTGAACACTTATTACCCTGTCTGCCTACACAGCACCTACCTGCTTTTGAAGGGTCCAGGGATTATGACCTCTTGAAAACTTTGCCTGAACTTTTCCCCACCCCTCCCTCCTTTCTTCTGGGTTTGAATGAATGAATTGTCCCTCTTCATGTTTCCTTAACATCTCACCCATGGTATTTTCAAACTACTGTAGGAACTTGTGTTCTGCCCCCTCTTGTAACCAGGCAGTGATAGGGTCTGTTGTGTCTCCTCTGTCTTCTTCCAATCCCCATGAGGTCCTGTGTCTATACCTAGTCCTTTCCTGGGTGCTGATTTTTGTCTGTTTTGCTTTCTGCCATTTATTCTTGATGAAGAGATGTCTGTATGGGGCTCCCATCCATGTAAAGTACTAACATGGGGACATAAAGAACATGGGCACTATGCAGGGGATTCTCTGCCCTTGCAAAAGGGAGGTACATTAAGTATAGTAAGGGAGGTACTATCATATTGAACGCTACGGCCAATGCAATTAAACCTTTGTCAAACAGCCCTCCTTGGGCTCCAGATGAGAACATTGTTGAAACGCCTCCCGACTCAGGACTAGGAACTGCTGAAATGGGCCATTACTGCAGTGAACAATCCATTACTTGCACTGTCAACAGCGTTTTCGTCTCTCTAAATGCAGAACAAAGTGGGAAATGCTGTGGGAACCTAGTGGCATTTAATGTACCGATATGCCTTGGTAGGAGCCATTCTTTCACCTGGCCATGACAACAGCACAATGGCATACGGACAAGCATTAGGTTAGAGCACTGGGGGAGCCACTTAGCCATCCCATGTCTCACTCTCCTCACATGTAAAATGAAACCGATAGAAGAGAATGCTTGTCACACCATCGTGGTTGCTATGGTGATGGACTGTGCACAGTGTTACGCTGCCCCGAGCCAAACCAATTTCTTTTGATAGTGCTTGTCATTGTATGCAGGAGTAATGACTGGCAGGGCTTCGTTTTCTTTTTGAATTGGGAAAGCCTCTAGTGAGGCTTGGTGTGGAAAGGCCATTATTCTGGCTACTTGGTGCAGATAACCCATGACTGCTGTGCCAACAGGGCCACTCAGCTTAGACACGCTTCTGGCATGCTGGCTGGGCTGAATGAATGGTGAGACAGTTGTAACCACAAGAATGGTAGCACCCTCTAGTTCAGCATTTTTCGAGTTCAGCGTCTTGGAATGCCAATCAGTCTGGAAGCTCAGTTGAAAATGATTATCCAGACACACCAGCTGTATCTCTAACTTGAGGGTACCAAGGGACCCTCAGTATAATGCTGTACACATTAGTGTAAGTGTGCATGGTTGGGGGGTTAGAGAAAGGGATAAGAGGGGTCTGGGAGAAGGTGAGATGGCTGCAGAACACTTGTGATGTACACATAGCCATGCTTTCAGGTTGCCAGAGGCTAAGGTTGCAAAATACAGGCTGGAATTTTGGCTAATATAAGCAAACAGGGACATTCACAATAGACTTGTGGTTTCTCCGGGTTACTGGAGGTGGGCTTAGGGTCTTTTCAATAGGGTAGTGCCTAGAAAACCTTGCTTGGTGCTAGTTCTGCTTCTTTGAGACATGGACCTTGCGGTGGTTTGAAAGAAAATGGCCCCCAAAGGGAGTGGCACTATTAGGAGTTGTGGCTTTATGGGAGTTAGGTATGTCCTTGTTAGAGGAAGTGTGTCACTCTGGAGGCAGGCTTTGAGGTCTCATATATGCTCAAGCCATGCCTAGTGTCTCAATTCACTTCTTGTTACCTGCCAATCAAGATGTAGGACTCTGAGCTCCAGCACCATGTCTTCCTGCATGCCACCATGTCCCACCATGATAATGGGCTAACCCTCTGAAAATGTAAGCCACCCCAATTAAATGTTTTTCGTAAGAGTTGCTGTGGTCATGGTGTCTCTTCACAGCAGTAGAAAGCCTAACTAAGACAGTCACCATCATAAAATTCACAAGAGCTTCACTCTGGACTCACTGATGATGTTGGATAATAGATATCCTGGTCCACCCTATTCTCACCGATGGTGTTATACATGGGGTACCAGCATCTACCCTGCACCCACTGAGGACACTAGGCACCACTAGTGATGGTGCATTAGAGTTCTGTCCTGTTGTCCCTTAAAACCAGAACGTTTGAATTATTCCATGTAGGGGATCTACATGGCTCCTTGTGTTTCCTTTTCTCAGTGAAAGCACTTACAGGAACATGTTTTCCCAGACCTGGTTCTGGCAGTACAGGAACATGTATCACTGTAGGGTCAAGTGCCTCTTCCCTACTAACAGAAGTCTGGGCCTGTGAAACTGCCTTCTACCATGTGTGGGGTATGTTTGTGAGACACAGAAAGAGATAGGGAGAGGCAAAGGGAGTGAGTGAGACAGACAGAGATATCTTTAATATAGGATATCAACTTTCAAATTGGAATATTTTTCCAAGGCAGCTAGCACACCCAGGGTCACCATGCCTGCTACATCTCTCAAAGCCATATGTCTGAACCTGGTTTGCCAACTTCCCATAAGTCACTTCCTCTGGGCCGGGGAGGAACCTGTCACACTCCCAAGGTAACTAGTTTCAGAATCTGGACTCTGGACTTGGTTCCTCCAGCTCCCGAGTCCATGCCTGGGGTTCCTATCTCAGACAGAACTACAGTGCCTCAGGAGCTGCTCATGCCCTCTGCCCATGCTGTGGGAGGGAATCAGACTCCTTGCAGCTGCTTACCATCTGTCTCTGGTTGGCTCCTGTTTTAGGCCCTGGCTCCACACATCAGGTCTCTTCCTTGTGTTAATCATGGCCTTTAGTAAAATGCTATACCCTGGGTTAAAGTCCCTCAGAGCACCCGCACAGACCTCAAATCTCATACTTCTTAGAACCTTTAGTGATGATTTCTGTTGCTGTTTCCCTTTGCATGTGTTAGACATTCTTTTCTTCTACAGACTAGCCAAGAGTTGTTGAGTGCATATTAATAGCATCTATACACAATCATCCTAGACAGTGAGCACACCCTATCTTCCCATTTTGCAGAAGGAAAAGTTGAGGCTCTAATGATGGTGGCACCTCCAGAATCTGAGTGCAGGTCTGTCTGCTGCTCAAACCTCCTGCCTTCAACTGGGCTGTGGCATATACTCTGCAGTTGTCTTTTATTAAGAGGGAGCTATCCCAAGACCACCTTTGTTTATCCCAAACCACACAGTTAATACTAATCGATATATTCTGGGATTTTTTTTTCTGTCCATTCATGCTTATGAAACCCTTTAACTTATAAAGCAGATGCATTGTGGGATCAACAACAGTAACTAGTAATAAAACACAACAGTTACTACAACCTCTGTAGTAGGTGATGTGAATGTGGTTCTCTCTCTATCTCCCTACCCCTCTCATTACACCATGCTTGCCTGGCTCACTGAACATGAGCATCTGTAACCACAAGAAAAATGGTTCTTGCAGACATCTGCATGAAGACACCGTCTCCCATGTCTCCTCTGATCATTCCTCTCCCTTCACCACGAGCATGCCCTTCCTCCTTCCACTGTTTGAATTCTTGGCTGTTTATTCTGGCAGTTTCCCTCCTCCCATCCTTTGCCACATGTCCCACCTTGACCTTGCCTCCACCAGAACCTGCAGCCCCCCCTCACCCCCCACCCCTGTCCCCAACCAAGATGGCATCAATTCCCCAAGGGACAGCTTGTTAATCTGCCAGTTAGTGAGTGAGAATCTGAGTAGGGATGGCATCCTGTCTAGGGAGCAGGCGTGACGACTGCAATGCTCTCAGAATGACCCACATCGACAGACCACAAGGAGTCGCCAGCCCTTCTTGCCCCATGTAAACCTCCACTTATGGGTGTGCAGGTAATATCTTTCCAAGTCTCAGGTCCTGTGGGTGTGTGAATGGATGGTAAATTTTGACAAAGTCCCTCCCCTCAACACACTCAGTCCCATCAGTAGAGACTGGAGAAAATACAAGCACAGAGCGTATGGTCTCACACACACAGGGAGATGCTTTCTGGAGCCCTCTAGTGACCATGGTCTGGGCAGCTCATCTACAAATGCTGTATCTCAGCTCCCAAGAACTCATGCTTTTTCCTCGTCTGTCCCTGGAGGAAAAGAGAGTTTCTTGGATGGTGGGGAAAGGAGGGAATAGAAACATTGGTTACACCCTCTCTGTGTGTTATTTTCACTGGGGAATGGCAATGTCACTGGCTATGCAGGGCCACGGTGATGTGACCTCCCGAAAGCATGTTGCCATTCAAGTAGTTGTTACTAGCCCCATGCTAAGCTTCCAAGCATGTCATTTATTTTCTTTGTCTCTTTACAGTCTACCCTATGGTTTCTTTTCCTCTCGTACCACCTCAGAGCAGAGTGGCTGGCCCTTCTGTTTCATCAGCCTCTGGGTTGATGATGCCATTCGCAATATGCTTTAGAAAAGAGCTGCTCTGGCCAGCACTACTCATCCAACCTCTCCTGTGAAATACTGCCTTCCAGGAAACCTTAATATGCCCAACGGCGTTACACCATCAGGAAAGGTATCAGGAGACACTTGGCCAATCTTGCTCACCCCTGGCATCTTCTTGCATGCCACAAGACAGTGTGCAAGTGTCTGTAAATCCTCTGTGCCCATTCAACCGCCATCTCAGGGCACCGGAGGATGGGTACATAAACTAGAGATCAGAGATTCCAGGTTATGGGAAGCAAACCTGACTCTTCCTCTCATGCTGGCTTGTGAGAGACCTCGCCCAAAAGAGATCTCATGCTCTGCATCCCAGGTGTCCCCTGGGAGTTTGTGTTCATACCTGTTGGGATGGTGGTACCCCCGGCTTGGCTGGCTGTTGGCTGAGCGGTGTGCCGAAGGCAGCCACCCATTGGTAGGGAGGTGGCTGGGTGCTGCATATGATCCTGCAGTGTGGTGAGAGGCAGAACAGGCCTGGTGGCAGTGGCTGGGCTGCTCAAACTGCCACCTCCAGGGTGCATAATGGTGGCCATCCCCTTGGCCAGTGGAGACCCTCCGAGTACATTATTCCAGGGTGACCCAGCCCCTCCTCCAGGAACCCTGGGGAAATAAACAGAACCAAGTGAGTGAGTGGGCTCAGGTAAATTCAAGCCACAGCAAAAACCAGCTCTGACCTACAGGCTCTGAGAGGTCAAGGTCAAGTGGTCCATGGAAATCCTAAGACAATATCAAACCAATGCTTTAGTTAAAGAATGCCCAGAGGTCAAGCTGAGCAGCAGGGTAGCCTTGGCTGTGCTTGGTGTTTCCTAACCAAGAGCTATGGGCTTCTTCTTCTTCTTCCTTTTTAAAAATATTTTATTTATTTATTTATTATGTATACAACATTCTGCTTCCATGTATATCTGCACACCAGAAGAGGGCACCGGATTTTATAATAGATGGTTGTGAGCCACCATGTGGTTGCTGGGAATTGAACTCAGGACCCCTGGAAGAACAGTCGGTGATCTTAACCTCTGAGCCATCACTCCAGCCCAAGCTATGGGCTTCTAAACACTACTAGAAAGACAGTGGACTCTCCCAAGACTGGTACTTTTGGAGCACGATAGGACATGATGGTGGCTTCTCTGAGACATGATTCTATCTTATTTTTGCCAGCCACTGAATATGGGCATAGGAACAATAATATACTCCCCCACCCCCGTGAAAACATCAGGGAACTTACAGTTTTATACCTGAGACAGACACTTTCACCTCAAAGCTCCCAGATGGAAGCCCTCTATATAAGATGAGCACAGCAGCGTTGGAACTGGCTTTTTAACCCTCTCTACACATGCATTTGCCTCGGCTCTGAGGCTCATGGGCTTCTGTGGTTTGTGATTAACAGGGATTAAAATGTACCAGGAGGCAAAGTCCAATTCCCATTCTTTTAGAATTTCTCTCTTGTGACAGCAGAAGGCACGATGGGAGAAGAGTGGTTCTGCTCAACACTGACATTTCCTGGGCCAGGTGCACTCTTATCTCCCCGTGGCCTAGGTGGGGACTTCCAAAGGAAGAGCCCTGCAACTCAGACTGTTTGTGTAGCAGCTGTAGGGAAGAAGAAGGGCCTTCCAGAAAGAGGGCCACCATTAAGGGATTACCGGCACTGTGGTCCTTCCCCATCCTCAGAGCTATTCTGAAATTTGTCTCCAGTGAATGAGTGGCCCTGCCAATGGGTCAGTCTACATCATGCATTTTAACCACTGTTGTAACCCCATGCTCGATCTTTACAAACCAAACAGATGAGACTCAAAGTATGGGTCTTGTATTTGTAAGGCTATGTTAACCAGGCTGAGGGCAATGGACTGCACACTAAGACCCCTTCTCTCGGGAGCAGCAGTCTGGGTAGGCATGCTCCAGCCAGCCCATACTTCTTTACCTCAAGCTCACACTTGTTCTTACAAGTGCCCTAGTGGCCAAGGTCAGACTTTCTTTTTGTTGTAAAAGCAAGCAAGGAAGCAAATAAATAAATAGACCCCAAGCAAACAATGAGAAAGAACCTCCTGAATGGCTTTTGTAGGTGACAGCTGTAAAACAGCTCAAATGTGTACTCTCAGGCTCAGACTACTTTGGCAACTTTGGTTCTGCACATGGAGCCTGTACATCCCTCTATCACCTGTCCTGAGGTTTCTGCAGGGTGGTTTTGGCAGTTTTCTAATTTGCAGTAAGGATGAGAGATGGTGTCAGTCTTGGGGCAGAGCCGTGAGGACAGCCCTCTGCTTCTCTAAATAAGATCAAAGCCAGCCTATCTATGTTGGGGTGTGTGGTGAGCCTGGTGGAGAAGCCCATGCCTCTGAGATACCGAGTGGGGGCTCCTGGCAATTCCTCTTCTTGAGGAGTTATAGAGGACACCAGGGACTCCCAGAGTTAGGCATGTCTGCTTTTTGTTCTCCTTGGCTCTGAGCTACTTCTTAAAAAACAAAACCAAACAAAACACCCAGCTGAAGACAGATGGGCTCAAGGGAAGTGGGACAAACTCCTAAGGCACACAAACTGAAGTGGCTCAGGTTGCCCAAAGAATTCTAGTTCATTCCAGCTAAGTCTTCCCATAGTTATGGCAGGATATGCGCAATCCTAACAACAGAATGTAATCAGAACTACCAGGTTTCGTTGATTTATTCAGCCTGCACTTATTGAGAACTTTGTATATATAAATGGCGTTCAATGAGCCCAGTGTACAAAACTGGAAATGGCTGCTGTGTCGAGGCCAGCAGGCTCTGCAGACTTATTCATGACCCATAATGAGCAGCACCCGCAGGCTTCAGACTGGGCCATGGGGTAAGGCTTTCCTTAGCAAGTGGACTTAAGACCGAGTTCACAAAAGGGATGGTAAATTTCACTAGGAAGTAGAAGAGGTCAGGAGACAGCATACTCAGTGTGTGTGAGGGACCCCTTCAGCTGGTCGCATTCCCTCCATCTCTATCTGAGGACCCCAGGCAGGAGCTTTGCCTGCATTTAGTAGGGACACATCAAAAGCACTGGTCCAGTTGCTCTGCACTAGTAAGGAGTCCCCAAGAAGCTTGCTGGGAACTGATGTCCTAAGCCTCCATCCCTTTGTCCATGCAGCATGATTTAGGGTACAGGAGTTTCCCGAAGGCCCCAAGCTTGCTCATGTTCCTTCCTGCTGATGGCTCCCCAAGTGAAGGATCTCTTACCACACACCTTCCTTGTCTATATAACCCTCTTTCTCCAAGACCCCAGGACAGCCCTTCCCCTCGGGCCTCTGAGCATCCTCCACGAAGTCCTGGCTGCAGACCACCCATGCCACCTAAGCCACAACGCTAGAAATGTATGTGTTCTTCCAGAAACTTTCTGAAGCTGCTTAGACAGGCAAGTATCAGAATGGCATTTTTCAGTCTTCTTCCAAAGATACTTAAAATGGTTTGTTGATATATCCACCAGTGTTGACACAGGCTGTTTTAAGGGGGTGCTGTGAGTCACACTCAAACAGCCAATCAGTGGGTCCCACAACACAATGGAAAAATGCGACAACTGTGGGCTTCCTCTTCAGTGAATTTTAGAAATCACTTTTCTTATTTTATAAAGTTATGTAATTGTGATTTGTTGAAATGCCAGAAAGCACAAGGAGGGAATTTAAAAAAAAAAAAAGTTTCTTATTAACAATCGTTACTCTAAGGCATGTATCACTTTCCTTTAAATGGCTGTGTGTGTTTTACACACACACACACACACACACACACACACACACACACACACACACACGCATTCTGTGCTCTTACTACAAATATATATGTGATGTCATATATTATACATGTGTACACATGTTATGGTCACATGGTACAAATGCAAACATATATGATATGCCTATAATGCATATATGCATATTTACATTATACCTATTCCATGCACTCATATGCCAGACACACTACATATACTTATATGCACTTACTGTATACATATCAAACTCTACATACATGTACACGTTGTGCACACACCAATGCGGGGCACACATTTTCATGCTTATAGATATCATAACTCTACTGTGAGCATGCACACGACCCATTCTCACTGCATACACACATACACGAGTACCTGTATGAGCATACATATTTGATAATCTCCTGCACATACTGTATAGACATGCGCACACACACTGGCCTTGTTTACAAGGGTGTACCCTGCAAGCTTTGCTCTCTGATGACCTTTGCAACCCCCACCGCAACTCAGCTGCTGTTGCTTACTCCAGCTCCTGCTCCCAAACTTATCCCCTGGTAGCCAGTGTTCACTGAGAAAGCCTAGCAAACCAAGCGTGGCAGAGGAGCCCCTCCCCAAAGGAACTCAAATGTCCCCACTGCTTCTGGACTGTGTAGCCAGTAGGGACCAGCTACAGTGTGGCCGCCAGGGTTTCTACAGGCTCTCACCTGGAGACGGGTGTCACATAGTTCCCGGGGAACACCCCTGAGACCCCGGTTTTTAGTGAAGCCCCCTTGAACCAGCCGTCCTGGCACTTCTCCAGCACGCGGTACATCTCACCCTTGCGCAACTCTAGTTCATCGTTCTTCTGGGGCTTGTATGCATAGAGAGCCAGGTACCTGTGAACAGAGGACAAGGACAAAGGGTCAGGGGACATCTTTGGGGTACATGTTAGATGACAGGGGAGGCACAGGACGGACAGAGCTCATCTTTAGATGAACCCCACCTAAAGAGTGGCTGATATCTGCAGGACACTATAATTCACAGAGAGTTCACATTACCCTTAACCCCACTCAATCCTACCACAAACCCAGGAGGGGGGAGAAGAAAACAAGTGTGGACTTGACGGGGCACAGTACTACCCTGGTCCACTGAATGGCCAGGCGATATGTGGGTGGAGTGTGGCACTTTTATTTTGTGTCACTGAAGGGAAGAAGCTCAACGAGGAAGAGTGATGCTCAGTTTCCAGGACACCTGCATCCTAGGCCTGGTCTGTGGACCTCACAATGTTTTTTTTTTCCTTTTCCCTAAGCTTCCTACAGTCTGGTATCTGAGCAAGAGGAACCTTAGGGAGGAACCTTAGGAGTAAAACTAGCTGTGTCTGGGTTTGTTTCAGTCTAGCTGGGCCTGGTTTTCCTGCAGGTTTCTCTAGTTAGCCTGAGCTAGAAGAGACCTCTCTAAGCTCCCTTCCAGAAAAGGCAGCGTCTGCACACTTAGCAGCATTTGCACTGTTACTAGTTATTTCATGTCTCTCTTTCTTATGAGCCTCGTTTGCGGACAAGGCTGAAGAAACTTCTTCAACCCTTTTGTTGATACACTAAGGATGTGCGAATCTCTTCCTTGCAACACTAGTGAGCACAGAATAACCTGGCAGAAGGGCTCCGCTGCCTCCTGGAGTCCAGGGAACAGCTGGGTTTGACTCTTAGAGGAAGCTGCATCAGATAATTGCTTGCAGTCCAGCCATGAAAGTTGATGAGAGCCTCAGTTCCAGAGCAGAGGACAGATGAGCCATCTCAGGAACTGTGTCCCAAGATGTGGGCTCAGGGGCATGACTGAGCTGTCCTGGGGCTGCAGGTTCCCAGAGCTCCTATATGGCAGTATCTGGGGCTGCTAAATCCCCAGCATCCCTCCAGCACTCCTGACTCTGCAAAGGGCCTTCAGATGAAGCAGAAGCAGAAACAAACAGCTCTCTAGAATTCATGGAAGGACAGGAGGCCCGAGGAGGAGTCTAGAACAAAGTGAGGGTCCCATGGTGACCAAAGGTCTCCCCATCTTCTGATCAAATCTGTCCCCTTCGCAACCTGTTGATCTGTAAGCATGCTGGATCTACTTAGTGGGGACTCAGGATCCCTGTTAATATGGCTCTACTCCTAGGATAAAAGCTAGGAATACTAATGCTCCCCTGGGCTTCTGAGGGCAAGCAGCCATCAGGACAGGACCTTCCTCCCCAGGGACTTGTAGATCCAGTGTCCACCCCATGCCCGGGACAGATGAGAAAGTCAGGATGTGATCCTTGTCCTAAATGGCCAGAGGGGAAATATTACTAACAAGTAAGACACAGAGGACTGCATTTTAGACACCGTGCTGGCTAGTTTTATGTCAACTTCATACAAGCTAGAGTTATCTGAATGGAGGGAACCTCAATTGAAAGAAAAATGCCTCCATATGATCTGGCTGTAGGGCATTTTCTTAATTAGTGATTGTTGTGGGCAGGAGGCATCCAGTTGTGGGTGGTATCACCCCTGGGGATCAAGCCAGTAAGTAGCATTCTTCAATGAACTCTGCATTGGCTCCTGCATCCCGGCTTGGAGAAAAATAGAAAACCATAGAGTCATCTGACAGCAGCGACCTGCATGACGGACCGAGTTCAGCGGCAGGATCAAACACTGAACACCCAGAGGCAGTCCTGTCTCCATCCACCGGCCCGGTGGGACCTGGCACGCCTGAGTAATGGTGACACTTCCATCTACGAGAAGAGGACCGACATCAGAGTATTGTATCTGTTTGCATCTACCAGAAGAGAACCTCAGTCCCACACCCACCAGGAGAGCAAGAAACTCCTGCTATTCCCACCAGAAGAAAGGACGAGAAAGGGACAAGGTAAAAGCACAATCAACAACAGAAAGCCCAATATGACACCACCGGAGACTAGGAACCATACACCAGCAAGACCTGAACATCACTATGCAGATGAATCAGAAGAGAATGACCTTAAAAGCAACTTCAGAAAAATGATAGAGGACCTCAAAGAGGACATGAGAAAACCCCTTAAAGAAATGGAAGAAAAAACAAACCAAAAATTACAAGATATCAACAAATCTCTCAAGGAAACAGTTCAAGACCTAAAAACTGAAATAGAGACAATAAAGAAAGCACAATCTGAGGGAATGCTGGAAATAGAAAAACTGAGTCAACGATCAGGAACTACAGATGTAAGCATAACCAACAGAATACAAGAGATGGAAGAGAGAATCTCAGGAGTTGAAGACACACTAGAAGAAATAGACTCATCAACCAAAGAAAATCTTAAGTCCAACAAATCCCTATCACAAAATATCCAGGAAACATGGGATACCGTGAAAAGGCCAAACCTAAGAATAATAGGTATAGAAGAAGGTGAAGAAATCCAACTCAAAGGTGCAGAAAACATATTCAACAAAATCATGGAAGAAAACTTTCCCAACCTAAAGAAAGACATGCCAATGAAAATACAAGAAGCCTACAGAACACCAAATAGACTGGATCACAAAAAAAGGTTTCCTTGCCACATAATAATCAAAACACCAAACATACAGAACAAAGAGAAAATATTAAGAGCAGCAAAGGAAAAAGGTCAAGTAACTTACAAAGGCAAACCTATCAGAATCACACCTGACTTTTCCATGGAAACTCTGAAAGCCAGAAGGTCCTGGATAGATATTCTACCTACACTAAGACCATGGATGCCAGGCCAGACTACTATACCCAGCAAAGCTTTCAATCAATATAGATGGAGAAAACAAGATATTCCATGACAAAACCAGATTCAAACAATACATATCCACCAATCCAGCCCAGAACAGAAAGTTCTGGAAGGAAAACTGCAACCCAAGGAAGTTAACTACAACCAGAAAAATATAGGTAATAAATAAACCCACTTTACCAACAGCCAAAAGGAAAAAGGGATAGAATCCCACACATAATCTCGTCACTATCACCAAATCAAAAACAAACAAGAATGAACAATAATCAATGGTCATTAATATCCATCAACATCAATGGTCTTAACTCCTCTATAAAAAGACACAGATTAGCAGAATGGATAAAAAGACAGAATCCTTCCTTCTGCTGCATACAAGACACACACCTCAACTTCAAAGACAGACGGTACCTAAGAATTAAAGGTTGGGGAAAGATCTTCCAATCAAATGGACCCAAGAAAAAAGCGGGGGTGGCAATCCTAATATCCAACAAATTGGACTTTAAAATCAGTCAAAGGAGATGAAGGTCACTTCCTACTCATCACAGGAGAAATCCATCAGGATAAAGTCTCAATTCTGAACATTTATGCCCCAAATACAAAGGCATCCACGTTTGTAAAAGAAACATTACTAAAACTCAAATCACACATAAAACCACACACACTTATAGTGGGAGATTTCAACACCCCACTCTCACCACTGGACAGGAACACCAGACAGAAACTTAACAAAGAAACAAAAGAACTAGTAGAAGTTATGGTGCAATTGTACTTAACAGATATCTATAGAACATTCTATCCAAATACAAAACAATTTACCTTCTCAGCACCACATGGAACCTTCTCTAAAATTGACCACATACTTGGCAACATAGCAAACCTCAACAGGTACAGAAAAATTGAAATAACTCCCTGTGTCTCATCAGACCACCATGCTTTAAAATTAGAACTCAACAACAACATGAACTACAGAAAACCTACAAACTCATGGAAATTAAGTAACACCCAATTGCACAATTCATGGGTCCAGGAAGAAATAAAAAAAGAAATTAAAGGTTTCCTAGAATTCAATGAGAATGTGGACACAACATAACCAAACCTATGGGATACTTTGAAAGCAGTGCTAAGAGGAAAGTTCATAGCATTTAATGCCCACATGAAGAAACAGAAGAATAATCACTCTAGTGAATTAACAGCACAACTAAAAGCTTTAGAAAACAAAGAAGCCAATACACCCCGGAGGAGCAGATGCCAGGAAATAATCAAATTGAGGGCTGAAATCAATAAAATGGAAACTAGGATAACAATACAAAGAATCAATATAACAAAAAGTTGGTTCTTGAGAAAAATCAACAAGATAGACAAACCTTTATCCAAACTTACCAAACAAAAGAGTGAACATGCAAATTAATAAAATCAAGAATGAAAAGGGGACATAACAACAGACACAGAGGAAATCCAGAGAATCATCAGGTCATACTTTGAAAACCTATATTCCTCAAAATTTGAAAATCTAAAGGAAATGGACAATTTTCTGGACAGATTTCACTTCCCAAAATGAAATCAAGAACAGATAACGTAAATAGACCTATAACCCCTAATGAAATTGAAGCAGTCATTAGAAGTCTCCCAAACAAAAAAAGCCCAGGTCCAGATGGCTTCAGTGCAGAATTCTACCAGAAATTCAAAATACAGCTAATACCAATTCTCCTCAAAGTATTCCACACAATGGAAGCAGAAGGGTCATTACCAACTCTTTTTATGAGGCTTCAATAACCTTGATACCCAAGCCACACAAAGACGCAACTAAAAAAAGAGAACTACAGACCAATATCCCTTATGAACATTGATGCAAAAATTCCCAATAAAATATTGGCAAATCGAATCCAAGAGCACATCAGAGAAATCATCCATCCTAATCAAGTAGGCTTCATCCCAGGGATGCAAGGATAGTTCAACATACAAAAATCCATCAATGTAAACAGACTGAGGAAAAAAAAATCACATGATCATCTCACGAGATGCCGAAAAAGCCTTTGACAAAATCCAACATCCCTTCATGATAAAGGTCCTGGAGAAATCAGGGATAACAGGAACATACCTCAACATAATAAAAGCAATATACAGCAAGCCAACAGCCAACATCAAATTAAATGGAGAGAAACTCAATGCAATTCTTCTAAAATCAGGAACAAGACAAGGCTGACCACTCTCTCCATACCTCTTCAATATTGTCCTTGAAGTTCTAGCTAGAGCAATAAGACATCAAAAGGAGATCAAGGGAATACAAATCGGAAAGAAAGAAGTCAAACTCTCACTATTTGCAGATGATATGATAGTCTACATAAGTGACCCGAAAAACTCTACCAGGGAACTCCTATAGCTGATAAACACCTTCAGCAAAGTGGCAGGATACAAGATTAACTCAAAAAAAATCTGTAGCCCTACTATATACGGGTGACACATTGGTGGAGAAAGAAATCAGAGAAGCATCACCCTTTACAATTGCCACAAACAACATAAAATACCTTGGAGTAACACTAACCAAAAAAAATGAAAGACCTGTACCATAAGAATTTTGAGTCTCTAAAGAAAGAAATTAGAAGAAGATGCCAGAAAATGGAAAGATCTCCCATGCTCTTGGATAGGCAGGATCAACATAGTAAAAATGGTAATTTCCTCATAATAGGTGTTGAGGGACAAAACAGAGATGGCTATGGTGGAGGACCATGTAAGAAAGACACACGATGGGAACCTACTGTCAAGGAAACATGAAGTGCAAATCCCAGTCAAGCTGTCCTCCTTCAATCCCTTTATGATGTCAGCTCAATTTCTGTCTTTGGCCACAGCAGAATGCTAAGAAGGGTTGACTGATGGCTTCTTGGAGTTGTGTGGGTCTCTAGACAGCTCAAAGCCCATCAGGTTTACAAATGCCCTTGGCTGTAACAGATGTTGCCCCGGGGCTCACCTACTACCTGTAGGGAACAGGGCCCAAGCTATGCTTCTTATTTAAAAAGGTTGATGGCACACTTCTGTTCATCTCATCCTTAGTGCTGTGTAGAGCTTGCTGGGTACAGAGGTGGACTGTGGCCCCATGACCTTTTCTTTGCCAGAGAACTGTGTCTATGGGCTAGGCCAGGGCCTCAGCCAGGCCAAATATCTGGTTGCTGTTGTCTTCTGGGTACACCTGCATAAGGCATGGACTCCAGGGGTCCCCGTGCCGTGTGTGCACATGTGGCCTCGGATCACCAGACATGAAACATGTCTGTGAGAAGGCATCACAACTCCCCCAGGCACTGCTGCCAGGCATCCCGGTAGGTTTTGCTTGAGCATCAGGAAACCATTTCATATGTGACTCATTCCAACCTCAGAGGCTCTCAGACTGGGGCAACTGCCTGAAGGAGAGTCTCGGGGTTTCAATTTGCTTCTTTCTCTCCCTTCTCTCCTGGTCTCCTTGCCTCATTCCTACCTGGTCTGAGGGAATTGGAGCAGCTGTGTTCTCTTGGCACAGAGAACTTCCCTAGCAGGATGTGGCTGCTGCTAACATTAGGTCATGCTCATTTCATGATGGGGCTGAGTGCAAGTTTGGGGACCTGTACTCACAGGGGCAGGAGGAATGGGGGAAACAAACCTTGCTCAGGGTGGGGACAGTGCTCCCGGGGGTTTACACAGGCTCCTCCTGCCTCAGGATGCTTTTGCCACCATCTGCCAGCAGCATTCATCCCTTACCCATCACCCCACATGTTCCAACAGGACATAGAGTTTTAATGGATGGTTCAGTGCTTTCTCCTCCCTGCCAGGCATTTGGTACATTGTCAACAAGTACCTGTTAAAGTTAAACAGGAGTCCTGGTTTGGAGTCTACAACCGAGATTCCTTTGCACACATGCCCTGTAGGTGTGGTGAGCCTGTGCATACATGAGAATGCAGAGCTATGAACAAGGAAGACCAGGTCCACAGTGTGCCTCCTGCAGCAGGATGGAGCCCTCTCTGGCCACTTAGCTGCTGAATAAGGGGCCATTCAAAGAGGACAAGAGTCCAGCAGCCTCAACACTGTGCAAACCCGAGCGTGGTGAATGATATTCAGATAGCATCTCTTACCATATCTGGGAAGCCACTGCACTACCAGGTGTGAACAGCTGCGAAAAATGGCCCCCAGCCCCTGAAGGGCCTCAGAGGAAAAGCTGTTGAATAGCTGAAGGCCATTTCCTTTCTGAGATTATCTTTTAGGATCCCTTATATGATTCAGTGGGACAAGGACTTTGCAATTATTTCCCAGCATATGACGGGAGTTTGTCTATTTTCTTACACATACTGAAAATAAGAATTATCAGTGGCTTCAAGTCATCTTCAGACCTTTAAAGCCAGAAAATGTCTCTGTCCCCATTCCATGTTTACCTAAAGCGCAGATGTGCTTCCTAATGAGATAATAAGGCAGGGAAATGGGGAACTAAAAGATGAACATGGCTGCACATTTGCTGTCCTATTTGCCTACCTGGCACTGAGCCTGCAGGTGCCACCATGGAACAGAGTCCCAGCTTAGTGCCTACCCCTTCCCTTTCTTCAGCACAGAAGCTGCCAAGAGATGCATCGTTTAGGGTTTCAGAAATACAGACTTGCATTTCATGCTACGTTAAGCCTCTGCACATAGGGCACATTGCTTCTTAGGCGTGGGATGCCCAGGGAAATGTATGCATTGCATGCTCAGTGATACCGACAGTGCTGAGGTGCTGATGTCCAGCAGGAGAGACGTGGCCTTTCCAGGTGCTGCCGACCTGAGGACCTGCATGCTTCGCTTCTCATAGCACAACCGTCAGTTTTGACTTTCTTTGAGATCTTATTGACCAGGTGTCAGCCCTGCAGAAATATGGCCTTGCCACGGAGCAAGGGAAGAAGACAGGGACCTAGTGTATGGCTGTATGCTAGACACAAGGACTCACATAGGCTCCACATGGGCCCCGAGGTTTCACAGCTCGGGAAACTAAGGCTGGAAAAGTCTGAGACTCCGCCACTGTTTTTGCATGTTCAGAGTCAGAGGAAGGCTTCTGATTCAGAAGCTTAGCATGGCCCAAGGGAGAGCCTCAAGCCTGGGTGAACATGGCCTAGCTCTGGAGTCAGGGATACCACCTGCCAGCTCTGAGTACAAGGCCTGCAAGGCTTGCAGAGTAGGGGAGTGCCAGTTGGACTGCAGCAGGGCACTGATGTGAGTGACCTTCTAAAGTGCGTGAGTGCATGCGTGCGTGCATGTGTACGTGTACATGTCCTGTGCTGGCAGAGACTAGAGGAGTCAGAGTCTCTGGTGTTGGAGTTACAGGTGGTTATGAGCCACCCCTTGTGGGTGCTGGGAGCCATACTTGGTTCCTCTGCAAGGGCAGTTCCTGCATAGTCTCTGAGCTGCCTCTCCAGCCCCTTGACCTTTCCATCTTTCTTTTATATTTGCTTTGCTCGCTGAGCCCCTACAAGAATCTCAGTCTTCCACGTTGAGCGTACAGGTGGTCACTGCTGGGTGAACAAAACTTCACCATAAAAAATGCATTGTAAAAAATAATCATTTTTCTTCCTTCCTTTCCCTCAGAGGGGTGACAAAAGATGATGGAGGTGCTGGGTGACTTCCTTGAGTGCGGTGCTTGTATCTGGCATGCACTTGTGCAGAGTGGGACACTGGCTGGCTGGGCAGTGTGTCACTAAGCGTCTGATTTCCTTAATGACTCAAAGTATGGAACATACACACAAACAAATGACACGAACGCAGAGAGCAATCTTCATCAAACTGGACCAGCCCAAGGGAGTCTAAGCAGCTCACTTCCTGTACTGCTCACTTCCAGGCTCCTAGTGACAGTCATAGTAATGTCCCCTTTTACTGCTCCTTCAAACCTCCATCACTCAGCTACCCTGCCAGGCCTGTGTGGGTGGATGTCCCTTTGGGCACATGTGCCCAGAGTCTGGCATGGAACTAGAGAGACACAGATATATTTATGGATGGCTTGGTTCTCATCCTCATGGCTGTCACTTTACACCCACTTCAGAAGGCTTCAGAAGCTTGACCCACACCTTCAGAGGGTGTTCAAGGCAGTCTCCCCCCATGGCCACATCAGCGGGGCCACCACCATGTTCAAATGGTCACTTCTACAAATACACAAAGGTTGACACTGAAAAAAGGCAACTACAGGAGGGATTGGCACACTGCTACCCTATAGCCTGTGTGTGGCTTTTGTGTCAGTTAGAAACAGTGCCTCTTATGAGCAGCAGGCCAAGGAAGAGTGACTGCTGGCATGAAGGTGGGCCTATAGTTGGAGGCTGGATGTCAGCTCTAACTCCTGTGCCTCGTGTCCCAGGGCAGGAGCTCAGACTGGACAAGCTGACAGCTGTGATGATGGGGTATACCACTGTGTGTTCACGTGCAAGCTCGTTGGCATATGCTCTGCTTGTCCGATACATGTATCTTCAGCGAGCTCTTCGCTTGCTTCTGTCTGCAGATTTCCTTTCCGTTCTAATCATGGAGTGAATCACCCGGTGTCTCTGCTCATTTCGCATTCTTTCTCCCCCAGATGGTGGCTTGCTCACATTTCTCCATCACTGAGTGAAAAGTCTGTTCCCATTGCTCCTTCATGGGGTCCCGATTCTGCTCTTTTCCCTATTAGAGCCACCCGGGTACAGGTTGTGGAGATGTGCCCCCATCCATCAACTACTGTGCTCAAGGGATGAATACCAGGTGGACTAGGAGCTATAGATGGTGGACAAAACCTGCACAGGCACTCTCTCTCTACATAAAGTGAGGTAGCAAGGATGCTGAGTGAGAGCCTGCACAGGAAAGCTAAATAAGTCCTCTGAAAGGACTGAGCAGGCTCTGGCACTAAGAGGTGAAGAGGCCACTGGGCCTCATGCAACAGCTGCTATGCACTCAACTGAGGGTAGATGTTAGCCTGGTTAGGAAAACTAAAGCCACAGGCAGGAAGGAGCCAGTGAGATGCTATCCACTATTGCCAAACTGACCTGGAAACTGGCCTCTAAGATCTCCTGGGGAGCAATACCCAAGGACTCACATTACTCATTAGGAAGGTTCTCAACCTTCCTAATGCTGCAACCCTTTAATACAGTTCCTCAGGCTGTGGTGACCCCCAACCATAATGTTACTTTCATTGCTATTTCATAACTGTAATCATAACATAAACATCTGTGTTTTCTAATGGACCCCTGTGAAAAGGTCCATTGATCCCCAAAGGGGTTGTAACCCATATGTTGAGAACCACTAAGCTGATCCAGCCTCACCTAATGATATTAGTAGGTCCTGCTGCTATAGTGGCACCATACTTCGGGGCAGAGCTGGCTGTCTGGTGAGTCTGTGATAGATGACACATTTTCCTAAGCTGGGCATGGCTTCATCAGCATTTCTCAGTATCCCAGAACATGGGGTTCAAAATGTTCTTTATGGTGGATTTCTGGCCTTTGGATGGATGGTGCTAGGGTCATGGGGAATGTTAGCCTATGAGTGGATCCCACTGCCATGCAAAACACAAGTCATGTGACCAGTGCTAACCACTTGATTCAGAAACCCAGTATCCATCCAGAACTACCAGCCTCTGTTCCCCAGCTTCCTTTTCCTGGTCTAAGTGATGGGCTGTCTTCTTCCTGTACCTTTCTGGATTCCTTGATGTCACCCAGGTGGCACCTGGGGAGCCACCTGCAGTAGGAAGTTTGTGGCTTTTCTGATAAGTGGTGTTTGTATCCCACTGATATGGATGGTGCTCTCCTAGGAGTTAGGACTGTCCTCTGGATGGGCTGGCAAGCTGGTGCTGGAGGAGGCAGCTACCCCGCACCCAGGTGAATCACATCACGGATTGATTCATGAATCTGAGACCTATGCTGTGTTTTCCTCCTCAGTCCATGGCCCGCAGCACTGCTCATATGACATGCCTCACACTGGGCTGCTGGATGAGATGTCTCAGTGGTTCTGTTGTCTTTTCCCAGCCTCCAAGTCAGTGATGCTTAACCATTCACTGGTCCCTGTTACTCTCTGCCTCCTTCACATGTAGCTTGAAGATGTTCATGGAGAAATGGAGGCAAGAATCTACTTCTCTTGGATTTAGAGGTACCCCACTCATAGTGTTCCCATCACTCTTTGGCTCTTAAGAGGGCTTGGCTCTGACCTGGAGGGCACGGCCTCCAGGACCTGAAGATTCATGTGCCTCTGGAATCATGACTAGAAGACTGGCCAAATGAAAGGCACTTAAGCTCAAGAGTTAGAATTGCAGAATAGCAGGAAAGGAGACGGAAAGTGTGGGAGCGAGTTGCTGTCTCTTCAGAGGCGCTATACCTTCATGCACTGTGCGTGCAAATCGAGAGCCTTCTTAGGTACCAATCCTGGGGACCCTGATGTGGACGTTTTCTATAAAGGCAGTGACCTGTCATCAATCAATAGCCTGACTTAGAAAGTCAGACTTTGTCACCAGCAGGGCTTGGATTTTAAGACATACAAAGACTATGGATGAGAGTCTGTTGTGAAACACTGTCCTCCAGGCAACCATGGCCATTACATCTTCATCATAGCGGCTGGTACCTGCAGGAAACCTTTGTAAAACACAGCCTGTTGGCAGCCTGTGGTAGTTGAATGTAACTGATCCCCTAAGCTCATAGGGAGTGGCACTATTGAGAGGTGTGGCCTTGTTGAAGGAAATGTGCCAATATGAGGGCAGGGTCAGTCTCTTTTGCTAACTAAAACACAGCCCCTTAACAAAGGAGGGGGGTGAGAAGGTCATTAGACCCTTCCCTAAGATGCAGCCCCTCCCTCCCTTCCTTCCTCCCTCCCTCCCTCCCTTCCTCCCTCCCTCTGTGATTCTGCACCAGAGACTTGTGTTCTACGGAGGTGCTAGCAGTGGTTCTCAACCTTCCCAACATTGCAACCTTCATGTTGAGATGACCCAACCATAACATTATTTTGATGCTACTGTTATGAATTGTAATGTAAATATCTGATATATAGGACATCTGATATCAGCCCCTATGAAAGGGTCATTTGACCCCTGGGTCATGATCCACAGGTTGAGAAGCACTGTGCTAGAGTATTAGGAAGTAGAACATTATATATATATATATATATATATATATATATATATATTATTGTATATACACACACTGAAAGAGAGGGCCACTCAAGCAGCTTTTGGGAGGTCACTGTTCTTATCTTACTGGGATAAAACTTTTTGATGGTGCAGTTCTTTGGGGGCATTCCACACCCCCTTCTCCTATAATAACCCCTCACTCATTCACTCATGCTCCTATAAGCCCAATAAACTATTCATTTACCAATCCAGATTTGGATGAGATTGTTCCTTTGGTCTGTTGGATTGCCTTGAATAGAGTGAATGGATGCTTATTCATATCTCCCTAGGAAGAGTGGATGCAACAGTGTATAATGGAGCTATTTCATCACTGATCTGTACACTAGCTTCATCTGGGCCCTTGTCTGGATTGCCAAGGCCATAAAATCCTGAATACGGTTGGAATACTGCTGCTGCAGTTGTTTTTGCAAATATAAATTATTTCATGTTCACATCTAGGATTTTGAACATGACTTACAGCTACTGTTAGAGGAAGAGCTGTCAATCAGGAAGTGTTCTAGAGACTATGGACTGGTGGCAGGCTACACACCTGCTCAATAAATTCATCTTCTATTCAATAACATAAAAAAATAGAATTGTGATTCCTCTGTCCTGCTTGGAGACATCTGAGGTCTCCCCAGCAGGATCAAGCCCACCCAGAGACTGCCAGGGTGCTAGGTCCCTTCCTCCACCTATTTCCAGCCTGCCTTCCTTTGCGCCACTCAGAGACACCTGAGGCTTGGGACTGAGAGCTGCTGATCACATCCCTGGTGGGATCCAGCCCACCCAGAGACTGCCAAGGCCCTGGTACCAGTCCCCGCCTCCATCCATGGAAGAGGAGAGACATCAGAGTATTGGACCTGTTTGCACTCATCAGAAGGGAACCTTGGTCCTGTACCCACTGGGAGAGGAAGAGACTCCTTCTACACCCACCAGAAGAAGGGATGGGAAGAAGACAATATAAAAACACGTTCAACATCAGTCTACCTCAAGATCTAGCAATTCCTCTTTTGGGTATATACCCAAATAATGCACGTTCATACAACAAGGACATATGTTCAACCATATTCATAGCAGCATTGTTTGTAATAGCCAGAACCTGGAGGCAACCTAAATGCTCCTCAACTGAAGAATGTATAGAGAAAATGTGGTACATTTATACAATGAAGTACTACTCAGCGGAAAAAAGCAATGGAATCTTGAAATTCGCAGGAAAATGGATGGAACTAGAAGAAACCATCCTGAGTGAGGTAACCCAGTCACAAAAAGACAAACATGGTATGTACTCACTCATATATGAATTTTAGATGTAGAGCAAAGGATTACCAGCCTACAATCCTCTTCACCAAAGAAACCAGGAACCAAGAAGGACTCTAAGAGAAAAATGCATGGACCCCAGAGAATGGGAAGGGTCAGGATCTCCTGAGCTAATTGGGAGCATGAGGGTAGGGGAAAGGGAGCTGGCAGGAGGAGAGGAGAGAAGGAAATGGAGGACCAAAAATGTTGAGTTGGGGAAGAATAGAGGAGAGCAGGATGAGAGATACCATATCAGAGGGAGCCATTATAGGTCTGGGGAGAGATCTGGCACTAGGGAGATTTCCAGAGATTTACAAGGATGACACGAACTGACAATCTAGGCAATGGTGGAGAGGATAACCTAAATGACCTTCCCCTATAATGAGACTGATGACTACTTTTTATGCCATCCTAGAGCCCTCATCCAGTGGCTGATGGAAGCAGAGGCAGACACCCACAGATATACACTGAATTGAACTCGGGAACCTAGTTGCAGAGAGGGAGGAATGAAGATCAAAGGGGTTGGTACCAGGCTGGTGAAACCCACAGAATCAGCTGGCCTGAACAAGGGGGAGCACATGGACCCCAGACTGCTGTCTGGGAGGCCAGTACAGGACTGAATCGGACCCCTGAACATGGATATCAAGTAGGGGGCCCCATACTCTAAGGGGTCCCTAGTAGTGGATTAGTATTTCTCCCTGGTTAATAAGGGACTTTGAGAGCCCATCCCACATGAAGGGATGCTCTCTGGGCCTGGACATATGGGGGAGGGCCTAGACCTGGCCCAGGATGATGTTGTAGAATTTGGGGATCCCCCATGGAGGGCCCTACTGTCTATGGGGAGAGGAGGGGAAAAGGGAAAGGGATGGTGGGGGGTTGGGGGGAAAGAAGGGAGAAGGGATCGACATGTGAAGCAAGCTTGTTCCTAATTTGAACTAAAAATAACATGTTCAACAACAGAAAAACCAATATGACACCACCAGAGTCTAAGGACTCTACACCAGCAAGACCAGAACATCCCAACGCAGATGAAGCAGAAGAGAATGACTTTAAAAACAACTTCATGAAAATGATAGAGGGCACCAAAGAGGATATGAGAAAATACCTTAAAGAAATGGATGAAAAAGCAAACCAAAAATTACAAGAAATCAGCAAAGTCTCTTAAGGAAACAGTTCAAGACCTGAAAACTGAAATAGAGACAATAAAGAAAAAATAGAATTTGTAACCATCAGGTTTTCAAATTGGATCATGTATGTCACTGCAACATGTGTGGGATTTCTAAGCATGTCTTGAATGCTCCGTAGGCATCCATGGATGCAATGCTTACGTTTTCTCTGACCTCTACTGCTCAGACCTGTGTTACCTGCTGACTCACCCCTACCCCAAGTCTTTTTTGCTTCTAGGTATTATCTGGTAAGTATGTCTCCCTCAAGCTAAATAGTGGCAACATGACCTGGAGGTGAGTTAGGGAGTAGGGAGGGCTATGAAGGAAGAGGGCCCTTTGTGTTTAGTGTCTACAACTGAGACCCCAAGAATATAGCTGGATGACTCCCAACTCTTGGGTCTTAAAGGCACAGACATCTTTTTCAGGTAGCTGGCCTGACACAAGAATCAGAGCCCTCCATACCCAGAAACTGGATTGTTATGGTGATCAAGGAAATGTGTGCAGTTGATGATAGCCTGAGTGTAGGCATTCAGATAGCTGTGAGGACACGAAAAATGAACCTAGGCTCATCACTCTAGTGTGCCCTGCCTCTCATTTGGGGAATTATACCCAAGCCATCTCCTATAGATGGGGGCTTCCTTTCTTGGGATGGTGCCTTGTGTTCAGCTCTTCACTTCAGACTTCTCACTCACTTTTGTGGCCTCTGGCTTGTAATGAAACCATAGGAGCAGATCAGGAACATGGTCAGACACGGTCAGCATCCACGTGATCCCAGAATCCCCAGTGCACCCAAATCCACAGATGCTCATTTCCCAAATAAAGAATAGCCTGACACTTGCATATAATGTACACCATTCTTCTGTATCCTTTAACTCATCTCTCAGTGGCATAATACTGATTACAAAATCTGTGTCACTTTATACATGTGGCATGAAAAAGATCCAAGTTTGAGGAACTTTCTGGAATTTCTTGTTGAATATGTTCTAGTCATGAGTAGTTGAATTAAAGGATAGTTGAACTTACAAATGGATAGTCCTGTTGAAAATTTGAATTTTAACCTGAAGACTAATCTGGGATATGATTTATTAATCTGGTTTCCTTGGGAAGCCAGGAGAAAAGTGAATGCATTTCAGATTTCTTTTATTAAGTTGGGTAAGCACGAAAGTGGGCAAGTTAAAAAGGTGTTCAGAACTTTCTTATCCACGCCAAAGTCTAACATCTGGATTTGGCCAAATGAGCAAGGCTGGTGTCCCCAGGGTGGTTAAGGTGATTGTAGGACACCTCCCTGCAATGAATTATATTCTGCATCATTTAGATCCCGTCTGCCCCACTGACTCACTTAGACTGACGTAACTCTCTGTCTGTATGTCTGTCACATCCATCCACTCCACATTAAAATATCCATTCAAGAGGCTGAGCTCACTGCCAAATACAGAAGCCATCTAATTCTTGGGGAGGCTATTTAAATGGAAGTTTTAGAATTCCATGTATGGTTTAAATGCTGTAATTTGCCAGAGAAAATTTTCTCAACAAGATAAACACCTCATTTCCTAGCAGTGATTCATGTGATTATATTTGGGGTTGGCATGCAGCTGGCCTGCCTAGGGGTGGCACTTCTGAGCAGGCAGTATCAAGCTGTTGCCCACACTTCCAAAGATGCCTGCTGCCCTCACCGTACCCTTCTTTCCTCAGGCTACCCCAGATCTCAGGGACCTCTGAGACCTGTCAAATATTATTTATTTCCCCCCAGTTCTCCTAACCAGCCTAGGGACAATGGTGTTAAAAGACCACTCCGGATTTTGTTTTTGGGCAGCATTAGCACATGTGTGTAACTCCAAGAACAGCTAGCAACTAACTAGAAACCACTTGTGTAAATGCCAGTGTGCAGAGAATGTCAACAGGCATGAGGGGCAGCTCACACGTTGAGTGGCAGCTGGACTTTGGGAGACATGCCCTGTTCTCCAGCCACCGCGGCAGCTCGTGGGATGGCAGTGGGGATAGGTCCAGCTGAAGAGTCCTGAAAAGAGACAAGAAGATACATGAGTGAGCAGAAGGAAGATTCCATCTAAGAAGGAGAAAGTGGGTCAGTGGACAGTGGCAGCCATGTGTATTACCTCAGTGCCAAAGCCTCAACTTTCCCCAGTCATCATGCTTCACTTCCCTGGCTATTAGTCATATTGTTAACGGCTCATTGGAGGGAAGGTGGTGGCCCAAGACACCTATCCCAGGGCCCTTCTGAGTATTGTATCTAGTGTCAGACAGAGGTCTGACTTTATCTTTAAAACCTGAATTAGTGTGTGGAAAGCGAGTATCTAGACAAAGTATTCCGGAAGCAAATTTAGATGGACATAGACTGGGAACACAGATTTAGGTCTCCCCAAGTACCATGTTACAAGTTTCATGAAGTTTTGATAGTAATAGAAAAAAGTCATGAATTCAGACACTTTGCAAACCTTCTGGTGGAAGCATTAAGTAGGGTATTACAGCACAGTGGAAAAATTTCAGCTGTCATCCCTGAGTGCCCTGATCCCTTGATTGGTGGGGAACAAGGGTTTTGTTAAGTTAATGAATTCCAAAGATTTTTTATCTATTTATTGGGATGTTAGTTCTAACATAGAGGTGGGCAAAGGAAGGCTTTTAACTGGGCTAAAAACAGCTCAAGAGAAACTATAATTAGGTCTGGAAACTGCAACACCCCAAACTCGCCACAGATACTGAAGTTTTAGTCAGTCAGCTTTGGTAGACACACTTCTTTCCAACTGCAAAGTTCATTTAAAAGTGGTATTCAAAGGAGCTGGACATTAACTTCTAGTGACAGTCAAGAGACAGTAGGAGGACAGGATTGACAAGGCATGTCCTGTCCCAGGGACTCTGCATCTGGGGGCTCAAGACTTCAAGGGCCCCTCTACACAGGGTATGGGTTGAGTGATGCTCCAGCCCGTGCCTTCAAGTGTCTGTGTATGCTGGGCTCTCTGGTTAATGTTCTGGAAGGCAAGGAAATTTCAATCCTTAGGGGTCATTGTTGTCTGCAAATCCCTAAACACCAGTCTGTTCCTTCCATTTAGTCATATCTGAAGGCACAGTGGGTTGAATTGTCTCCAGTGGTCTTGAAGCCATTCAAGCCATAATTAAATATATATAATTAAATATGGCTTGAATAATTGAATATGAAGGCATAATGCATTTGGCTAGGAGAGGCAGTGAAGGCAGAATTCCATCTCCTGGGCAAAGGGGAAAGCTTGGCCAACAATATGGCCACTGCTGGCATTTGCCAGGCACTGGGTGGAATGAAGGCTGGTAACACCATATTTGCAGGCATCCACAGCTCCTCTGGGGAAACCAAAGTGCCCCATAGAGCAGGTAACAAGAGGCTTAGGAGGATGGGCTGAGGATACCCAGGAACTCTGGGGCTGACAGAATCTCAGGCCTATTTAGAGGTCTTAGCAGGGCAGGACATTGCCATCTAAGCTCCAGGGAGTGATTAATTGATGGCAGTTTTCCTGGAAACCTGGCCATCAGTTGAAGTTCTTATAACAAATACGTTAGATTTTCCAGCTATGCATTGGTTATAATTGCAATACAGGTTTACTTATAGACATGTCTGCTGTAGTTTGAATGAGAAACAACCCTCATAGATTCATGTGTTTGAATACTTGGTCCCCTGCTGGTGGCACAGTTTGGCAAGGTAGAGGAACCTGCAGAAGGTAGATCCTTGCAAGAGGAAATGGGTCACTGGGGATGAGCCTTGAGGCTTCATTGTCTGACCCCACTTCCTGCTTCTTGAACACAGATGTCATGTGACCGGCCAGCTTCCTGCTCTTGCCGTCATGCCTTTCCCACTGCCACCATTTCTGACCCCACCATGAAGAAGTATCCCCAAGGAATGGCAACCCAAAACAAAGCCTTTCTTTAAGTTGCTTTTGTCAGAATATTTTATCACAGCAACAGAGTCCTTCCCCAACTTGGAAGACATGTAGCTCATGCTCAGCAGAGTGTGGCACTGCTATGCAATGACATCCAGAGATTGGGAGCTCCACAGAGTGTACCCGCCAGGTGGCAGCAACACCAGAGTGAGCACTGCCCTCAGGGACAAAAACTAAAGGTGCAGAGGAAGGTTTCTAGGCTTTGTGGTTTTCTGATGTACACTGGGTCCTGCCCATCCACTTCTGAATCAGGTCTTCATCTGTCACCACGGAAACCACAAGAGGAGCAAACCTCCTGGCAGGAAGCTGGAGGCTGTGGCTTTCTGTAGACTTCAAGAGCATGTATGTTTAGAGCATATCTGCAGAGATTACTGAGCCTGATGGGGATCGCCGATAGGCAGCTGGCCTCTTCAGACGTCACTGGCAGAAAGCATATGGGAGGCATGGAAGCCTTACAGAGCTGATTAGAAACTCACAGGCCTGGGTACCACACGGCGTTCCAGGCATCCTGCTAAGCCTCCAGTAACATGTTGCTGTCCAAATGCACCTTCACACCCTAATGACCCATTCTCCTGAGATCTTTTTAACGGGTGTCTGAAGCAGAGCAGTGTTGTAAGGAGTGAGAGTCTGGTTTGAAATACATCTGAGTGGGACTGTAGGGCAAAGATGGTCTAGTTCTCCCGCTCCCGGGGCTTCCACCTAACTGTGGGCAACCTCTCTGCCTTTCTTTATATGTAAATGTAGGATGTACACACACTGACACACACACACAGATACACGCACGAGTGTTGCTGGAAACCAAGGCCTTGTACAGGCTAGGCAACCACCTAACACTGAGTATAAGCCCAGCTCTCTTCTTACTTATTTGAGACGGTATCTAAGTAAGTTGCCCAGGATGGCCTTGAATTCACTCTGTAGCCCAAGCAGGTGTTGAACTTGAGATCCCCCTGAGTAGGTGGAATTACATGCATGTGCCACAAGGTCTTGCCTCTGGCTAGACTTTTAACAATTTAATTTTAAACAGGGCAATGATTAAAAACAAGAAAGTCTTAGGGCCTATGGTTGCCTTGAGTGAAAATTGGGATTCCATATCCACAAATGAGAGAACATGTGACATTTGTCTTTCTGACTGGGTTAACTTGCTCAGTATATTTTTCAGTTCCAGCCATTAACCTGCAATTTCATCTTTCTTCACAGTTGGATAGTATTCCACTGCATATGTATTATATTTTTATCAGGTGAAAGATACATTGTTTCTATTTCCTGGATATTGTGAATAGAATGGCAGAGGACATGACTGAGCAGGTTTTTCTGTGTGATGTTAAGTTCTTTGGATACATGAGGAGGAGTGGTAGAGTTGGACTGTACGGTACATCTAGCTTTAGTTTTCTGAGAGCTTCTACACTGATTTCCATAGTGGCTTCACCAGTTTGCAGTCTACAAACAGTGACTCCTTTCCTCATACCCTCATCAGAAATTGTCAGTTGTTTTCTTGATCTTAGCCAGTTTGACTGGGGGAAGACGAAATCTCAAAGTACTTTTAACTTGGACTTCCTGATTGCTAAGGATGTCAAGCACTTGAAATATTTCTCAGTCATTTTAATTTTTCCCTTTGAGACTCTGTTCAGACTTATAGCCCATTATTTTGACTGAGTCATTTTAGTCTGATTATTTTTTCAAGTTTGTAAATTCTGGATATTCAGAATCTTCTATTGCATGGATAACCAGCAAAAGATTCACCTCCACTCTGTGGCCTTCCTCTATACTCAAATCTTTCCTTTGCTATATAGAAACTTTTGACTCAGTTCCTATTTGTCAACTGTTGGCCTGAATTCAGAGTGGATGGGATTCTATCCAGAAAGTCCTTTGCTGAGCATGTATCTTGTAGGATACTACTCATCTCTTCTTCCAGCAGTTTCCATGCTCCTGGTTTCACACTGAGGTCTTCGATCCATTTGGGGTTGATTTTCATGCAGGGTGACAGATATGGGCTTTCTATTTTTGTGAAGAATGTCAGAGATTTTTTTTTTTAATATTGGGATCACACTGAATCTGTAAATTACTTCTGATAGTATAGTCATTTTCGAAATGTTAATTCTACTCATTCACAGCATGGGAATCTTAGCTCAAAGTATACAGCCTGAAGAATCCACAGAAGCCAGTAGAGTGGAAAGGGACTGTTAGTCACGTGGCGTAGTAGGACACAGGAGCTGTGAACTGGGAGAGGAGGGACTACAGGGACCTTGCCTGGGGATCAGGGAGGATGGTAATAGAGAGGGAGAGGAAGCAAGCAGAATAATTAACACTAATGGGAAGACACAAGGAAACATTTTTATAGCTTTCTTAAATGGAGTTATGTCATATGGGGTGATAATGCTCCCCCCCCCAAATGCCACAGACTAACAAAACCTCCCTCCCTTCAATTTGTTGATCATTGGAATCCAAGAGACTCCCAAAACAATAAAGGTCATTGCCATTGCCCTTGGTGGCCTCCTAGATCTTGAAGCTGAGATCCTATTGCTTCAGACACCACACCATTTGGATATAGCGCTGGAGGAACCACGTGTGGCAAGTGACCTGGAAGGCTCCTCCCTGAGGATTAGCTTTCATATTATTGGAAGGTGCTATGCAAGCTGCCATAGGAAAAAAAAGCAATCAGTAGTCCTGCTCAGCTGTAAAACTTATGAACCACGACAATGACCAGTACAGCAAGATACCCCTAGTGGTGCAATCGTGGTACTTTTATCTTGGGAGGTAACCAAATAGCTGTCTAATTGGACTTAAGGGTTGCACAGTAGGAGGAGATCCATGTCTGGTACTATAAGCCTAGCCAACTACCCACTGCAGGTGAGGTCACTGGTCCTAGAGGAGAATATACTGCTGCCATTAAAAAATTAATATAGTTTCTAATTGTCTTCCAAATATTTATCCCTATGTCCACAGGCAAGTACAGTTCTCACCCCATATTCAAAGAAGCCCCCCCCTTTTTTTTTTTACGAGACAGGGTTCCTCTGTGGCTTTGGAGGCTGTCCTGGAACTAGCTGGTCTCAAACTCACAGAGATCCACCTGCCTCTGTCTCCCGAGTGCTGGGATTAAAGACTAAAGACGTACCCCGTCAAGAAGCCCCTTCTTTTTCCCAGCTGATAGATACTTTCAGATACCCACAGCTGGTCAAAATATAAAGAATAAGTTACTATGGCATTCCCAGCCCCAACTGATACAGATACAGTATGTCTACGCCCTTTGTCTAAGGCTCAAGGAAAATTGGAGAAGGGGGAGCAGAACGATTTTAAGAGCCTGGGGACCAGGATACCTGCTATGAGACAGTCTCTTCTAGACATGACATGCTGCAACCATAAAATCTCAACCACATATGGCTGCCTAAACAAGAACTTGACAAGTTAACATGTCAGCACGGATGGGGTAAGTGTCACAAGGTACCATCCCTAGATGAGGATCACAGGCCTTTAATGGCTGCAGAGAGCAAGAGAATTGGCTTTCTCCAGGAATGCGCCCACTGATAGGTTATCTAATCCCAAGTGGTCAGCCCTAAACACATACATGTGGACAACACTAAATGGCCTCAGTAGGTTGTATAAACATACATATATATATGTACCCACATACATATATTGTATACATATGTAAATGACAATGGTAATTATAGAAGAAGTCATGATTTTGAGAGGGAGTTGGGACAGGAGAGGAGTTGGAGGGGGGGAGGGAGGGATGAAATGATATATAGTACTCAAGTGTAAAATTCTCCCAAATTTTTAGTTAAAAAAAAAAAAAACTATGACTAGGTGTTGTTGTAGTGTGACTGTTACTGTTCCCCATAAGCTCATAGAGAATGGCACTGTTAGGAGGTATGGCCTTGTTGGAGTAGGTTTGGCCTTGTTAGAGGAAGTGTGTCATTGTGGGGGTGCGCTTTGAGGTTCCTTTTGCTCAAGCTTCGCTCAGTCTAACAGTCTACTTCCTATTGTCTTCTGATCAAGATAGAGCCAGCACCATGTCTGCCTGCATGCCACCATGATGATAATGGACTGAACCTCTGAAACTGTAAGTAAGCCACCCCAATTAAATATTTTCATTATAAGAGTTGCCATGGTGTCTCTTCACAGCAATAGAAACCCTAAGACACTGGGCCTAAGAGAAGTCTATAATGACTCTGAGATTTCTTGGTAGAAATCTCATTTCCAACTTGAAAGCCATGCCCTTGTTGGCTCACAAGGGATCTGTGCCTTCCCAAGAAAAGTCTTGAATCATAATAAAAGTCTTGGGGGGGGGCAGAGAGATGGCTCAAGTGCACACCAGCCCAATGACCCAAGTTTGGATCCCTGGAACCCATCTAATAAAGCCAGAGATGGCAAATACATCTGTAATCCCAGCCCTTCTCATGGGGAAATGAGAGATTGGGTAGGGGAATTGCCCGGAAGTTCATGGACCACCTAAAGCACAGAGTATAGCTGCAGAATCCAGAGACAACACTACCTCCAAAAACCAAGGTAGAAGGCAAGAACTGACTCTTGGAAAGTTTCCCCTGACCTCCACAAGTGTCCTGTGATACACATACTCCAGGAAAATGCCTGACCACATGCGTGTGTCAGTAGCTAACCTCATGGAGCCATTGCCCACATAGAACAAAGAACCAGTGATGGCTTCAGGCCTAATGTTGAAAACCACCACCCATGTGCACTCAGCACCAGCCTGGTAGCTGCAGGCTCACCTGCAAAGGCCATGGCCAGTGAGCATGCCCCCACTGTCTTAGCCTTACCGTGTTGCCAGCAAAAAAGTGGACCAAGGGGTCCACCCATGCAGATGTGGTTCTTCCAGCATTACAGGGCTCCCTGCCTTCCCAAGCAATGCCAGAAACCAGACAAAACCCTGGATGTACACCTCAGTAACTAAGATCTGGGCCACTGTTGGTGACAATGGCTTGTACTGTGAAATTCCAGCTTCCTTTGGGACCAAGTCAGCATCAGTTCCTGGCTTCAATACGGCCATTGCTCGGCCCTAAATTGTCCAATTGTTAAGAACACCAGGGGTTTCTCACTGCAATTTAATAGTCTCCTAAGCAAGCATGGCAACTAAGCCATGTTGTTTTACCACTGGGATTAATAAGAGAAAAATAGGAATGAGAGTTGGCAGGGATGCTGAGGTTCCAAGCCGTCTTGAGACTCTGCCACAGATGAAGAACCCCAAGAAGAAACACCTCATCGTTTTATTTTTTATATGCATAATGAAAACACTGTTCTCACCCCAAGGGTGGGGGAGATGAACATGTTTTATTCAATACTTGCCATCACTGCATTACACTTGGTGAATTGGCTTCCAAAAGAAAAATTAGAATGAAGCATCTGTGGCCTGGTTCTTCTGCTTGGTTCTGCATGTAACCAGAATGGAAAATAGTTTAGGAATATAGGATAGGAAAGGAATATAGCTAGATAGCCAGAGATAGGGGAGAGGCCAGAAGTCTAACTAAATTGGAGGGATGTCCAAGGAAGCAGGGATATTTTAACCTCAGAGCCCTTTACTCCCTGTATTACTTTTCTATTGCTGCAATAAAACACCATGACCAGGGCAACTTATAGAAGAAATGGCTTATTTGGAGCTTATGGTTCCAAAGGCACGAGTTATCACAATGATGACACAGAACCATGGCAGCAGGCAGGGATGCCAGCTGAAGTAGAAGCTGGGGGTTCACATCTTGAGCCACAAACAGGAAGCAGAAAGAGCAAATGGAGAAATAATCTTTAAGCCCTCAAAACCTACACCCAGTGGTGTACTTCTGCCAGCAAGGTCACATGTCCGAACTCTTCGCAAACAGTACCAAACTGGGGACTAAATATTCAAAGGCATGAGACCATGGAGGAACATATACCATTCAAAACCACCACACCTCTATAACTTCCACTCATGCTCACCACTTAAAGTGGGGGCTAACACCTCCACTACTGTCCACTGGCCATGACCTCCTCCACCAGCGTGCCAATACAATAGTGCTTGTAGACTATTGGAGCAAAAGTGCTAAAACTGCTGACTTTGATGATCTCAGTCAGGGCCAAAATGTGATCACAGGTTAGATGCTATCCTAGAGTTTCTGCCCCAGCTTTCACTAGCAATCAGCAATGTTTATCCATATAGTTTACTCTGGCTGTGTTAGCTATAATGTACAAGGACGATTAGCTGGTCATGGAGACATTATGCCCACAAAGTCTACAATATTGACTGCCTGACTTTTTGCCCCAACGTTTGTTATACCTGCTCTAGGAGTCCTTTCTGAGAGGATGAGCCAGGAACTTCTACCCTCAGCTGATGGGGAAATGGAGACCAGGGTGAGCAGATGTTTACAGGGCATGCCTTCAATGTTACTGAGGATTAACTGAACCTGAGGAGGTGGCCTATGGGAAAATAGCACCCCCCAAAAAAATACTAAGGGTGGAAAGAGGTCTGTGAGGAAGATATGGAATCTATTTCCCACCTACCTGTGGCTACACAGGTTCCTACTCTGAGCAGACTGACATAATCCTGAGCATTTTGTTTTAACTGAAAAGAGGCATAGATGGTCTTCATCCACAGCCCTCTTCTGTTAGCTTTTTTACCCCTTTGTCCAAAAGCCACTTTGCCAGGTGGCCTTAGACAGATGGATGTGTGAATCCACAGAACCAAAGGCAATTTTATTAGGCATTTTCTAGAATACACCATCTCCATTTGCATATAGTGACTTGCCTGTTCTGCTTTCAAATCCGCAGTGTTTCCAGATGCCTCATCAGAGTCTAGGCTCATGAGTCTGCCTGATCATCCCCTCCATGCACCCCTCCCCCAAACCTAGCTCAAGTCCCGCACCCAGTGCCCACATCCATCCATCCCCTTCCAGAATTGCAAAAGGAAGTTCTTCTGGGACCAGATCATCACTGTGGGATTGTTTGTCCTCATTGTTGAGGCTCAACTGGTAGGTTTTTAGAAAACAATTCCTTATAAGGCATGCAATTAAATTCATAACTTTCTAAAAATTCTAAAAATAATCCTCGCTCTCAGCCTCACAGGCAGCTGGAGCTTTGCAGGTGGGTGGAGAGCCAGGGGCTGCAGGACTGATGAGCACGTGACAGTGAGGCAGCCTCAGAGCACCAGGCCTGGGGCAGCCGTTACTGTCAATGTCTAGCTCTTACCCAGTCCTCTTCCTCCAGCTTGTGCCCATCCATTTAGGAACAGATAAGGAATTTAGGAACTAAATGCCTCCAGGCAGAGTTCAATTTCCTTCTGAGACACACGTTCTTTTGAGAAATGTTCTTTTGAGATTCTCTCTAGTGATTTCCAAACACTTTCCCAGTTGCATCAATATTAGGGGACATATCTTCCATCTCAGGGGGTTGCTTATCTGGAGTTTATCTGTCAGCAGGTGGGCTCTCTGGAGCTGGCGGGTGAACGGGACACACTGAAGGACTTTACCCAGGCTGGTTGGGAGTTGGGCCATGTTACACCATCTCTGGGACCTGCCAGGGGCTCCACAATGCTGTCACTTAGTCCCACAGAATCTGTAGAACCAACGCCGGTAGCACTGAAGGACCATTAGAGAAAAAAATGGCCTTACGGTTTACAAGTGACAATTCTTCGTGTCATCTGCTGCAGACAGACATACCAACGTTCCTCAACTCAGTGTTCAATGTAAGGGCTTATATATCTGTGTGTGACTTGGGAGAGTCATGGGGACTCTGAATCCTTATCCTCAGATAGGTTGGGGCTATAGGACTCAGTTTGTTCAGTGAAACGTGGGCAGATATGACATATATCCTTGAAGAAAAGTTTGGGTCACTGTACTGTTGCCACATTTTCTTTTCTTTTTCTTTCTTTCTTTCTTTCTTTCTTTCTTTCTTTTTTTTTTTTGAGACAGGGTCTTCCTGTGGCTTTGGAGCCAGTCCTAGAACTTGCTCTGAAGACCAGGCTGGTCTCAAACTCACAGAGATCTGCCTGCCTCTGCCTCCCTCCCGAGTGCTGGGATTTAAGGCATGTGCCACCAAGGCCCGGCCTGTTGTCATGTTTTTACTCCAGAAAGCACCCTGTGCCAGTGGCCAGCAAAGGTTTTCTGTAAAGGACCTAGTAATACTCCAGACTTTGTGGATCCTACAAGCACCTCTGTGAAGGCTTAATACAAACGAATGGGCGTGGTCATGTTCTACTACACCTGTGATTTACCAAAGCAGGCCATGCGCCATACAGCCCTGGGAGGAAACTGAGAGTCAAGCCCAGGACTCACAGGTTTGAGTGGGAAACAGGCTCCCCTTCTTAATGTTTCTAAGAGTCAGGGGCTGCTTGCTTACACAGAGTGATGATGCAAGGTGCTCCCCACAAACTGTCCACTTCAGTTTCTCAGGCAGTTTGGTGACAACATCGGTCACTTGCTTGAATTATGGGAAACTTCCCTAATAAGTATATTTCATTCAATGAGGAATAATATATATATATATATATATATATATATATATACACATGGTGTGTGTGTATATAATTATTGTCTCATGATATAATAGAGTTGAAAAATTCTTATTGCTTAGTGATAACGTAATGGTCATAACATGATGGTAAGTTACATTCCTTTCTTGTTTGTGGTGATGTTGGTGCAAACATGCATACTGTGTGACAGATTTGTAAAAGTATGGCACACAAGTCACATACAGCACATAATACTTGTCAGTGAGAACAAATGGCTGATTGGTTTATGTATTTAACAAGTACTTTAACTTGTGTATACATGTGTATATATAGTAGCTTTGTATGTGTGTTTGCAAGTACACACGTGTATGCAAATGCATATGAAGGTCAGAGGACAATCTTGAGTGTTGGTGCTCAGGTATCTTCTACCTGTTGTTTCAGATGGGGGTCTCTCACTGTCCTGGACCTTCACAAAGTAGCCTGGGCTAGCTGTCCGGTGACCACCAGAGAGCCACCTGTCCCCGCCTACACTGTTCTGGGATTAGAATCACAAACTGCTATGCTGGTTTTTGTTTTTGTATTTGTTTTTTCTTAAATGAGGGCTCTGAGGAGCCAAAGTCAGGTCCTAAAGATTACAAGGCAAATGTTTTGCTGATTTAGTCGCTTCTCTAGCTAGCCCTTTTAAAAGGGTGTTTTGGGTCTCATTGTGTAGGCCAGGATAGCCCCGAAGTCACTATTTAACCCTGACTGCCTGAGTCTCCTGCTTCAGCTTCCCTAGTGCTGGAATTATTGGCATGGGCTACCCATCTTTGTTATCTCTTGATTGTGAAGGGCAGCCTTTGCAAGTGTCTGTGCTGTCCATCTATGTCTGTGAATGTGTGCTCTGTTGTGCTCACACAATGACAAAATCACCTAATAATGAAGTACTCAAATCATGACCCTTCACTAATTGATCAAACAGAGTTAACCATTTCCCAGTCCTATCCAAATAATTGTGGAAGCAAACATATGAAATTCTTTTTAAAGCTGGTATATATTTATTATTATGCACAGTACTGGGTCTCATAAGGACATCTTCATGCAAGTATATTGTATACTTCGACCACATTTCTCCCTGTAGCTGCCTATCCTCCCTTTTGTTTCCATTCTCCTCCTTATTAGTCCCTTTCATTCTCCGCAGGCCTACCTGTACTATGTAGGTCATATATACAACATAATATATATGTATGCCTATATATATGTATATATATAAAAAATCTAGGATCTACTAATGATATAAAATGTGCCATATTATTTGAATCTGACTTAATTTGCTAAGACTACTCTCTCCAGTTGCATGCATTCCCTTGGAAACAGTGTAATTTCATTCATGTGAACAAAACTCCACTATGTATGTGTACATACACCACACTGTCTTCATTTATCTGTTGATGGACATATAAGGCAGTTCCGTCTGGCTACTGTGAATAGTGCATCAATGAACATAGGTGTGCGAGTATCTCTCTTGATACATTCTGGCAAACACTCAGAAGTGGGATAGCTGGGTCATCTGACAGTTTTGTTTCAGTTATTAGTATTATTATAAGAGTCTCCACGCTGACTTACATAGTGGCTGAACTAATTTAAAATTCCATCAGAGGCATATATAAGAGTTCTATTTTCTCCATCTCCTTGCCAGAATTTGTGGAAATCTTTTCTAACTGCAAATCTGACAGAAGATTAATATCTGGGCTGGAATATACAAAGAACTAAAAAAATAACCAAATACCAAGAAATCAAATAACGCACTCGATAATAGGAAAATGAGATGAACTGGCAGTTCTGAAAAGATGAAATACTATATAATGGCCAGGAAACATATGAAAGAAATGTTCAACACCACTAGCCATCAGCAAAATGCAAATGCAAGATAAATTAAGATTCCATCTCACCCCAGTCGAAATGGCAATCACTACGAAAACATCTGGACTTTTAATAGTGGAGTCAGCCCGAATAGCTTTTTACCTCAATGTTTTGGTTGACAGACTTGTGCCCCCAGCAGAAAGCTGACATGTGACTCCATTATTCACACAGAGCAGCAGTCCTCTGACCTCTACTGAGAGCAGAAAGAATTCTTCAGGCTACAAATACAAGCAGGAGATGGCCATCTGAGCGTCTGCCTGAGCCTATGCTCTGGGAGTCCTAGGCTAGACATTTCACAGCTGCGTCCTCTCCACAGCCATCAAAATGGACCCGGAGCTCATGGTGAGCTGGGAGTGACGGGAGCTGTTCTCTCCTAGAAGGACATGCTGAGTTTTATGCACCTAATTGTTTTATATACAAGACCTTCACTATACGGTGCTGTTGACACAGTTCACAGGGTCCACCCTAGAAGAAAGCTAATGTGTGTGGGCCCATATGTGAGCCAGGACAAAGCAACGGATGCACTCAGACCCTGCCCTCAAGGACCTGTAGGTCTCTGAGGGGTAGCTGTATACACAAATTAGGCTCCACAGCAGGCACAGGAAGTCTGGAAGACATGCTGGCAATGCAGGAATTAATCTGTGACCCACAGACATAAAAGCCACAGAGATGCAGCGGTCATTTCAGATTGTTACAAGAGAAGGGAGTTTGGATAGGAGTGTGCACCTGTGAGTTCGCAGTAAGCAGATCCCCAAAGCACAAAGGGATTCCTAGAGTGGTATAGGGTAGGTGGACAGTGGGTCTAGAGATGAAACTTAGGTTGAATTGGTGGGGGTTAGAAAGGCAACCTGGGGCTGAGTCTCCCAATGTCGTGGGGGTTAGCTCCAGAGGCAGAAAGGTTAGGCTTCCTGCAGGGGTATTCAGGCAAGGAATCTGCATTTTGGAAGATGGGATATTGGTTTGGGATTATACTATTAGTGTCACATTTTATTATATAAAATCTTATGTATACATATATAGGAGTAATATGAAGAAAGGAAGTTACTCTAGTATCTATTGAGGCACTTTTTCAAATGACGTCATCATGCAAATGAGAAAGCCTGTAGTTTAAAAAAAAAAAAAACCCAAAAAATTATAGAGTTTAGAACATAGAGGTTTAACTGTTGGCTGCAGTTCTGGGAAAGGACAACACTTCCCAGGCAAGGGTGTATGAACAGGAACAGAAGGCAAGAGCACAGATACCCGTGTGAGGACTAGAGACACATGCAAGAAAAGTACTTAGGCTGGACCAGCTGGGTCAGTGGAAGGCGCGCTCACAAAGTGGTAGAGGTCACAGTGTTGAATGCCCAGAAAGGTCAGGAAGGTCAGGTGTTGTGATCTTAGCAACACTGATAGATACACAGGTAGGCTGCATGTTGTTGAGCACATCCAACATGAGGAAGCTGCAATGTGCCAGTGGTAAGAGGGCAGACAGGGTCTTTGGAAGCAGGGCTAGCAGTCAGGGTCAACAAGGGGTCATGTGTGTCTCACCACAGCTCAGACTGCCCTTGTGTCCCACAAAGACTCTCAGGAGGAGGAAGCTGCCAAACCAAGGCTTGTGTTGCCACAGGGAGCCCTATGTCAGCCCAGCTATCCCTTCTCCTAGTTCTCTGTCCCTCCCAGGACCTGCCTCCAGGTAGAGTCACTCTCAAACTTACAGAATTTTCTTATCTGGATATTTGGTGCTCAGGAGGCAAGCGGCACTCATGAAGGAGACACTTTCCCAGGTGGACAGGTTTCCTGGAGTTTCAGGCAATTATTACTCTATGCCCTTTTAAGCATCTTACTTTGGTTACTCAAGTGTACAAATATACTAGTGGAAACGTAATAAAAGTTCCACGTAGAAATAGAAGGACCCATAACAATAACAGAGCAGGAAAGGACTCAGCAGTGTAGCTAATTCTGGTTCTCAGCTCTTGTCCTTTCTCTGCTGAAGGAACTTCATAGAGTTGCTCAAAAGGTCCCACCCAAGACTCTTCTCTGAACAAGCATGCTGAGGACCATACTAGCAAGTGAGGAATTTCCATGATGACTGAACTGTACTCCAATGCCATATCCCAGAACCACTGGCAATTACCCATGGAGGCCAACATGCACATTTTTACAAGGCTCTTGATGCCAAGTGGTTGGCCTCCAGGAGAGGCCCCAGCCACCCACAGGAGTTTTGGCATGGCTTTCTTTGGGAGAGTTTTAGGAATCCAGGATGCTAGGCATAGCGGGAGAATAGGACCCCTGGGGATCATGGACAAGTGGCCTGGGCTCTGGGAGTTACCTGGGTGGGTACAGGGCAGGCCAGATGGGCAAGCTCCCCAATCCTGGCTGCAGCACGTGGATCACTGGAGCTGATCAGCACCGGAGCACTGATTTCCATGGAGTGCCTGTGGCTGGCAGCCTGTGAGGACTTGTGCGTCACACTGAGCGCGGTGAACGAATGGCGCTTCTTGGCATTCTTCTTGCTGTCTACACGTCGTTGAAAGGCACTGACTGCTCCTGAGCTACTGAGCATGGGACCTGAGGCCACACTGGCTACTGTGCTGGGGTCAGAGGACAAGAGGGCATCATAGTTGCTTGCAGCGGCAGCGGCGGCGACAGGGCATAGCTTGTCCATCTCAATGAGTTGCTTGGCAGAGTCGTTGAGCTAGGTGAAAAAAAATGGAGAAAGAATTTCATTACTTAAATGTCAGCTACCCTGCACTCTCCTCTCTGCCTCTCAGTCCGGGGCCGAGTTCTCGCTTAGAAAATGATGTGTTTACAAGGTCAGATCCTTCATCTGTGGCTTCCACCATGAGTTTGTACAGGAGAGTAGGGATGCCTGCCATGGGTTTCTTTGCAAAAGTTTCTCTGGGTCACTCAGAGGCATAGAAGCCCTGAAGGGCTTTCTAGGGCTGCCTCGTTGACCCTTATCTGTCTCAGTGGCATGGCGCTTCTTTGGCACAGTGTACAGCTTTGAGGAGAAGGTAAGGTACAGGCCAAAGAAGCCAGCATCTTCAGAAAATTCTGCACATTTTGAGGCACACATCAGTCAGTCACACAAAGCCAAGGAGACAGAGAGGATACTGAGTACCTGCCTTTCCTATCTAGGCTGTATGTGCTGAGATGGTGCAGTAAACAACAACTTATCTTAAGTCACGTCTCTGCTAGAGTGCTTCAGATGCCCAGAATTTTCTGAAGCTGCTGGCTGGCTCTGACTGCAGATCTGAGGTGGCACTTTATTTCCTGCATTTTTTTGTTTGTTTAAGTGTTCTTAGAGGCCAGAAGAGGGCATCAGCTGCTCTGGAGATGAAGTTGTATGCAGTTGTGAGCCACCTGACTTGGATGCTGGGAACTAAACTCAGGTCCTCTGCAAGAGCAGCAGGTACTCTTAACCACTAAGACATCTATCTCTCTAACTCATTTTCTCAATTTTATTATTCTTTGAGAATTTCATACAACATATTTTGATTGTATCGACCCATCTTTGCTATGTCCTCCTAGATTCAACTCCTAACTTTGTATCCATCTTGACATAACAAAACATCACATACAAATTTGTGCTGCCCGTGTACTTTAGATGTGTGGCCGTCCACTGGATCATGGTCAACCAGCGAGGACCATAACTTTAGGAAGACCGACTCTTCATCTCCCAGCAGCTGTTAATGGCCAATAGCTCCATAGCTGGAGGTTAGATTTTGTGATTCCCCCCTTATTCTAATTTCCCTTCTATCTCTTCATAAATCCTTACTCTTTTTCCCCTTCCTTGGAAGGTGATTTCCTCCCCCTTTGGTCCCTTACTAGCTATGTAACTTCTGTGGTATTTGTGTCAAAACCCACACACATATATCTAAAGCTTATAAGTTAATATCCACAAGAGATAACACGTGAAGTTTGTTTTTCTGGGTCTAGTTACCTTCCTCATGATGAATGTTTCTAGTTCCATCCATTTACCTGCAAATTTCATAATTGCATTTTTTCTTAACAGCTGAATAAAATGCCATTGTTGAAATGTACTATATTTTCATCACCCACTCAGTTAATGGACCATTTCCAATTTCCAATTTCTGGCTATTATGAATAGGACAAATGGGGCAACATAGATAAACATGTATCTCCATAGAAAGGTGTAGCTAGATCTTTAGATAGACTAATTCTCAGCTTCCCGAGGAACCTCCACACTGATTTCCATAGTGGATGCACCAGTTTGCAGTCACACTAACACTGGATAAAATTAAAATTTCCCCTTTCTCCTCAACCTCATCAACATATACTGCTATTTGTTTTATTGACCTTGACTATTCAGACTGGGGTAAGACAAAAATCTCAAAGTACTTTTAATTTGAATTGAATTTCCCTGATGGCTAAGGATGTTGACTATTTCTTTAAGTGTTTCTTAGCCATTTGTGTTTTGCCTTTGGGAACTCTCTAGTACTTTTTTTTTAATTGGGTTGTTTGTTTTCTTGATATCCAACATGTTTCAGTTCTTTATATATATTTTTACCCTAATCTCCTATCAGATGTATAATTGGTACATTTTCTTATTCTGTAGGTAGCTTCTTTGCTTAAATGGTGTCTTTTGCTGTAAGAAGCTTTTAGGTTCATAGGGTCCTATTTAATAACTCTTGGTCATAGTGACTATGCTATTGATGCCCGTTCAGAAAGTCTTTTCCTGTCCAATGAGTTCAACCCTTTCCCTGATTTCTCTTTCATCAGGTTCAGTGTATCTGGCTTTATGTTGAGGTTCTTGATCATTTGGAGTTAATTTTTGTACAAGTTAATAAATATGAATTTATTTACATTACTCTATATACAGCTATCCAGTTTGAATAGCAACATTTGTGGAAGGTGGTGCATTTTCTCCAGTGGTTTTGTTTTTGTTTTCTCTTCAGGACTGATTTAGCTAGCTATGCTAGGTTTTTTTGTGTTTCATAGGTGTTGAAGAATCTACTTTAAATTTCTGTTAAGAATGGTGTTAGAATTTTGATGGAGATTTTGCTGAATCTGTAGATTACTTTTGGTAGGATGGCCATCTTTACAATATTAACCCTACCAAGCCACAAACATGGGAGATCTTCTGGCATCATTTTCAAGTTTTTATTATACAAGTCTTTCACTTGCTTTGTTAGAGTAATCCCAAAATAGTTTTGAGGCTATTGTGAAAGGTATGGTTTCCCTGATTTCTTTCTTAGTAGATTTGTCATTTGTATATAGGACAGCTACTGATGTTTGTGTTAATTTTGAATCCTGCTACTTTACTGATTGATGGTGTTTATCAGCAGAGTCAATAGGGTCTTTTACATATAAAACCATACCACCGGCAAAAGGATCCTCTGACTCCTTCCTTTCCTATTGTATCCTTCTGGATCTCTCCTTCAGTGGTTTTATTGCTCTAGCTAAGACTTCAAGTACTGATTTGAATAGGTATGGAGATAGTGGCATCCTAACCTTGTCGCTGATTTTAGTGCAAATGCTTTGAGTTTCTCTCCATTTAGCATGATGTTGGCTGTTGGCTTGCTGTAAAACTGCCTTTATTGTGTTGAGGTATGTCCCTTGTATTCCCTAGACTCTCCAGGACTTTTAATCATGGCTGGACATTGGATTTTGTCAAAGACCTTTTTTGCATCTAATGAGACAATCTTTTTTTTTTTTGTATTTTTTGTATTTCAGTCTGTTTATGTAGTGGATTAAGTTTATTGGTTTATATATGTTGAACCATCCCTGCATCTGTGGGATGAAGCCAACTTGGTCATGGTGGATAATCTTTTTGATGTTTCCTTGAATTCAGTTTGCAAGTATTTTACTGAGACTTTTTGCATCTTTCTCTACAAGGGACATTACACTGTAATTTTTTTTTATTGTTGGTTCTTTGTGTGGTTTTCGGTATCAGGGTGTAGTAGCTTCATAAAAGAAGTAAGAACTGTCCCTTCACTTTCTATTCTGCAGAATAATTTGACAACTATTGCTGGTAGTTCTTTGAAGGTCTGGTAGAATTCTGCACTGAACCCATCTGGCCCTGGGCGCTTTTGGTTGGGTGATTCTTAACTACTGCTTCTATTTTACTAGGGGTTTTGGGCCTGTTCAAATTGTTTGTTTCATCTTGATTTAATTTTGGTGGAGTTGTATAAATCAAGAAATTCATGCATTTCCTTTAGGAGCTCCATTTTGGAATACAGAATTTTTAAAAATTGAGATTATAATATAATTACATCATTTTTTCCTCCCTCCAAACCCTACCATATACTTCTCCCCACTCTCCTTCGAATTAATGGCCTTGTTTGTCCATTATGCCTCTTGTTTTGTCTTTTAGATGGTCTATGGCTCTTTGGAGGAGCATTGTCAGCCCAGACAGGAAATTTTCATTTAAACTATACATATATATTCATTCATCGCATATATTATCGGTATTTTTGGTAGACAATTTATTGTATGATTGCTTAGGACTTTTGCAGACATCCTTACTGCTATTTTACTTTCTTCTCTCCTATATTTATCTTCCTTCCCATCCATTAAAGCTCCCCTCCCCCCGTTTTCCTTATTTCCTCCCATCAGATTAAAAATCTGTATTCTACAGCATACATGTAAAGTATATATGATTTTTTTAAATTTCCTCACTATACATTGTGATGTCTCCCTTTTCTCTCTTTTTCAATTTGGTGAATGGTCTGTCAATCTGATTTTCTCAAAGAACCAAGCCTTCATTTCCTTTATTCTTTGTATTTGTTTGCTTCTACATCATTAATTTCAACCCTGAGCTTGACTATAGGAAATCACTTACAAGGTTGAAATAAAATCTGACCATGTGAGCATTACCTTCCAGAATATTGCATGCCCTGCTCCTGCCCACCCCCAAACCACATTTCTGGAACCTCTTGTTAGCTTAGACACATCTCTGACTGCCAGGCCAGAATCCCTGAGTTCCTTTCCTGTGCTTCTGGAAGTGATCAGATTCAAACCAAGAGACACATGATTTTGGGCAAATTCCACAAAGCTAGATATTTCAGACAAAATGAACAGGAAGAGATAACCAGGAGCCATGGTTGCAGCATGGGGTCTCAGACCACATGTGCATTCGGCAACAATAATTTCATTTTTCATAACTGAATAATATTTCATTGTGTAAATATACTCCATTTTCATTATCCATTATTCAGATGATGGGCATCCAGGTGTTTCCATTTCCTGGGTATTCTGATGAGAATAGCAATGAACGTGAATGAGCAGCTATTTCTAGAATAAGATATGGAATACTTTGCACAAGAATGGTATAACTGGATTATTTCATAGATTTATTTCTAGCCTTTTGAGAAACTACCACACTGATTTCCACAGTGGCTATACAAGTTTACACATCCCCTCAAAAGTGAATAAATGTTACCTTTTCCTACATCCATGCCAGCATTTGTCATTGGTTGTTTTTGTTTTGCTTTGTTTTTTCATCTTAGCCATTCTGACAAGGGTAAGATGAAATTGCAAAGTAGTTTTAATTCGCATTCTCCAGTTTTCTAAGGATGTTGAACATTTAAAATGTTTCTCAGACATTTGTATTTTAACTTCTGAGAACTCCATTTACTTCCATGTCTCAATTTTAAAATTTTCTTTTTCATTCATAAATTTTATATTTACATAAATTTCCCTCTCCTTCTTCCATGTCACTCCTATTCCAAAATCCACGATTTCTTTAAAAAAAATCAGAAAGAGTAAACATAAGTGACTTAATGATGCAATTCAAAATTTGGGAAAACAAGAACAAGCCAAATGTAAATACAGGAGACACCAAAAAATTAATAAAAATGAGGTGAGATTAATGAAAATAAAGAAAAAATTACAAACAATCAACAAATCTGAGTACTTGTTCATCGAGAAGATAAACAAGACAAATAGACTTTGACTTAACTAGCCAAAAGAAAAAGAGAGGACAGAGATTAACAGAATCAGACACAGTCAGGGAAACATTAAAACATCAATTAAATTCAGACTGTTATAAGGGAATGATTTTTAAAAACCTGTACACCATTAAGTTGGAAAACCTAAAAGAAAATTTCTGATTTTACCAAACCACCCAAATTAAACCAAGAAGAGACCAACAACCTAAACAGAACTATAGCAAGTGAGAGGACAGAAATAGGAATAAAGAGCCTTCTAGCTAAGGGAAGTCCAGGGACACACAGAGTTCTACCAGACTATTGAAGAGGCTCTGTAGCTAATCCTTCTTAAACTTCTCTTTCTATTTTTGAACAGGAGTACTCCCTAGCTCCTTCTATAAAGCCAGTATCACTGTAATACCAACATCACAAAAGACACAAAAAACTATAGGCCAATATCCCTGATGAACATAGACACCAAAATGCCTAATAAAAAGAATACAGGCATACATAAAAGAGCACAGCCACCATAGCAAGGCTGACTTTATCCCCCAGATGTAGAGATGATTAGCATATACAAGTCAGTAAATGTAATAAAATTACATAAATGGACTTAAAGATGAAAAATCACATGATCATCTCAACAGATGCAGAAAAAGCCTTTGACAAAAATCCAACATGCCTTCATGAGTCATAGCGAGAGTAGAGAGACCAGAAGGAAAATACCCTAACACAGTAAAAGCTATATATGAGAAACTCACAGCCAACAGCATCCTAAATGAACAAATATGTTAGAAACAGGACCTAGAGTCCTTGAATTGGGTCTGACTTGAGAACCTCCTCCTGCTTCAGGACTAGCTTTCATGGTACCACAGGTTACCACAAAGCTTCTCTCCATGAAGGAGAGAAACAACCAGCAGTCCTACCCAGCTGTAATGCCTATGAACTAATGGCCAGCATAGAATGAAAGGCTTAAGGGTGCAATAGTGGCACCGATACCTTGGGAGCAAAGAGCTCTCTAATTGTCTAATTGGACTTAGGAACCACCCAACAAGAGGGAAACCATGTCTGGTACTGGAAACCTGGCCAACTGCCTAGAGCTACTGAAGTCATGGACCTTGGAGGGGACCCTACAACTACCATTTTATTAAACCAGCATAATCCTTAACTTCATCCCAAATATTTGTCCTTACAAGCACAAATAAGTGTAGTTCTCATCCCTCATCAAGGAGACCACCCTGGAACAGATGGAGATCACTACAGAAAACTATAAGCAGTGAAAATGCAGTTACAGACCCCAGTGTCAATGGACACATCTACAGCACAACCCCTCCGTCCAAGGCTCGGGGATCACTGTAGAAGAGGAGACACAACGTTTGTAAGATCCAAAGGAACAGGGAGTTTGCTTTGAAATTATGTCACAAGATATATGCGTAAAGTCTCATCGACACGACTGCCTCCAAGTGAGCTGAACGAAGGGGACACCAATAAGACATGATAATGTGGACAAGGGAGGTGGGGAGGTGGCGGCTGCAAAGGGTTAACTCTACACAAAGAGCTCCAGGCAATTAAGAAATGCTGTGAGGGGAAGAAATAGTCTTCCTGGGGGAAGAGCCCCACAATTGATTATCTAATATCAAGTGGTCATAGCCCCAAAACAAACAAGTAACATTATTCAGACTGAATAGGCTGTCTCATTAGGAATACATACGCACACACACACACACACACACACACACACACACACACACACAGTCACAGCAACAACAACAATGAAAGAAAAAGAAGCCAAGAATTTGAAAGAGAGCAAGTGCATACATGGAAAGTTTTGAAGGGAGGAGTAGGGAATGATGTAATTGTAGTATAATCTCAAAAAATTAAACATTTAAAAAGTATGCTCCATAAAATTGGAAAATCTAAAAGTAATGAATATCTAAATACACATAATTACCAAACTTAAAACAAGGTGACCTAATCATGTCTGTAACAACCAACAAGACAGAAGCAGTAATTTAAAGATCTATCAACTAAAAAAAGCACAGGGTCAGAGAGTTCAGCGTAGAATTCTAGCAGACCTTAAAAGAGGAACCAACCCCAGCAGTACTCAAGTTATTCCATAAAATAGAAATGGAAGGAACACTTTTGAATCTCTTTTTAGGAATCCAGTATTATGCAGAACCCCAAACCAGATTAAAAAAAAAACAAAAGACGGAGGAAAGATAAGACAATCCTGGAAGCCTCACAACTGCTGTAGTCATGAATTTACAGCACCTACAGTTGCCTACATAAGACTTGTACAAGATCAAGCTGGTCAACATTCCAGCATGGTTGGGGCAGGGACTCATGACCCTCCCCCCCCACACACACACATACCTAGCCTGAGGAGTTATTAGCAGTTGTCTTCTGCAGAAAGGAAAATTAGATTTAAGGGTGTGGCTTCTACTAAGTTGATCACACTCCAGTGGATGACCAAAAACCCATGAGCCATGAATATATAGGCAAGATAAATTGGACTTGGTGGGTTCTGAGATGGAGAGAGAGAGAGAACATGAAGCTGTGTAAGGGCTTGGGTGGGTCAAGGAGGAGTTTCAGGGAGGAAAGGAGGGTGGGTATGATAAAAATCTTTTATATGCATGAATGTAATTCCCAAATGACTAGTAAAAATATCATATTTAAAAAAGAAGGGAAAAATCACTGAAGACATCTAGAAAATGTGGTGATTAACCAAACCTTGGCTTTCCCTTGGGAAGATAGTTTCAAACTAGAGCCCTTAATTATTCTTACTCGGAAGGACTTGAAAGACAAATCAGTAGAGAGGGGATTTGAATGAGTTTAGCAGAAATCAGATGAAACCACATTTTGTTGTTTCTCATTTTGCCATAACTGATTGAAGGGAGGGGCTATAGAAATTCTCCCAAAATGCACGTGCCTATTTGAGCATTTTTGTTACGTCTTAGAAGTGCCAGGATCACCATGAACTTGTGAACAATCTTTGCTAAACAGTATTTCCAAAAGGCAACAGGTGAGTGTTTTCCCTACCGTCAGCAGTATAAATCTTGGTTAAAAAAAAATCCCTTGCCAAGTACTGCAACATGGAGGCCTGAGGAACAACTCTGAGGTTGCAATGAATTCTTGGTTCCTGCTGTAAAATCAGGCACTCCATCCTTCTGAATTAAGGAATTCCCTGTCCACAGCAGGGAAATGCTTTGTGTCACTGTGTAGGCATCAGAGTACTTCTGCATGGCTACATGCCCTCTACCAACATGTCTGAAAACTGTTACTACTGACCAGCCCTGCTTGAAGAGCATGGCAGCCTCAGTACCATATCCCTGCTGGGAAAATGACTCCCACCTATATAACCAGGACCTACTCCTGCTCCTGCTATGAGGAGTCTGAGAAGTTTCTTAATAAGGCAATGACTACCAAGGTGTGGAGGAGAAAATGTGTGACAAGACAATGAAGGACTAGACTGTGGTATGAACAAGTTCCAGAGCTAAGGCATAACAGCAGCACGATGCTTAGTACAGCTGTAGAATTACAAGGATTTCTGTAGCAGGAGTAAACTCCAGCTGTCCTTGCCAATGGGGAAATGAGTAGCTATGTTCGCTAATGGATGGGCTAATTTATTATACTATAGTAACCACTTAACTGCATAAGCATCTTATAAGATGTTGCATACCCTCAATATAAAGTGGAATTTGCTTTTTAAAATGTGGAGGATGCTCTCTGGGCTTTTCTCCAAGTAAAGACTTGTTCCCCGAGGAGATAGTCTCTTACTCTGTAATTCTGGGAGAAAAACACCATAGGCTGACAACAAAGTAGACAGGGACTGTTGCAGGCTCATTATCGTAGGGTTTATAGCCCAGCCACAAAGTGATTCCTCATTAGGATCCCTGACAGTAGCTATGCTTGGGTACCTAACACCAGCTGAGGTGTCTGGGTGGGGCCAGCCTATGGCTTCTCAACAGAGAACATACCACCTTCATTATCCTATGTTGTTTGATGGTTAGATGGCAGATGGGGAGTGTGTGTAGACAGGACATTGCAGGGCATGGTATTCAAGGAAGGTTTCCAAGAACACCTTGAACTTTGTGTAGGAAGGAGATGAGTTAGAATGGGGTAAATGTCTAAAAGTTATGGGGGAATGGTTTGAAAGCCATGTGGCTAAGAAATACGGCTTCAAGAGGGGAGGGTGTGTGTGGATAGGCAAAGTTCAGAAGGATGAGAACTGAGGAAACACCCCTGGGCTTGGGGAAGGAAGGTGACACTCACTACCTATGTATGCTGTGGGAACCAGAAGCCTTCACTGCACTGAGCTTTTTAAGGCTAAGACTAGAGCTTTGAAGGCTACTGTGAGTCTTGCTGGTTTGTGGATCACCAGCCTGGACCCCTCAGATAGGAAAGATCAAAAAGAAGAATGGACAAGCAAGTGTACCAGCTCGAGGGGAGCTGAGCCAAGGTCTCTCATCTATAGCCATGGAAGGTGGTGAGGCAGGCAGGTGGCTCAGGAATGCCTACAGAGGATAAGTTATGGGTGAGGATAGAGGTCACCAGTCAGCAGTGGAGGGGGCTCAAGGCAAGTGTAAAAATAACCCAGTTTTCACCTTCCTGGTGTTATTATTTTTATTCCTGTCCCTGTGAATGACCTGTCCCACTAAGAAAGTAAAGCAGTCAGAGCTCTCTCCTGTGCTACAGGCACTTCTCACCAGGCCAGTGGGAGCACATCTGTCATCCAGGGTGGTTCTGGGATTTGATGACAGATGGAGTTTGTTTGCAGATGTAACAGAGGGAAGTCTCAGAGAGGACCCTGGATGCCTTGTGTAGTGAGAAGACGGGAGCCAGGATGAGATTGGCGAGGCTTGCAGCATCAGATGCATGGCGGGCACGCTAATTTCCCACAGGAGTCTGCTCAGCTCAGCCCAGCTGACATACTCTCAGCTTTGTCTTGAAGAAAACTTGCACGAGCCTTTTCTTTCCCTTTTCCAGATCTAGGACTTTAACCTAGCAACCACAGAGTTCTGTACTTGGAGATCATGGGAACATACTGTCCTTGCACTAAATGTACTTTTCTAATGACCAAAATGATCACCCAACAGACACCAGGAATACTGGTCTATCTACATCCATGCAAACTTCTCTTTAGCTAAGGCTGAGTGCATGTGCTCAGGACCAGTGTCTATCCTGCCAGGGGCTAGGAAGGTCCTGAATTTGCATCCGGCTCTCCAGCCTTGAGTTTCCTAGAGAAACTTACAGCATGCAAAGTCTGCCCAGGCTTAGGGGGCGGCATCAGTGGGCAGGGTCTGCCTGGCTAAGTGGGTTGAGGAAGTTCAAACCTTGGGAACTGTGGCAGGGAGCTTCACTTATCCCTTGGCCCTCAAGGGTGCGTCTGTACCCTATCTGTGGCTGAAGTCAGAAGCCCTCGGGGAGGGCAGTGGATGATAAAAGGTTTTCAGATGATGGATTTTCTCACAATGGGTTTCTAAGAATATACTGAAATTCTTCGGAAAGACTTGTTCAAAACCAGTTGGCAGTTATTCCTCACAGTTGAGTTTTCACTGGAACAACCCTCTCCCAATTCTCAGGCCTTCTGCCTGAGGCCAAGAGACCCACCATTAGTGTCTCTGGTTCTAAGACCTTTGCCCTTGGACTGAGCCACAAGCACCTCCGGACTCCAGCTTTTAGGCGGCTTGTTGTCTGACTTCTCAGCCTCCATAAGTGCATGAGCCAACTTGCTTAGTAAATGTCTGTCTGTACGCGATTATAGGCATCTCTCTGGAAAAACCCAACTCACGTACAACCTCTCTTGAGCTTCCTCACAGCTCCTGCCCAGTCAGTGGACTGAAAATCAACAAGACAAAAGACAGGAGCCACAAGTACCACTAGATGGCAAAGAGCAGAGTGCCACAGCACCACAGACCATGCCCTGCAGCACAGCTGCAGGGCTTTGCTTTTTCTCAGTGGTAAAACTATGTTTAGAGACAGGGGTTCAAAATAACTTCCCCTCTTTACTGTCGATGAAGTAATGAGCTACTGTGTTGCCTAAGAGGATGAACCCAAACCAGTAGGCAGCTGAATGAGGTTCAACAAACACCTGATGGTGCATTCTAGAGCTGATGCCAGGGACCATCTCACAGGAGACAGTTGCCATTAGTAACATTTACTTTGGGGCTGATTACATCTATTTAGCTTAATCAGGATTTTAGTTTTGCTACCCATATTTTTTTTCAGAATCTATAAATAGTGCCAGAAGTTTCCCATGCATCATACAGGATCAAGGGCTCAGGTCTGGTATAATCTGACCTGCTCCCATGTGCTCCTATCCGTTCTGGGATGAGGATACTACCACTGCCTCGAGCTGGTCTCCTTCTTGGTCTCTCTCACGACCTAGAGAACAGCACTGAAAGAATGCACCCCGGATGCTCTAGACCTCCAGCCTCTGGAAGACATGAGTTGCTGAGTCTCATAAGGTGACAAGGTTGGTCACAGGCCACACGTCTAGTGCAGAGGTTAAGGATGGGAGATGTGCCCAGATGGGTCCATGTCTGAAGCTCATGATGTCCCTAACTTGCCTTAGCTAGCTGAGAGCTGGCCTGAGGGCTGACTATGACCACATGATTTTGGATCCCTGTGAAAAGGACTGTGCTAGATGGAGGTCTTTGGGTGGGTGTTCCTGCTACAGGGCAGGGCTAGAGCCATCCAAAAGCAGACCTATGGCCCATTCAAACCATCCTTGAACTCTTGACTGGGGGAGGAGGGATTCCCCTAGACTAAAATACCAACATAAAGACACTACTCTCTCCTAGAATAAGGATTTGGAAGGTTGAACTTTGGCTTAATTCTTGCCCCTCCCCTTGGGTCTCCATCATTGTGTTCTTAATGGTGAGGTGTATAGGCTTCTTCTTTTTACATCCCAGCAAAGGGGCATTGCCCAGCTGTCACCTGATGACTGAGAAGGTGCCCTAGGTCTCAGCGTAGAGATGGCTGGTGAAAGGTTCACAGCACTGATGGGCAGTGGTTCTCAACTTTCCTAATGCTGGGACCCCAACACACAGTTTAATACAGTTCATCATGTTTTAGTGAGCCCCCAAGCATAAAATTATCTTGTTGCTACTACATAACTGTGATTTTGCTACTGTTATGAATTGGAATGTAAATATCTGAATTCCAATGATCTTAGGCAACCCTATAAAGGGGGCCTATGACCTACAGATTGAGAACTTCTGCTAGGGGCAAAGGATGAAGTGTTAGTGCTGGGACCTGGGGCTATGGGTGGCTGGGGCAGCAGGCAAAGGACCTGGCTGGGAAGGACATGAGGAAAAATCTTGGGCAAGCATAGTGTGGACAGAGGCCGGCCTGGGACAGCTAATGTGTGAGGATTACAGGGAGAGTGGCAAGGCAATTAGTTCTTTGGTGTACAAGGAGCTATGGCCATTCCTGGAGATGGGGTCTGTCTTCTCAGAGTAGGGCTGTTCAGGAGCACAGATCAGGCTGGCTCCAGCCTTCATCCCACTGTGATTGGCAAGCCTAGGTAAGAGCCAACCACAGCTGAAGAAACAGCACAGCTTGTGGTAAATGCTGTTTTTCATTTACGGCCCAACATGAACTCAACATCATTGTCTGTACCTACATAGACAGGAAGATGAGACCAGACATGAGCTGGCAGGATTCTAGCCAGACACTTGCCCTAAAACCTGCAGTTGCTGTATCAGGCATCAGGTCCCAGATGAAATGGCAGCCCAGGAGACCCTGTGTATCTCATATGAATATGGATTAAGACATGCCTATGGTGCAAGGTCAATGTACTGGTTATATTTCTTCATGAACATTAGGGGACAAGCAGCACACTAAACTGTGTCCTCTGCTGGAGCTGCAGACAAAGCCATACCCTAGCCTCCTTTGCACAAACTAAGTTCAGTTATCAGTTAGGTCTTCTGGGTGGAAGGCAGTGAATTTCTGATCCTCTAGATGCCATGACCAAAAAGGCATCAGGAAGTTCATGGAGTTAAGGCCCCAGAGGAATAGATGGTGTTTCGGATATGGGGCACTGGGCAGCACCATCTTTTCTTTATGGATGTTTTTCCTGTGGTATGTCTGTGCACCACGTGTGTACCTGGTACCTGTGTAGGCCACAAGGTGGCACTGGATTTCTTAGAATTGGAGTTTCAGATAGATGGCTGTGTGCTGGGAATGGAACCTAGGTCCCCTGGAAGATCAGCCAGTGCTTTTGATCACTGAGCCATCTCTGCAGCCCCTTGAAGGCATTTGAAAGGGACGGCTCTGAGAAAACCAGAGACAGCAGCCAGGTCTGGGGGGACCCGCTGAATGTGGCCAGAGGAACCCTAATACACTGGGGCAGTCATTCCTGGAGACCCCTCCAGGAAGCAGCAGGCATTACACACTTAGGGAGGAGTCTCCCTCTACTCCAGAAAGGGGCTCCGAGGCCAGGGCCCCGCATTCTGGTGAATCAAACATGGCACACAGGCATGTTAGTAAGCTTACCTCCACGTACAAGAGTGGGAAAATGCCGACCTTGTCTCCTAGCATGCCTTCGGCCCAGTTATCATCCACTCTCCGGATCACAGTTAAAACTTCATCCTGAGGGTTCCAGAGCCCACCATGTGTGCACACAGAGAAAAGGAAACAAGAGGACAGTTAGAACAGGAACCACTGAGGTAAAGAAAGAGTCTAAGGAGAACATGTCATAGATTCAGACTCTCACATGTAAGAAAAAAAAAGAAAACCCTTTCTTCCATTTCAGTTACAACCTTACTTCTCCCCTGCCCCTACTCTGACCCCTCTGTCCCTCCATTTGATCATAATTGCAAATATTCCCCAAATGAAAAGCCTGACAATTTACTATGTAGTCCGTGTTTTAAAATGAGTGCTCCTAATAATTATTTAATGAAATAAAAATGCCTCAAGTAAAGATAAATTCAGCCACTCAATATAAAATTACAGAATAAAGCATTTTAAGTTTTGGGCTCCATCATAAAAATGAAAAGGAATAATTCAGTTCAACTACACTTAGAGCTGTAAGTATATAATGCTCTGCATTCTTTTACATCCCTTGGCATACCCAATCAAGACACAATCAAGTGTGTGCTCACAAAGTGAAAACAGAGAGAGAGAGACAGAGATGAAGAGGGAGGGGGATGGGCAGCTTAGGGACGGAGATGGGTGTCTCAGGAAGGATGTGGGTGTCTCAGGGAGGTAAGGCTTGGACACAGGCTGTTGGTGAGGAAGCAGATGTTCAAGACACATTCACAGGCACCTGGATCCCTAGGCAGAAAGGACAGACGGTCTGGTGAGAAGCTAATGCTGAAGAGTGATGAGTTAAGGGGTGAGAGATGTTTGTGCATCAGCTTCTAGGACAGGGGCTGCCCCAGAGATGTCAGAGGAGGACTGACGTTACACAAGAGCGCACAGCTATCTGCTTCTACCCCCAACCAACACTCTCCTGGGTCCATCTTTCTTTCAGTAACCAAAGGGTATCTTGTCACCACCACCACCACAATCATGTCTTGTCCAACTCTTTTCCACAGCCTTCGTCTCCGGGTATTTGCTGCAAGACCAGATGGCCCAGCAGGCACTTGTGATGTGCTTAATGGAGTATTACTTATCATTCTGCCTGCCCTGTCAGTCAGCCTACATACTATAAGTGAAACAGCATGACAGGGTTTGTAGCGTCCCTCCAGGTCAGCGGAATGGCATGTCAGGTTGTTATCATTACTATTGGAAAAGATGCTGCACTGGGGGCTGCAGTGGTAGAGAGGGTGCACACTTTCAAGTGATCCAAGTAGAGGGAGTTGTCTGATGGGAGCCTGGCACAACTCCAGAGGACTCAGGCGAGCAAGTGAGGCTTGGGCTCTGCACTGACTTGTTCACAGGCCTCCCTAGCGCACCCTCCTCATGTGACCACAGGGGAGGTTGTAAACTCACTACAGTCACTTCTCATTTTCTCTGTCCCAAGGTTTAGTTTTCCAACAAGAATCTGGGAAGCAAAACAGGCTAGGAAAACTGGCTGTATAAATGCAAAGGAGTGAAAGCAGATCCACTCGCCCTGGGTAAAAATCTACTCGAAATGGATCAAAGACTTCTGTGTACCAGTTAACCCTGCAACTGCTGGAGGAAAATGTAAAAAACAGTCCAGGAAGCAGGCATAAGCCAGGACTTCCTGAGAAGACTCCAGTAATGGAAATAGCCATTCCAATTGATAAAGCAGGTTATAGGAAATAAAATGTCTTCTGCACAGTGAAGAAACAATCTACTGAATGGGAGAAAACCTTGGCCAACTCTACATTCAACAGGGAATTAGTATCTAGATTCTATAAGAATTAAAACCCCGAACACCAAATTATGTGATCAATTAAATATGCTTAGAAATGGAACAGACAGTTCTCAAAGGAAGAAATACAAATGGGCAATAAATATTTAAAGAAAAGAAACAACAACAAAATGTTATCCTTAGCCATCATGGAGAATGTAATGAAAACTGCTTTGAGAGTCTACCTCACCCCAGTCAGATGGGTATCATTATGAAATAAGATGGTAGGAGGGTGGTGGTGGTGTACTCCTTTAATCCCAGCACTCAGGAGGCAGAGGCAGACAGATCTCTGTGAGGCCAGCCTAGTTTACAGAGTGATCCAGGACAGGCTCCAAAGTTATAACTGAGAAACCCTGTCTCAAAAATAAGGGGCGGGGGGAGAAAATGGTAACAAATGCTGGTAGGATGTGGGAAAAGAGTCATTAGTCATTGCTGGTAGGAACATAAACCTTATTATAGCTACTATGAAAATTAATGTGAAGGTTCATCCGAAAACAAAAATAGAACTACCACACAAGCCAGCCATACTACCCCTGGGCATGTGCCCAAAGGATTGTAAGTTAACACAACACAGAGATGCTCCCATACCCACATTTCCTGCCCCATATTCATAATAACCTATCCTCAGATGAAGGGATAAAGAAACAGGACATGTATTCTTCTATACGCAGAATTTGGATTCAAACTGACACACAGGTGGACAACGTGAGAGCCAAAGGGGACTGCAAGAGAAGGGAATGAGGTCTTAAGGGAGGGGCTGAGGGGACAAGAGGGTGGTGAGTTACATATGGAGACAGACAATTAGTGAGATGAAGGGGATGAGGGAGAGGAGGAGGGCGGGGGGACTGGGCAAACAGTGCTGGTTAAGAATGAAGAACACTGGCACATAGCCATGAGGCCGCCTCAGTGACATCTATTTCACGGAAAGATGAAGTGCTACAAGAACTAAGTGTGCTGGTGCTGGTGCATGTTTGTAACAGTAGCAATGAAGAGTGGAGGCAGGAGAGTCAGAGTTAAAGGGCAGTTTGTGTTGCAAATGAGACAGTCTCTCAAGAAACAAACACAATAAATAAAACTATGTTAATTTCCATATAAAGAAAAAAATCAAAATCGCTACACTGTCATCTAGTGCGTTCTTAAATTTAGAGCCAAAGCCATAAAAGAACAGTAAGAGGTATAAGTAGCAGAAAGAAAAATACATCATTACCTAGAAAACAGCAGCATCTAAAATTAGAGTAAGAATTTGAGAAAGACTGACAATTTTAAAACACACTCATAAAGAATATTGGATTCTTATATGCTAGCAATAACCAGAAAATGGGATTAAGTTGGAAAACCATTAAAACCTTTACATATTGGACAAAATTAATTCTATACTATTTAAAGATATGTTGGAAAAAAAACAAATATCCACAAAGAAAATATGAATAAATATTTAAATGTGAGCTGGAGAAAGGTATAGCCAAGTGAGAGAATGAAGATTTGCCTGAAGAGCAAATCCTCTAATGTTAAAAACAGACACAAAACAAAAAAACTGGAAAAGCATTTGCGGCTTTACATCTCAACTCTACAAATTAAAATGGCGGTGGGAACAAAATATAAAGATTTTAAGGGGGAAATAGAGCCAGGTCAAAACCAGGGAACTCACAAGAGAAGAAAAGCAATTTGCCATCACACCCATTCAAAAATGCCAGACCTGATGAGAAATCACAGGTATAATTCAATTTTCCTTTTAAGAATTATGTTATCCACGATCTGACAGTCCGGGCAGTGGAGGAGAGGATGGCCTAGAAGCCCCTCCCCTAGAATGAGAGTGATGACTACTCTCTATGCTATCCTAGAGTCCTCATCCAGTGGCTGATGGAAGCAGAGACAGACATACACAGAAATACACTGAGCTGAATTCTGGAACCTAGTTGAAGAGAGGGAGGAATGAAGAACGAAGGGGTCTGTACCAGGTTGGAGAAACCCACATAAACAGTTGGCCTGAAAAAGGGAAAGCATATCGACCCCAGACGCTCTTTGGGAGGCCAGTACGGGACTAATCCAGCCCCCTGATCATGGATGCCATCGGGGAGGCCCCTGCACTCCTGGGAGCCTCCGGAGGTGGACTGGCTTTTTGCCCTGGTGTATGTGGGGGACTTTGAGAGCCCATCCCACTTGAAGGGATGCACTCTGTCTCTGAACACATGGGGAGGGACCCAGGCCCAGCACAGGAAGATTTGGTGGACTTGGTGGAGCCCCGGTTGGGGGCCCTACCCTGCCTGGGGAGTGGTGGGTGGATGGGGTGGGGGGTAGGTTGGAGGTGGGGGAGAAGGAATGGGGGTAAGGGGAGGGAGAGGGAGAGGGAGAGGGGAATTACATGTGAAACAAGCCTGTTCCCTAACTTGAATTAATAATAATAAAAAGAGAGAGAGAAAAAAAAGAATTATGTTATCTTATGACTTGCCTACATATATGTCTGTGTACTGTATGCATGCCTGGCATCCACAGAGGTCAAAGGAGGGTGACAGATCCCCTGGAACTGGAGTTATAGATGGTTATGACTTGTTGAACCTGGGTCCCTCTAGAACAACAGCCAGGGCTCTTAACTGCTAATCCATCTTTCCAGAAATACGATTTTATCATTTCTTTCCTTTGTTATTTATGTTTATACCATCCATCCATCCATCTATTGTGTGTGTGTCTGTGTCTGAGTCCGTGTGTGTTCCTGTGTGTTTGCACACATGCATAAGGAGATCAGAAGACAACTTTCTGGAGTTGGTTCTCTCTTTCCCATTAGAAATCAAATTCAGGTTGTCAGGCTCATGGATGGATGGATGGTTACTTTGCTCTTCTAGTCATAAGCATAGAATCTCCCAGAACCATGAAGGGCATCCAGTAGGGACAAAGCTCTCAAGCAAGAAACAGCTTGATTTCTCCATGTTCTATGGCCATGACTTGAGGGGTAATCAAGAGCATGAGCAGTCATCTGCAAGATTTGTGGGTTTATGGAACCTCAGGAACCAAGAACTCCTGAAATGTAATCCATTTATGGCACCATGATTTTTATTTGTTAGTCTGTGGTATCTAGTAGGGTTGTTGTACAACTTCATATATATTGGAAGCTTCTACAGTAGTAGATTTCCACACGATGTTTTAAAAAGTCTTTGCTGTTAGCTATCCCCCTTCTTATTCTCTCCTTTATTCTACCCTTCCATTCAACTCTTCCTGTTCGGATTATTCCCTCTTTACCCTGATGCCATTATATTTATCTAACTTCCCTCAAAAGCCCCTTCCCATGGCCCCTTACTGATTGCCTAAGCTCAATAGGGATTCCCAAGAAACATACAAATATGAAGATTCAAAGCTGTATGACATTTGTCTCACTGGGTCTAGGCTGCCTCCCTCTTAATGATTATTTCCAGCTCTGTTCATTTATCTGTGAATTTCATAATTTCATTTTTCTTAACAGATGAATACTTTCATTATCCATTCATCAGTTGATAGACATCAATGGTGTTTCTACTTCCTGGCTAATGTAAATAGAGCAGTGATAAAAATGGATGAGCAGGTATCTCTGAAGTAGGATATAAAGTCCTTTAGGTATATGCCCAAGAATGGTATAGGTGGATTATACAATAAACCTATTTCTAGCTTTTCTACCTCCCTCTTGACATCTTGACCCAACTAATGAGAAGGAGGGAGCCGAGAAGCTCACAAACATCACAGCCAGAGCATCAGGCTCATGAAGACTCAGCCCCAGTCATAGAACTCTAGAATGCATCCACAGACTGCCTCTTCACTTTGCCACCACATCATTTAGGCTATTTGCAGTCATTCTTCATATGTAGCCCAATATGTCTATCTATTGTGAGAAAATGTCAAGGTGTATTAAAAGACAACTAAAATCAAAACAAAAATCAAACACCGGTTGAAAGGAAGCACCAGACCAAGATCCAGAGATGGCAATGAAGGAAATGAACAGACTGGGGATTTACAGCAATTGTTATTAAGATGCTGTAAGTCTCATGGACAAAGTAGACAGCATGCAAGAACAGATGGACAATGTAAACACAGTAAGAACCATAAAAGTAAGAACCCCAAAAGAGATGCTAGTTATTGAAATTGAAGCAAAAGAAATGAAAGCTACTTCTGGTAAGGACATGGATAAGAATCTCTGAGAGCAAGCATATTGCCAATAAAAACTTAAACACGAAAACAAAGATCAAACTGAAGAAAAAGAAAATGAGCACATCCAAGAACCCTGGAACATCTAATATGAGATGACCAGAAGAAAGATATTTGAAACACTAATAAGTGAGAGTTTCTTAACTTAATGTCACATACAAACCAAAGCAGGACACATGTCACAAAACTACACCAGTACAAAATTTCAAACTATTGAAAATAAAAGATAAAGAATCCAGAAAACTTGGGGTGTTTATTTGTAAAGCAGTAACAAAGTAAAAGGAATAACATTTGGCTGTGCAAAAAGCATGCAAGAGATAAAATCAGAATAAGAGAGAGAGATTATAGATGGATATCCCTGATGAACAGAAATGAAAAAATTCTCAATAAAATATTTGCAAACTGAATTCAAGATCACATAAAAAGATCATTTATCATGACCAAGTTGGTTATATTTCAATGATGTAGGGTGGATCAACATATACTAAACAATGAGTATAATTATTCACATAAAGGCAGAAATCACACAGTCATCTCAACACAGCAAAGGCCTTTGAAAAATAATCCATTATCCCTTCAAGATAAAAGTAACAGAGAGCCTAGGAATGGAGAGAACATACCTCAATATAATAAAGGTTGTATGACAAACACCAGGAGCATCATACCAAAAACAGAGGAAACCTCAAAGCATCCCCACCAAGATCATGAACCGACAGAATATCAACTCTCCTCATTTCCAATCAATAAACTGTTTGAATTCTTAGTTAGACAGTAAGAGAAATGAAAGATAAATACGGAGAGAAGACATCAAAGTATCCCTTTTTGCAGAGGATATGATTCTATACATAAAATGCTCTAAAGACAACAGCAAAAACGTCTTAGCATTGATAAACACTTTCAGCAAAGAGGTGGAATATAAAATTAACACATGGCCTTCCTATATACAAATAACAAGCATGCTGAGGGAAAAAAAATCAAGGAAACGATCCATTCACAATAGGGACACACATATAAAACTGTACTGCCTGATCTTTGTGTGTGTGTGTGTGTGTGTGTGTGTGTGTGTGTGTGTGAGAGAGAGAGAGAGAGAGAGAGAGAGAGAGAGAGAGAGAGAGAGAGAGAGAGAGAGAGAGACTTGACACAAAGCTAGAGTCAGAGACGAAGGAGCCTCACTTGAGGAAATGCCTCCATGAGATCCAGCTGTAAGGCATTTTCTCATTTAGTGATCATCAAGGGAAGGCCCAGCCTTCCTAACTTCCTAAACTAAAATGGTTCTCTCTCTCTCTCTGTCTCTCTCTCTCTCTCTCTCTCTCTCTCTCTCTCTCCTCTTTGGGTTGCATTAAGGGACGGGGGGGGGGGGGCGGGGGAGTTGATCACAGGTAAAAGCAGAAGTGGAGAGACAGAGTACTCGGCTTGGGGAGACTTGAGTAGGGTAGGGTCAATCAGGAGTATCAGGGGCTTAACGTGAAGGGTACATGAAAAAGCCATATGGAAACCCAGTGTCTCTCAACCCAACTTAAAAAGGGATAGTAGAATACTTGTGATATGAACGAGAGAGTGGGGGGGGCAATGGGGATGAAGGTTTAAACAGGGGTGGATTCTTTTTACAGTGGGCAGCCGTTAAAGCAGAGACTCATAAATGGTCAAATAAATAAATGGTTGTGAGTTCTCAGCTGTGCTGGCTAGTCTTAGGTCAACTTGACACAAGTTAGATATCTGAAAGGAAGGAACCTCAACTGAGAAAAAGCCTCCGTAAGATCCAGCTGTAAGGCTTTTTCTCAGTGATTGCTATGGGAGGGCCCAGGCCATTGTGGGTGGTGCCATTATTGGGCTGGTGATCCTGGGTTTCAATAAGAAAACAGACTGAACAAGCCAGTAAGCACTACCCCTCTCTATGACCTCTACATCAGCTCCCAGCTCTAGGTTCCTGACCTGTGTGAGTTCCGGTCCTGACTTCCTTTGACGATGAACAGTAATATAGAAGTGTAAGACAAACTCTTTCCAAGTTGCTTTTTGGTTATGGTGTTTCACTGCAGCAATAGAATAGACACAATCATATAGAACATCTGTGTGAACCTTCAGCTCCCAACCCCCTCCACCAAGGTGCAGAGAACATTGCAGAAGACAACACAGAAAGAATGCAAAGCCAGAGGATGGGGACAAAAGCAATGAAATGCTGCATTTTGATTATGACCTGGCGATTGCACTCATCAACTCCCAACAGCTGTGGCTACCTGCACTGGATTAAGCCCGCCAAAATGCAACAAGGATTAAGGTGTAATTCATGAGGCTCCAGTCTTCACTGAGGAGCCATTGATAGTGCCGGGAGAGGAAAAAGCCATTCTTCTTTGGGGTGTAGCCACTGGTAGGTTGCTCTCATCCAGTGGATGGCCTCACATTTGTGTGTGCAATGGGCAGCACTAACAGGATTTAGTGGATTATTAAAAAAGAAAACAAGAAGACATGGAGTTCAAAGGGGGCTACGTTGGGAGAATTCAGGGGGAGGAAATGGGTAGTGGATATGACCATACTTCATTGTAAACATGTATGAAATTCTCCAAGAATATATTTTAATTTAAAGATAATGGAGCTATTAAGCTGTAGAAAGCCATAAACGTACATTTCTAAGTGAAAGAAGACAATATAAAAAGGAAGCATGTAGTATCATTGTGACTACACAATAAATTAGAGGGAGAACTATGGAGACAATAAAAGTTCTATGCCTGCAAAGATTTCAAGACAGTGAAAACACTATGTATGATAGTGTGTACTTGTTACATTAGTCCCAAGCCAAGCCTGTACTGTACCTCATCCAAACTCACACCATGGGGAGAGGATGCTGCAATGCTGGTGATGGAGACACACAGTATAATGTGTCAGAGCTACCATCAGAAAATTATATGCTCTAGACATGGGCCTCTTCATCACTCCATGCAAGACCAAAAAACAGTGCCTAATATTTTTCAGCTGCTTCCCTAAGATAGCCACTGGTGCTCTGCTCCTGACGCCCCATTCAGGGAGGTTCCTGAGTGCTAAGTGGGGAGCATACAGAAACACCTGTGCATGTGTCTTCTAGAGCTGTGATCTACTGCAGACATCAGTAACCAAGTCTATGATGGACTAGGTGGTAAGCCTTTCTGAGCTTTGCAGGCCATTTACTCAGTTCTGTGGCAGAAGCATGAAGGCAGCAAACGAGAGTCAATGGACCCAGCTATGTGCCACTAAAGCTAGATTTACAGAACTAGATGGCAGCCAGTTTGGTTAGTCATCTTAGTTTATCAGCCCCTGATGTAGGTGATCCAACTAAGCCAAAAAGATACCACAGAACATCACTGATGGCCAAATTAGGTAGACATGTTTCTGAATGAACATGATAGTTTGCAATGATTTTATGAATGAAAATTCTTTCTATGACATCATTGCATTTTCCGATGTAAAACTCTACTTCATCTATAAGTTTCATGTCAAGTACTCATTATTTACTACAGGGCAGCAGGCTTCATCCATATGCTGTTTTCCCTATTCTCTGATATTTCTGAATTTGGAAAATATACCAAATGTCTACTGGCATACAGCCCTGGCTCTTCTTGGAATTCAGATGGTCTCTGGGGGGAGGGGGTCCTAAATAATTGCAAGTTGGAGCTGTGACTATGAAGGGGCTGTTTAAGAGTTAGGTAGCCTTCCTTCCCAAGGCTTAGGGGATAATATTTCAGTAAAGATTCAAGTAACATGTCAGTGGCACCTTCTATAAGGCTCTTTAAATAAAAAATTTAAATATTTTATTTATTATGTATACAACATTCTGCTTCCATGTATATCTGCACACCAGAAGAGGGCACCAGATCTCATAATGGATGGTTGTGAGCCACCATGTGGTTGCTGGGAATTGAACTCAGGACCTCTGGAAGAGCAGTCAGTGCTCTTAACCTCTGAGCCATCTCTCCAGCCCCTAAATCAAATTTTTAAGTAATGTATTTGGAGAGGAAGAAAGCTACAAGCATAATGGCCTCTGGCAAGAACAGCAGCTGCAGATGGATAGCCCAAGCCCCTCTCAGGCTGCCAGAGCACATAGTCCAGGTACCACTTGGGAAGGGACACAGGAGGGTCCCTTCAGTAGTGTGGGAGAAAGCAGAATGCAGGCACCTGATATTCAAGTCTCTAAATGAATCACGGGGCAACCACAGGTGTGGAGCCCCTGGGGGCAGTTTCTGAAGGATCAGAAACCCCCAGTCTCCTCTCTACTGTAGTTAACGGGTGCCCAAAGAAGTGGTGAGCCCAGAGAAACCAGGTACCTTCAGCTTCCTAGGACAACCACGGCCCCACCCCACAAGTGCAGCCCCTCTGAACCCTGCCCTGGCACAGCCAGCAAGCTGCAGACATTGCGTCAATGTCAAGAAAGAGGGAAGATTAAAAATGCAGACGCCCAGAAGCTCCCCAGCCTTTTCTTGCTGTAGAAATGACACAGAACCGTGCCTCTGGCCATTGCTGTATCCTCACAGAGGCTATGAATGGAGTCTGGCTGCCACTGACCCCCACAGGACAGGCTGGCTCTGCAGTCCCCTGCTCTGACATCTTAGATCATCTGTCCCAACTCAACTGCTGCCAGTGGCCAGGACTATTCAAGAGAGTTGGGGACAGACCTCTCACTGCCCCGGCACAGAGCTGGCTTCTCCAACACACTTTACAGCTGATCCATCTGGTAAGTAACTGAGACCCCATGAGAAACCATGGACACTCACGATAGCCAGATCTACTCTCTCCACCTGCAGAGCATCCAGCTTCAACTGTCATACATGTTTCCACACCCCTCCCTGCTGCATGCCCGCCACTGCTGCATGCTGAGAAGGGCAAGACAGCAACCTTGACCAGGCATCTAAGGAGGAGAGAGACAGAGTAAGGAGATGGAGTCTGAGCATAGGAGCACCATCACACAGGAGTGAGGCAGCTCCAAAGAGGCAGCCTCTACAGAGCAAGGGGAGGGCTGGGTTGCAAATAGTTGGGGAAGGGCACAGAGCTGAGGGAAAGGACAGATGTACCAGGCCAGGGAGCCCGAGGCCCGCTCGAGACAGCAATGGCCAGGTGTAGGGTAAGCTAGGTCCTGGAGTGAAGCGAGGGGCTGAGAAGCCGTAGTGCTGGGTCAGAAAGAACCCGGAGACAGTGCAGGTTCTGATACTGACCCGAGGGGAAATGAGAAGCCACTGGCAAGCTCTATGCAGAGCACTGGTGGAATGGCTTTGAAAAGCCACTGCTTGCAGTCATCCATGGTAAACATGCTTGGGTACCGGCAAAGAACCATGCTGCCAGGGCCAGCATGCAGGAATATCCTATCAATCTGTGCCTCACCCCTGTTCTCCAAAGAGCAAAGCTGTCCTGTTCTGTGTGCACCTCTCACTTCTTACCCTCTCCACATCCATGCTCCTAGCAAGACTTGGACAATGCCCGGAGCTCCACTGAGATACATAGGCCATGTCCCAGCTTCCTCACACTTCAGTTAATTTGATGGTGCTTGTACCTCAGGGTCCCTAGCTCTTATCATCTGGGTTTGCTGCCACAGACCATGATGCCATTTAGATGTGTTCCATTCTGGCATTTGCAAGGCCAGACAGATCTATACAAACCGGGGGTGGTACTGACTTCCTGTATTTGTTACTGTGACCAAATCTCTGTGACCAAATACCTAACAAGAAGTAACTTGAGGAGGATCTATTTTGGCTCACTGTTTGAAGGCACAGCCACCATGGCAAGGGGAGTGTGACAGTGGGGGCATGAGGTAGACAGGGAAGCAGAGAGAAAGCAGAGTGAGGGACCGTATGCAGCTAGGAGCCTAACAATTGGATGTATGGCTTTAGAGTCACACTAACTTGCCAGTTTTCCAAGGAGCTCAGCTTTAGGTCCGACTGTCAGTTCCTGCTCCATGGGGCTATATCTCCATGGCACTCCAGACATTGCCCAGGTCCTGCCAGGAAGCATGGAATGGAGAATAGAGCTCCATGGAGATGCCCATGTCCTCTGGGACCTAGGTGTGGAGAGGGTGAGATGTGCATACACAGAAGAAGGACAACTCTCCTCCTTGTTGGATGGGGTGGGGACATAGATGGGCTAGTGACAAGCTGATATGGCTATGATATGGTAGGTGTCTCAGTGCTTTGGGAGTCATATTCAGAGCCCCCCTCATTATAGGAACCCACAGGATTCAAGAAAAGAAGGCCATTGTATCAAGATGGTGTAATGCGATACTTCCCTCCAGATGCCATGGAAATAGCTGACACCCTCAGTGACAGGAGAGCCCTGAACCCTGTCACAGCTGTTCCAGGTCTCCTAGAGAGCCTCAAATACCAAACCTACATCAGGGACATACTGAGGCCAACAGAGCCACACACTAAACAAGCCAAGCCACAGAATGAATCTGTGACAAGCTGAGCTCTGATTCCACCCCCTTCCCAAGGACTAACGTACAGCTTCTTTGGAAACAAGGACTGTTCGGTTCTATCACCAACTACCCTGGCATCTTCAGGCCTCGTCTCATCTTTCTCCTATATAAGGGAATACAGGGAGCTTCCCTAGAGACAGTCTTCTGTTACCCTCATTTCTTTAGACTTATTCTATGCCTGTCTCCCACGTCTGGGTTCCAGGAGGGCCTGGGTCTCTGTCTCTGAACACAGTATAGTGTCCAGCATGGGGTCACGCCCAGAGTATTTGTTTTTTTAAATAATCAGACAAATATCCATTTGTCTTCATTGTCAGTGAGTGCTATGGGCAGAGGCACCGAGAATGGAAATGGGAAGGCAAGGGAGTCCATGATGCTACAGGGAGAAGATGGCCTGCCAGGAAACACCCTGTGCTTTACACTCTACACTCCACTTTCCTTGGTGAGCTATCCCCAGGAGCTCCCTTGGGTGCCGACAAGGAGAGTCTCTGACTCTATTGATTCTGTTGCTGTAGCTGATAGAGCCAGCCATCATTTGGAGCCTGTTTTCTTAGTGAGGATGTAAGAGGGCTCTAAGCAGTTACACGGGCCAGAGCAGAGCACCAGAGCAGAGCACCACCACACACTGGAGAGTAAGTCATTCAGGGCAGGCTCTCCAAAGCAGAGAAGCCTGCAAGGCACCCTGGGAAGGCACCAGAGGCTTCAGACTGAGAAAAGCAAGAGCGAGGGAGACAGTGAAGGAGACCAGGGCTGGCTTCCCCAGGAGCTAAGTGAGATGACAATAGGGATTAGCATCTCAACGCCTCACTGAAAGGAAGAAAGAAAGGGCTGGTTCCCGAAATGAAAAATAGATTAGTCACTGTCAGGGTGAACAATAGAATAAGACATAAACAGCAGTCTGGCACAGAAACCATCAACTTTTCTTAAAAAAAAAAAAAAGGTGTGCAAGAAGGTACTCTTGAAGCGGCTGCAGAGAAGCAATGCTACAGCCAAGCTCTGTACCAGCAGATGAGGAGGTGGGGAAGAGCGGCAGTAATCTCCAGGAACTGTTTCTTCAAGCCAGATACTGAGAAATCAGGTTCTGTTGTTTACATCCTTGCCGGGAGAGGGCAGGAGAGGGAAGGAAGGAAGGAGCAGAGAGGATCCCAGAGTAAACACAGGCTCTACCTGCTTCCCCGGAAGCCTCTAAGTGTTGTAACAAGTACAAGTGCTGGGCTGACACCCAACTCCAGAAAGACCACAAACCTAACTCAACCTTTCACTGGCTCCACAGTAAATGCTGTTTGGTTGGTGACCAAATCCTCAGGCTAGCTAGGTACTTCAAAAGATGCTCCACGCCAGGCTGGAGAGATGGCTCACTGATTAACAGCACTGGCTGCTCTTCCAGAGGACCTGGGTTCAACTCCCCGCACCCAAATGGCAACTCCTAACTATAACTCCAAATCCATGAGATCCAACACCCTCTTGTGGCCTCTGTGGGCATCGTGCATACACATGGGGCACAGACATTCATGCAGGCAATACATTATACTCATAAAATTAATAATAATTAATAATAATAATGATAGAGATCCTCCATGCCTAATTGATTCTACTGTTGCCCAGCAGGAGGTACACCAGCTCTACAGGATAAACTGGGGCTCTGCAGTAGTTCTACCATGATTCCCCTGAGACCTGGGAAAACTCAACTCCCCTGCCTATAGTCAATATTTAAAACCTTAAAATTATGACTACTACTAATTGCTCGCCTATCTCAAGAGTCAGTACCAGTGCTGGCTAGAGCCATGCATCAGTGGGCTGTGCTGTCTCTTACCATTCCACAATGAAAATCAAAACAAAATAAATGTCAGTGCAAAAAACACAGCTCTCACCTCGAAGAGAATAAAAGATTTTTTGTTTGTTTGTTTGTTTGTTTTGTTTTTTCCTGGAGCCATTTTGAATGACCAGGACCTGGGAAACCACATTTGGGTTACCCTCGAAACCATGTTCCATCATGGAAGTCATTTCATGAAGTTAAACAGTTTTGCAGAACAAAGAAATTCACAATCAAGGCAAGTTTAAAATACAATTTGATTGTATTGTTAGTGATTTTGTTTGTGTGAATGAGAACTCCTAAGAAGAAGTTGTGTCTGCAGAGTGTGACTGTTGAGAGGTTGGAATGTTGCATTTATCCCCCAAGTACCTCAGTGGGTACATCGTGGAGGCAGTTACAGCAATACGGGGGAAGCTTGTCTATAGGCCTAAGATGTTATCTGATGACGTTTATGCTTTTGTGTTGGTGGAAGCTAGTAATTTGTTAAATTAATAGATTCAAAAAGGTTTTCATCTGTCAGTCACAGGATGTTAGTTCTGACACTGAGCAGACACATTCCCCCGCTTCCCTTCAGAGAGGCACGGGGATGGAGGGTGGTCATTTGCTTATGGCCTAGCAGAGAAGCCAGGCTCTAAACCTAGACATAGACTCTTGGTTGAGACGACATGGGTAGACATAGAGGTCAGTCACCGGGCTCACCTTACCTTAGTAAAGGTCAGACAATCTTTGTCCTGGTCTCTGTCCTTCATCTCAAAGTCATAAAGTGCTTTGCCTTGGGGCAGAGCCTGTGGCAAGGGCCTGACACACTGGATGTAGCTGGCTGGGAGGAAGCCGTGAGTGCCCTGCAGCTCCCCGTGGTACCAGTTCTCATCTACCTTGCGCCTCAGGATGATGATGTCCCCTTTGTTGAACTTGAGGTCACCAGGTTCTTTTCCCTCATAGCTGTAGAGGGCCTTGCCATAGGGAAGCTGGGATAGATTCTGAAACAGAAAACAGCAGGTGGTTACTCAGAATGCCCCTCCCTAACACCCGAGAAATTTGTCCTTGGCATGGGTTCAACGGTCATTGTGTGTCTCATGTATAAACGGCATTCTGAGACCAGAAAACATTCTAAAGGAACAAACAGTCTAACATGGGAACATACAAGTTCTCTGACCTCAGGAAAGAATGATAGTCCCTACAATAGCAAACTTCTCAATCCTACACACGAGTGCCAAAGTGCAGTCCAGCTTTCTATAGAGACCACTGCACTGCACTGAAAAGGCTCTGAAGGAATTGATGAAGTTTTATCTGTCAGAGATAAGGATACAGGCACAGGAGGGGATAACTGGTTCAAATCAAGTTGGGCAGCCAATATTCCACCCATTGTGTGTGTCTCCCTCTCTATGGACCAGTAGCATATATTCACCCAGCCCAGGTGAGAGATGTCTGGTGGGGAAAGAGTTCAGCGGCTGCTCCACTCCTAGTCTCAAGGTCATACGCCTCCCCATTCCCCGAAAGCCACACAAGCTTTCACTTCACACAACAATCCGGTCCAGAGGGAGGGACACTCCCAAGATATCTAACCCTGGTCTTGTACAGTCAGGAAGTGTTTTGTCATCCTGTCAGTGTTTGTCAACTTCTCTGAATGTCATTTGCTATTGTGGTCTCAAACAGCAACCACAGTTAAAGCCCAAACAAAATCTTTGGCCCCCTTCTCATGGCAGCAAGGACTCTCCATCCCAAAATGATCAGATGCTGCTGTCCCCTCACTATACTTTTCTAACTGGCCCCGACTGGTAAATTCTGGCTAGCTGTGTTAAGTGTCTCTTGCTTTTCTTTTCTGGTGGTCCACACTTGTTCAATGATCCGTTTTGTGCCCGAGGAAAGCCTTGTCACTGTCCATGAGTCAATGTCCAGCAATTGCCTACTAGAAGTGGCATTCTTCTCACAAGGGCTGCCTGAGCCAAGGGTTCTGTAGTATTTAAAAATCAATCAATAGCTGTACAAAGCTCAAAGCTGCAGTACATCAAAAAGTCTTTGTAGAGGGTTTAATAGCACATTGCAAATCAATCATTCTACATTTATGTCTCAGAGATGTCTGATGACAGCATTTAAGAGAAACCTGCTGGCAGATTGACAAACAACCCCCACTAGCCAATTAAATAGTAACACCAGAGAACATTTCATTACAGAACTCATTCTGGATAGCTTTGTGGTCTAAGGACAATAGACTGTACCAGGCCCAGACTTTAGAGAGTACAGGCGAAAGACAATTTGCAATCCAATACTTTGCTTCAAAAAGACTAAAGAGATGCTGGCTATGGGCCATCAGAAAAACCCCCAGGGCCATATAATGGCCAGCCAGTCTCTGGCCCATGGCTTTGGCATCAGGAATAATTTTTCTCAAGATACTTTGGGTTGTCACAAGGAGGAGGGGTGCTGGTGGCATCTAATGAGCAGAGCCAGGGATGCTGCCAAGTGCCCCTCAATTCATAGCACATTCCTCCCAAACCAAGAATTTACCAAGCTCAGGATGTCAATAGGTTAGAAAACCTATCCCCACTCTGCTAGCTAATCTACAAAAAGATGTTTCTCCTCCTTTTTCAACTCAGCTTGCCACCACATTAAAAGTCAAGTCATGACAGGAATATTTTCACTATTGACTATATGGCAACACTTAGAATTTTACTCAGAAAAGGGGTTTCAAGTGGCAGCAAGAAAAAAAAAAAAACATATTCTTCTGCTCAAAAATTCACCTCCACTGGCTACCCAAAGGAATGTCCCTTGACACAGACTGGCACTGTGTGTGCTCTTTGCTTATGGAAAGTGTGTGTGCTTGAAGTGGTCATCTTAGAGACATGATTTGGTGGCTCTTTGGAAGTTTCTGCTACCACTGATCACAGTGTGGGCTGGACAGACCATGACAAACCTGCACCATCACTGTCTCCTTCAAAGAGCCCATTCCAATGAACGTGGAGCCTTCCCCCAGCTCCTACTCAGAAAGGACATGGCTTTCTTGAGACAGGCTGACACCGGGACCATTTCAAGTATCTTTCTCATCTACTATGGACAACCATGGCACTCAGTTTAGCTGGGAGGGTGGGAATGTAGTGCCAGGGAAACAGGAAATTCCTAGGAGCCAGCTTGACTTTAGGGCCTGGACTACAGAATACCACCCAGGCCAGGGACCCACTTCTTGGTCCTGAAAGGCATCGTCCTGAGCGTCAGGAAACTCTGGCTTTTACTGATTCTCTACATGGATGACTCAGTCCCACACATATGCAGGCCATGGGCTACTCATCACCATTATAGGCCCAATTCTGCTTGCCTCTGTGTGTCCCTAATTCTCAAATCTACCTGTATTTCCACATCCATGATGACCAGTGGATTTCATATCAGTCTAGCCACTTGTTTGGAATGTAGATCTTCTAGACATCCCATAAGCCCTCTCTGACCCTTTTGTGCTGCTTCCTATATTCCTCATTCAGACCATGCAAACTCCATCTATCTGTGCCCATCCTTCCCTGAAGCCCAGCCTTTCTCCTCAAAGCCTGCTCCTCTGCTGCCATATAGATCTCCCCCCACCTACCTCTCCTCTGTTCTCAATGTACTATCCTGGGTGCTGGATGCACAGGCATAAATCAGAGTCTACCCTGCAAATTCCAGTGGCTTTCACCATGCCAAGGGATCCAAACTCCTTGGAACAGGAGCAAATGCATACTTTTCTAGCCATGGTGGGTAACCTGACAACTCTCGAGGAGGAGATACACTTCTGAAATCTATGGGCTCGGCTGACACAGCTCCACACCATCTCTTTTCCTTCCTAGATCCACAGCACTGGTACTGGGCTCCTATGCCTGGAAGTTTCCTGTTTGCTGTATTAACAGGGCTGTGCTGTATTCACTTTGACAACCAGGACCTGAGAGAAGCGTGAGGAGACACCATCTTTTTGCTGTTAGTTCAAAGGACCTCGGGGTAATTCCGAGTCAGGCTTGTGTCACTGCTGTAGCTAGTAAGTAAGGAGAAAGCAGTAGGGAAACGCAGGGGGCAGGAGAGGTCAGAGCTCACTCCTATACCGCTGCTGACTCTCATGAGTATTTAATAAAACAAAACGTATAGAAGCAATAGAGACACAGTTCTGAACGAATGTTGACATGAAGTTATTCAGGAGCAGAAGAGCCAGAAACCAGTGCTCCATGTTAAAAGAATCTCAACCCTGAGTTATGGCATTTTCCACAGTCTGATCTTCAAAGCCCATTAGTTCATGGCTGGTCCTAGAGGAAGGTGAGTATCACTGGGGAGGAAGCAGAGATGTGACTCCTGCAAACCGCACTGTGGTGGCCCATTGGACTCCTGGGTTCCCGCTGCCTGTGTTCCAATCACAGCCATTTGCCTTTTTTCCAGAGACAACTTCTCTCACAGGGAGGGCGTTCCCCCTAGGTAGAATTGAGTTCAAACACTACCAGGAAGCCACCATTAAGGCATTAAGAAAAAGAAATAAAAAGGAAAGGAAAGAAATATATCTGGGAAGCCTACAGAATAATTAACACTATCTACCCTGCAAGGCATTAATAATAATTAAAACTTATAATGTCAATTTCATGGCTCATTACTCAGATGAGACATGCAGATCTTCTCTGGGCTTAATGTCCTACCCCACAGAGACAGGGTTCTTACATATGCATAGCAGCACTTTGCAGCTTCTAAGGGATCAAATTCAGCAGTTTGCTTTGACAAATGGATTCCATTATATCTCCAGCTCTGCAGGGTCTCCCACGCATCCCTGGGCCACAGGGTCATCAGGGCCTGAAGTCAAGTGGATGAGCACACATAGATGGCTCCTCCACCACTAGAACCCCAGAAAACCAGAGTGAAGCACAGGAATCAAGAACCTTTAGACTCTTATCTATGAATTCAGTGTCTTTCACTCAATGCTTGCTACTTGGAGTTATAGCACCCTGTTAGTAAAGGCTATGGGTCCAGTCGTTATAGGTGATTAGTCCATGTCTTAATTCCTAGCCTGATAAATGTCACAGGATCAAGATATAAACTGATGGAATAACCATGTGAAAGTTGTCAGAATCAAAAAGGAATCACTTTTGCTAAGCCCTTGATAAAAGTAAGTACATAAATAAATGAAGCAAACCAAAACTTTACTAAGGAGGGGATCTTATGTATTTATGTCTGTTAGCCAAAACAAAAGACTGCCAGAACCACAAATACTGCAACCTTACACACGTGTGTGTGTGTGTGTATGTGTGTGTGTGTGTGTGTGTGTGTGCTTCTGCTAGGAACTCAGACCAGTGAACATGAGTGTGTGTTTAACCTTGGGCCAATAATACTCTTATTATTAATTTCTTTTTTTTTTTTAAACCAAGGATCAATCCTTCCCCAGAGTCTAACAAGGTGAGTCTGCCTGGTCCTCCCCGCTTCATGTACCCTTCCTCAAACCCCAGATCTAGCTCAGACCTCAGGTCCAGTACACCAGCCTAACCTGGCCACCCCTGCCTGCACAGCACATAATCTCTAAGCTTCCTCCAGAACCCTCCCTGACTGCTCACAACCTACAGGTCCCTCCCAGGCCACATCCATGATTCTCACCCAACCAGATCCTGTACACCCTTCTCCAGAGTCTAGTCAGGTGGATCCACAGGATCCTCCTCTGCACACACCCTCATCAACCCTAGATCTGCCTCCAAATTTCAGAAGGCACATCCTACACACCAAGCCAACTCATTGTGTCTACCTGACTTCATTATAGCCAATCTTTGGGCTGAAGCTGGCCTGCATAACCTGTGTTCTACCCTGACCTACTTGGTCAATTATCAGACACAGAACTTACCAAAGAATCCACATGCCCAGCTATCACTGGAAGTCTACAAACAACATGAAGATCAAGGAAGTATCTCCGTTCCAAACCCCACCAGTCCTACAGAAATGTTCACCAGCGAGAATTACCTAGATGAAGCCCAGGATATAGAATTTAAAAGATCATAAGCTTCATCAAATAATTTAAGGATTTTAAAGAAATGTTTAAAGAAACAGCTCAGTAAATTAAAGAGAATGAATTTAAAGAGACTAAATGCCCGAGCAATGCCAAAGAAAACACAAACATAAAGCTGATGAAAATGACTGTAGAGAATTTGAAAATGGAATGCAACGGAGAGATAAAAACATTGAAGAGGACTCAAGAGAAAATGAAGATGGGAATGAAAAGTCCAACAACCCAACTAGAAAACCTAAGAGAAAGCCTTACAAGTAGGATGAATCAAGCAGATGATAAGATAACAGTGCCCAGGATAAAGCAGATAAAACAGAGCACCCAGATAAATGAGCAAAGAATGCAAATTTTTTTTTAAAAAAGCAGAAAACATAGAAGAAATATGAAACAGCAAAACTTTAAACCACAGAAATACAAGAGAGAAGAATCCCAGGTCAGTGACATAAGCTAGATCATCAATAAGATCATACAAGACAACTTCCCCCAAATAAGGAAGGACATACTTACACAAACACAAAAAATGCACAGAATACAAATAGACAAAACCAGAAAACAAACTCCCCAATGGCACATCATAGTTAAAACATTAAGTATACAGAATAAAGAAAGAGGACCAAAATCTATGAGAGAAAAAACACATTACATATAAAGGAAAACCCATCAGATTAACAGTAGATTTCTCAATGGAAAGTTTGAAAGCCAGAGGAGCCCAGAGCAATGTATTCCAAACCCTAAAAGACCACAATGACCAGCACAGATTAATGTGCCCACCAAAACTAGCTCCCATAGCTGAAGGAGAAAGAAAAACTTCCTATGACCTAAGCACCCTAAAGAAATTATACCCAAGATACATAAAATACAAATGAGGTCATTAGGGAGGGAAGGGGAAGATAACTACAGAAAGTAGAGGAGTGCATCGTAATAGCAGGGGTGTCTGAAAAAGTCACATGCAGCTTTAAGGGGGCTCCCAGTGCCAACTCACAACCTTCTTATTCTGGCTTGCAAAGGTAAGTCCCTCCCAAGGTTTCATGGATGTTCTTGTGATGGTCAACCCTGACATCTGTACTGTGAAGGGGCAGAGAGAGGCATGGAAATCAGGTTTCTCCAGCACACAATGTCAACATGAGTTTGAGATTCCTTCCCCAAGTTTCTCTGTGCCTGTCCCCTCGACACACAAGCATTATAAATGGGGCAACAGAGCTGTGGCCAGATGGTCCTGACCAGAATGAGCCCCACCTGCATCCTGGCCCATTTGGTAGAAAGTCAAGAGGGCTCACAGGAGTCACAGTGAGGCTGACACAACCACAAAGGTGGCCTTGGTGGCACAATGGAGACTCAGCCAGCATGAAATAATGTCCTGTCCTTTCACTGAAACTAAAATATGTGTGCCCAGATCACTGCATAGGTGAAAGTCTGTCCCCTGACTGCACCACAGGTGGCTAAAGGACACAGCGGGAACAAGCTATGCTTTGGCTCTCCGGTTTTCCTGGGCCCCAAGAGGTCCGCAGTGGGAAGAAAGTTAAGTCCCGAAGCAGGGTTCTCCCACCCCGTCCTCACCTCCACACTGCTGCTCTCCCCCCATTATGATAAACACAGGCTGGGATGTGAACAAGATCAAAGGAGTGCAAAGCAAGTGTGCAGGCTGGCACAGCCAGCTACTCTGTTAGCAGGCTCCCCCAGCCCTGGACTTGTCTCCTTCCATAAAGTTCCCCCGAGCTGTTCAGAGGTGGCATTGACTCCACTTCTCTGTGCTTCCTTTTGTGAGCCTACCAGAAGAACAAGACAAGCTCTACCTCCTGGAGTTCACAAAGAGAATAAAAATTAATTCTGACTGAACATGAAAGAGTGAGATACTCAGAACTGTCTAGTAACGTGTTAACCCTGGGGCTGGTGGTCCTGAATCTGGGTCACTGGTAAGAATTTGTTTTGAGTACATGATGACATGTTCATGCTCCTAAACCCGTGTTTCACTGTACGGGAAGGGGTACACTTAGCATGAATGTACACATATAGCACATGTACATTCATGCACACTATAAAAGCACTGTGCACATCATCCTGAAGTCTCTGAGAAGTATTAGGGACCTGGACCGAGTCCACTGGCCTCCTTTGTAAAGAAGTCTTAATGGGACACAGCACACATAGAGTAACTGGCCACACAAGTGACAGAGCCTCTCATACCCGATGTCCAGTTGCCCTAGTTTGTTTCTACTGCTGTGATGAAAATCATGGCCAAAAGGCATCTTGGGGAGGAAAGGGTTTATCCACCATGAAGGGAAGGGAGGACAGAACAGGAACTCAAGGTGGGAACCTGGAGGCAGGAACTGAAGCAGAGGCTATGGAGGAGTGCCGATCACTGGCTTGCTCCTCAGATTTGCTCAGCCTACTTTCTTACAGAACCCAGGCCTACCATGGCCCACAGTAGTCTGAGACCTCCCACTGTGGTAGAATATTTAACTATGTAAAGATGTATTGCATTTGTTTATGCTGTGGCATATTACTTTAACTGTGTAGAGGTGTGTCACATTTGTTTAACGATGTAAGGATGTGTGTTTAAGTATGCAAAGATGTGTTGCGTTTGTTTCACCTTGCCTGCCTAAGGCACCTGATTGGTCTAATAAAAAGCTGAACTGCCAATAGTTAGGCAGGGGAGGGAGAGGCAGGGCTGCTGGGCAGAGAGAATAAACAGGAGGAGACATTTAGGCTAGGGAGAGAAGGAGGAAATGAGGGAGAAAGAGGGGAACACAGCCTCGAGTCAGCCAGATGGGAGAAGCAGTGAAAGTAAGATACACAGAAGGAAGAAAGGTAAAAATCTCCCAGGCAAAAGGTAGATAAAGAGAATCAGGTTAATTTAAGTTAAAAGAGCTTTACCTACAGGCTTATCTGATAGTGAAATTTTCTCAGTTGAGTCCCCTCCTCCAGGATGACCCTAGCTGTGTCACTCCGACAAACAAACAAACAAAACAAAACAACAACAAAACTAACAACAACAACAACAACACAACAACAAAAAACTAGCCAGCACGTCAACCTTTTAAAATAGCAAAGTCTGTGAAGAGTGGAGCAGGTCGGGCCTCCAGGGACACACAGTGTGTTCAAATTGTCACGGCTGAGCTTCTGACAACATGGCAGCAGTTGGGAGGCTGGAATCCTTGCTGTGAACCTTTTCAAAGAGGGCTTTTAGTTTTCAGAGGCTTCATTTTTCCAAACACTGGAAATAATCATCTGTCCTTTCATATTTCCTACTCACGTCAAGAGAATAAAATTGATGTGCCATGAGTTGTGCCTTTAATAAAGAAGTTGCTATAAAAATGCTTGTCGAGGAAAACAGATACTCCAAGAAGCTGGATTCGGTGCTGGAGGGGATGGATTTTTCGAGGTGTGTCAATCAATCCACAACGACACTGAACCATTCATTGAAGTGAATGCAGATGACTGACTAAAGGCGGGGACCATATCCCAGTGCCTGCACAAATTAGCTCTATAAATGCATAGAACCAGGGCAAACCTGGCGGGGGGGGGGGTTGTCTAATGTGTACTCGTGGGTGTAAATTCCTCTCATGCCTGCTTGGCTCTTGAGGGCACTTGCTGGGACTCCAGTGGTCCTTACCACCTTGATTCTCAAGAGCTGTTCTCATCACCCCCAGCACCTGTGTGTACCATGTGCCACTTCCTACTTTCAACTTCTTGGCCCATGGGATCCTGACAGCAATGCCCACCCCGAAGCCCCAGGGTTGTTCTTGTATCACTTACTACCCTTTCACAGACAGGAAGCAGGCACAGTGAAGTTCGGGAATGTCCCACAGGCTATCAAACAAAAATAGAAGCAAGCCATCTGACCCGAGATGCTTGGGAACTGTAGGCTACATATGCAACCTCCTCAAAATAAGGTTAACATGACTGTTGGGTGTAGCCAGCTTGCAAACACTCCAGGTAGCCTGACTTTTGCTTACAGAGGTTCTGGGAAGCAGGAATTATGATTGCCTTTTTATAAGTGAGAAAAACCGTGAAGAAATGAAAAACTACTCCTGGCTCATAAGTGGTGGCAGCATTTCAAGTCTTACCCACCACCACACTGATTCCCCCCCCCCAAAGAGTGAGAGGAGCCTCAAAGAGTGGGGAAAACATCTCACATTTGGCAGGAAAAGGAGAGCAGCATCTTGTGTCCATTAGGCCAGGAGGAAGCAGATTCTCGGTTATATTGTCCAGTTTGGAGAGGCGTTGCTTACGCCCTACATTCTTGGAAGACAGCAATGGCCCAGTGACTAGTGCATTCCTAGATCCTGACAAAACAGAGCAAGCAAGTCACAGTGACTGTGGGGAGCTGCAAAGAGGTCCAATCTGGCAACTCTGCATTCCCAGGGTCCCCTCCAAAAAACTAGGGCTTCCTACCTACGACTCAAGAGAGCTCTACCTTGGCATAGTCCACCGCCTCAATCCAGCGGCAACCCAGCTGGTTCCTTCCCCCAACACACTGCTAGCTCCTGTGGCATAGCCTCCCTCATGGACAGATACGGGTCTGTGGAGATATGCATCAATGATCTTAGCAAGCAAGGCACACACCTATTAGGCCTTTCCTGTCTTTCCTCAGGAGGGGCTGAGGGGGGATAGGTAATTCCTTCTAGAACCTTCTAACTTACATCAACAGCCACCTCATCTTTAAATACAGTTTTCCACATTATTGTCTAGATATGCTACAAAACTAGCAAAAAAAATGGTAAGGGAAGATAGGAGTGGTGGTGTGCATTTGTAATTTTAGTACTTTTGAGGCTGAGGCAGGAAGATCTTAAACTTGAGGTCAGCCTGGTCTACATAGGTAAACCCTTCCAGGTCCTGTTTCACAAACAGGGGAGGGCAAAGTTTTTGTTTTTGTTTTTTTTTTTTTGCAAATACCTAGGTAAACCTTTTTCTCTAAGAACCTGGCTATAAGGGGTTAAGAAATGTTCCCTAGTCCAGGAGGGGTTTTGCAGGTGACCACATGGGGCTGTGCTTAAATGCCTGATACTGACACAGACTGGGGCTCAGCTCTGGCCTTCCTGTATCCCAGTGGCTCTGAGACTCATTTGCCCATCTGCATAATGGATGCCATTAGCATCTCTCTCATGGGGCTTTTAAACGTGAGGCTCAGTTCACACACATCAGCGATTGATACTAATGCCTGCAAAGTAAACACTAGGGAAAGGGTTCCAGTTACTGTGTTAAATTACTTTCCCCTAGAGAATGGGAGAGGAACAACATGGATGTGGTGCTCTAGCCTTGGGTTCTGTGGTACAGTGACAGGTGACACAAGTGGGCGGTATAAAGGGGCTATGCTCGATCAAGGGGTAAGCCATGTCCCAGGGAAGACAGGGAGGGACAGTGAGAGTCCATCATGCCACTCGGGACAGTGTGTAACTTTTTAATTGTTTGTTTCTGGAATTCCCCATTAGTATTTTTGAACCAAGGCTAACTGAGCGTAACTGAAAGTCACAGAAAGTGAAACCATGGATAAAGGGAGACTACTGTAGGAGGAATACACGAAGAATTGGAGCCCTGGATTAACATTTGGGACTTATGTAGAGCTAGTCACTATGTAAAAAATAAATAAGCTTGATTCCAAATAGACCTAATACCCAATGCTTTGGGTTTACTGCATGTATACACTGACTTTGTGTATTCACACAGGCTCCATAATTTGCTGCCCATAGAGGATGCTGGCCTGGGTATAGGGTCTCAGACAAGTCTTTGGCCAGAACTGAGACATATTTCTTCTCCTCCCAGGCATTGACAGGTATGGTTAGAGTAGGAAGTCCCTGGATGTTTAATGTCCATGATGATTTCGAGAAGTGCGTGCGCGCATGCACACGCGTGTGTGTGTGTGTGTGTGTGTGTGTGTGTGTGTGTGTGTGTGCATGCACACATGTAGAGGTCAAACGGCAACTTCAGGTGTCAGTCCTTACCTTCCACCATTGTTTGGCCATTGCATGTGCTAAGTTAGCTGGCCTGGGAGCCTCTATAGATCCTCCTGCTTCTGCCTCCCTCTCACCATAAGGGCACTGGCACGAGATACATGCTGCCATGCATGGCATGTTAGTAGAATTCTGCAGTTTCAAACTAAGGCTTCCCATATGCACACTTTACACGCTGAGCTAGCCCCCTTAGCACAAACTTTTAGGGCTCCTTCAACTCAAGATGTTAATTTACAAATGCTTTGCCAACATAGTGATGGCCATGGTCACAAAGGCATGTCATGGCACTTTAGATTCAAGGTGTACTTCACAAATAAGTTAGTATAGATCATATCACGCTATAGAGAAATGTCTTCAGAATCAACACAGGGGAATGGTGCCGGGGTTGGCACTAGTGTCTCACGTGCCGGCTGGCTCACTCGGCAGCAGCTTACCGACTGGACAGAGCCCACAGTAAGTCCTTGGCCTGTGGCAGCACTGACATGCCAGCGCGTTTCTTTGTGGTGGCAACTTTGCTTCAGATTGTATCTTGTGTGCTGGTGACTCAATCCAGCTTGGTTCAGCTTTGCCAATGAGGAATTCCTTCCCCACAGTTCAGTTTGATTTTGTATGTAGATTTTAAAGTGAAAATTGAAAAGTCAAGTGTCCCTTTATCCAGTCCAGAAAACAAGACTTCCTATCTAGCATGGGGCCAGTGCATGGGAAGGGAAGAACTTTCTTGTGGGCTAATGTCTGTACTACCTTTGACCTTCCTAAGTGTTATTTCCTAAAGTATTAAATACATTTGAACTCTCTAGAATATCAAAGGTTGCAGCTTTTTCTTAAATTTCAGAGACAGAGTTGGGTACTCTGACAGACCTCAGGCTCTCTACCAATGGCTTTAACCAGTCCCGCCCCCCCCCCCAAGTCTCTACAACATCATGCAGTGGCCTAATCAGTACATAAACAGGTTTATTTATAAATTGTTCAATACTTTGTTAATTATACCTTTCAAATTCAATTAACATTTTAAATGTTTTCAAGCATTTTCCTTTGATCTTCAATCTTTATTGGAAGCAGAAAGGGCTCTAAGTACATGAATGAACTGATATCACCCAACTGGAACAAATGACTATTATTTTGGGGATCTGTAGTGGCCCTGGATTTGGTTATAAAAAAAATACATAAAATCTCCCCCTTGGGAAAAAGTCTTTGCCAGCTAGCTATTCATCTGAAAGGGGATTAATATCTTGAATATGTAAAGAATGTGAAAACATAAGGATATTTTTCAGATGAAGAAGATGGCCAATAAATACACGAACAAATGTTCAACACTGAGACCCAAACAAGGGAATTCAAACCAAAGCTATACTGAGACTCCATCCACCTTAGAAAAAGGTGCTGGTGAGCATGGGGAGAGGGATGAAGGCCAGTCTTAATTATACTTTCTTATATTCAGCTGGTAGGAATGTAAATTAATTAATCCAGCAACTATGCAAGTAAGTTTGGATGTTTCCCAAAAGAACTGAAAGGAAGACAGACCTAGGGGAGGGACCAGTCCTGAACCAGGCAAGGTCTACTGGTGTGTGGGAGGTTTCACACGTTTTAGCAGCTTAAGAGAAACCAAAGACACAGTGGCAGGACCAGATCTGACACTAGTTAGGCCCACAGACATGTGGAGAGTCCCACAGCTCATAGTGAAAGCTTCAGACCCAGGCAGGATGTCTAAGGAGACACAAGACAATCTGGTCCATAAATGAAGACTCAAGACAGAGCATCCAGCCTAAATGATAGTCTCAGAGTGAAAGGACCCTCAATTCTACCAGGACGTCATACTCCTCTAAATATTGTAAATGTTCACTGAAAGAAAGAAAGGAAACTTGAATTTTTAAAATTAAAAATACAAAAGAAAAACTCAGCCAACAAACTAACCATAGATGTGAAATTCCCAACATAGAATCAGAAGCAACACACACACACACACACACACACACACACACACACACACACACACACACATATTCTGCTAATGAAAATGAGTTGGAAAAACCACCAGACAAGAATAGAAAATATGGTTATAAGTATTTTTTAAAAATCAAAGAAGACAAGAATTGGCTACAAGAGAACAAAAACAAAGATATGAATGAAATAAGGCATCAATCTAAGACATGAAAATAGAGACAGAATTGCTAGATAAAATTCAACCTGAAATGATGCCGGAAATGAAAAATTAAATAAGGCAAAAAAACAAACCAAAACAAAAACCCTCAGTGGAAAGCTTCACCAACAGAATGCATTATAGAGAAAACAGAGAATGAGGAATGAGAGACAGGCAGAGGAATTGTCAATCAGTAAAGGTCAGTGAAAAATTTCAAAGGAAATATGAACAGAAAATGAAAAATTTCTTGAACCCACGAAAACATGCAACTTCACATTATGAGCATATAAGGAGAATGCCACCACAGGAAGGCATACAGAGTATTTCCAATAAAATCACTGAAAAAAAGTTTCCCAAACCTAGAGAAAGATGCCTATCCAGGTTAAGAGGTCTACAAAACTCCTAAGAGGACCAGAAAAGAAACTCCCCATGACATAGTCAAAATATTTAAAACTCAGAAAAGAGAAAGGGTACTAAAAGTCACAAGAGAGAAAGGTAAAGGCATGTATAAAGGCAGGCCCATCAGAATAACACCTGATTATTTGACAGAAACTTTTAAAGCCAGGAGGGCCTGGGAATATGTGTTCCAAGTTCAGAAAGCCAACACTGTCCACCTAGAATATACTCAGCAAAACTATCTATAAAATTTGAAGGAGTAATAAAAACATCCCATGATGAAAATAGAACAAAGGAATGTATGACCACTAGGCCAGCTCTGATGGGGGAGGTCCTTCTATGTATGTTTATCTTATTGGTTGTTGAATAAAGCACTGTTGGCCAATAGGGGAGCAAGATAGGTGGGACTAGGAGTTGAGGAGAATTCTGGGAAATGTAGTAAAAAGAAGTCTTATGATCCAGGCAGGAAGTGACATAACAGGCAGACTCAGAATATAAGCAGGGACAAGCAGGAAATCACTCTCTCCCTCTTCCTTCTCCTCTCTTCTCTGGAGCCACCATGTGATCTCGGCAAGAGAAGATGCCTGCCAATGGAGTCCGATAAGTGCTTTATAAAATATATAGATTAAGAAAGCCTAGTCATTGGCCAGTAGCACTGTACCTAATATAAGTCTCTCTGTGTTATTTGGGGCCCTAACACAACGGGCGGAACTCGGGTGGCTTGGCGGAAAGACTTATTATACAGCTCTACAGAAGATACTGGAAGGAATGCTTGTCTGAAGACAAGGATAAACATACTCTAGAGGTCACAGGGAATATAAATAAACAATTCCAGGACAGTTAATTGAAAATGGCTAAATGAAAGGAATTAGTACATGTTGTTCAGTAATAACTCACATATTAATGATCTCAACTCTGCAATAAGAAGGCACAGACTAGCAAATTGAATTAAAAACAGGACCCACCTTTTGCTGCCTACAAGAATGAGGAAACAATAGATACCACATTAAGTTAAAAGAAAGGAAATGGTATTCTGAGCAAATGGAACCATTCCAATATCTGACAAAACAGACTTCAAACCAAAGCTACTCCAAAGAGATAAGGAGGGTCACTTCATACTTACTAAGAGAACAAACCAAGAAGTTATTGGATCCGTAAATGTATTAAAAACAAACCTTAGGTGCACCAAATTTCATTTTAAAAAATCTATTAGATTAAAAAAAAAGACACATAACCACAAATACCCATAATACAGTGATAGGGGTGAATTCAGTACCCCACTGTCATCAAGATCTTGGTCATATGGAAAGAAACTAAATGGAGAAACCCTGGAGCTAAGCAATATCATAAATCAAATGAACCTAAACAGACATCTGAAGCATACCAACCAAACATTACAGAATATACAGTCTTTGCAGCCACCTATGGAAACGACTCTAAGATTGACCACACATTAGGACAAAAAGCAAGTCTCAGCAAATGTAAGAAAATTGGCATCACGGCCTGCATTCTATCTGACCACAATGGAATTAAGTTGATGTCAACAGCAATAGGAGCCACAGAAAGTATACAAACTGATAGAGGCTAAAAACAAAAACAACACACTGAAGAATGATTAGACCAAGGAAGAAATCAACAAGTAAATTTAAAATGTCCTAGAATTGAATGAAAATGAAAATATTAACATACCAAAATCTATAGGACAAGGCAGTCCTAAAAGGAAAGTTGATAGGACCATCTGCCTACATAAAAAATTCAAATTAATAACTTAATGATGCATCTAAAAGCTCTAGAAAAGAACAAGGAACACAACAATGAAGAGTACATGGGAAGAGATAATCAGAATCAGAGCTGAAATTAATGAAATAGAAATGATAAAAACACTACAAAGAATTAATGGATTGAAGAGTTGATTCTGTAAAAAGACTCACAAAATTGATAAACCTTTAGCCAACTTAACCCAAAGGAAGACAGAGAAGACCCAAGTTTATAAAATTAGAGATGAAAAGGCAGATGTTATAACAGACACTGAGGAAATAAAGAGAATTTTAAGAACATACTTTAAATTCTATATTCCATTAAACTGGAAAATCTAAAAGATTTCAAGATGTATATGATCTGCAAAAGTTGATCAAGATGAAGTGAATAATTTAGACAGAACATAGCAACCAATGAAATAGAAGCAGTAATTTAAAATGTCCCAACTTAAAAAAGGCCAGATCCAGATGGATTCAGTAAAGGATTCTATCAGACCTTCAAAGAAGAACACCAATACTCCTCAAACTATTCCACAACACAGAAAAGGAAGGGACATTGCAAAATTCTTTCTGTGAAGCCAGTTTTACCCTTAGACCAAAACTAGACAAGATCCACAAAAAGGATCCAGGAGGAGGAGGAAAGAGAAGAAAAAAGTTATAGGCCAATCTCCCTGATGAAAATAGAAAAAAATTTCAATAAAATGCTTGCAAATGGAATTCAAGATCATGTCCAAAAGATGATCCACCATGATCTGGTCTTCTTCATCTCAGAGAAGCAAGGAAGGTTCTAGATACACATATCAGTAACTCTAATCTACCATGTAAGTGAACTCCAGGGCAGAAACCACATGGCTATCTCATTAGACTCTGAAAGAGTCTTCGACAAAATCCAACATCATTCATGATAAAAAATACTGTAGAGTCTAGGACTATAGGGAACACATCTCAACATAGTAAAGGCTATGTATAACAAATCCACAGTCAAAATCAAAGGAAGTGTAGGAAAAATTCTCTCTCAAGAACAAGATTCTTTCCTCTCTCATTCAACATAGTTCCTTTAGTCTTAGCTAGAACAGTAAGATAGAAGAGGAAGACAAAGGGGTTACAATGAAGAAAGAAGAGGTCAAAGTATCCTTGTTTATAGACTATATGATTCTATACATGATACATTCCATCATAAATCTGAGGCTGATAAACACATTCAGCAAAGAAGCAGTGCACAAAATTAACACAGAAATTATTACCCTTCCTATATGCCAACAACAAACATCTTCAGAAAGAAACCAGGAAAGCAATCCCATTTACAATAGCCTCAAAAAATATTCTTGAAGCAAGTCTAACTCGGAAAGTGAGATGTGTGCAATGCAAACACCACAGCACCGAAACGAGAAACTGAAGAGGATACTAGAAAATGGAAAGACTTCCCAAGCTCCTGGATGGTCAGTATTAGTACTGTGAAAGAGGCCATATTAAATATAAGCAATTTACGGATTCAACATAATCTTCATAGAAATTCAAATCCAATTCTTCACAGAAAATTGAAAACAATTATCTCAAAATTCTTATAGAATACAAGGATCCAGGAGAGCCAAAGAAATGTTGAACAATTAAAAGCCTGCTGGAGGTGTCACCATCCCATTTCAAGCTATACTAAACAAGTTATCCTAATAAACTACAGTAATAAAAACACCACAGTACTGCCATAAAAACAAACACAATACATCAATGGAATGTAGTTGCAGACCAACATATAAGCCCACAATTCTACAGCCACTTTATTTTGACAAAGACTCTGAAAATACACATTGGAGAAAAAGACAGCATCTTAAATAAATGGTGCTGTTCAGACTGGATAATAACATGCAGAAGAAGGAGACCTGATCTTTATATCTCAGCCTGCATAAAAGTCAACATGAAATGGATCAAGGACCCCAATGTAAGACTTGAAACCCCAAAGCAGAGAAGAAAGTAGAGACTATGTTTTAACTAATAAGCACAGGTGTTGTAATTTAGGAATAGCAGCTGTAGACAGAATGATGCCATGAGACAGGGTACAAAGCAGAGGTTTTGTTTTGTTTTGTTTTAAATTAGGGAAAGGAATCATAAAAAGGGAAAGGGGAGGAGGGAAGACCGACCTGTGCGTGTGCGAGAGAGAGAGAGAGAGAGAGAGAGAGAGAGAGAGAGAGAGAGAGAGAGAGAGAGAGAGAGAGAGAGAGAGAGAGAGAGAGAGAGAGAGAGAGAGAGAGAGAGAGAGAGAGGAGGGAGGGAGGGAGGGAGGGAGGGAAAACAGACAGGAAGAGAAAGAGAGAGGTAGGAGGATGGGAGTGGGCAGAGCCCTATTTAAAAGGGAACATAGTGAATGTGCACAGGTGGTGCTCTTAGTGGCTGCAGCTGAGGGCGTATTCTGTCAGAATCCCAAGGACAGGCCAGTACAGATGCCTTAATACTAATAACAGGAATGGACTTTCTGAAAAGGACCCCAGTATTATAGGCATTAAGACCAATAATTGACGAATGGGACCTTATGGAACTAAAAGATGGATTTATGTTGCAGATCTATCGCCATAGCAAAGGCTACCATCATTCCAGTGAAGAGGCAGCTTGTTGAATGGGAAAAAAAAAAAACTTTACTAGTGATACATATGAAAGATGGTTGGTAACTGTAATTTAAAATACTTAAAAATACGTCCCTGAGCCAAGACACATGGGGGTGGGCCTAGGCCCTCTCCCAAAGGATATGAAAGACTCTGATGATACCCTATGGAAGGCCTCACCATCCAGAGGGAGCAGAAAAGATATGTGACAGATAAGGTTTTAGTTGGGGGGGGTAGGGGAGGACGGGTTGGAGAAGGGAACTGGGATTGTCATGTAAAACAATCCTGTTTCTAATTCAAATAAAAAAAATTGGAAAAAATACTTAAAAATATAAACTCCAAGAAAATAAACAACTCAATTGAAAATTGGGAAATGGAAGTTATGACGGGTTGAAAGAAAATGGCCCCCAAAGGGAATGGCACTATTAGGAGGTGTGACTAGGTGTGGCCTTGTTGGAGGAAGTGTGTCATTGTGGGGTCAGGTTTGAGGTTTCCTATGCTCAAGATACCCCCCAGTGTCACAGTCCATTTCCTGTTGCCTTCTGATCAAGATGTAGCCAGCACCATGTCTGCCTGCATGTCACCATGCTCCCACCACGATGATAATGGACTGAACCTCTGAACTGTAAGCCTGCCCCAATTAAATGTTTTCCTTAAAAGAGTTGCCATGATTATGCTGTCTCTCACAGCAATAGAAACCCTAACTAAGACAGAAGTTAACAGTGAATTCTGAGAAAACAAAATACAAATGGTTGAGAAATACTGTTTTAAAACTTCAGCAAACTTAGCCACCAGGGAAATGAAAATTAAAACTACTTTGAGATTTCATCTTACCCCAGTCAGAATGGATAAGATTTTTAAAAATGACAAATTCTGGCTTGGTTATGGGGAACGGGAAAGACTTGGCGGGAGTGCAAACTGGCAGCCATTATGGAAATCAGTGTGGAGGTTCTTCAGAAAAGCAAGAAATAAATCTACCCTATGATCCAGCTAAAGCACTCCTGGTCTTATTCCCAAAGGACTGTATATCTTACTCCAGAGACACTTGCTCATCCATGTTCACTGCTGTCAGGAAATGGAGATGGCCTAGATGTTCACCAACTGATGAATGGATAATGAAAATGTGGTTCATATATATGGTAGAATATTATTCAGTTGTAAAGGAAGATAAAATTATAAAATTTTCAGGTGGATGGAAGAAATTGGAAAAAATCATTCTGAGTGACATAGAAATCAAACTATCCCTATTTGCAGATGGCATAAGAAATTTGAAATATTCTTTAGGAAAACTTCTAGATAATTTCAATAATTTCATCAATGTGACATATACAGAATCAACATACAAAAATCAGTAACTTTTCTATACACCTACAACAAACATGCAGAAAAGGAGATTTATGAACACACTCCCATTCTCAATAGCCTAAAGGAAAATAAAATAGGAATACACCTGACCAACCTCTATAATGAAAATTTTAAATCTCTGGAGAAAAAAAAAAGATAAACACAGTAAGAAATGTAAGATATCTCATGCTGATGGGTTGGTAGAATTATTATTGTAAAAATGACCACTCTACCCAAAGCCATTTACACATTCAATACAGTCCCAATAAAAAATCCCCATCTCTTTCAAAGAAACAGAAAAAAAGAAAATTATCCACAAAAGTACCAGATAACTGAAATGATCCTGAGTTAGACAGAGGGCTAAGACTCTGCTTATTAGGGAAAACTAAAGACCAATGGACACTTTCCCAAAACCAAAAAGGAAATGTGACCAAGAACCCATGCTAATTCCTAGGATAAGAGCCACAGTATCCTCCCACTGGCTTCAAGAAAAACAAGACACACACCTCATGACTATACAGCCAAAGCCCTGTCCCAGAATAGACATTTCCTTGTCAATGCCAACAGACAGCATTTTCTATATTAGTCATCATTGTTAGAACTGGGAAGACGAGAGTGTGTGAGTGACATCTAAACAGTTCATTTAAGGATACTGTGTCAGCATGGGGAGGGGCCTAGGCCTGGCCCAGGATGATGTGGTAGACTTTGGGGAGCCCCTTTTGAGGGCCTTACCCTGCCTGGGGAATGGAGGGGGGATGACTAGGGGCAGGTGGGATGTTGGGGGGAGGGGAGGGAGAGTGAGAAGGGATTGACATGTGAAGCAACCTTGTTCCTAATTTGAAGTTAAAAAAAAAAAAAAGGTCAGTATGCACACCCCATTCCTCAGGAGGACAAACACACTCCTGGCAGGAAGGTCTGCTCCTGGGGAGTAGTATCAGCTTGACAACCACCCTCTATCCTCAGCTATACACTCACCTGGCCCATCATTCAGTGTGCACACAGTCATTCTAACTTCACCTTCCTTCCAGAGCATACTTACAACTTCTGAGAAAGGAATTCTAGAAAGAGAGATCAATGTTTCCTTCTTCAAAAGGCTTGCCAACACTTTACAAATATTGGTTGATAGACTGACTACATGATGGGGCTTTCCTTATATTGAGTTGAAAGTCTTCCTACTACACCAAAGGTTCTGTAGACAACACACATGGTTTGGACCCAGGTAGGATACCAACATTATCCCTACCTACTTGCTCCATTCTGGTCACCTAAGTACTGCAGCCACTTCCCCCAGCCCCATTCTTTATCCATTTTGGACCCCCAGATCCCAGTCCAATACCCACTAGGGACTCTCAACCAACTATACACGAGTGCCAGAGCCTTGCCTGCTGCCTGCCTAGGAACATCAGGTTGCCCTATCCATCCTAGAGACCCAGGACAAGCACACATTGCCAGGGATAACTCCTTCCAGGCACCTTGACCAAACTGCTAAAGGCACCGGACTGTAGCAGAGAAACAGGAGACCTAGGATAGAGGCTGTGGACTCAAATACCAGTTAAACATAAGAAACTGAGAACCCAAATGTGCTATAATAAGAACTTTCTTCAACAGTACTGCTAAAAGAAGAAATGTGACTTGAATGGAGAGGGGAAAAAAGAAACAGAAGGAAGTCAGCCAAGAAAGTAACTCTAGGTGAACACATCACAATGCATCTTCAGCAAATGGGGCTGGTCAAATTGGATGCAGAGGAATGAGGCTAGATCCATATTTCTCACCCTGTACAAAACTCAGTGGGATCAAGGACCTCGACGTATAACACAGTACTGTAAATCTAAAAGAGAAGAAATAGGGGTTACACTGGGACTCATTGGCACAGGAAAGAGCCTTCTAAGCAGGACCCCAATAGTGTGAGCATTAAGAACAATAGATAATACAAGGACCCCCTGAAACTAAAGAGCATACAGCAAAGGACACCATCATTGAATGAAAGGGTGGCTGCCTAAAGAATGATAAAAATCTGTACCAGCTACATATCTGAGTGAGGGTTAATATATAGAATATACAAAAAGCAAAACAAATAAAAAACAAAGCATCAAGAAAACATCTCAATTATAAAATGGGTTATGGAACTAAATAGAGAGTTTGCCAAAGACATAATACAAATGGCTGAGAAATATTTTCTTTTTAAAGTTTAACATCCTTGGCTGGAGAGACGGCACAGCCATTAAAATCTAGGCTTACAACCAAAACATCAAAAGGTTCAACATCATTAGCCATCAGAGAGATGCAAATTTAAACTTCTTTGAGATTAAATGGCAAAGATAAAACACACACACACACACACACACACACACACACACACACACACAGAGAGAGAGAGAGAGAGAGAGAGAGAGAGAGAGAGAGAGAGAGAGAGAGAGAGACGACAACAAGTGCTGGCACAGAAACGGGAAAGGGGGAACATATATTCACTGCCGGTAGGAGCACAACTGGCCTGGCCACTACAGAGGCTTCTCTAAAGTTTCAAAGAGACCTAGCACATGACCCAGTCATACCACTCTTCAACTATTATCCTGTTTCAGAGATACCTGCTCATCTGTGTTCACTCCTACTCTATTCACAATAACCCGGAAATGAAAAGAAAATCCTAGATGTGTATCAGCTGATGAATGGAGAATGAAATAACAGTGGAATGTTATTTAGCTGTTAACAAAAAACAAAGTTAGGAAATTCATAGGTAAATGGATGGAGCTGAAAATAATCATTCTAAGTAGGTCAGGTCCAGAAAGGCAAAAGTCATGTCTTCTCTCTCTTCCAGATGTTAGTTTCGAATTTCAGATACATTAGTTTCATTTGGAATCCTCACAGAAGGAATAAGGGTCCATGGTGGGAGGGAGGCTTCCAGGGACGTGAGAGACTACAGTGGTACAAAGGGTTAAAGTAGGATAATTGGATAGTAAGTTTAAATGCAGAGGTGGATAGGAAGACAGAGTAGATGAGAGAATATGTGTAGGCATAACTAACACTAAAGACATTTTGCAGAAGTCATGCAGAAACCTACTGTAGAAACTTCCTATAATATGTCTAGTCTCATAAAAATATTTGAGTTACTATATAATGGGGAAACAATATCCCTACTAGATGCCACATGCTAACAAAACGTGCCAGCAGTAGGTTATCTCTTATAGAGTTTTTGATGCACAAAGGTCCATAGATCCACAAACATTACAGGGTACCAGCAATGTACATGTTGATTTCTCGCCCTCATAATTTGATGGTAAAGCCCTGTTGCTGAAGATAATACACATAACACCTGCTTAGGCTTAAATGGGACATCCATTCCACACATCTTCCCTCAAGGCTTAGATGTCATTGTGGAAGAGAGAGGCAGATGGATTGTAAGAGCCACAGGTGGTAGATGATGACTATGGGGAAACCGTTTTTTTTTTTGTTTGTTTGTTTTTCATACACAGCAGAGTTGATGCACATATGAACTCACAGAAGTTGAGACAACATGCACAAAACCTGAGCAATCTCAAGCCAGACAAAATCTCAGCATGGAGAGAGGAAATGGCATCAAGTTGCACCTCTAGAGTTATTGGCAATTGATAGCTGTTGGGAGAGGGAGCATTAGTCATCTTTAAGGGTGTGGCCCCTGGTAGGCTGACCATGCTGCAGTGAAAGCCACACATCCAAGATATATAGGCAGCTAGCATAATCACCATCAGAGAGGTTTCATCAGTAACTGATGGAAACAGATGCTAAGACCCACAGTCAAACATTAGGCAGAGTTTGGGGAATCCTGTGGAAGAGGGGAAGAATTGCAGGAATCAGAGGGGTCAAGGACACCCAAGAAAACCCACAGAACCAACTAACCTAGACTTCACAGAGACTCACAGAGACGGAACCAGCAATTAAGAAGCCTGCATGGGTCTGATTGCAGGCCCTCTGCATGTATGTTATGGTTGCGCACCTTGGTCTTCTTGTGGGACTCTTGTTTCTGACTCTTTTGTGAGCTTTTGGGACCCTTTTCCTCCTACTGGGTTGCCTCATCCAGTCTTAATATGAGGGGTGGTGCCTAGTCTTATTGCAACTTGATATGCCATGTTTGGTTGATACCCATGGAAGGCTCACCCTCTTCTGATAGAAATATAGGAGGAATGGCTGAGGGGGTATAGGAGAGGCAGGAGGGAGGGAAAACTGTGTTTGGGATGTAATATGTGAAAAAGGAATTTTAAAAGAGAATATATAGGCAGTACTGTACTTTTGTGGGGTTTTTTTGTTTTGTCTTTAAAAAAAAGAGGATGCAAAGTTGGGTGTAGGAACAGGAGGATGCAATTAGGGGGAGTAGGGGAAGGGATGAATATGATCCAAATACATTGAATAAAATTCTCAAAGAACTAATAAAAAGCAGGAAAACGCTAAGTGTTCTTAAAGTCATAACGACTTCCTATCATACTCACTATGATACTCTAGTCAAAGAATAGATAATGACAAGTGTTGGGATGGAAGCAGAAATAAATGAAGCCTTGCAGTTTGCTGGTGGGAATGGACAGAATGCAGCTACTTCAAACAATAGCCCCTTCCTATCGTCAAGCAAACAACCAGATAACCCAGCAATGTCCTAGACTGAAACACCCCCACACAGAACTTGATTTGCTACTTACAAAATCAAGAAAATGAGAGTCTCTCAAATGTTCACCAACTGATGAACGGATAAACAAAACTCTCATTCCTTATTACATGGCCATGCTGTGTGATCTGGGCGTGGATATAAGTGTGTTCCCCACAGTCGTGTTGTAGTTTGGTTCCCAGCATAGCAATGTTGGCACGTGATGGGACCTTTAAAGGTGGTATCTTAATTACTGGTCTATTTCTGTGAAGAGACAGCATGACCAAGGAAACTCTTACAAAAGAATGTATCTAACCAGGGGCTTGTTTAAAGAAGTTTTAGAGGGTTAGTCCATGATATCATAAGTGAAAGCATGTGGGCATGGTGCGGAGCAGTAGTTAAGAGCTTTACTTGCTGATCTACAGGCATCAGTCAGAGGAGAGAGAGGGGAGAGCAGGGAAAGAGGGGAGGGAGAGGGAAGGGAGAGGGGAGTAGGGAGAGGGGAGGGAGAGGAGTGGGGAGACAGGGGAGACAGGGGGAGAGGGAAGACAGGAGAGAGAGGGAGAGAGGGGAGACAAGAGAGAGAGAGAGGGGAGACAGGAGAGACAGGGGAGAGAGGGAGGAGAGGGGAGACAGCGGGGAGAGGGGAGACAAGGGAGAGGGAGATGACGGGGAGGGAGAGGGAGAGAGAGACTTGGCCTAACATGGGCTTTTGAAATGTCAAAGCCTAACCTTTGTGACATACCTTCTCCAACAAGGACACACTTCCTAAAGTTTCCCAAACAGTTCCACTGTATAAGCCTACAGTGGCCATTCTCAGTCAAACAACCACAAATGGGATGTATATTGAGACATTGTTATGCCACTGTGAGCATCACCAGAAAAGAGAACAATGTTCTCATGGCATTGGGTGGTCCTCATAGAACTGCAATCTATCTTTTTGCATCAGATCTCCCTCTAGAATGTTCTCTTGCCATGATGTGACCTAGCCAGGGAGGCCCTAGCCAGAACCAGTGCCCTGAATACAATAAACTAAATTCCCTTTCTAATTCATTCAAGCCTCCATGTTTGTTATAGTAACAGGCTATTAAAAAGCAGGAAGCATTGGCATGTGCTCTAGCCAAGATAACCCTTGAAAATGTAACCACTGGGTGAAAAAATTGCAGACCCAAAAGGCTACCTGTTGCCTTATGAAATGTATATCAAAAATCCAAAGGGAGACGGAAAGGGGGTGACTTCTACTAAGTTGGAATGTTTTGAAGGAATGATAAAAAAGAAAAAAAAAAGTTCTGGAATTGGTAGCAGAGATAGTGCAATTCCATGCAAAATCCGTTAGCAAGTGATAGTGAGAAAAACCATTAAAATATAAAATTCATCTCTTGAAATATTTTAGCATGTAAAATGTCAGTAATAGCTAATGCTTATAAAACATACTAATAAAAATGATAATACCCACTTCTCTGAAGAGTCTCACAGGAGTGAGGGCACCATGCTTTTCTTCTCCAAGGAAAGGTTTTGGGAGCTCTGAGGATACAAGGTGAGCCAATTCAGATACCACACCTGTGCCCAGGGGTCCCTGGACACAGTACAAAAGTTTCTACCAAGTTTACTTCTACCAAGTTTCCCAGAGGGATTGAATTTTATGCACAACTTCCCAGCACCTCTAACACTTTTTTATGGTGTTTAAATATGAGTTGATTATGTTTATTACTTTTTAAAATTTTTTATTTTAATTAGAAAGAAGATTATTTTACATGTCAATCCCAGGTCCCTCTCCCTCCCCTCCTTCCCTGCCCCCCCCAACTAACACTCTACCTATCCCATACCCTTTCTGATCCCCATGGAGCGTAAGGCCTTCCGCAGGGGGTCTTCAGAGTCTGTCTTAGTCTTTAGGATAGGGTCTAGGCCCACCCCCTTGTGTCTAGGTTCAGGGAGTATCCCTCCATGTGGGATGGGCTCCCAAAGTCCATTCCTAAGATAGGGATATGTACTGATCCACTATAAGGGGCCCCAAAGATTTCGGAGGTCTCCTCACTTGGGACACATCTCTAACACTCTTGCTGGAGACTCCGAACCACAACTGACTAGGGAAGAATGCCTTGGAGCGCCTGCTCTGCTACAGTACCATTATTATATGTGTCTCTGAATTTCCATCCACACAAATATGCATTACAGAGAAAATGTAGAGGCCAAAACCAGAGTCACCTAGGTGAAAAGTTCAGGCATTATGCTGGCCTGGCCCTGTTACCTGGCAGAATCCACTCGGGTCGTAGTACCCTGGTCAGCCCAGGGTTCCATGGGAGCTAAGCCTGCACGAAGGTATAAAGGATACCTTTAAAAGGTATTTATGCTCTCTTCTCTTGCTCTCTTCTCTCTCCTCTTACTCTCTCTTGCCTTCCTCTCTCTGTCTCTCTTTTGTCTCTCCTGCTCTCCCCCTCCCCACCTGGAATAAACTACGGTTAATGTATCTCTCGTTCTCACATCTCATCTTGTGCCTTTCTATATTTTTAAACTTAAACAAGATAACAACACTAGGTCTCTGTCTCCTAGGTCTCTACTCAGTCCATTACTCTCCCTCCTGCTTCATGGACACCTGGCAGCCCTTCTGCCTGCCCCAGCTCGAGATCCGAAAAGCTGGAGGCTCCCGAGGGTTCTGCCTCCTTCTACTTCTGCAGCATCCTCATGTTGTCTGACTGTCAGCTGGGGAGCCCAAGCACAGCTGGTCAAAACGGAAGCACCAGGGGTTTAAAGACATTGTGTGATCTAGTAAAATCCTTCCCCACAGCTTCACAGCCCACCCACCTCCCCAACATGGCAGCACTTATGCCTGTTTGTTCTCATTACATCCCAATCTAGCTGGAGAAAAAAAAAAAATCTCTTGGCCTCGTCTTAACTTGACAAGATTTGTGCAATGAACTTTAATTGATAGCAATACAGCTGTGTGCTGTAGTCTAATGTGAGGAGATTGGCAGAAGTCTGATTTCTGGGTTGCAGAAGGGTTTTTATTTGAATTCTCAGCTGCTGGAAACAAAGAATGCGCTGATAGTCTGCCCCTTGATGAATGAGGAATCACTTACATGGTGTGGTGGCTTTTGTGCCCCATGAATGAGCCCTTTTTTTCAAAGGTTATTTCTGCCCTGGGCAGGCCTTTCACATTTGACTGTCGGCTGCTACTACAGATTTATTCATTCAGCAAATTCATTCTTGTAGTAGCACTTCAAATCAGTGCACACTGTTACACTGCCGAGGCCCCATTTGTGAAATTACTTAGAGACCTATTTAGAAATCCAAGCTTCCACAAGACTGACAGTTTAATTGGATGAGTGATGTTCAGCCCTAAGGGAAGTGCACCCTCCCCTTGGCCCAGGTCCTGGAGTCCGGCTTTCCCCTTCCACAGTCGAGGCTGTCTTGGTAGTTGGTGGGCTTATGGCAACAAACACAAAGCTTTAGGTAGAAGAGACAGAGGTGCCTATTTGGAGATCCCAGCATGCTAAAAAGGCATTTCAATTTTCTGTGAATTGATCCCCTCCTCTCTTCCTCTCCCATCTTTCCTGTTTCCCTTTAGTCTTTTCCTCCCAACCCTATCTTTGCTGCTGTGCCTGTCAAGTGGTCAGGGCAATATTTTAAATATTTAATTAAAATGGAAGACCTCACTTTCACCCTTCCCCCTTTTCTCTTCTAGCCACTCCAACCCTTGCTCTAACCTCTCACCCTCAAATAGTCTCTTCTCTTCAACTAGTTCTATTACACACACATGAATGCAAGTGTACGTGTGTGCATGTACATCAATGTTGTTTGTGTGTAGATTGTTTCCAGGTTGACATGGTACTTCACTTTTAAAGCTGGATTATCCTCAGCTTAAAATGTGACATTTACTGAATTACTGAGTCTGGACACATCTGCTAGAAAATGGTCCCATCCCCTATACAGCCTTACATCCTGACCACACCAGGTCTGCACGCTCAGTGGCTATCCATCACCATTTGCTCAGTTAGTCTGATGGCAACCAGTAACTGAGCTCTTCTTGACATATCTTGTCCAGGAAGTAAGATGGTAGGAGAGGTAGGTGCTCTACAAATCTCTCCTTGAGGTGCTCATGGTGGGGGGGGTGCCAGGGTAACACCTGCCACATACTTACATATGCTGGTATTCTGCAACAAGCAGGTTTTCAATAGATAAGCCTTCTAAACTGGCTTTGAAATTGTTAATCCTTTACTGGTTTTCCTCATTCTCTGTAATCCAGCTACTCGCTGAAGAGTGTTAATTTCTATTTTAATAGAAATACCAACAACATTTATCTTCTCTTGTTAAATGGAAACAAATCATAATCTAATTTTTAAAATACCCTAAGTGGATAATCAAAATTCAACAACCATATGCCCCCACTCAACTAATTTCTACTTCAAATGCCTATTCCACGTTTGCTTTGGCAGTGAATGGTGATGTTCTAGAGTGAGGAGGCAATCTGCAGGCCACATTCGCTCCACCAGTTCACTAGAATGATGTGGCAGTGCCAGGATAGTATGGGGATGGCGTCTGATGAGACCAGTCTAATGAAAGGTAATTTAAGGATATAAGGTTTGAGTTCTGTTATGGAGTGCATACCTCAAAGAATATTGAGGACAACAGAACATGTCTGAGGGACACATCCATGTGTCTTCCATGTCCACATCCTTCCTTCCATGGTACCTGCTTGCCATCAACACCCAATGGTAATGAAATCACTTGCATTGGTTAACTTTACCAGTAATAGCAACCATTTTTGCCTCTTCTGAGATAACTGTAGATGCTTGATATATTCTATGTGCATAAAAGCCAATAGGTTGGGAGAGATTACAGATGAGGGGATTATGTTTCTAAAACATTGGTTCTCAACCTTTCTAATGCTGAGCCCTTTAATACACAGTATAGTGACTCCCCCAACCATAAAAATTTCTGTTGCTACTTCATAACTATAATTTTGCTACTGTTATGAATCATAATGTAGATATCTGTGTTTTCTGGTGGTTTTAAGTAACCCCTGGGAAAGGGTCATTTGATCCCCCCAAAGGGATCATGACCCCAGGTTGAGAACCATTGTTCTGAAAGTTAAAACAGGGCAGGGGTTTGGATCCAGATGGCATTATTGACCCACTCTGCAGTCCACACACAAGAAGAATCATGTCTAATAAGCTTCACTGTACTGTAGGAAGTCTGTTTGTATGACCCTGCCTGCTACAATTTGTCTTTCTGGGCTGATGTCTTTACAGAAAAGGCCTCCAAATGGGATCAAAGATGGTTGCCTACCTAAGCTCAAGCTGACACTTCTAACACTCAGGAAAAGTGAGATGAGAGAAGAATTTAAATAACTTTTGATGTTTGTAGTTAAGTAGCTACAACTGTGTGTTTTGAGGTCTTCATGAAAATTCCATATGAAAAAGGAGAAAAGACATGGCAGTTTCTTCATGAAAGCAAGGCCATTTGTCACAGCAATGCCTCAAAAGTAGAGCAGCAGCTAAGTTTATTCTGAATAGTTGGTTTTACCAATGGCTTCACAGAGCACTTGGGGTTCTAGAAGATGAACAGAAATTTGCCAGGCAGAAGAGAGGCAGGACTCAGAGGTATCAACTCCATCAGGCATCAGCAGGGAAGGAGAGGCAGAAGGAGGAGGCAGAGATGAAAAGATCTTCCCAATGCTGCTTCCCCAGGCCTCCAGGAAGCATACACAGCTGTCCACGGGTCTCTGTGGGGGCCTAGTTCCAGAATCCCTCTGGATCATCCAAGTCCATACATGTTCAGGACTCTTACAAAAACTGGTATCTTTCACCTATGTACATCCCTCTGTATACTAAATACGATGTAAGTCCTAGGTATATAGTTGTTATAGTGTATTATTTATTTGGGGGACAGTGATAAAACAAAAGTCTATATGTTTGGTACAGATGTAATTTGTTTGTATTAAGGCTGGTTTAACCTGTGGATGTAGGAACAGCGGGAGGTGGGATGACTGTATTATTGAATTGCACCATGGTCATCCAGGCTGTGCAAAAACAACTCACTTGTGAATGAGGCTACTTTACTACTCTGCTTTCTCTTGCAGTGATAAACACCATGACCAAAAGCAAGCAGAGGAGGAAAGGGTTTGTTTCAACTAATCAGTTACAGTCCACCATGCAGGGAAGTAGAGCAGCAAATCAAGGCAGGAACCTGGAGGCAGAAACTCAAGGAGAAGCCATAGAGGAGCGCTGTTCACTGGTTTGCTTTGCCTATTTTCTTATACAACCCAGGACTACCTGCCCAGGGGTGGCACCACACAGTGGGGCTGGGACATCATCCCACATCAGTCATTAATAATAATAAAATGTCAAATTCCCCACAGAAAGGCCAACTGTCTACAGGCCAATCTGATGGAATCTTACTTCTCCCTAGATGACTCTAGGTTGTGTCAGGGTGATGAAAACTAACCAGCTCCCCAATCCTAAAGTTTTTTTTTTTTTTAATCTAAAGGTTTAATGGGGGGTTGGTTTTAGCTTTCTAAGCTATCTGTGAAACCGAGACAGGCACTATGGGTTCTCCCCTCTCTGTTCTGCCTGCTTAGAGGACAGCTAGGCAGGCAGAACCCAAGGTATATTGCCTACAATGGGTGCAGGCTTCGAGCACATCTAGGATAGGGGCCCCGAGAGTATGCCCTGCATTTTAAAATGAAAGCTGTTCAGGCCAGGAACCCCAGAGTAGCATGGCACCCTCTGCTCACATTCTCTGGCCTTCCTGCTTCCCATAGCCACTCGTTCACCTGTCCACTCCGGCCCACACCTACTGGCTCTGCCGGGCATTTTGTATCACAAGAAGAGAGAAGGGTGAATCATATTCTAAAGTGCATATTAAAAACACTAGGGCATTAAGAAAGTGTGAGCAAGCTGAACTTTCTGCTCTGAAGCCAGCCCATTCAAGTTGTTTTCTGCTGTCAACACCTCATTTCACTTGGAACACTGATCAGTGCTAACCCAGGTTTCCCGTGACCCTTCACCAGGCAGAAAATTTCCAAGAGTAAGAAAGTGACAGGACTGGAGATCCACATTCTGGGCCCAGCACACAGAAAAGCATGTATTGGTATGCCTGGTCCCACTGAGCCTGAGGCAAATATAGTCAAGGGCACTTACCTCTTTTCAGTCAACAGCTACTGTTTCAGAGAGAGAAATAAATGTGGATACCATAGGGATCAATTCTTCCTCATCCCCAAATAATGCACCCACCTTTGCAGTTGGTCCCGTAGAACTGTGTTGATGACCCCACTTAACATCTATCAGGTGACAACTGAGAACTGGGGTGCTAGAGAGAAGCCCACACATTGCCCTAGTTAGGATGGAGGCTCTTCCCATGTCAGCTACCTAGATGGTCACTGTGCCAAAAACTGTTCATCCCTAATGGATACAATGGATACAAACACCAGACTAGCTCTGCCTTGGAAACAAAGGGCCATCCACTTCCTAGGACGAATGATTCCATTAAGAATCTTTATATTCTTTTTGATTTTGGACCAACACAATCTATAGGTCTCCAATATCCTCAATCCCTCAGATTCCCAAATGGTAGCATTGTAACTCAATTACTGTGTTAAGAGAGGGTTCCGAAATCCACTATGACAATGTAACCCCATGCAACTCTCAACCAACAGGGCTATGCTGCAACCTCCTCATCCCCGGCTGCATCCAACTGGCCACGAGCAGCCACTGGAGCTGGGTCTGCGAGTCTGGGAGGACTGCAGCCAGTCACACTCGGGGAGAAGCAGGATGAGAAACTCTAAAACATCTGGAGCTGTGCCTCACATTTCAAAGTGATTCTGTGGCTCACACAACTTTAAAATCTTGCCATTTGCCAAATGCTTGTGTTTTGCTTAGTCTGAATTAGGAAAGGATTGCCACTATCTCAATATCACTAGAATGTTTTTGTTTTCCCTTGAAGTCTTCCCCATGACTCCAGTAGGGAAATTCAGCCAGCTCATGGCTTGGGGAAACAGGAGAAAATAGTTTTTTGTAAATTTTCTCTACCCCCTTACACACACAGTACATCATCCGTCCTTCTGAGTAAGCGCCCTCATTGTCCCTACAGCTTTGGTCAGGAAATGAATTGTCAGCTTCAGTGGCCTGCCATTGGCCACATATCTTTCACTTTTCTGTGGTGATTCCAGGTATGTACCTCTTTTCAAACCACAGAATCTGAACAGTTGGTCTAGTTCTTCAAGACCCATGGGATTTGGGCCAGATTTAAAGTGTCAGTCATGTCTCAGAATCAATCACAAAGTGGTTAGCTAACCTCCCTAACTGTTGTGCCACCATTAGATCAGTGGGCACATCTTGTCAGGCAGGTCAGTATTGCAGTGTAATGGGTTGATAGCTGGGTAAGACCACTGATAAATTCTCTACCCAGCTGTCTGTACAGTATCCTCTGCACACACACCCTCAAAGGCTATCCACCACGGAGGAAGATTCTAGCTCAGCTCCAGTTTGATATTCCTGGATTAATATCTATCTGTATCTGTAAGATAAGTGAAAAGTTGCCCTTATTACATGTGTTGTTAAATACATCTGCAGAGTGATGACAACAGTGACATCAAACCTCAGCTTCACCTGCAATAGACACGCGGTCAGTGTTGGGGAGTAACACCAGCTTTACAAGGGACCTATCCATCTTGGGGTACGCAGAATCAGCTGTCATCACATGACATCCCCCTACCCAATCCCGTCATAGGATCCACCAGCCTCTCTCCTGGATGGACCTCTCCCAACTGAGGCACAGCCTGGGCTGTGGAGACCTGCTGCAAGGGAAAAAGAAGAATAACCAAGATGCTGTGAGACCTTTCCCCCACATTCAAGTTGAGCAAAAGCCACTCTGCATATTCCCCAGCTTCCCCACATCTGCCCTTCTCCTTGGAAGCATTATTTTCTCTTTTTAGTTGTTCTTTTCCTTGCTTTAGAAATGCATGCTGCAAACACACTTCCACAGCCACATCAAATATCTAAGTGCTAGAAAGCTCTGCAATTAAGTTTATAAGCCTTGGCTGCTCACACATCCGTAGCTCCTCAGACTCTTATTCCAGCTCAGCCCGGCCCCCACTGTGCCAAGTGCACCCAGAACACCAAACCCCTTGTCTTTCCCATCCTGCTACCACTGTCTCGAGTCACAAACTCCATCTATGTGGATAACATAAGCATCTCTCAGACTGCAGGCAAAGGGTACCACCCAGAGAAAGGCTCTATCCTGTGGAGTCAGAGATTACACCCTTTGCTCTTCATACAGAAGACCTCCCCACTCCCCCTCCATCTTCCCTTGCCCCTCTTCCCCTTTCCTCTCTCTCTCGTCTTCCTGCTCCTCTCTCCTCTGCTCCCCTCATACTCATCGTCCCTCATCTTCTTCCTCCCCATCTCTTCCTCCCCGGTTCTTCTCTTTCTCCTTTTTCTTCCTCTTCCGCTCATCTCCTCTTCCCCATTTTGGTAGCGGGGCTACTCCAAGCCAAAGCAGGCACCTTCTCCCAGCTGTATGGCCACAGCTAAGGATAACGCCTCACAGAGTCTCAACTCAATGAATGTTAGTGATGTTTACCTCACACAGTGTTTCCTTTCTTTCTTTCTTTCTTTCTTTCTTTCTTTCTTTCTTTCTTTCTTTCTGAGACAGGGTTTCTCTGTATAGCTTTTGGAGCCTATCCTAGCACTCGCTCTGGAGACCAGGCTGGCCTCGAACTCACAGAGATCCGCCTGCCTCTGCCTCCTGAGTGCTGGAATTAAAGGTGTGTGCCACCAACGCCCGGCCGTTTTCTTAGTCTTTCATGTTTCTCCTTTTAAGGATTCTCTGTTTAGATCCACAGCCCGTCTTCTGACTGGGTTGTTTGTTTTCTTAATGTTTAGTGAGTTTTGGTTCTTTAAGTATTGCAGATACTAATTCTCTGTCAGATATATAGCTGACAAAGATTTTTCTCCTATTCTGTGGACTGCCTCTTCACTTGATTCACAGTTTCCTTTGCTGAACACTTTTTTAAAAAAGGTTTCATGAGGTCTCATTTGTCAATTGTTGGTGTTATTTACTGAGCACCCAGTGTCCTGATTAAAATGTCTTATGTATATAAACGTGTGCGTGTGTATATGTGTGTGTGTGTACATATGCAACATAATCCCTACCTATTCCTCTAGCAGTTTTGCAGTTTTGTGTTTTACATTGAGGTCTTTGATCCAAAGAGTTGAATTTTGTGCAAAGTAAGAGTTGGGGGTCCAGTTTCAAAGAAATGAAGTTTCGCAAACTTTCTTATTTTTGCCAGAAACAAATAGTTAATTTATGATGGGCATGACATACTCAGATAGTCCTGGGCTTGAAGTAGCAGTGGCTAGCAATGGTCTGCACAAGACTGAGCCTATCAACTAGTAAATCCTAGATCAAGGAGAGGCCCGGCCCCACTCACACTGCTGAACTATGAGCTACTGGTAGATTATGGGGTGGGCAGACACTGTCTTCAGCCATACAGTCATTGATGCGTTCACCATGCTCTAACAAACAGCAGCAAACACAGACAGTTCTGGCTAAACTCAGTGAGTGACAAAACAAGATAAAAAGACATGAATGTAAGAAAGGGATATGAAGGTGTGATACAGCTGGGAAAAAAGTAAGAGAGGTTTGGGGTTACAGTTATCAGAATGCACTGTGCTTATGTCTGAAATTGTCAAATGAACAAAAATAAAATTTAAATTTTTTTTTAAAAGAAAGCAGGATTCATTTTTGAGACAAGGTCTCATGGATCTCGTCAAGGGTGACTTTGGGTTTCTGGACTTCCTACCCCAACTTCCCTGAGATTACAGACATGTGGCTTCACACCCAGTTTGTGGGGTATCGGGGTTCAAACCCAGAGCCTCATGGCATAAGAGGCAAGCACTCTACCAAATGAACTGCACTCCAGCTCACTCTTTCTCTCAAGCCTCTTGTGGGATTTTTCCTAACAACGTGAAATTATGTGGGAATTTATCAAACTCTATACAATTCTGAGTTCTGAAATAACCAAATAATCAACTCTGGCTAGGTGACATTTTTCAACTGACAATATTGAAAGGAACCAGAACATACACGCATGCACACACACGCAAACACACATGCACACACCTTTAAGTGCCCAGGCCTATGACCGACTGCTGGATTGGACACCACGAAGCCCAAATCAGTTCAAAAAAGGCAGTATTCTCAGCCAACCTCACACCCAGCTAGGACTCAATATTACCAGATGTGATTCAGAGAAACACCAGCTCTACAGAGGATGTCACTGTGTGAGCCCTCCCCCCCCGCCCCTGACAAATCACAGAGCTGCAAGCAGAAAAATAAAAAGTAGAAACCAGCTTCTAAGTTATAATTTAAAAGTAATAGTAATTCCTTTAGCATAACTAAATGGTTGTCATCTGATTGTCCTGATGACTTCTCCATCACTTGAAACTAGTGTACTCTTCAAAGTAAAGTCAGACAATGAAAACAATACACCATTAGGGTCTACCAATTATTAGGGTATATCAACGCCTTATACTCGCCTACCCTTCAGCTTTGCGACCAGTGACAGTTGCATTTGGGAAGTATCTAAGTTGAAATAAAAGAACATGTGTCCCTGGATATGGCACGAGGTAAGTGTGTCATGTCGCGTGCTGACACACAGGTTTGGGAGCTGAGTCAACTGACTGGAAAGGTTCAATCTGCAGAGAGATACTCGTGTATACTTAGTTTCCCAATATACAGTACAACAGGCATAGATAGTTTTCTGTGTCGAGTCACTATAAGAGAAATAGAGAACTTCTCTTTATTCCAGCGAGAACCGAGGACTAAAATCCCACATTTCCAAATTACACTATTACAGTAATCACATGTGGTCTCGATGCTGCTACTAAAGTCACACAAACCAAACAGTAAACAACTGGGGAGCTAGCACTGAGTCGTAGCCATTACACAAGGTGTGCACCATACACAGTAAGCTAAGCTTCAGTTTACCTGTGATTTACCCAACTGTGGAAATTTCAGTGATTATAACCAGCCTGCCAATCAAACCAGCCTGTAATTTTTCTTCCCTAATATTCCCAATGGTGTCACCAAACAATAAGGAAATATGCTTCATATTGCAGTACCTGCCTACAAGGCATCAGCCAGGCTATCAGGCTCACAGGGATAGAGGGCCTGAGTTCCAGACAGATACCAGCTATTCTGAGCCAGTAACATTTTAGTATTCCCGATATCTTCCTCCCCTCCTATTAGAATCTTCACTGATTATGAAAGTCATCAAAAAGTGACTTGTGTGTCTGGCCCCACTAAAAACACTATGACAATGTAAAGACCTCTCCTACCATAAGCTTTATCCTGTGATAAGCTCCAAGGAGAGCCCAGGCCAGCCTGGGTTTAAGAGAGAATCTAAGAAGCACACATATTTCCCTACTGCCCTCCTGTTGCTCATGGTCAAGTTAAAGGGGTTAATTGGGCAGACTCAGATTCTACAGTTGCCACAAACTCCCAGAAAGCACACAGGGTGCTACACCAGTGCTATCTCCTGTCCTGGGCTCTGCTGGAGCTTGTCATAGAATGCAATAAAAAACTAACAGACTAACTGGTCAAGAAAGAGGTGAGGGGGGGAGTAAGGGGTAGGAGGCACTGCCATATTAAACCTTCCGGGGGCAGTGGTGTCAGAGGAACACTCTGGAAAACAAATACGTCTCCTTTGTTCCAAACTTTACAAACATCTTAAAGAGGTAGGACTGTCACAATGGCGGCAAGAAAGAAGATGGGACCCACCTCCCAGAGGAAAGGCAGCAGCGGCTGACAAGCACAATTTAATCAGGGACCTTTTATACATTACTCTTCTCCAAAGACCCAACACACAGTCCAAGCACTGGCTGGAATTTCTGTGCGGAGGAGCTGTTAGGCTTTGGTTGGCCTAAGGCAAGGGAAGCGCTTTGGTCCACAGAGTCGTTGGGAAGGTGGAAGCCTTGCAGTTCACTGCTGGAGGCCTTGCAATTCCACTGATTACCTGCCCTGGGCACAGAGCAGCCTAATGTCCCCTGTGCTATCTATAGCAATGCTTGATCCCAGATAAGCTGTTCTCATACACACATAATCAAAGAGCAGAGAGGAGACTCCCAGCCGCCAGGAGAAATACAGGTGTATGGGAGAGGATAATAGGATAATATACCTGCTCTCTCTCCAATCTCTCTCCAATCTCTCTCATTCTCTTCAATCTCTTCAATCTCCAATCTCTCTCATTCTCTTCAATCTCTTCAATCTCCAATCTCTCTCTCTCTTCAATCTCTTCAATCTCCAATCTCTCTCATTCTCTTCAATCTCTTCAATCTCCAATCTCTCTCTCTCTTCAATCTCTTCAATCTCCAATCTCTCTCTCTCTTCAATCTCTTCAATCTCCAATCTCTCTCTCTCTTCAATCTCTTCAATCTCCAATCTCTCTCTCTCTTCAATCTCTTCAGTCCCCAATCTCTCTCTCTTCAATCTCCCCCCAATCTCTTCAAATCCCCCCACTCTCTTCAAATCCCCCCACTCTCTTCAAATCCCCCCACTCTCTTCAAATCCCCCCACTCTCAATCCCCCCACTCTCTCTCAATCTCTCTCCCTCTCTCTCTCTTCAATCCCCCCACTCTCTCTCTCAATTCTCTCTCTCTTCAATCCCCCCACTCTCTCTCTTCAATCTCTCACTCTCTCTCTTCTCTCTCTCTCTCTCTCTCTCTTCAATCCCCCCACTCTCTCTCTTCAATCCCTCTCTCTCTTCAATCCCCCCACTCTCTCTCTTCAATCCCTCTCTCTAATCCTTCTCTCTTCAATCCCCCTTCTCTCTTCAATTCCCCCCTCTCTTCAATCCCTCTCTCTTCAATCCCTCTCTCTTCAATCCCTCTCTCTCCATCTCTCTCTCTAATCCCTCTATCTCCAATCTCCTTCCCCATATCACATTCACTTGTGCCACCCCTATGCACATACTGGCCACAACACTGCACACATGCACACAGCCCACACACATAGCTGCACACCATACAACAAAGTTACATGCCCACTTCTACACACTCACATATTCACAGACATGTTCTGTAACCATATAAGACATACTACATACACAAATACTATACCTATAAGCATACCACTATGACACACTTAGCACATGTGAGCATGACAGTCTTGGCACCAAGTCAGGCTCCATTCTGCCCAGAGATGCAAATGTCCCCCATGTGATTCCTGAATCCAGTCTGTACAGAGGAACCAGGGCAATTCCTTGATGACTGTCTAATATCTCTGGACACGAGTAAGACCTACAGGCATTCTCAAGGAATATCTTCCACATGGGCCAGAAGCCCTGTCTGTGTCATCCTACCATGCTCTGAGATGGTTACCTTGTTGGGCATACAGCAGTTGCTCAGTCGGTGTATATTATATCAATGAAGGAGGAAACACAGAGCTCTGGCTAATCCACACTAAATCTCTTACATTTTAAACAAGAAGTATGTGATTTCAGAAAGTGATCCAAAGGCTATTGACACCAGTCTGGCTGATGCTAAATGTGGTGCCTTCAGAACACCTGTTCCACAGCCAAGGTGAGCTTGGAGCATGTAAGTTCTCATCCCTCCCCTGCACCCATGACCCAGCCTTCCTGAGCTGTTCCCTACTGAACACATCCCTCCACCCTTCACAGCATCCTTCTCAGACAAAGGAGATTGCATCACTTCCCAGGGACGCCCTGGTAAAGACCTGGGCCCATCCACCAGGCTGGACTCTATAAATAGGCAGATAGATGGAACATTGACCTTGAGGAGTTTAAACTCCAGTGAAGAGGTGTAGGGGAAGCTGTAGCCACGCCTTCTTAGGGGCTGGCTACAGGAATACCTGAGGGCTTGTGAGGGTATGGTCAGAGTGAGTAGGGGGACTGCGTTTCGGTTTCGGTTTCTCTTTGCTTCTTGCTGTACAGACTACCACCAGCTGGCTGGTTCGCTCTGTAAGTAAGGCTTTTCCCTATTAAATACCCTTATATTTCTACCTGACTCCGTATTGGTAATTTCCTACTATAAAGAGGGACAAGAAGTTAATAAAGATAAGAGTTATAAGATGGGGTAAGAAAATGCATAAAGGAGTGAGGATGGTTAGAAACTAGTAGAGCAGGAAGCAAAGAAGGTGACATTCAAGCCCGGAAGATGGAGAATGGGAAGGCCCAAGTATTGGCTTCTAGGTAGAAGCTACCATTCTGCCGAGGCCCTGAGGTAAGAGGCATTGTTGTTACAGTGCCTGAGTAATCCAGTTCCTGTGATGAGATGTGACAAAGGTGCCAACATAGTATGGGGCCTGGGTCATTTTCTTGCAAATCAAACCAAAGGTTGGAGTTATGCAGGGGCCAAGTGATATTTTGATGAATGCCTGTCAAAGGTCATAAGAGCAGGGCGTGGCATGATGCTGATGTGGATGGGTGAGGGAGATAAGGAGACAACAGCTGAATGGCTGGGGGTACTGGAGATGTGACCATGGCAGCCAGGTGTTCCTGGGCCAATGAAGTGGACAATCAGCAAAGGAAGCCCACCCTTTCCCACGTTGAGACTCCCACTAAGCTCTTAGAGGCCTCTAGGTCTGGACCATGCCAGGATCTTCTTCTGGCAGGGGCTGAGGTATGTTCTGCTGCATGTTCAGGGAGGAGTCTTGTTGGAAAGATGGCACACTGGTTTTGCTCTTCCCCAACACAAGGCTCACATCCTCATCTCGACACTCAGCTCTGTCATACTGATGCTACCCAATGTCAGGACACAGAGACTCATACAGAGAGAGACCACAGCCTCGCTTGATCCTGAAGCCCCAGGTCCCACTTGTGCCAAAGTCAAGACACAGCCTTCCAAAACCGCATATGAAGGGGATCATGGAGCAACCTCCGCTTTTCTCAGAAACACTTTTTATGACAGGGTAGAAGCCAGCCTTCCCTTACAGGTGTGTCCCACAGGGAATAATGCTCACCCACAAAACTACCCCGAGTTCTTGGCTGTTAGAGTCTCAATATCGTGTGGTCATTTAAGGTTCTGAAGGTCACCAAAATTTATGTTCCAAAATGCCTGACTCTCAGAAACCAACCAGGTAGCACACTCACGTCCCAGGAAGTCTGCAGGTGAGGCTTCTGGCTGGCTGATAGCTGCCAGCCTCATGACCAGGTTCAGGTCCCACACCGCATCTGTGTGGACACAAGCTTTCCTCTCATTGAGTCTCTCAGTGCAAAGCCCACTTTCTTCAGAAGAATGCCAAGCTAACCTGTGAAAGTTCTCCTTCGTGGGCCTTACCTCTCCAGGTCCTCCCCTATCCTGTGCAATTCCTGAACTCAGCCCTGCATTTAACAGTGAATTCGGATGCTGTAGAAGATATCAGTGTGAGTTAGGGTACAAACTAGTAGATGCTACCAGGTGTATGACCTTGGGGAATCCTCAGCTGTTCCAGGCTTTTTTTTTTTTTTTGAGCTACCAACCAGCTCCCAAATCACGACACAGAGACTTCTTATTAATTATGAATGCTCAGTCTATCTTAGGCTCATTTCTGGCTAGTTTTTCTTTATTTAAACTTAAATTAACATGTTTCTCTTTATCTACCTTTTGCCTTGGGGCTTTTTATTTTTCATTTATATATCAATCATTCACTGCTTCTCATGTCTGGCTGTTGTCTGCCTGGCTTCTGGCCCGGAGTGTGACCCTCCTTTCTCCCTCATTCTCTCTCATTCCTTTTCCTGAGCCTAGATTTCTTTTGTTGTTGTTGTTGTTTTAATTGGAATTACAAACAAGATTGAATTACATGACAATCCCAGTTCCCTTCTCCCTCCCTTCCTCCCCTACCACCTCCCCAACTAAAGCCCTACCTATCACATATCCTTTCTTCTAATCTACACCTGACTCAACCTTTCTGCTCCCTCATGACCTCTGCATCCTTCCTTTTCTTCCCTTCTCATTCTCGTAGTTCCCTTCCCCCTCTTCCCATGTTCTCAATTTGCTCAGGGGATGTGACCCTTTCCCCTTCTTCAGGGGACAAAGTTTGTCTCTTTTAGGGTCCTCCTTGTTTACTAGTTTCTCTGGCAGTGTGGATTGTAGGCTGGTAATCCTTTACTCTATGTCTAAAATCCACATATGAGTGAGTACATATCATGTTTGTCTTTTTGTGATTGGGTTACTTCGAGTTCCATCCATTTTCCTGCAAATTTCAAGATTCCATCTTTTTTTCCGCTGAATAGTACTCCATTGTGTAAATGTACCACATTTTCTCTATCCATTCTTCGGTTGAGGGGCATCTAGGCTGCTTCCAGTTTCTGACTATTACAAATAGTGCTGCTATGAACATCGTTGAACAGATGTCTTTGTTATATGAATATGCTTCTTTTGGGTATATGCCTAGGAGTGGAATTGCTGGATCTTGTGGTAGACTGATTCCCATTTTCTTGAGGAGTCACCATACTGATTTCCAAAGTGGCTGTACAAGTTAGCACTCCCACCAGCAGTGGAGGAGTGTTCCCCTTTCTCCACATCCTCTCCAGCATAAACTGTCATTGGTGTTTTTGATTTTAGCCATTCTGACAGGAGTAAGATGGTATCTCAGAGTTGTTTTGATTTGCATTTCCCTGATGGCTAAGGATGTTGAACACTTTATGTGTCTTTCAGCCATTTTAGATTCCTCTATTGAGAATTGTCTATTTAGTTCTGTACCCCACTTTTTAATTGGATTGTTTGGTGTTTTGGAGACTAGCTTCTTGAGTTCTTTGTATATTTTGGAAATCAGCCCTCTGTCAGATGTGGGGTTGGTGAATATCTTTTCCCAGTCTGTGGGCTGCCGTTTTGTCTTGCTGTCTGTCTCCTTTGCCTTACAGAAGCTTCTCAGTTTCAGGAGGTCCCATTTATTAATTGTTGATCACAGTGTCTGTGCTACTGGTGTTATGTTCAGGAAGGGGTCTCCTCTATCAAAGATATTAATTCAAGGGTATTTCCCACTTTATCTTCTAATAGATTCAGTGCGGCTGGTTTATGTTGAGGTCTTTGATCCATTTTGACTTAAGTTTTGTGCAGGGTGAAACTGAGCCTAGATTTCTCCTCCTATTTATTTTCTCAGCCTGTCAGCCTTGCCTATCCCTCTCTGCCTAACTACTGGTCAGTCAGCTCTTTATTAGACCAATCAGGTACTTCGGATAGGGAAGGTGAAACAGATGTAACACATCTTTACATAATTAAACAAATGAAGCACAAACAAAAGCAACACCTTTGCACAGTTAAAGTGATATCCTGCAGCATAAACAAATGCAACACACCTTTGCCTAGTTAAGATAATATTATTCCACAACACTCAGCCCTGTCCTGAGCTACAGCTTCCCCATCCAGTAGAGATGACAAGAGAAGCTGCTTCTGAAAAGAGCCACTTTAAGTCGGGCAGTCATGTGTAGGAGGTCCCCCTCATCCTCATGGGGCAGAAAGTGGTTAGGAACCCATCTATATAAGACCAGGGAGTGTACACTAAATCCAAGACACCGTCTTCTGATCTAGTGGTACAATCTTTTGCTGATATCAGAACACAGCTTTTATCGGCCTTCCAACTTAAGACTGGAGACCAGAAACTCTCCATCCAGGCCTTCATCATCAGAGTGGGACCTCCGGGGCCTCCAGCCTTGTGGAATGAGCAGCTAAGTGTCTCAGTCTCTCCTGCGTGTAGAGCTCCACAGCTGGGCCCTACATTGTGTAAGCCATTTAATCAACTCCCTTTGAAAAACATATGCATTCTATTGCTTCCACTCCTCTAGACAACCCCAAAGAATACATAAGGGAAGGGGGCAAAACTCATCTTTAGTACTCTTTAGAAAGCCACTCCCTCAATGATGCAATCCTCTCTTAAATTCGACCCCAACAACAGTGCTGCTTTGGGGACGAGGTGTCCAACAACAGAAGAATCTAGGAGATGGGTTCTAATTCTAGCGTTTTCCTCAACCTCCCCATCTGCCCTAAGGTAGCACAAACCATAGGTGACTGTCAGGAAATGGATCTTTCTAGAAAGCCCATGGGACTCTGCCCTGCCTCTGAACCTCCTGCTGTGTCACAGCAAACCATGTTCTTCTGCTTACGGGCTGGGAATCCTTCTACTCTGAGCTGACAGCCTGCATTCAAACATCAAGTAGATGTTAAGTCAACCAGGCAGGTGTGTGTTCCCTGAACGCAGCAGCCCGACAGGGGTGCTTTTCCAGGCGGGAGAATACAGATAGAAAGTGGGCCAAAGGGAAGAGGTAAGTTCCCCGAATAGAAACTAAAATGCAACTGTAAGCCACAGGACAGTATTATTTAAAGGAAAGAAAAATTAGAATAGGCATACAAGTCTGATAGGTGTAGTTATGTAAATCATGGTATTTCTACAGCAGCTAAATATTAAGGCCATTTTAACCAGAGAAAATATCCTGTAATTGAGTACGGCACTTCGTGAAAAGAGAAGGATGCAAAATCTGATGTTTAGCAGGATTCCAACCAGACTGGGCAAACAGATGCCTGTACAGAACCCCAAAATACCCTCAGATCCCCAAAATACTAACAAGAGCTTTCTGGGGACTATGAATACAGTAACCCTCATTTCCTTCTTAAAATACCCCTTTATACATAAACACCTTATACATATTCTACGGTGAGCATAAGTGATGTTTTTAATTGTCAAAGAGACATTTAAAGATACGATTCTCAGGCCAAAGAGTGTAAAAATGGCTCCAATTCTGGCAGCTCTGGGATGGTATGCTGAAATGGAATCTTGAAGGAGCAGCCTCAGCAAGGGGAGGGTCCTCAATATTTCTGGTTTTGCTGGTAGTAACACCGGTATGGAATCCAGGGCCTAACATGGGCTAGGCCAGTTGCCACAGCACTGAGCAGTGGTGTGCTCTCAGGATAACAGAAACTGTTAAAGATCATTTCCAGAAGCAGACAGGGCTTTCCGCGCCCCCCCCCCCCCCGCTTGCATCTTCTGGGCACTCCTCCAAAGCATGTTTCCCCAAAGCCACTTAGACCCCAGCCCGGTGTATTCGGGGTCCCCTCCATCTGACTCCCACAAGGCAAGGCAGCAAGCACTCCACGCCATCACAGAAAGTGAAGTGCACGATCCCCACTTGTGGTAAGTACAAGGGCCTTGTCCACGAAAAAAGCAAGAGAGGTGATGCACACTTAGGAAAGCAAAATGACCTATCTCCCTGACAAGCAGTTGAGAAAGAGGAAGAGGAAAAAAAGAGGAGGGAAGGAGGATAAATTTCTGAGTTCCTTCCCCCCCCCATAATGTTCTATTGCTGCTTTCCTGGCATTTCTCCACAACTGTCTTGGCAGTATTTTCCAAGGAATTATGCTGTCAGGTCCCCCCTCCCTCTCACACCACACTCATGAACTCTGTCTCACACTGGCTTTCCTCTGAGCCACGCAGTGGCCAGTTCTAGGCTCCTCCCATGTCCTGTCTGTTGCAGCAGGAGCTACATAAGCACTTGAGCATGTTTGGCAGTCTCCACATGCTTGATGTGCACCTGGCATGTCATACATACACACACACACACACATACATACACACATACATACACACACACACACACACACACACACACACACACACACACACACACACACGAAAAAAGTAAGCACATTTAAATCCTAAATTGAAATAAAAGATTTTTGGCAGGTGTGGAGATCTTTATATGTTGATATATAAATACCTGAAATACCTACAGCACTGCTTCTCTTCCTATTTATTTAATGGGTCCGTATTTATCGGGCCCCTGGTGAAAGCAGTGGAGTATGAAAACTGGAGACTCCATACTGCCCTTTTTGTGTGTCATCACTGCTAAAGAGAAGGCATGACAAGAGTCTGCACATGAGTCACTAGTACAAGGCTCTCCAGAAGTGTGAAACTTTCTGTCTTCCTCAGTGATACTGAGCTTCACCTGTGGGCTGGCAGCTTTGGTAACACTGAGACCCGTGTGCTGGGGGCTCTGACTACACTCAGAAGATTTTTTTTGCTTCCTTCAGGGTCCCAGGCATTCTCCCATGTTTGGTTTACAGTGTGAAGACCAGAAGCACTGAGTGGGAGCCCCCAGAGCTCAACAGCCAACAAGCAGCAATGTAAAGGGCCTCAACCACACTCCACACTCTGCCTGACGGGGAACTCAAACCTGCAAGTGACAGCTGACTTTCCAATTCCCCATTCCGAGTATTTCACTGCCACCCAGTTTCTGGCTGATAGAAAGATCACAACACCACAACACACCATACACATATACAACACACACACTCTACACAACATACACACCACACACACATGGCATCACACCACACCACATAAAGTGTACATGATGCATTTGGAATTGTCAAGTGCAGACATAGCATCCTGTGCACAGCAAGAATGTATAGAAGAGATGGAAATCAACATGACTTTCTATCACTCAAAGCACAAGTCAAGACAGTTCTCTGTGAGGAAACTATCCAAGCACTGCAGGGCCATCGTCATCCATATTGAGACCTTCACAGATTTCTGCAACTCCCAATGTCTAGCTAATTGTCCAACTGCCATAGGCACCATCAGAAACTCAAACTCACATACAAACAACAGGTTCTCTACAGAAGGGTACAAAAAAACTCCCATTCCAATAACTCTCTGGAATGGTTATTTTAGACTCCTCTGTGGAGAAGCCAAAACTGTGAAATTCTGTTCCAGTTGGAGGTAAATAATAAGAATCATGCCAGCTGGTCAGCGACAGCATGGAGTATGCGTTGTCCAAGCTGTGTCAGCAGAGAATCAGGCTTTTGTTGCAGGGGCTAGAGGGAGGGTGGAGGAAAAGACACTTACTCATTTTCTTTTCATTCGACAGCTTGGAGAATCCCAGTTTGGCTCCCTAATGCCAGCTCTTCAGTTATAATTTAACACCTCGTCCAAAAACAGTTGATGAATGTTAGCGGGCTGCACAATGCCATTTTCGTTTGCCAATCAGACCAATTTTTTATGTCCTTCATAAGCCCACAAATAATTTTGTCAATTTATTCATAGCTGTGTTTTAGCGTCAAGACACAATCTTTCATGCTCTGTCGACAGGGGGATTGCTTTCTTAATATCCATCTGTTTTCCTAGCACAGAAGATTTCTAGGAGGCCCTAAATAAGAAAATGACTTCAGTTCTCTTGTAGCGGCTTCCATCTTATCCCAAGTGTCCTCCATCATGACAACCACTCTCTGACACTGTTCCAAAGGCAATGATTGGGGTCAGCAATCTCCCAGGGTCCTGGCAGGATCCCTCCATTAAAAAGGAGGGGGAAAAATGTTACCAAGGGTAAAATGAAAGTCAGTCTCCTTCAGTGGCAATGCCTTGCCACTCCACTACGGAGAAACAAAGCAATGTCTCACAGAAAGGGAACAGAGGAGGTTTCAGACCTACAGGACAAAAGTTATTTGGGAATGTCGCCTGGAGTGCCTAATAGTGCAGGGAGGGGAAAATGTCTTTAATAGCTACCATATTTTGTGGCTTCACCAGATTTTAAGAGCTGGTACATTCACATTCAGATGCTTCCCTTGCGAGCAGAAACTTCAATGAGAACAGTTCGTGTGCTCTAATGCATCAGAACTGTGGGCAGCCTCCCTGGAAAGCCCGGCCTCCAATAACTGTAATTGGAGTTTCACAAAAGCCATTACAGCTAATGACAGCCATCCCAGTCTTTAACTTCCTTTTCTTGTATGTCCCAGGGATTTGGATTCTGGATGGTTGCAAGCACGGTACATTTAGGTTTCTTCATGTTTTTTTTTTTTCCTTGGGAACAAGTTCAAAATATTTTTCTTGGTAGCCTCATCTTCCAGGTAAGATGAGGGCATAAGATGGTGACAAAGGGGGCAACATCGAAAGGGGACGCTCAGAATGCAGGCAGCAACTCAACCAATGCAGACAACTGCCTAAGCCATCATCGGCTTTAAAACATGAACTCTAAGCATCCCTCCCACTTGGTTATTTTTAATAGGCAGGTCTGGAGTTGAGATATGGTACACTGAACTGGGAACTCCAGGGCATTCCAAAGGGCTACTTGTCAACACTGTGGGTGTGGCTTAGGGAACTGTAACTGAAGGCTCCTTTAAGACATTTCAAGAATCCTGACCTGGAAAAGAAATAGTTCTGTGAATCCTGAGAGGCTAGAGAAGAGCCCTTTTCCACAGTGGAGAAAGAAACTGATTCTTTCTCTTGAGCCTCTTGGAACAGACTGGGTCAAGATGGAGGAAGTTCTGCGGGTGAGTAGAAGCCACCAAGGATGGTATCCCCATTGTGCTAGTTAGGTTTGTTTGTTTGATTGGGTTTTTTTTTGTTGTTGTTGTTTTTTGTCAACTTGATACAAGTAGAGTTATCTGGGAAAGGGGGATCTTCAACTGAGAAAATGCTTCCATCACACCGGCAAGGCTGGGGGGCATTTCATTAAAAAATGATTGCTGTTGGAGGGTCCGGATCACCATAGGTAGTGCCACCCCTCTGCAAGTGATCTTGAGTCTGTTAGAAAGCAGGCTGAGCAAGCTATGGACAGCAAGTCAGTAAACAGCATTCCTCCATGGTCTCTGCTTCAGCTCCTGCCTTTAGGTCCCTGCCGTGAGTCCCTGACCCGATTTCCCTCCATGGTGGATTATGAAGTGTAATTGGAAACAAAACCAAGTTGCTTTTGGCTGTGGTGTTTTATCACAGCAGCGGAAAGCAAACTAAGACATCCTCCCAGGTGTTTAAGAAATTTTTGAGAAACCTTGGTAGACCTTTGAACAAGTGTGTCCTGCTAGGCCCACAGATAAATGTATGTGGCCATTCATGCTGTAATTTAGAACACAATGACATGTGATCATCTGTAGACACTGGGAATGTTTCTCTACCAGGGCACAAGGCACGGGGAGGCCTGTGATCTGGGGACCAATAAACATCCAGAGGCATGAGACTGAGTCATTATTCACTGGACTCCAATGCCAACAAGCTCCTTGGGATAACTTTAAAATACACATCTTGGGTCTAAAATTCTGGGCCACGTGATTCCATCTGTTTCCTTAATCTCTGGATAAATCCTCTTGAGAACCAACCACTGCCATCACTCACATGCTACAGATGAGGTAGGAAAGCCAACCGGTACCAGCCAGGAGGCTACTGAGCTCAGGTTACTGGCAAAGCCTGGAAACAGGCATAGCAGGCACTCATGCACTGTTAGTAGAGTTTGGCATAAGCTCCAGGTCAAAAGTACCCCCCATCCTTTCCAGCGAAGACCCATGTCACTAACGTCACTGAATGCAACTCTGGAGGACTCAGAAAGGCTGCCACATATAAGAGTAGATGTTCCCAGCCCTGCTCAGCCTGATGGCTTCCCAGGAACCCTGGGGCAATTTCTGAGCCAGGTAGTTCCTCTTCAGACACACATTTGAAACAGGTGGCCCATGATACGTCTCTCAGAGCAGATGCAGCTATCAACCAGGCTTGCACTAAACACAAGAGAAAGCTTTTCCTGTTTACAGTTTTGGGGGAAGGGTTAAAATTATGGAGAATGGCGGTTCTCCGTGTGCCTTTCCCAGAGACAACTTGTGAGTTAGCCTTGAGCTGTCACCAAAGACTGAGCCCAGAAGCAGCCCATACCGTGCATAAATCCTTGAGACTCTTCAGTTTGGTGATTTTGGCTGTTGCTCTAGGTGATAGAGATGAATAACTTCACATGGTTACGACAAAGTTGACAAGGGTAGGGATGGGCAGTTTACTTCTCTCTCAGGCTCTAGGCTCTTGTTTACCTTAAAAATGTGTACAATTTTTACATATCAAAACTAAAGAAAAAAGAAAGCTGCCAATGAAAAGCTCATGATAACCCTGTGAGGCTACATACCATCCTACTTTCTTCAGGAAGGTGGGAAATATCCCTAGACTATAACTTTCCTCATCACAGGAACACCTGTACTTCAGGCAAGGCAACTCCCTCTGCTCAGAGAGGCACAGAAGCTGCCTAGCTTCTGTGAAATGAAACCTCCCGAGGAAGTAAATTTGAAAACCCACAGATGCCATGCTCCAGACCAACAGACTGACTGCCATGTCATCCTCTCACTGCCATGCAATGACATCTGGCTGAAAGTCTAACTCTCAACACCAGAAGCTTCACTGATTCCTAAGTACAGGGTAGAGTTTGGGTTTGCATTGACCTCTTATGTGCCATGTTTTAGCATGTGGGCCACTTTGGGACCTTAGACACTACAGCAGAGAAGAGAAAAGAAGTAATCTAGAAAGCTAAGAACATACTCGGATGGTACCCAAAGAGCTCACTCAATGCAGAGGCCACCTCTATATCTAAATGCAAGGGTCAAACAACAGCACACTGACCTGAAGACCACACTGGAAGACACAGAAACCAATAGATATCACTTCCTCAGACTGTGGGCAGACAGAAGAGTGGACTTTTCAAGGTCTCCAGGGGATCTGTCTGTAAGGACCTCTGAGATAACACATTAAGTCCTACTCAGAACATGGACACAATCTAGACCCAACCCTGACAAGAAAAGGCACGCCACACTGCTGTTGGTTGTTTTGAGCCTTTAACTCTTTGGGAGGAGGCTGCCACACAGCTCCCAAATAAATCCACACACAGAGACTTAGTCTTACTTATAAATGCCTGGTCTTAGAATGGCTTGTTTCTAGCCAGCTTTTCTTAAATTATCCCATCTATTTTTTACCTCTGAGCTTTTATCTTTCTCTGTTTCTACATACCTTCCTTAACTTCTTCCTCCATGGCTTGCTGTGTAGCTGGGTGTGGCTGACCTGTGATATCCTCCTCTCCACCTCCTTTCCTTGTTTTTTTTTATCTCTCCTCTCTTTCATTTTCCCCTTCTATTTACTCTTCCTGCTTGCCAGCCCCACCTACCCTTTCTCCTGCCTTGCTATTGGCAGTTCAGCTCTATTAGAACCAACAGGTGTTTTAGGCAGGAAAAGTAACACAGCTTCACAGAGTTAAACAAATGCAACATAAAAGAATGCAACACATCTTTGTATCATTGAACAAACGTCCCACAGCATAAGCAAATGTAACACACATTAAAATAATATTCCACAGCACCACCCCAGTTTCCATCTCCAGGTGTTCCAACATTCTACCTTTCAGGTGGCTCCTTGTACACTGTCAAAATGTCTGCAGATATGTCAACAGAGGCACTCCATGCAGAGCAAAAGCCACAGGAGAGTCAGGGCTCCATGCCTTAAGTCTAATTAAGAGGAAACGTTTTGTGTGATTGCTTTGGGAAGGCTGAAATTGATTCATAAGCTTGTTTAATCCAGCTATTAACACTTGATATTTCCACATGTTCCCAGGTGGCCCCACAGGAAGGCATGGCAGGGAAGCTGCCCTCTGATTCACATTACTTGTTTCCTCTGCTGAGGACATCACACTCTTCCCACAGCAGAAGCCCAGCACCCAGCATTCCTGAAAAGCAGCTTCACATAGGAAACTCAACCGTTGTCGCCATCCTGTGCTCTTTCCAGGTCAAATGTGGAACTGCTGGGATGTACTAAAGTGTGGCAAGCCTGGCCACAGGGGAACCCTGCTGCTCAGCACATAGGCAGCAGATGCTAAAGGAGGCAGCTGGATTCCCACTTAGAATACATATTTGATATGAATGTCTTTGATTAGTCCCCTAAGCCCTGCTATCAAGAAGGCAGACGAGCTAACATCAACACAAAGGCACGAGCCTCAGCTCAAAGAGGACAGCAGAGGGTTTATTCTGGAGCCAACCTGAGCAGCCCTAGCCCAGAGACATGGATTTACCCCAAATTCCACATTCCAATGTAGACACAGTGTGATGAATTTTTATAGTCACAGAACAAAGAATGTGATGCATCAAGGCATGTTTCAAATTCACTGGTGGAAAATAAGTAGGTGGTTACAGCAGGGAAAAGGAATCTCAACCATAGGCCTCAGATGCTGCCGATGGCTCTCTGTCAGCACAGGTCACATATGTTGCTTTTCCTAATGCACCCATGCACTTGGGATCAGAGTCTCTGATCTGCCCCTCACTGGCATCACTGCACAAGCAAGAATGGCATTTTCCATAAAATTCACGGCCTCAACAATCCCTAAGACCACTTGCTGTCATTCACATTTCATCCACAGGAGGAACGATCTCAAAATCAAGCAGAGGCTTTTGAGAACTCGAGGAAGGGAAGCACAGAGCATCTGGTGTCTCTTCACAGCTGAAAGAATGCACGGGTGTCTGGAATGGATTGCCATTTCCTGTAATAAGCCTTGAAATAGCACTTCTTCCTGTTCTAGAAGATATGGAGCACAGACCCACATGTTGTGCAGAAGTCCACAAGGCTGTAAGGCAACGGGGATGGTGACAAACTCTTCTCCCTGGAAGACATGGACTTTTTCTATACAACAGAATGAGATGGAGCATTGTATACAATAAATTAAAAAAAATGTTCCAAAAACACACATTTTTCCAGGGAGGAGACATAATATGTTATAATGTTACGACATCTAATTAGCAAATAACTTTAATCTCTCCATCTCTCCAAGCCTTATTTTTTTCTGTTACACAGTGGGGATAGTATCTCAATTCCACAGAATTGTTACATGGACTAAATAAGATAAAGAATGAAGAAAAGAAACCCTGGACATCTTGAGACTATAATATAAGCAGAAAAATAGACTTCAAATTTTACACACAACCATTTCTAGTATGATTTACTAATTTTCTGTGGTAGGTAATTTCTTAATCTTTCCAGCAAACAACAACATTAAAATATCCTATGAATACCATATAATGGGAAATAATCCCAGACACTCATTCTGAAATCATCCCTCCACACTTAACTTTGTGCTTGGTCAAATGGCTTACTTTGGCCAATGGGATGCTGGCAAATTAGACACGGGGGAAGGCCTGAGGAGGATGCCAGAATGGGCATAGGGGACTTGCCTTCTTGAGGTCTTACCTTTCAGAGTGAGGACAACCAAGGTGGCTGCTGATCCCAAAACGCTAAAAATACAACTGACCTGGATCCAACCACAACATGAAGCCATGACAGTACATACAGATTGTCACGTTCCCTTGACTCTTGGTGTGGTTTGTCGCATAGTAGCACAGGGTAACTGGATGACTGACAGGGTGGCAAACATTCCACGTGAACCTTGAGCCTTCCTCCATTAAGCACATGCTTATCTAATTATGAAGACAGCACGAAGTGACAACTTAGGAGAAATGTCCCTAGCTCCCTCAGAAGCAATGTCCATGATGGGAACTGATATATCTCACCTGATGCTCCTGGGGTCTACACCTGCAACCTTCCACTGAGAGTACTGCAAGATAGTGTAACTACAGTAGCAGTCCCTGAGAAAGGGAGGGAGGAAGAGATGAAGAGAGGGAGGGGAAGGGAGGAGAGAGGGGAGGGGAGGGAGAGAAGAGAAAGAAGAGTGAGTGAGAGAGAGAGAGAGAGAGAGAGAGAGAGAGAGAGAGAGAGAGAGAGAGAGAGAGCGCAAAAATCTGCAGCAGGTTTGAGGGACACTGGCACAATTGAACATAAAGACAATATTCTGGTTGAATGATTTAATTGGCTCTAAATAAAAGAGATGCCCATGTAACTTGTTTTTTCACAAGTCTTTGCCAAGTTATCTGGCTACTGTTTCACCATTTTCAGGATGTGAGATTGTCAAGTTCAAGGATTTTCAAAAAAAAAAAAACATTTTTCAAAGGCTTCTTATCAACTTTCTTGTGGTCAATGATCTTGTTGTCATTCATGGCATATGGGGTTCCTTTGGAGTAGAGAATGAGCTCTGAGTGTGTGAAGTCCTGAGTGGACCTGTGTTATTTCCATGATATAGTCATGAGAAATTGGCAAAGCTCCCCACTGCCAGGTGAGACTCAGACAGATGGCAAAGCCTTTCTCTGGTCCCAGTTAGAAGGATGCTAACATCGTGTACAGAAAATGTCCACTGTAGCTTCGGTTCCTGGATGTTTACAGACTGAAGACTGCTCCCCTGGAGAGACTGTTCCTACCAAGATTAGCTCAGTCCGTCTCCTTGTTGTATATCATAAGCCCTGCATCTTTAATCAGCTGTATGCAGTAACTCCGCATTGATTGTAAACATGCTAAGAGTCTGTAGAGCTTCAGTTTCTCTATCGGGGAGTCCAGATCACTCAGCTATAGCTTTTCTGCCAGTGTTCATTTTTTCCTTCATTCCATCAAAGCCCCAGTCAGGTCAATCCCTGGAGCCGTTCAGAACATGGCATGCATAGGATATGGAACCTCAGTTAATCACCGCCTGCTAAATTCAGTTAATTCTGCACCATGCTTTGAGGGGTACAGGGCAATAAATAACTGCAGTGTGAACTGTAACACGAGTTCTAATTGGCCTTAGTAATAAAAACCTGCAACCAGATATGGAGCAAATGATGAAGTATCAGACATAGAAAAAAGCAAGCCACAGCCAACCTTGCTAACTCCTCAGTGGAAAGAGACTGAGTTCCCGATGCCTCCCAAGTTATATTCCTCTCTCCACCCAGCCGTATCACTTCCTGTTTGTCTGTATAGACCTCCAGACCTCTATGGTTAACTAACTAATGGCTAGCTCTGCCCTATGATCTTCAGGCAGGCTTTGTTAGAGGACAAACAAGCTATCACCACAATGAACAGTACCTCTCCAGGGGTCACCTTCCACCGAAGTGACGCACCTATTAGTTGGTACATTGTGGCCTGCTCAGGGATCAGCCAGATGCTGAATGCCCAAACACAAGCAAAAATCTTCATAGGAGATGCTAAAGCTTAGGAAAATCACACGTGTGGCTGCTGAGAACATGAGCATGACTTCTATAACCAAGTCCTGGGATCACATAGAATTTTACATGAAATGATACTAAGAAAATAATGAATTCAAGATCCAATCTATCGTTACTTGCAAACCTCAATAGTCATGATATCAGGGTCACATATATATTAGTTCATGAATGAGGGAGAGGCCAAGTATGAAAAGGCCGAAGGTAAGCAGCCTGGCACCAACGGAGCTGAAAATTCCAGAAATTATTTCTACCTACATAATGAAGATGCTATCAAGGCCTGGCCCATTAAACCTAAGCCCTTCACCTTCCACTCCAGCTCCGTGGCTTTAAACACCTGACTGGAGGCCAATATGGAGCTGAGGGAGGGCTGGTGTGGGGCTGACTTGATGTTCATCCCAGCACCTAGCACAACACTTGCTATTTAACGTTCTCAGTGAAAGCCTACTGACCATCACCTGTTTCCAGACCTCCTCTTTCACGAGCAAGACTGCCCCGCAGCTCACCCCCAGCACCATACCTGACTCACTCCAGAATCCTCCTCTCATATTATTTTTTTCTCAAGTCAATTAGGCAGCCCCATCTTTATCAACTGTATTATTTCTACAAAGCATCTCAATTCTTTTAGAAACAAGGTGAGAGATAAAGACATAAAGAGATAACTCAAAATTGTTTTCTCTCGATCAGTGGTTCTCAATCTATGGGTCATGACCCCTTTGAGAAGGTCAAGCGATCCTGTCACAGGGGTTGTATACCAGATATCCTGCATATCAGGTATTTATATTGTGATCCGTAATAGTAGCAAAATTACAGTTATGAAGTGGCAATGAAGTAATTTTACAGTTGGGGGTCACCACAACACGGGGAACTACGGGGTGGCAGCACTAGGAAGGCAGGGAACCACTGGTCTGGGTTTTAAAAAGCAGAGATGCTGAGACACCACGACTGCTAGAGGAAGTGTGGCTTCTCTCCGTTAGGGAGAACCTGAGCCTAGGAGAGGATGCTCCTGGCTTGGGTCTGTCTAGTATCTTGGCCTAAAGCAATCGTGACGTAACAGTGAACAAGTCATTTAGTTTCCAATTGCAGACAGTAAACACGGGTCCCTTCAGTTGCTGCTCCCACTGTACAGGTGAGAGAGAAATAGCTCAGTGAACAAGGTTCTTAGGTGGCAACGCCAACACTAGGGACTCATCTCCCTGGGGCAGAGGCCATGACCAGCTTCACAGAGGACGGGACTGACACTCGTTCTCAGGGTGTCACCATAGACCCTTCCCTAGTAACATGAGCAACATACATGCGAATTTATTTCTATCTGAATTAATTTATAACAACAGGGGAGGGATGATAGCAGGGGGGGACACAGCAGGAAACCAAGACATCACATCTCAACCACACAAAGGGATGATAATGTGGGATAACATGTCCCACACATAGGGATAATGAACTGGAAGTGGGTGAGGCTACAAACTCTCAAATCGATTCTGCAGTGACGTTCTTCCTCCAGCAAGGCTGCAATGCCTAGAGGTTCCATCACCTCCCAAACAGAGCTCTCAAGCAAGGACCGAGTGTTCACGAATATGAACCAATGGGAAGCACATTTCTCATTCAAACCACCGCATGGCTGCTCTCTGTTGAAGACACAGCCTTTGCCATCACCACTCACACCTCGCAAACCTAATCCTATGTCCTTCTCCCCATGACCTTACTCGACAGCTGATTATTCCCCTAAGATACCATAGACTTGCCACTTTCAGGGATGCTCATGCATACATTCCCCTGTAGTGCAAATTTTAATTGGTCCTAATAATAAAAACCCAGCGTCAGATATAGAGGTAAATGATGAAAGATCAGAGAAGCAGAGCAGCCAGTCACTAGTTATTAATTACCTCTACTTAATCCTCAGACTGAATGGGAGATTCTGTCTCTAGGAATGCTCAGACTGAACGCAATGAGCTCCTGTCTGTCTCTTCCGGCCCTTATATTCCTCTCTCCACCCAGCCATATCACTCCTGTCTCCACCTCCCTAGTGCTGGGATTAAAGGCATGTGATCCCAAAAGCTGGGATTTTAGACAGATTCAGGGTACAACAGGTATGACCTGAATGAATGAGAGTTGGAGTCCTCAGTAGGACAGGTATGACCTGAATGAATGAGAGTTGGAATCCTTCTACAGATTATGCAAAAACCCTCCCAGGAATGAAAACAGTGCACCCAGCACCATATCAAGTGGAGTGTGTTCCTTCTCCCACACCCATCTGCAGAGAGAGAGATGGTCTATAAATCCACTCCACACAAATAATGTCTAATTATAATGAATTTTCCTCTCTGTAACTTACAGTAGACTTAGCAAACCAACTGACCTTGAAGGGAAAAGACTAGATCTTATTACCCACTCCCTCTGAACATTTCAGGTCACATTAGCTGGTGCCACACTCCATAAACTATCATAAGCCAGGGTAGCAGTTATGTGGCCATGTTGGAGAGGAAGGGAAGGACATTTAACCATGAAAATGAAGAATGGAACTTTTTAAATGACTCTCCTAAAGAAATACCTCTTAACCTTGGCTGATATTGACAATGGTAGTAGAAACCCACCCCACTGGCAGGAGAAGAAAAAAAAAATGGCTATGTTGTGTTTGGATTATAATTATAGTACCATCAACTGAAGTATACACTTAAGGATAAGATTTCTGGTGTCCTTGATCATTTTTCAAAAAACAAAAACCCAAAACAGCTCCCTGAATCAATGGGAAAACTTGCTATCCCTTCCCAGAGAAGCCTTCCAATACCTTCCCAGATGAATGGAGGAGGATCAGGGACTCTCTTCTAACCACAGCCAAAAGCACCCATGGGGTTTTCCCTCCCTGGGGACCAGGTGTGGCTGTGAGCAGAATGCTACCATAATTCCAAGTGCACAAAGGGAAATCAGTCAGGTGATTTCCGCTGAAAAGCTCTGTTGGAAAACAGGCCAGAAACAGAGTTGCATGTGGAGAATTCTCAGTGCTTGTGATAACATTCCACAGAAACAAGACTGGAGTCTTGTGACCTCAGTTTCTTCAAACCACAGAATTGTTCTTGGAATGTGTTTTTGTGCTCTCTCAGGTGTAGCGGGTAGGAGTGAGTTTCCCTCCAGTTACTCCTTATTGCTTGCTGCTGTTAATTCTATTAAATGTTTAAACCATCCTTTATACTCCTCTATGGAAAAATGTTTTAGCCATGTATGGCTTATCCTTCTGATTGTATACAGCTTGAACTCATGAGAACTTTACTCAGTCGACCTTTCTTAACCCTCACAGCATAAATTGCCTGAGGATCTGAATAAAGTTGGCCATCAGTCTATCTTACTTAACAGCTCCATTCTTCCAGGTCCCATCATCTCCAAAGTGATGGAAAAGCCCAAGCCTCTGTTACTCGGAATCAGAAGAAATGACAGATTGATAACTGTCTCCTTTGGCAGTGAATACAATAGCCATATTCAATACTTTATACAAAGCTTCATGAAAATCTAGGCCAGAAAATAAGGTATATAAATATGGGGCATATTCCTCTTTGAGGGAGTCCATCCATTTATTAGAGTAAGTACTATTCATTTAAGAAAAAAACAGTAGAAATGTGATGTGGTGGTTTGAAAGAAAATGACCCCCAAAGGGTCATTTTCTATTAGGTAATACTATTAGGAGGTATGGCTTTGTTGAAGTAGGTGTGACCTTGCTGGAGGAAGTATATCACTGTGGGTGTGGTCTCTGCGTTCTCATTTGCTCAAGCTATGCTCAGTGTGACACACAGACTCCTTCTACTTCCTGTGGATCAAGATGTAGAACTTTTCAGCTCCTTTCCAGCACCATTTCTGCCTGTACACTGCCATGCCCCACCATGGTGATTATGGACTAAACCTCTGAAACTGCAAGTCAGCCCCAATTGAAGGTTTCCTTTCTAAGAGTTGCTATGGTCATGATGTCCCTTCACAGCAATAGAAGACCTGTAGGATCTTATTCTTTTCTTTTTTATGCTTAAAGGTATTTTATTCATATATTATGGCTTATCTTTAAAAGAAAAAAGAATACTAAAGTATCACAATAAACTACTACCACTTCTCTTGTAATACTGTTTTTTTTTTCTTTAAACACACATGTCTGTGTGTATATGTGTCCCTGTGCATGTGTGCACACCTATGTGTGGAGGTCAGACATCGAAGGCAGATGTCTCCTCAATCACTCTCCACTGAATTTCTTATTAATTAAATTTGTCCTTTATACATGTATGTACTGAATTCTGAGTACGGTTACCCTCCACCCTCTGTGATCTCCCTCCCGTGTCCCTGTTGGGTCCCTTTCCTGCGTTTATGGCTTTTTGTTCTATTTTGTCACCCACTGAGTTGCCCCTAGGCCATCTGCGTGATAATGGGTATGGAACAATCCAGTGGGACCTGGTGGGCTTTCCAGCGGGTATGCATTTGAAGATTAAAAACTCCTTCTTGAGCCGGGCATTGGTGTCGCTGGCCTTTAATCCCAGCACTCGGGAGGCAGAGGCAGAGGCAGGTGGATCTCTGTGAGTTCGAGGACAGCCTGGTCTCCAGAGCGAGTGCCAGGATAGGCTCCAAAGCTACACAGAGAAACCCTGTCTCGAAAAACAAAACAAATGAAAACCCTTCCTCTTGACTTCAGCAGAAGTAGAACCCCATGATCTCCCCCCCCCACCCGCCGCCATCCATGAAAGGCTATTGTCAGGTCCAGTCTTACATAGGCTTAGTGTGGGCAATCAGAGCTGTGAGGTCATGATGGAGATGGTTGTATAACATCCAGAAGATAATATATTGCCACACTTCTCCCTGTCTTCTGGCTCTTACATTCTTTCTAGTATTCTTATGTGATATTCCCTGAGCCTTAGAAGGTATGGTATAAATAAATGTCCTACTTAAGGCTGAGAAGTTAACTGTCTCTTCTGCTCAGCCAAGGGCTTCCTGCATTCACTGCTGTCGACTCTGAAGAGGGGCTTCTCTGATTAAAGATGAGAATATTAATTTATCTATGGGTATAAACATTTGGATGCTTTGGAAGCAGTTGGATGCTACAGCAATGTAGCTACACAGAAGTAAATTCTTCCTAGGACCGGAAGGTTTTGACTGGGTTTACTGAGATATCTCTGAGGAGCACCTGGTGACTCCAATCAGAGAATGGCTGGTTGCCCCTAAACAGTCCTGCCATTATTGTACCAGTGGGTGCATCTTTCTGGGTGGGTTGGTGTTATTGTCTTTAGGGTTCATAGCTGGGTAAGACTTCTGGTACCTTATTTCTTCAAATAGCCTGCATAGCATCTCCCCACATTTTGGAAGCTAGCAGCAGGGCATTTAGCATATTTACAATGTTATATAACCACCGTCCAGGACATTTTCATCACACCAAAATAAAGCCCAATATTCCTTAAGCAGTTCTCTTCCCTTCTCTCTTCCCACAGCTCCTGGCAATCACTAACCTGCTTTCTGTTTCTACAGATTTACTTATTCTAGAATTTTCAATAAAGGGAGTCACACTGTGACTGGGTACTGGCACTCCATCTCTTTTATGGTTGAGAGAGGACCAGTATATGCTACACTTTGTTTCTCCACACCATCACCATACGCTTGGGTTGCTTCTACATTCTGTTTATTGTGAATACTGTCACTCCATCTTCCTCCATTATCCAAATACAAGTATTTATTTGACCACCTGCTATTTCTTTTTGTAGTACTAGGCACAGACTCCAGTACTAGGAAAGCGCTGTACCACTGAGATGTAGCCCCAGCCTGAACACTTGTTTTCAATCCTTTTTCAGCATACACCTAGGAATGGAATAGTTAGAACCAGATTTTAACATCAATAAATATGGCATTTCACATCTGCACAATGTTTGATTTCAGGAATGCCATTTTTTTTAACAATCACAAGTAATGTTCCTTGATGTGACAATAAAAATAACAATACTAATAACAGTAATAACACAAATGGTAATAGTTACTGGTGTCTTGAGGCAGAATGTTGAGTAGCAAAGCCAGCAGTATAATTAGTCTCATTTCCTACAGAGAAAGTCATGCAGTTTATGAGTATCAAGACCAGTCCTACCATTCTAATGTCCAAGTTTCTAAACACTGTAATATTGCTTACATGACACCAAGCAAACCAGTTTGTAATCAGTGGTACTTGGGCTTAGTCTGAGCCTGAGCGGCACAACAGGCTTCCAATACAATGCACACAGCCTATCACTACATGAAAGGAGTATCTATGACTCTATAGCATTTCCTCCCCCTGGAATATATCTTACTCATCCCCTTCAGTAGCTTCATATACTTAATTTTTATCATAATTATGAAACTGTAAGAGCCAGCATAGAAGGGACCTACATTTGTCCCATCGTAAGTGCCTAGATCATCCACAACAGCCAGCACCTTGCTTGCATTCACTAAATCTGTGCTGGATGCAAGAGTCTGGACCAGTGTCTTTGGCTGCCAGCATGCCCTGCAGGCTGCAAGCTTACCTTCTTCCTAGTTACCTTTGTTCAGTCTCAAATACCACCTGTAGACTTGGGTCCACATGTTCCCTTTGGAACTTGGTTCTTTCTCATCTATGGCTCATGGCTTCTCTCTGTCTATGGAACCTGAGGTGTCCATGGATCAAATTCCTCCTCGTGAGCCTAGGGAAGACAGTCTCCAAGGCATTGTGCCCTGTCCTTACATCTATGTCCTCAAATAGGCCTGACTTTGCACAGCCTAACAGCCAGAATGGAATAAAAGATAAGTATGCACAAACCTCAAACAGGCCAGGAACTTAGTAGTTAATATGCATCACCTAAATTTCAGATTTTGGTGATGCAAAAATTCATCCCAAATAATCCATATGGTCCCCAAGAACCAGTACTCTGTCAGCACTAAATAATTAGCAAATAATTTCTGTTTGCATATTAGGCTCTATCTCAGTTGTAAAATTAAGAAACAATCTTATTAAAGGTAATCATTCAAGAAGGTTAACAGGGGAAAGAAAATAGACCCTTCGTGACCTTCAAAACTGAAGCTACCAGGAAGCTTTCTGAGTTTGATATTGAAACTCTACCCTAAGGTGGGTAGGGATTTGTCCAGTGGGAGAAAGCAAGTCCCCAAAACCATAAATAAAAAAGCCCCTGGCTTTTATTGAGGTGCATTAATTTTGGGCTGTGATACTCTTAGCATCTACCCAGAGAACTCTAAAATGTGCTGAGATCTGGGCATATCCTACAGTAGGGGATCAACACAGCCATGTTGCCTACGCAGAACACATATCGCTTGCCTCAAGGTTTTCTCGCTGTGAATGAAGGCTATAGCCAAGGAGAAAGACTGGGAAAGTATATTTGTGTAAGAAAATGTGTGCTTTTCACTCAGTTACAGCAGAATTCATAAGAAAAGGAAATGCCTAAGAGAGTTAATCATTGCAAGAAAAAACAAAGGCTGGAGGTAGATAAGATTCCCCTCTTATCTAGAGTGTAAGAGCCCATAGGTTTGGTTCTCAGCACCACAAAAGAGAGGATTGGTGCAGGGGGAAGAGGGGAAGGAGAGGTAAAGAGCCAAATGGCACGTTTCCTGAAGGCAGAGGCTACTCCTGCCAGACACATCACTGTGAAGGTCTGCCCCCAACCCCAGACCCGGGATTCTCCTTATCAGATCAGCATGGTGCCTCCTACCACACACATACTGGGCATCTTTTCTGCCCACTCCTCAGAAACTCTTGCTTCTCAGAAGACACATCTACCCAGTGGCTCCGAGGAGTGCCATGGCTCAAGCTACTAAAGGCTTCGCTTACAAGAGCAAACCATTTATTAATAGGAAACATGCTCAGGTGACCCACTGTGGAAGGCTCTGAGAGCTCTGAACAGAGAAAACGCAGTTTTCAGGCTAGAGAGGAGTAAGTTCAATCCAGACAGTTGGCAGAGAGACAGGTGGCAGGGGCTCTATCAGTAGCACGGGGCAGGTAGAATAGCACTTCACTGCAAAAGGTAACTCACCCACTCCAGGCACCTGAGGGTCCCAGTACCAGGATTTCTCTCTCTCTCTCTCTCTCTCTCTCTCTCTCTCTCTCTCTCTCTCTCTCTCCCTCTCCCTCCCTCCTCTCCCTCCCTCCCTCCCTCTCCCTCCCTCCCTCTCTCTCTCCCTCCCTCCCTCCCTCTCTCTCTCTCTCTCTCTCTCTCTCTCTCTCTCTCTCTCTCTCTCTACTAACCAGCTCCCAAATCATGACACAGAGAGTTATTATTAGTTTTGAATGCTCGGCCTAGCTTAGGCTCATTTCTGGCAAGCTTTTATTTTTTTCTAACTTAAAACTTAAATTAACCTGTTTCTCTGTATCTACCTTTTGCCTCGGGGCTTTTTACTTTCCATTCTTTCTGTATAAGTTACTTTCACTGCTTCTCATGTCTGTCTGGTGTCTCCCTCATTCTCTCCTCTCTTCTTCTGTTCCTCTCGAGCCTAGATTTCTCCTCCTATTTATCCTCTCTGCCTGCCAGCCTCATCTAACCTTTCTCTGCCTAGCTCTTGGTCCTTCATCTCTTTATCAGACCAACCAGGTGAGGCAAGGTGGAACAAATGCCACACACCTTTACCTAATTAAACACACATCCTTACATAATTAAAACAAATGCAGCATAAACAGAAGCAACACACACCTTGACTCAGTTAAAGTAATATTCCACAGCATAAACAAATGTAACACATCTTTGCCTAGTTAAATATTCCACAAGTCCCATCATCTGAAAGTCACCAGGCAGCCCCCTAAAAAAGTGGTTCTCAACCTGTGGGTCACAACCCCTTTGGGGTGGGTCACATATCAGATATTTACATTATGATTCATAACAGTAGCAAAATGACAGTAGCACCAAAATAATTTTATGGCTGAGAGTCCCCACAAAATGAGGAACTGTGTTTAAAAAAAAAAAAAATGTGTCACAGCATTAGGAAGGTTGGGAGCCACTGCACACAAGCAAGAGTCCCCTAGGCTGAAAGAGTTCTTGGGTAGTGATTAGAGTTTAGGGTCTCCTTTAGGTAATTTGAGCCTTTTCCAATCACCAAGTTATGGGCAAACACATTTAACTCAATCTGCACCTCACTTTCAGGGTGTTCTAATCAGCTTGCAGGTGTCTATGGTGACACTGTGGTCCACACTGCAGACACACTGGCTTGCTGCATACACCAGCTGTGAGTCTGCCATGAAGGAGGCCCCACTAATAAAATCACAGGGCAGTGCCCTACGACCAGCTAGATGGTACGCCTCCAGAGGACCCCAGGAACCACACAAGGCTCCACCCCTCTGTCGAATTATGCTGCCCTGCAGGGAGTTCTGGTGAGGCACCCTAAACCAGCAGTTTTGACTGTTAATTTGTGATCACGTTTGAGTGTCTGAAGAGTCCTTCCTCCCGCTACAGCAGGCTCTGACAGCAAAACCCTTAGTGGATTTTAAACAGCAAAATGGCCTGTATCAAGTTTCTAAAAATTATTATGTCCCAAATCTGCCTGTTTTCATGTTATGACTTGGAGTGCTTTAACTTTTCTTTGGACACACAACCAGGCTCTTTGTGGAGGGTTAAGTTTAAGTCTCTGAATGAAGTATCCAAAATCTAGAAACATCTACCAATATCATACCAAGCAAGAGAGGTGTTCCCTTGGCACTGTGGAGAGTTTCCCGGAGTACTTCATTCTTGGCATCTTGCCAAGTTTTCATTTCAAGGCGACAAACCTTGTTTGGTTCATTAAACAAACACCAGGAAAGCAAGTGCTTCCACCGCCTTTCCTAACATCATCATCTTAGTTACTGGCTTGATGAGACCAGAAGGGGGATGTTGTTACGGCTTGTCTATAAAATATCCTGGAAGCTGCTGTGAGTGGAAGGCTTGGTTGCCAGTCTGTGGCACTAGGGGGAGCTGATGGATCCTTGAGGGGGTGGGACCACGTCAAGGAAGTTGGTCATTGGAGGCGTGGGCTTGATGGGGATAGGAAGGTCCTGGCCCCCCACTTTTTTTTTTTATAAACTTTATTATCTTTTTCCAAGACAGGGTTTCTGTGTTTAATATTCCAGGTTGTTCCGGAACTCACTGTGAGGAAGAGACTGGCCTTGAACTCACAGAGACCTGCCTACTTCTGTCTCCCAGTGCCTAGCCTCCCACTTTTGTGCTTCACCTCTGACATGATCTAACAAGCCACCAGTACCAGGTACTCCCCCATGATATACTGTGACGCCGTAAGCCAAAAGAAACAGGGCCAAGAGCCTACAGGCTAAAACCATAAATCAAAAACATCTGTCCTCATTTTAGGTTGATTACCTTGGGTGTTCTGTCACAGGGCTGACCTGTGAGGACTCTGAGTCAGGTTAACTGATACCTGGCATAGCGTCAGGCACACACTAATGTTGACTCAGTAGTGACCAAGTACTTGAATAAAAAGAAAAAATAAATTGTAATTCAGAGGCAAGACAAAAATCAGCCACAGTGAGCTCACTTTACAAGTCCCTTCCCTTTGCTGCCCAGAGTTCCTAAATGGCTGGTCGAAGCAAAGCTCTCTCACAGAAACTTGTGTCTGACATAGTATAGTACCCCACCTGGCAGAAAGCAAAGCTTAGCAAGACCCAGGAGTGGTACCCCCAAAGTTCCTGAAGGAACATGGCAGGATACGTGGCAGGACTTCGCACCTTCCTTGTTGCCAAGCCTTGGCCTCTGTGGCCCCAGTGATGAGTTCAGTGTTGAACAGACACAACCGCACTGCCTGGGGTTCAGCTGTCCATCACAGAGGAAATGGTGCATCCTCATGTGTGGGTCACATGGCCCTGAGCCCTGGTTAATGCTGGAGAATCAAGAGGAAACTTCCCTATTGCTGCAGCAGCCCAAGGCCTGCTTAGCCCCACACTACAGTGGATCTCAAGGCTACTGCATCCGTAACCCTACCTTTACTGCATAGCGGCGCTGCTTCCTGAAGCATGCCCCGAGCTGCAGGAGCATTGCAGAGCACACACCCAAGAGACCACAGACTCTGGTATGGAAGATGCCCTTGGGGGTCTCCCGCCCAACTCACATGGATATTCCTTCTGACTGGGCATGGCTACCCAAGTTGGCTGACCTTAATTCTAAACACCCTGGGAGAACCTGAGCAGGGCTGAGCCTGTGGAAAAAAGAGACAATGGAGCCCAGGTGAAGGGCAAACCTCCCCAGCATCCACATAGGAGCCACTGACAGTGAAAAATGTCTGCTGGGCTCTGTCATCTGCTTCTCTCAGCTCATGGCAGACCTGGTAGTTTAGCAGCCGTGCTGGCTGGTTTCTGTCAATGTGACACAAACCTAGACATATCTGGGAAGAGGCCATCGTAACTGAGAAAATGCTGCCTTAGGATTAGCCTGCAGGCAACAAGTCTGTGGGGAATTGTCTTGATTAATGAGTGGTATGGAAGGCCCTGCCCACTGCGGGTGGTACGTTCCTTTGCACGTTGTCGTGGGTTCTATAAGAATGTAGGCTGAGCAAACCACGAGGTGTAGCAGCAACTCACATTGCCAGTGAATTTGTGTTAGTGGCCACACCCCTTTGGGCGTGGCTTCAGGTGCAGACTGAACCATAAAGTGGAGAAGCCCAGGCCCGCTCTGGCTCGCTGTTTCTCTTGGGTCGCATATCAGGTCGGAAGGGCAGAGATTGCATCTTTTGGAGCAGGAAGGCTGTGGCGGTTCTTTATTATTATCTGTATAAGTTGTTCCCCAATAAAACACCCATTTATCAATTACCTTGGGTCTAGTGAACTCATTACAACCCCACCCTCAATGAAGTGCAAGCCAGTAAGTAGGCACCCCTCTATGGCCTCTGCCAGTTTCTGTGTCTAGGTTCCTGCCCTGACCTCCTGGGGTAGAAGCAGTAAGATGAGATAAATCCTTTGCTTCCCAAGTTGCTCTTGGTAATGGTGTTTTTCTCACAGCAGCAGAAACCCGAGCTAGTGTTCACAATTCTCTTCCTAGGTCTTCATTGATTTTCTCTACCACCAAGAATTGTCCTCACAGTAAAAGTTTATTGGTACTAGAGACCTTTTGCTTTTCCACAATGGAACACTAGAAATCTGATACAATTAATAAGCTGGAGCATATGAGTTATCTCGAGTCTTGGTCTATAGTCTTCTGCTTCAGGAAAGAATCATTCAGAACATGGAACTCTGGTCATGCCAGGGTCCCCAGAGAGCAAGGGCACTGAGGAAGTGGAATGCCCACTATTCCCTGGTGGAGGGAATGCCTCTGTGTACTCTCTACTCACTCTTCACGTTGGCACAGGGCCCTGCTGGCATTACCATGGGGGTAAAGGCTTTGCCTCCTTTGGGGGAGCAGTAAGAATGGAAGTGGCCACCAAATACAACTTGAATGATGAAAATGCTACACAAACAGCCTTTATACGATTTTCTTTAAGGAATATTGACAAGATAAAAGTCCATTTATGTGGCTGGGCGTTGGTGGTGCACGCCTTTAATCCCAGCACTTGGGAGGCAGAGGCAGGTGGATTTCTGTGAGTTCGAGACCAGCCTGGTCTACAAGGGCTAGTTCCAGGACATCCTCCAAAGCTACAGAGAAACCCTGTCTCGAAACAAAAACAAAAACAAAAACAAAAAAAAAGTCCATTTATGTGGACTACAAATAGAAGTTTTTAAAAAATAAAATATTACACAGTTTTTCTTATGCTCTTCCATATACACCGCAGTCACAATCCTGGTTTTACACAGCATCAAACAGCTAAGATTTTCTTTTCAACTTATTTGGAATATATGCCAAGAACACCAATGTCTATATTGTTATAAATCTAGTACACAATTTTATGTGATGCTGTGCCTCTAGGTCTTTCAAAATATATTGAAGCCTTGTAAAGATTTCAAGTATATATTGTTTCATAAATCTACCTGCAATATATATGTATGTGGTAAAAATTTGTCACATATCCAGGCCTACTATGAATTCATCTAGTTAGAAACTTTTTGTATTATTTATTGGCCTTTTAAATGTGCATGACAAATGAACATTTGCCTTCAGAAAACTATAGTCTTATAAGACTAGAGGACTGTATATTATAAAGTCCTGAAAGCCAAGCATTTTTAATGACCTACACGATTATTCAAATAATTAAAGAAGAATTCAACTTCTTAAGGGTTTTAAAATGGATATATCAGAGAATTACACATATAATAGAGCACCGTGTAGTGTTTCAGTACGTAAATACATTGCATCGTCTTTAAATTGATTTAAATGTTTATCTTCTGAAACATCAAAATCCTTTCTCACAGCTTTCTGAAATGTACAGCGTATTATTGTTCTCTGTAATTAACCAAAGTCACACCAGAAACCCTCACTCCCATCTGACCATAACTCAGAACACATAAGCAACCACCATTTCTAGAGAAGCATTGACCAATGGGTAGTTGCCTGTGCACATGTGGGACCCACGGAGATGAAAGGCTGATGGTCTGTGTCTTAGGGTAAGGAAAGAGCCGCTCAGAGGCAATAAATGCAGCACAAACCTCCAAGAGGGCAAAATGCCCACTACTGGCTGGAGCAGGGAATGAAGTAGTGCAGGTGGTCTCTACTATGGTTGCTATGGTACAGAAGTCAACTGGAAAATGTGTGTGCATGCATGTGTGCACATGCTACAACAAGACCAGTTTATCAGCTCCTTTTTCCTCCAGAAAGTCTCATATTGAAGAAGATAATCAGGTCTGCAGGATGAACTGTTTTTTTTGTTTGTTTGTTTGTTTTTGGTTTTTTTTTGTCATGCTTCCTCACCCAGGAGGATAAAAGTCAGCTGAAGTTTCAGAGATGGTACTTCACCAAAAGCCACCATGAGCCATCCTCTTCCTGCCTCCTGGGAAACAGATTTGTAATGCGGGGAGTTGTTCCAATGGTTCCTAAAATGTGTTCAAACTTCTAGGTTCGTTGCATTTATCATTTTGAAAATGGTCACCCTAAGTCATTTGGACAGGGTGACCTTGCTAGCTTTGTATCTTTGGGGAATAAAGATACTGGGCCAGTGGATAGGTTGTTTATATTCAGTATTACATAGCCTTCCACCCTGATCGTTAAAATGAAAGCAAATCACAATATTGCTACTAAGGGCAAAAGTGGCCAAGTGAGGTCCATCCCTGGCTCTGTGTTCCCCACTGAAGGGTCACTCCCAGCATCACACAGGTCCTGCTACAGCCCTGGTATGACAAAGCCTAATGAGAAACCCTCACAAAAGGGAAGTGTCACGGGCACAGAAGGGAAGGCTTCCCTTCTGCACACAGTGTGTACTCACTCATCTAAGACCTCACTGTGACCTGAGCCAGCACTGTCCTCCAGCTCCACAGGCTGCGGGTTCTCCACACAGAAATGCGCTCACCCGAACCACACCAGTCAGTATACTGAAGTGTTCTTCTGGAAGCTTCTGAAGCTTTGTCTGAGGACACCGACCTGTAGAACAGCACCACAGAGTGTCCTCTTGAGCCCTGGGGAGCATTGACAAGTCACTTGAGGCTCAGAGACCCATGACAATGCCACTGTCATGGGAAACGACCCCTAGTGGATGACTTGTGCAATGAAAACCTTAAGATATTGGAATATACCAGAAGGTAGAAAGACTCCCTCCCCACCCCCTTATGGATTAGTAGGATTAAGATTGTAAGAATAGCCATCATATCAAAAGTAATCTACAGATTCAATGCAATAGGCCTTAAAAATGCCAATTAATTTTTCACAGAATTTGAAAAAACTAATCTTGAATTTCATGTGTAAACACAAAAGACCCAGGATAGCCAAAACAATCCTGACCAATATAAACACTGCTGGCAGGGGTTACCATCTCTGATTTCAAGTTATACTAAACAGCTATTGGATAAAAACAGCAAGATAATAAACACCCTACAAGCAGACTCATTGATTAATGGAATAGAATTAAGAATCCACATATAAACCCAACTCCCACAACCACATGAGGGGCAGGATCAGCTCATCATTCTCATGACCTCAGGGCCAGCTCTCCAACTGGCCACAGGTTATTTTCATTTCTTTCTTTCCTTTTGCATGCATGCAGTTTTCTGGTTTGATCGGGATACATGATGTGAAACCCACAAAGAATCAATATAAACTTTTCAAAAATGAAATAGATTCCTATCTCTCACTCTGCACATAACTCAACTCCAAATAAATCAAGGACCATGTAAGACCCAATGCCCTGAATGTGACAGAGAAGAAAGTAAGGAAGATGCTTGAACTCATTGAAATAGGAAACAATTTTCTAAACAGGACCCTGACAGCACAGGCATTAATATCAACAATTAATAAATCGGAACTCATAAAACTAAAAAGCTTGTGAACACCACAGGCTAAGTGTCAAGTCTTCATGGACCTTCGGAGGGCACTGAAAACTCAAACCATAGTAGTAGCAACTTGCTAAATGGTTTCTGTGAAGACTGCATTTTAGATTCCTTCTCTTCATATTAACAAATGGTTTCTGACTGGATTTGAGGCTTGTTCCCCAGGAGGGGTTTCATGTCCAGCACAGTAAACCTGGCCAAAAAAACCCATGACTGGGCAGATCATAGGCTCAAAGGAACCTACTGGTGTTGTTTTGATAAAAGGTCATGTTGTCAACATAGCTTAAATTTATACCCATAGATTTGCACTGCTCTCAACACAATTGGGTTAGAGAAAATTCATTTTGCAGTGGGTAGTAGTTAATGGAGAAACTTCTGAGAATAAGTGACTGAATGTGCAGCCCTAAATCGGACACCTATATGATGGGGAACATCTTTCTGTGGATATGTCTCTCTTATTGGTTGATAAATAAAGTACTGTTTGGCCAATGAGGAAGTAAGATGGGTGGGACTAGGGGTCAAAGAGGATTCTGGGAAATGTAGTAAAAGATCCAGGCAGGAAGTGACAAGCAAGGACAAGAAGGAAGTCGTCCCTTTCGCTCTTCTTCCCGCTCTCTGCTGGGAGCTGCCATGTGACCTCAGGATGAGGGCACCAGCAGAAGGTGTCCTCCATTAGATAAGTCTTATGATTATGGTTGATAATTAAGACTGAGCTAGCAGATGAGAAATCCTAGTCATTGGCCAAACAGCATTTGTACCTAATGTAAGTCTCTGTGTGTTACTTGGGACCTTAACGTGGCGGCGGGCAGAACTCGGGCAACCTGACAGAAAGTGTCCACGTGGCAGCAGGGTTCGGGCAGATGGAGTAAAGATTTATCATTACACCTATATCAATCTATTCCTATCAAGGTTCAGGAGATATTTTTGATATGTGGACAAAAAGAATGCAATAGCAAAACAATGGGTAGAAGTGCTATGAAATGTTGCTTCTGAACGTGACATGGCTGATGCACACATCAATTCACAGAAGCTGTGGTTGCCTGCATAAGACCTGCACAAGAACAAGCCAGTTAAAAATCTCAGTAAGGATAGAGGAGGGGCTCCCAAAGCCACCCAACTGAAGAGTTCTGAAGATGGCTGTTGATGGCAGTCGATGGATGCTGAGGATGAATTGCTTTTCTTTGTGATTTGGCCACTAGTAGGTTGCCCATGCCCCAGTGAATAGCCCCACATATTTATACACAGTCAGTTCTAATTGGACTCATGGATCTATTAATGAAAGTAACAATGAAAATGGAGTATATGACTTCAGAAGGGAGAGGGGTTGGTAGGTCCTGGGGGAAGTTGGAGAGAGATAGTAGAGGGGGATAGAGAACATCAAGATACATTGTATACATGAATGAAATTTTCAAAGAATTTTAGATAAAAATATTATTTTAAGGGCTGGAGAAATGGCTTATCAGTTAAGAGAGCTTTCTACTCTACCAGAGGACCTGAGTTCAGTTCCCAGCACCCATACAGGGCACTTCACAACCACCTCCAGGGGATCCAATGCTTCAGACTCACCTAATCTGCTGGTTAATTTTCTGGCACTTAATTAATCAGAGCAATTCGATATTGATCAGTTGATGTCTTAAGTGTCTCTGTTTGCATTGTACTTGTTTTAGATGGAATTGACTAGCTGGTAGGAACTTAACTCTACCTGGAAGACACCATTCTTAGAACAGCATTATATAAACAATAATGACAGAGTGGAAACATCTACTCACTTAGAATAGCCTCTTAATTATCCTGCCCAAAGGGAAAGATCAGAGTGATAAAGTGTAACTACACGAGGCAAAACTGGAACATTTCCAGAAGACAATACATACGAATTCCTTCATTCAGGAGAGAGGGAAAGTGTTTAAAAAATTTACAAACAAATCAGAAAGAACTTTCAGCCTAGTTAATATAAATTAAGAACTTCATTCATACAAGACTAACACAGGTATCTATGAACAAGCAGTATCAGCATTAAGAACAACTACCAATATAAAAATTCAAAAACCAAAACAGGAGTGGCCACCGGGGTGGGCTCATAGTAATAACCTCCAAGACGCCTGTGTCCCTGGATCTAGGCACTTAAGTCCCCTTCTAATCCATCTTGGAAATAGTGGGTCATGTGACTTGTTTAGACCAATGAGACCACAGTATGATGCTCACAGTGCATTGAATGGAGATTCCACACTGGAATTGGTATTCTCTTATTTATTAGAGCCATTGCCCCATCGCATGAAAGAGCCTTGGTTATCCAGGAGAGGAAACACATGGAAGAGGGGTCCCAGCTACCTCTTCTAGCCCAGTAACTCTACCAATGCACTTCATAAACTAAATTAATGAATATTCTTTTTAATTAATTAATTTATTCTTCTCTCGTATATTACATCCAGACTTGGGTTTCCACTCCCTCCTCTCCTCCTAGTTCCTCCCCATCACCTCACCTCTCCCCACGATCCACTCCTCCTCCCTTATCCTTTAGAAAGGAGCAGGCCTCCCAGGAATATCAACCAAACCGGCATAAAAGTTACAATAAGACTAGGTACATATCCTAATAGCAAGGCTGGAAAAAGCAACCTAGTAGGGGGAAAGGGTCCCAAAATCATGCAAAAGAGCCAGAGACAGCCTGTGCCCCACTGTTAGGAGTCCCATAAGAGCACCAACCTACACAACATAACAAATATGCAAAGGACCTAGGTGAGACCCATACCTGCTCCCTGATGATTGATTCAGTCTCTGTGAGCTCCTATGAGGCCCGGTTATTTGATTCTGTGAGCTGTGTTCTCGTGTTGTCCTTGACCCCTCTGGCTCCTACAATACTCCTCCCCAGCTCGTCAGGATTTTCAGGATTCCTCAAACTCTACCTAATGTTTGGCTGTGGGTCTCTGCATCTGTTTCCATCAGTTGCTGGATGAAGTCTCTCCAATTTTGCTAGACTTACTATGGCAGAATAGCATTAGGAATCATTTCATTGACTTTTTTTTTTTTTGCTAGTCATGTTTGGCTCTAACCTAGGTCTATCCTAGGCTACCTTAGCCTCTAGCCTAGGCTTTTAAGCTTCTCAGTTTGCAGGGGCAGGGCTGGGGTGGGTGCAAAAGTGAAAACCGGTTGGGGAAAATACAAACATGCTTTATTAGCCATCAGAGTCTAGCAAAGAAAGAACCAGCAGCCAACCTGCCAAAGCTGTGGCATGGCGGACAGTCATCCTCACTTACAAAGGGGACCCACTCCCACATGTAAGCAGGCAAGAGCCTCAGCAAACACAGGAGGGGTGGACTCTGCTCATCCATGCTGAGAAGAACAGCTTGCAGAAGACTCCCAGAAAGCATCTTCCAGAGGAAGGTCAGAGGAAGTGCGACCAAGAGGGAAAGGCCCCCCTGGGACCTCAGTGTGCAGGGGTTTCTCAGAAGGTAAACTTATCTGGAGACTGGCGGAAGGGTGTAGGGTTAGAGAGGATGAGTTCCAGAAAACTTCCCAAAGCTCCTGGCATGCTCTGGGTCCCAGAAAGTAATCACTGCAGCACTTACTCTGTGGACATCTATGTGTAAACGTGACTTAAGCGTGTTCTCTGTTTCTTCATTGGTCCCTGTGGCCTCACCAGCTTAAACCCCAGGTTCTGTGGCTCTGGGTAAGATCCATACACTATGGAATTTTACACACCCCTCTGCATAGTGATTCCAGGTACGATAGATAGCACATATGGACAGGGTTGGTCCAGCTACAAAGAAAGCAAACAGGCTCTTGTATGTGTTTTCTCCTTATCCACCAAAGATCTGTATTTGACAGCCACAGTGTCCTCCTCAGAACCCAGGGTCTGTAGAATCCAGTTCACTGCTTTCTGTTCCCAGCTCTGAGCCTGTGCCAAATGCCACATTGCCTGGAGTGATGACATCCCAAAATGGAAGCGTATGTGCAGGGCCAGAGTATGCACCTTCGTTCTACTCATGCCAACCAGGGCACTCTACTCCTGCACTCCATCTAAACGCAGGCATTGAGATCTGCAACAGGCCAGTGCAGTTCTACTAGGAACAATGACACTGTAAGATGACAAGTGTAACATTTACAAGATGATATATCAGCCATTTACGTGGAGCGGGTAAAGGTGGGCCCACTACTGTTACGATAAGTCTTTACGCCACAGCCACCCAAGCCCTGCCTCCATGTGGGCGCATTCCACCAGCTGCCCAAATTCTGCCCACCATTTTAGGGCCCCAAATAATACACAGAGACTTACATTAGGTTACAAATGCTGCTTGGCCTAAGACTAGGATTTCTCATCTGCTAGCTCAGTCTTAATTATCAACCATAATCAGAAGACTTATCTTATGGAGGACGCCTTCTGCTGGTGTCCTCATCCTGGGATCACATGGTGGCTCAGAGCAGAGAGCAGGAGGAAGAGCAAGAGAGGGACTTCCTTCTTGTCCTTGCTTATATATGAGTCTTCCTGCCATGTCACTTCCTGCCTTTATCACAAGACTTTCTTTTACTACATTTCCCAGAATCCTCCTTGACTCCTAGTCCTACTTACCTTGCTTTCCTATTGGCCAACAGTACTTTATTCAACAACCAATAAGATAAACACATTCACAGAAGGACATTCCCCATCATCACTCCACAGACCATTCATCCTACTGGAGAGAGCTGTTTCTTGGCTTTCTTTACCCCTAAGGCAATGGTATCCTATCCATTTTCTATAACTACAACATGTCTTATGAGGTCAGTGGTAGAAGTAGCTCACAGGGTTCACATCTGGTTTAGACCAGAATGGAGTCCTTAAAAAAAACTATGAGGACAACAGGTATAGATAACTGTCCTGGAAAAACAGGAACATGGTAGTCTTTCTGACTAGGTCAATTCCAACTGTATGCAATGTCTCAGCTATACAGCCACTGATATCTAACAGACACTTCAACTCTCAAACACGAGATACCTGAAAAAAAAAAAAAAACTAATTGAAGGAAGCAGGACTTATTTACAGTAGAAGCAGGACTTATTTACAGTACTAGGTGATGCTCTACCATGGCAGGGAACATATGGCAGCAGGAGCATGAGGCAACTAGTCACACTATGTCCACAGTCAGGAAGCAAAGGACAAAAAATGTTGGTGCTTGACTCATGTTCCCCCTTTTATGTGGACCAGGATGGTGGACCAGGACCTCAGTCCAGAGACTGATGCTGCTCACATTTAGTAGGCTTTCCTACCCCAGTTAATGTAAGCAGCTCCTCACAGAGTTGGCCACGGGCTTGCCTTCTTCCATGATTCTACATCTTATTGACAATCAATATTAGTGATAGCTCCATCTCTTGTCAATATGACACCCAAACACATCATTTTAAAGCCATTATCTTCCACCTTTTGTCCCGATAAGCTAATGGCTATCTCATAATGCAAAAGGCAGTCAGTCCAACTTCTGAGGTCTCCATAGCCCCAACCAGTTCTGACAACGTTTTAAAGCATAAGTATAGGGTTTCTTACACTCAGGCAATCTCTTAATTGTGAGCCCCTGCATAGTCAGAAAACAAGTTATACGCTTCTAACATGCAATGGAACATTAAATGTTTCCATTCAAGAAAGGAAACATGGGTGGATGGGGGAATAGCAACGAAAGACTGGACCAAAACAAGACCCAAGCTCAACAGACAGAACATCAAATCCTGCCGCTACTCATCCAGCATTTGTGACTCTTGATAGAATAATCTGAGTTCCAAGGGGCTTCATTAGCCTAGTCTCTTCCCGTCCTGCCACTATAAGTACACATAGCATCTAGGGGCCAGCTTTACTCAATGTTGATAGTGTTCTATGACATATATTCCATGGTTCTGACATCTCCAATATCCCAGAGTCTAAATGTAACTTGGGCTTCAACTTCATAGCTTGACAAAGTAGTCTCTGAGGGTCTCCATGCAGGACTGTGTCACATACTTCTTGGCCTCAGTAGTTCTCTGGAACTGCAGGGTAAGATTCTATGGCCTACCCCTCAACCTTACATCTTTAATGCCTGCAAAAGTAGTACCACACAGATGGTGCTGCCACATTCTACTGTCCCTCGGGATGGAGGCTTGTCTCTTGGATACCAGCTTTTGATCATCTTGATGGTTGAACCTGCAAAATCATTTTCTTGGGCAGTTGGTTTCAAGATGGGAACCCTTCTTCCAGCATTCTCAATTCAGGCTTCTCCTGTCAAATAATTTGCACTTTTATAAATTGAAGCATTTGGTGGGTGGGGTCTTGCCTTGGGGGCACCTTTCCTATTCTTCCATTATTCTCCTATTCTTCCATTATTCTCCTTCCCCATCTCATACCACCTTTGTTCTGTTTCCCTTTGTTTTTGAAATCCTCACCCATGGTCCATGACCAGTTTCCTGCTTGTTGTGAGTACTCCGATTTAAGTACATATCTAAAGAGTTAAAGCAAGCATCTATATGAGTAAGAACATACAGAGATTGCTCTTCTGGGTCTGGGTTCCTCACTCAGGATGATTATTTCCATCTACTTACCTGTGAATTTCATAATTCCATTTCTCTTTTCAACTATATAATAATATACATTGGGTATATGAACCACATTTTCATTATCCGTTCATCCATTTGACAAACAATTAGGTTGTTTCTACTTCTTTGCTGTTGTTGGTAATACAGTCATGAACTCTGTGGTAGGACTGTACGGTAGAGTCCTTTGGGTCTCTGCCCAGGAGTTGTATTGCTCAATCATATGATGGATTTATTTGTAGCTTTCTGAAGAACCTCCATACTGATTTTCATGGTGGCTGCACCAGTTTATACTCCCACCAGCAATGAATGAGTAGCCTCCTTCCCCACATGATTCTTTTCATACCTGAGAAAATACTGGGAAATGAAATCCCCTCATCCAAGACTGTCTGTTTGGGGGTACCCAGCCAGGAAACCAGTCTGTAAGAACTGGGTAAGGGTTCTTCAGTCTTTAAGGGCAGCACTGGGTATAGGGTATTTCAGTCTGTAAGGGCAGGGTATTTCAGTACAGGTGGAAAGAAAAGATTCTGGAGAAAGTGAGAAAAAGACCCTGAGGAGAAAAAAAAAATGAAAGAAAACCTATGCCAAAAAGAAGACACAGGGCATGGAGAAAGGGCTGGCAAAATCCACAGTGATAGCTCAGTTGGTAAAAGTGCTTGATTTACAAACATGGAGGAATTTAGTTAATTACCATAAACCCAAGGGGAAAAGTCAAGCATGACCAAGGCTGCTCAGAAGAGTAAACAGACCTGGTGATGGTGAATGACTCAGGTTTCTTTTAAAATGACAAGACTAAACTTGAATCTCCAAAGTAGCTCAGTCCACCATGCAATGTGACATCAATTAAGATCAAAGTCTGAGCCAGAGCCTGGTAGCCTCTGCACACTAGTGAACCATTCCAGAGTGGCCTGGCAACCACTTGCAAACCCCACAGCACCTGGAGGGTAGTTGCAAAATCTGCAATTCAGTTTGGTCGTGATCCCAGCAAAGGAGTGACTCCTCACTGTCAGCATTCATTTCCCCAAGCCTGGGGGTGGGGGGGAGTGTATCTGCAACTCTGGAAGCCACTGACACAGCTGTTTCCATGGCATGGACACCTCTAGTGATGAAAGCAGGTAGCTATGGAAACCCATGATGAAAGCAGGTAGCTATGGAAATCCTGAAGACACTGCAGGCCATGGGGCTGCTGGCTGCCAGCTATTCTATATGCGCATCTAATCTGCAGCAAGACAATCCCTTCCCCTAAAGCCTGTTTCTCAACTAAGAACCATCTTAAACCATTGCCCACCCCTTGCCTCTGATTCTTCTCTGGGCTTCTAGCGAATCAAACATACCTTGAAAATAGCCTTGTGCCGCCAAGCAGAGCTGTTGTTAACTTCCTTTCCCCACATTGGATTTCAAAGCCAGTAAAGGTTTGAATTCAATGCCTCTTAGGACAGTATAGTTCACTTCATCTGAAAAAAATGTTCACTTGATGGGGGGAAAGGACCCACAGTTTAACTCACAAAATACATCCTTACTGTTTTTTTATGTGTGAGAAGAAACAAATGATGACTTGGGAGACAAGCCATTGAACACTTAAGAATAAAGTATCCCTTGGGCTACAAGGGGCACATAAAAGCTTCCCTTCCAGAGGCTCCTGAACACACAGCATAAGTACAGAAGCAGAGCTGTCACGTGTTAGCATCTGTGTTCTGCTCCATTATACTCCCTGATCCCAGCTCTTTTTCCAGCACCAAGCCAGACCTGGCATGCTACAGAAAGAAGGGATTTACGAGCCAGTCTCACTGTGCTCACAGGACTGTGAACTCTTGTCGCACTTGAGAAAAGTGTGGTTCCGACGTCTTCCTAAGTGCACAGTTACACTGACATCCAGTTTAGATCTATACAAACCCAATGAACTAATATACTTTACCCATATCTATCATTGCTCTATATACTGTAGCTATTTGCTCTCCATGGCAGAAGTAACTGGAAGCATAAAAGCCAAGTGAAGAGGCTCCTTCTATCCACAGAATCTTTACCTGTTGCCTCATGTTACAGTGTGTAAAGGACGGAATGTCATCTCTCCCTCCTGTTATGATGTGGACAGGAAAAGGTGCCATCCCTCCCCATAGACAGAGTGAAAGCAGTGGCCCACAGCACTGGGTCACTGGCAAGTCCCTGAGCTTCAGCTTTGGTCAGAAACTTTGCTGTAATGGTGATACTAAAACCCAGTGACTGGCTGTCTGAGAGAAAGAAAAGCCTAATCAGCCTTGCTCTCCCCTGAATGTGATGGAGTGAGGCCACCAGTTTGCTGCTTCCTAGGTTTAAGGAGCTCTGAAGAGACTGCACTGCTAATCCTTAAGTAGCTCCTGTGGCAGATGTCTCCCATGTCTTGTAGTACGAAGATGCCACTGACTGTGCTATTTCTCATGAAGCCAAGCATCCCACGTGCAAAAGTCCCACTACACAGAGCAAAGACAGGCTCCTCACCGTGGCACTAGGAGCCTCACCCTTGGACAAGTGGAGGTGCGTGGAAACCCATCCAGGGCTCAGCTGCTGGCTCTTGGAGACCTCAGAATGGCCATGTTATGGATGGACACCGGCTCTCCTAGGACATGCAAGACCTGGCTGTGATCACCGCACGGAACCTCCTCTCCTCCCACCCTTTCCTCCAAATACCAGTATATATGAACGAGGGCTGCCTTATAAAAGAGTTGGGAAAACCATGCACAGTGCAAACGGGGAAAGGAGCTCATAATAACCAGAGTGGTGCCAGGAACTCTGCCCAGCACTCCACACAAGAAGAAGGAGGCCTTGACAGGACGTGAAGAACGATACTCAAAGACCTCAAGACTAAACTTTATTTCCATTATTGTTAGAGAGAACACACAGCAACAAGCAAAACAGTAGACTATTTTAAAGAGAAAATGAGAGCACCAGAACCTATTTTGGTAAATAATGTACCTTATTTGACAAATAAGTTACCTCACAGTATTTGTCTCCCAGCCTCCACTCTGCACATGGTTTTGTAAGATTCCTTAACACAAGGCAATACCAGTGCACAGGCCATACCACATCCTGCTCTCTTTTAAATATTTATTTATTTATTTTATGTGTATGAGAGCTCTATCTTCATGTATACCTTTATGCAAAAAGAGGACATCACACCCCCATGTGGTTCCTGGGAATTGAACTCAGGTCCTCTCGAAGAACAGCCAGTGCTCGTAACCACTGAGCCACTTCTCCAGCCCCTCGTGCTCCACCTTAAAAAGCCAACACTTTTCTATTGAGTTGGGCTTCATGAAAATCATTTCAAATCGCATGTGTGACACTGAGCTAGCTGTCAAATTGTTGTAAGAGTATTTGGAGTCATTCTTTTTTTTTAATCTATCTTATAACTCTAAGATAACTTCATATGAAAGTCTTCAGGGTTGTACTTACTTTGGGAGGATTTTTCTTGTCACTCCCCAATCTAATCAGGCTACCATTTGCAGTCAGAATTCATCTAGATAGCTTCTTCCCATTCCCCAGCTACTCTCTGGCTTTGTCATTGATCTAAAAGCTTAGTATATCCCAGGGTTTCACACTGGTTAGCCTAGCATTGGTTTTGACCTGGGATATAAAGTCCCCTTACCTATAGATACTGTTTCCTCAGGTCAACCAGTCTGACCTGGGCCACATTTCAGCTGCAGCACTGTCCAGGGGCAGGAAGCGGCCCTACAGGCCAGAGGAATAAGAATGAATCAGGGGCAGGTTCACTTTGTGACCGTGACCATGACCATGACCATGACCATGACCCTGAGGCTTTCTCTTATCTCCCTATCTGGATGCTTCTTGAAGTAACTGCTTTAATGGAATGCAATCTATTTCCAAGGAAAGCAGATTCTCAACCACAGTCACAATAGACAAAGGACAGCCCAGAAACACTTTAACAAAAATGTATCATTCCCTTCCCAAGATGCCCTGGTCCAAGAAGAGTCCACATACTCTGCAGAGCAAGGCGGCAGAGGTGACAGCAACCTTGCACCCACAGTGTGGGACACGGTTCATGGCCCAGGGGCTCAGCTGGAAGATCAGGCTGTTCTGCAGGAAACAAATGTTGCAAAACATGGGCACTCCCTCCTGCCTCCTCCCCTGCAGAAACCTCCTGCACCACAGCTCAGGGAGTTCCATCAGTAAAAAATACTGAGTCCAAAATAACATAGTAATTAGGAACTAGTTTTCACTTCTAGAGTTGACTTTCTTTTGGGCAAAGTGCTGAGCAGCTCAAAAAGTATCCCCCAGAAGCAATCAGTTTATCTTACAGCAGCTTAAAGCTGGACTGGCTAATCCTATTACAGCAGGTCAGAGGGAAACCCATCCACAGCCTCCTACAGGGGCCAGTGGACACGGAAGCCTCTTCTATACTATTTAGGTCTCAGGAAAAAGGTGTGAGGAACCCATTTGTCCAGCAAGTGCACAGGAAAGACATTCAACTTCAAGGCAAGTGTGAAGATGCAGTCAAAGTTGAAAGGGGGAGCACACAGAGTGGTCTCAAGAACACTCTCACTAGAACTTACACTTCCCACAGGGATACACAGACTGTACATAACGCTTTACAGCTATAGGCACATTTCACCTCTCCATCCCTCAACAGTACTGTAGAACAGCAAAATCGAAACAAACAGCCTTACGAACTCAGGGCCACAGCAACTCCTACATCCAGCTGTAAGCCCTCCTACCAATCGCCTTAACACACCTTGATAGCGTTAATGTCACCTGACTCCAACTCTGTCAAAATGTGCAGTATTGTGGGACATGGAGCCTGAACCAGCAGCCATCTCCTGTAACACAGCAAGGCCTCAGGTGGAGAGATTGGGACACCAACCCAGCCACAAAACCTTTGACCTACAGTCTGTCCTACCAGCTACTGGAACAAAAGCCTAGCAAAATCCTCATCAAAGAGACCAGAGAGACTTCATCCAGCAACCAATGGGAACAGATGCAGAGTCCCACAGCCAAATGTCAGGCAGAGTTCAGGGAGTCCTGGGGAAGAGGGGAGGAAGGGTTGGAGGAGCCAGAGGAGTCAGGGACACCAAGAGAACAAGGCCCACAGAATCAATGGACGGGGACTCATGAGGGCTCACAGAGATGAGGGAGCCTGTAGGGGTTCTGCTGTGGGTCCTTTGTATCTGTGGTATAACTGAGCAGCTTGATGTTCATGTGGGATTCCTAACAGTAGGAGCAGGGCATGGTCACTGACTCTTTTGCCTGTTTATGGGACCCTTTTCCTCCTACTGGGTTGTCCTGTCCAGCCTTGATGTGATAGTATGTGCCTGGTCTATAGTAACATACTATGTCATGTTTGGTTGATATCCCTGGCAGGCCTGCTCTTTTCTGAGGGGAGACAGAGTGGGAGAGGGGAGTTGAGGGAGAGATGGGGGCCTGCAGTCAGGCTATAATATATAAGAGAAGAAGAAGAAAACGAAAACAAAATTTGCAGGACTATACACTAAAGGTGTGTGGATTTCATGAGGTATTGTTAACAGGGTCCCCAGGGGTAAAGCAAAGCTCAGAAGTGTCTGAGTGACCTTGGCACATCATGAAGGACATTCAGAGTCAGCCCCTGCAGCTCTGGTTTGCCTCCTGGATACTTCAACTGGACTCGCCTCTGCTCAGCCAAGTGATTCCCCTTCCTCCAGAGCACACTATTAGTTACCCCATTCCCCAAAGGAGGAGGAAGCAAGCAAAAATGAGTACAGACGCAAATGATATCTTTCTGCACAATCACAAAGGCTCTCAATCATTGGACATCACAAAATGTTATAAGCATCCTGTAGGACAGACAAGAGATTAACCAGGGCTCAGAGAGATTCAGCAACTCCACCTGGTACCATGTTAGCATATGTTGTAGCAAGTGATGAAGTACTAACTTGAGTACACTGACTAATCCATTAGGGTGACTTTAATATGGGTTTAAACATAGTAAATGTTTTAAATAGTAATAATAATAATGAAATGTCTGATTTAATTCATAAAATATGAAGTTAGCATACATTGCTGAAGAATTCAGAAAATGATGTGGCTACTCTGGAAACAGTCTGGCAGTCTGCCAAAGGTCAAATAGGTGCCACATATGAACCTAGATGTCAACTCAAGAGGAATGTAAACAGTCCACACAGAAACCTACACATGAAGGCTTTGGCCACAAAAGCCAAAAAGTGAAGGCAACCCAAGCATACAGCATCTGAGGAATGGATAAATCCCTGGGGACCTATTCACATAACACGGTATGGTGCAGGAAAAAAAAAAAAAAGGCAATGTGTAGTCTAAAACCTACATGACAAAGAGACACTATCAGAGTAAATATTTTAATGGGTAAAACTATACGATGGGCAAATTAGGTCTCAATCAAGCTGTTTTCTGTTTAAATAGCATACACCTAACCCGGTTAAAGTAAAATCTACATTTAAAAAACAGGTAAGAGGGGAAGAAGGAATAGATGATCCAACACAACAAACGATGCCAGATGCCCCAAAACCCCCTTTAAAGAGCATTCGTTTGGAAGCAGACTAAAAGTACTTAGAATATGACTCCTTGGCGACATGCCAGCAGAGCGGAAGGAAGCAGCCACTTAACTAGGAGATGGTAGGAAAGGCTGATCACAGAAGACAGTAGAAAGATGGGATACAAGAAATCTGTGAGCAGATAGGACTTCACTCTTCAAAGACACCGGGGCAGGTGGGGTGGATTCCAAGCCCTGTGCATGCATCTGGATGAGACTTGGCCAGGACAAGAAAATAAAAGCAACCTGGCTAGCCCAGCACACACCTCGGGCTGCTAGCACTAACACGGTGATAAGTGTATTAACCTTCTCTTGGGGAATAATTTTTTTATTGTAACACATTTGTCAAAATGTCATCACGCTTTAGCTTGCCTCTCCCACATCCTCCCACTGATTTTTCTCAGCTGTAAAAGACAGAGCAGTAATTAGAGGAGGAGACTGCCCTGAATTAAAAAAAAAAAAAATGCTCTGAGCCTGACAGCCCAGCCCATTTGACCCTGAGACAAAAGGCTCTACTCCAGTTCCTGGTGGAGATATAGGTCACCCATCAGCCAAGCCAGGCCACTCAATGCCTCCCTCTAGACACGGACAGCAAGCCATAATTGCATCCCAGAATCCAATTCTGCTGCCTCTCTGAATACTGACATGCAGGGACCAACAGTGTTAATTGCATATGACCAAGTGCCCTTTTGTCTGGATCCATTTAGTGCAATTCTACCAAAAATAAGCATGACCTTTTCCCCGTTGCTGCCTAGGTTGTCCCCTAGCTGAGATGGAAGGAGCCTCCAAAGGGAGCTCTATGGGTCAGGGGGTACCCTAAGGATTTAAAAATGAAGTGGAATGCTTTTGACCTTCACTAAAAATATATAGGTAGGCAACATTACACACACACACACACACACACACACACACACACACACACACACACACACACGATTTTTGGCCAGCCTTAAAATTGAAGGACATTTTGACACATGATGCAGTGAACATTCAGGCTCACTACGCTAAATTAAAGACATTATGGTAAGTGAAATAAACCCACCACAAAGGACTCCTATCGGTGTGCATACAGTTATATGAAGTACCTAGCTCTATTAACCATGTGGTATTTTTAATATTCTGGCATTTTGACATATGAGACCTTGTGGGAGGGGTTGCCAGTTCCTAGAAATAATAAACACATTTCTCAAGAGAGTGCTTTAGAAACACCATCTAAACAAGCCAAGAGCCACACTCCAACCAGCTGCTCCATCGGGCTCCTATTCCCTGGCCTCCATCTGCCTACTCACTCCAGGGGCAGCTTGAAGAACTCTCAGAGCCCACAGTGGTCCTGGGAGATATGATGAGTGTGTATAATTGGCATCCTAGATGGGATCATGGGACATTAAGGAAGAACTAAGAATATCTAAATACGAAATGGGCTTTAGCTGATGTATCAAAGCAACTACACTAATGTAAAGTGTTAACAGTGGCGGGTGGGGGGGTGGCATTGAGGTACGTAGTCACTTTCTGTTATGCATTCCCAAGCATTCTAAACTTAAAGGGGTTGAAAGGAAGAAGTATGTAGCTTAAAGCTTAAAATATTTATAGGTTATTGCTGGTTCATGGCATGGAGCTCTTAAAACTCTTTTGGTTCCCTCAGCATCAGGGGCACTGGGTCCATTATCTTCTAGTCTAATACTTGGTTAATCTTAGTTTGTGACACAGACCTCCCAACCTCTTGAGATTTTTCTAGATGATCGGAATATGTTTGTTCTAACGGGGTGACTCCTGATGGGCTCCTAGAGGGGTCTAGTCACCAGAAAGGCCAGCCATAACTAGAAGCTTAGGGCATTCAGTTCCTAACTGTATTGGTCACTTTTCTAATGCTGGGATAAAACACTATGGCCAAGGCAACTTATAAAACAAAGTGTTTAATTGGGTTTCCAATTCCAGATGGTTAATTTGTGGTGGTTACTAGAACAGCTGAGAGGTAACAATTATTCCAAAAGTATAAGGCAGAGGACATACCAGGAATGGCACGGGCTTTTAAAACCTCAAAGCCCACCTCCAGTAACACACTTCTTCCAACCAGGCTACACCTCCTAATCCTTCCCAAATAGGTCCACCAACTAGGAACCAAATATTCAGACATATGAGGTCTATGGGGGCCATTCTTATTCAAACCATCACATTCTACTCCCTGGGCCCCCATAGACTCATGGCCATAATATAATGCAAAATGCATTTGGCCCAACTTCAAAAGCCCCCATAGTCTTTCAGTTGTAATACTATTTAAAAGTCTAAATCTCTTAACTGTAACCAATGATAAAGTCCTAAAGCAAGCCTCACACTTAAACATACGATGGCCCAGAATAAAGGAATTGGGGCTCAGTGAGGAAACACAACAGGCCAACTCCAAATCCTGTAGCTCTGGCTCCTATGTCAAAGGGCTTAGATGTTTCTACCTTCCAGTGTTGCTACAGGCAACATATTTCTCTCTCATGGCCTTGTTCACTTCCCTGTCTTCAACTCTCCTCTGGTACCTCCAATATCTTGAAAACTACAATGTAATTCAGGCTTCACATTCACAGTTTTACAAAATGGACTCTCTTGTGGCCTCCTTGCCACATGGCTTTCACAGCTCTCCACAACCTCTGAGTATGATTCCATCACACACACACACACACACACACACACACACACACACACACACACACACACACACACACACACACACACACACATCCTTCATGACTTTCAAGCTACCACCACATAAAAAATACTACCTTATACTGAAATTGCTAGCAACTACGTTTTGGGGAGGGTTGTGGTAGCATCTGGACTTCGGATGGAAAAGCTGTTGCATGCTCCAGAGCTCAGCTGTTCTGAGGGAGCTTAGAAGATAAGAGTTTTCAGAGAAATGCACATGCTGGAGGCCTAGCCTGTGAAGTTTTCAGAGGGAAGTTCGGAAGTCCCTTCAAGACTCTATTGGGATAATTCATTGTTTTGGATTAAGAATCTGAAGTTCTGGTCAGCTAGAGCTGGGAAATCAGTTGCTATTAAGAAGAGACCAGCATCACTGAAGCAAATCTTCTGGGAAGTTTTTCCTCAGGGTGAGCACACAGAAGCTGTGGTACAAAGACGGCCGGCCAAGGCTGCTACTTGTGCAGGCAGCCAAACTTGGCAATATGTAAGAGTATCACGGTGGTACTGGTTTTGAAAGCAAGGAGTTATGGAAAGCAGCTGAGGCTTGGCACTGTGAGAGGCCAGAAGAGAGCATTCTTGAAGGTACAGCCCAGTAACTGTGAAGATCCTAGCATACTGGTGATGCCAGTGCCATGGTATGACTACCAAGGACTGCAGTAGGTGTGGAGTGGAGCTGGCTTGACCCAGTGAGACAAGCTGAGTGTGCTGTAGATGGCTACACAAAGTACATCTAACTCCATGTGGCTTGGAGCCCAGAGGATCATGAGTGAGTCCCGGAAATCCGACAGTGAACTCCACACCGTTGGACTTCCATTTTACTTTGATATGACTGACTATTCCTTGGTTACTCCCTATTGGGATAATAAAGTATTTTAAGTTATTTTTCTTTTACAGGAACTCAAAGTTGAGAGACTCTGAACTTTAAGGAGATTTTGGAGTTTTAGAGACTTTGGAGGTTTTAGAGGGATTTCAGATAGTTTTTTAAGGAGAATTTAGATCTTTTTGAGAGACTTAGAACTTTGAAAGAGGTTTTGGATATTTTAAAGACTAAACTTTTAACCTGTTTGGATTTTGAAAGATTGCAGAACTTTTAAAAGTTGGACTGCTTTGTATCGTGATATAAGCATTAATGTGAGATTCTGTGGATAAGCAAGAAAGAAAAGCTTATAGTTGAATAGCGATGTGGTTTTGTGTCAAGCTGACAAGGGGTAAACCGTGCTGGCTAGTTCTTATGTCAACTTGGCAAGGGCTAGGGTCATCTGAAAAGAGGAAAGCTCAATTGAGAGACTGCCTCCAGGAGATTCACCTGTAGGCAAGCCTGGGTGGTATTTTCTTGGTTGATGATTGGTGTAGAAGGGCCCACTGTGACAATGCCTCTCCTGGGCAGGTGGCCCTGAGTTGTGTAAGACAGCAAGCTGAGCAAGCCACAGAGAACAAGCCAGTAAGTGTTCCTCTACGGCTTCTATTTAAGTTCCCGACTCTAGCTTCCTGCCCTTCGATGATGGACTAATATGAAAGTGTAAGTGAAACAAACTCTTCCCTCCCCAAGTTGGTTTCATCATGGTGTTTCATCACATGAACAGAAACCCTAACAAGGACATAACCTTTTCCTTTGAAAAGAGGAAAGGGGTTGAAAATGGGTGGATAATCAATAGTGTGCATGTGATGGTTTTGTATATTAAAAATCTCTAAAAGACAGGCATTGAGCCACTCCCAGGCTGGTGGACTAGAGGTAGCACACCTAACCCACGGGAAGGTGTTTCTGTGGTACAGCTCCTGCCACATCTCACCCTTCAATCTGGCTGTCTATTGTGTCTTTACAGGTCTCCTTCACCAATAGTGCTTCTCTGAGTTCCAGGAGCCATCTTAGCAAATGATCAAATGTGATAAAGGGGTTGTAGGACCCTCTGATTCATAGGTAGTTTGGAAAGAAGTTATGGTGCCTCACATGGGGGTAATCTTGTGAGATTGAGCCCTTGGCCTGCGTCATCTTCAGGGAACTTGAGAATTGCTTAGTGTGAGAAAACTCCCACACATCTGGTGAAAGATGCAAACTGTTCCATGCAGAACATGTGGAGATTGAGCGCTCATCTCCCCAAACATCTTCCAAGTAACAAAAATGAGTCTGTAGTACATTTTATCACACCTGCTCGACAACGATACAAAAGCCCTTAGGGAAACACTTGCAAAGTATAACACCTGCCACCAAAAACATTCCTGGTGACTACGAAAATGCTGATTGAACTTCTGACACAATTATAATCACGGGGCACAGTGTTTGCCAAACATAGAAAATACATCATCTGCAGCCCGAACCCCCATTTTCTTTGGCTCTAAACTTGATCTTCAGGAAATGGTTGCAATACAACCTTGCACCCTTACCTCCTTTTAACCTGTCTAGTCCCATGTGACCCTGTGCTCTTAACTCCTCTTCCTAATTGCATTGACGGGGGATGAGTTTTTCTTGCTTTTTTTGATAAATCACCTAAATTTGTTTATAGAAAAACAAAGGAGGCACAGAATAAAAATATCATCTGAGTCCTAGCACGGAGCTATTTTCACTTTCACCTCGAGAACAAGATGTCTAGCATTAGTAGTCTGTGTTGTACAGTTTGAGGTTGCCTTTTTGGCCACAAGGGGAAGTGATACATTCTGACCAGCAGATGAAAACTCTTTTGCTGGGTTTTGTGGTCAGAGGGCATCGGTACACACCCTTCCATCTGATCTAGTATCTTGGTATAATAATCTACCACACAGACAGGCCCACACAGAAATTGAAGGAATTGAAGTTCATTCGTCTTAATTCTAATTTTTAACTCCAAGACTGTGTCTGGTTTACACCCCAAGTTAGAAGACCATATTTCAAATCAAAAACCAAAAAACTGGTAGACTGGTGAAACAGAAGACATGGGCAAGAGTTCCAAGGAAATTCCATGTAATGTCCCTTTTGGGTCATGTTGTAGGAGTGACCCAATTGAGGCTCTCTTCTGAAACTGGGGAGACCAGGCAAGATAGTCTAAAGAATAGAAAATCAAAACAATTTCCCGTATCCATTCAGTTTTCCCAGTCTCTGTATAATGCTCATCCTCGCCGAAAGCTTTGCCTCATCTTCTATATTGTCTTGTCCATCAAAGCAAATTCAAGAAGCCTACACAGTGGTGATGAGATGGAGACCCTGGAGGAAACTGTTTTTGCATACTCCCAGCTGGGGGACCCAAAGGTTCTGCTCTTTGAGTCAGCTCCTCATCTGCCAAGCCTCAGCAGAGATTTTCCTGCATGCAGCGGCTGGCATGGGTGGAAGTTTAGACCTTCACAGAGGCATTCAGGGTCCTTCTAGAGCTATGTGACCTTCTCTGTTCTCTCTGTGTTGGGTTTTGGGAAAACCTATCCTGACCCCCCTTTCCATAGAAACTGTATTGCCACTTTTCCTTCTCTACTATATGTTCCCTCCTCATGAAAAGCTTTAGAAGTGAAAAATTATATAGGTCATAGGTGAATGACCCAAAGAAGAGAACTGACACTCCAGTGTGGCTGGGACAGAGATCAGCCTTCCTCAACTGGACCAGTGAGCAGATCATAAGAGTCGAAGAAAGCAGACCTAAAGGGCAAGGCTGAGCGCACAATCCCAGCATGCTGCAGCCTTACCTGCCCTCTGCTCTCAGAAGTCATCCATGCAAGTCATGACTATGGATTACGCAAAGCTAAGCTTCATGTGGTGAGGAGGACCAGACTAAGATGAAGGTATGCTGGGCTGCCACGATCCCACAGATTTGACCAGGTGAGCCTGGAGCCAAGAGTGCAAATCAAACAAGGGAAGGCAGTGTCTCTTCTTGACTGAGACAAGACAGGAAGTCAAGCTGGGATGCCACATGGAGCTCCACAAAACCTGCCTTTATAGTTATGGTAACCAGGATAACATCATGGTTACCAACATGAGGTATACAAAATCTATTCTTCATAATTCAGGCTACCTAGATGTCTCTGTCAAAGCCCTTTGACTCACACATACCAGAACTTTTCAGAACCTTCTAGGAGGTCTGAGCGCAGCAGCAGCCCCTCCCCTAGAGCGTGCAGGAATGGCTATGAGGAGACAGTGTAGAGACTCAGCTCCACCAAAAGGCAACTAAGTGGAGAGGTCATGCTCACTGAAGAGCACTCAAGCCAGAGTTCTCAAAGTCTTCACCTGATGTAGGTGTCCCATGTTGGAGACCCAGTGACCTCAGAACCCAATGACCATCAAGAGGGGGTTCTAGCCAGTGTGGTGGCTCATACCTATAACTGCAGCACTTAGGAGTCTCAGGAAGGAGAATCCATAGTTCAAGGCTAGGCTGGGCTATGTAAATACGACCCTATCTCAAAACAAGCAGGGGTGCTGTAGACACCTGTTTCATTATCCATCACTTTCCTTTCACCCTAAGGGGCTCCTCCAGGCAAAGCAGAGTCACCATAGGTGCTCATTGCTGCCCCACCTTTCTAAGCTCAGATCAAGCAAGCTCCGCTAGTCCTCTGGGTGACTAAATTAAGCCCCGGCCAACACTACAAAGTTCACAGATGCATTTGAGAACTCAAGAAGCCTTGTTTCTCCTCAGAAGTCTAAATTAACTTTTATATCCCTATTCATCAGAGATATTAACCTATAACTTTCTTTTTGGAAGCTTTTTTTTTCTAGTATTTTTTTTGTTAATTAGCAAAAAGCAGCCAAATCAGCTGTACGTATTAGAATATAATTGAAACTGCCCCTCCCTTATTAAGCTACTTTTCCCCTTCTCTAGAGTAAGACATCCATTTAGTTTTGTCTGAGCAGCCTGACTTCGTGGGAAGAAGGCGCTATGCCAAGCACTAACGGCCGGCACCTGAAGAATCAGCAGAAGCTGAAAAACCACAGCTCTCCCAGGGACGTGATCCTGTCAGCTCTGGGCAAGCTGCACCAACCAGCTGCACCAAACACGCCATGCCTGATGCTCCCTCTACATCCCACCTGCTGGCTGGGCTTCTGTGCCCCTGGCCCAGCTGCACTACAGCAGGTGCTCAGTAAACTGTTGGATTCTATAGATTCGTATTCAGGGTTCTAAGAAGAGGTAGCTAGAGCTGGAGAGATGGAGGGAATCATTTGTGTGCTTCTGTCAGGCACTCCCCACCATCCTGCTCTCTGTGCTCTCCGTGATGGCCCTAACAGGGTCCAAGAACCACACAGGTCGGTTCCTCCCGCTCCATGCTGGCTATGCTCATCTTCATTTCTTTTAGATGAGCCCTAGGCTGTTTGCTCTCCGTATTTCTAACGTCTTCATGGGTCTACCACTCCTGCTCTTCAAACACCTGCCTACTTAGTCTCATTTTATTAAATGGCTGTTAAATGTTGCTTTCTGCATTTATTAATGAAGACGTTAAACAAAACCCAGGCATGATCAATGCTGGCTGCTGGTGGTGGAGCATCTCTTCCCACTTAACCTATCACCACAGCCATCTCCTCCTCCTCCTGTTGTGGCCAAACATCAGCCAGCTGCCAGCCACATGCAGGACTCAAATCTCACTTAACTGAGCTTAATCCTACCTTTTCCCCTTCACCACCCCTAAATGGGTTTAGAAGCCACTGGGGAGGTACAGCTTTGTATGGGACCATATAGCAAAACAAATGGATGCAAGAGCTGTCTGTCGTCACTGCAGGGCTGAACACAGTGCGTGGGCACATACAGCCACAGCTGCAGGAAAGCCTGGAGGGGCAAGACAGCAGTCATTCTACCTACATAAGGTTTTTCTTCTCCTCAGTTAAACAACCCAGGGCTTTTCACCTACGTTTGGAAACAGCCTTTTAAACTTAAAAAAATAATAAATTAAATTAAAAAGAACATGTTTCACAGTGACTCATGTTTTCAGGCATTTGCTGTTTGCTGGAGGAGCATCTGACTGATTTAAAGTCAGCCCCACCTGAACCAAGCAACCCACAAGAAACAAACTTCCATCTACGCCTCCCCCTGGAAGAAGCACACACTTCTAGGAGCACAGACCCGGGTCCCATCTGCAGGGCCACTTGCTGAAGCCATTTTTCTCTGAGCTCTCTGAGGCCCATGGTGTCCTGTCTGACTGAGTGTGCAGGACTACTCCAGCCCACCCTATCCCCCAATGACATGAGCCCCAGTTCCCACCATGCTAGCTTACCAGCTGTACAACCTTCAGAACAGCACATGGCCTTCTTAGAGAGGCCCAACACACTGAAACAAAATAGGTAGCTTAGACAAGACCAATGCTTCCTCACATGGAGCTTCACGGTTACATTAAAAATCTTGACTATGTCTTCTATCTATACAGTCAGGAAAATTCAAAGTAGGACTAAAACATCTGTGTGGACCTGTGCAGCTTTACTACCAATGTCCAATGGTGAAAAATAAAAAGCACGCAAGCTCTAATGTGGATGAACCTGAGGACCTTCGTGCGGAGCAAAATAAGGCAATCATAGAGGACAAATGATACAGGGCTCCACTTCTGTGAGGGATGCAAAACAGACAAATTCGGAAACAGAAACTCAGATGGTAGTTTGTAAGGCTAGAAAGAATGAGACCCTGCTGTCTAGTGGGGAGGTGCTTGGGAGAACAGGGAAGTTCTGGTGGCTACACACAATACTATGTAATGCCAATGAATTGTGCCTTTAAGCTACTTAAGGTTGTGAATTTATACTCTTGGTGTTTTATAACAGAAACCATAATATAAAAAAAATCATGAAATACTACCAGCCCATCATACTATTAAAGAAACACAGAGCTGAAAGTGCTTTGTACTCTCACTGCCAGCTCATAAGGGGCCCAAGGAGAGAGTGGACAGTTGGTACAAAGAAGGTCACCATGGGCTGGAACCTCTCCTTGGATAGCATATAAGAGATACTTCCCAGAACATACCACACCATTCTTAGTATCCCACAGGTCAGGTCCAGACTGGCTCACAACAGCCCCAAACTCAATCAGTGACCTTATGTCAATAGCTTGGGCTTATACCCTAGAAACAAGCAAATTCTAACAGGCTAATATTTCCCCCCAGAAATCCAACATTTAAACATTTACCAATATGCCACTGAGGCTGACAAAACTCGGCTGTGGTCTCCAGTCACTGGCACAGGACCAGGCATGAGGTATCTTCTGAATTGATGGCCTCTCAGTTTGCATGTACCCCTGACATAGTCTATGGTGCCAAAGCACTTTAACAAACCAGACCTCCAGTGCACAACTAAGATGCCCAGGAGGCCCATAGAACACAGCATTTAGACAGGTCCCCCACAGAAAGCACTGGCTTTGAGCTTCATGCAGGTTGCCAAGGAAACACAGAACCCCAGACAAGCATACTAAGAATATTGTTTATGCCCATAAAGAGACATCCTCCAACTTAAAGCAGCTAGGAGCAGAAAAGGGCTTGATCAGCGGCACTGCTGCCAGGAAAGACTGACACAAGTGGACAAGGCCAGCCAGCACTATTCACCCTGGGCTTGTCCTGCCAGTGCTGAGTTTCCACAGACCTTCCATGCTTCTGCAAAAGGCACCTGTGTCCATGCCTTAATTCCCATAGCCCTTTTGTATCCATCTGTGGAGGTTTGAAAGACAATGCCCCCAAAGGGAATAGCACTATTAGGAGGTATGGCCTTGTTGGAGGAAGTGTGTCACTGTGGGGGCAGGCTTTTGCTCTTTTGCTCTCTTTTGCTCAAGCTTCACTCAGTGTGACACTCAGTCTACTCCCTGCTCTCAGCTCCTTCTCCAGCACCATGTCTGCCTGCATTCTGCCATGTCCCACCATAATGATAATGGACTGAACCTCTGAAACTATAAGCAAACTACCCCAATTAAATGTTTTCCTATAAGAGTTGTCATGGTCATGGTGACTCTTCACAGCAACAGAAACCATAAGACACCATCCACACCCTCTCTAATGACCTTTTACAACAGGTAAGAGGGAAGGATCCTGAGTCTGCCTTTTTCCAAAGCTTCATCTCATCCTTGACACATCTGCTCAACAGGTGGATTCCTTGACTTCATTCCTCTGACAAGGACAGTCAACATCTGCACATTTCCAGTGCAGCAGGGTAGAGTTACAGAAGAAACAGAGCACTAGTTGTTTACTGTGGCCTCACATATGGCTCAAAGTTTAGTGCCCTCAGACAACAGTCACCTGGCTGCTTATGAATATGAAACATTTTTAAAGTACTTATGCTCAAACATAGGGTCTTATGGATCTTCTAACATTGAGTTACAGCCGCAGCTCTGAAAATATACAACTTCAACAGAGTGTGGCATGAAGCTTGCCTCGGCTCTCTGTGAGAACAGATGGGTGCTTCAACTGGGGTTGGCAGTTCCAAGACATGACTCACATGAAACTTAGCTGAGACGGGCACCTGAGAGCCTGGGCTCCTGTCCACAGAGCTGCCTACAAACACTTACCCGATGAGTGGGCTCCACCAGGCAGGAAGTAAAAAGCCGCCAGTCTCAGAAGATCCAAGCCCAAGAGCTGGCAAAATCACATCTGCTATGTTCTATTGGTCAAAACACCCATGTCAGGTTCTGGAACAGAGCTATGTCCTCTTCTAGATGGCAGGAACATCTACAGAGTCACAACCGTCCTCCATTTACTACAAGATGGGAAATGGGGCGGAGGGTATGCCCATCTGTAGAGAACTTGCTTAGCATACATGGGGTTCTAGCCAGAGAGATCTGGCCTGGTGGAGGAGGGGAGAAACAGAGAGGAAGACAGACAGACAGACAGACAGACAGACAGACACAGAGATATAGACTAAAACATTGAAACCTCAGCTCTGCCCGGGGAACCACTCACACAGAACCTCAGCGGAGCTTAAACTGGTCCATGAAACCCCACAGAGACAGGAGCATGACGGTCAGTACAAGTACTAGCACAGCATCCAATAAATGTGATGATTTGTTAAATTGAAGAAGACTCACAGGGAAGTTTCTCTTTTCTTTAAATCCCATCAGAATTCTAAATGGAGGAAGAGAATATTCTCTTAAGAAAGAGAATTATTTCTTAAGAGAATATTCTAAACTGTATGTGTGTTAAAAAAAAAATTCCAAATTACAGCAACGCAGTGAAACTAACTGAGGGCAAGTGGGAGGCGATGGAAATGGGAGTCACTCAGTTAAACTGCTTCCCAATAATGTGTGATATAGTTTAATCAAAGGAAAAATGGTCCCACTGACACTGACCAAAATGCCCATTAGTCAGGGTACAGGTGATGTTGGCTTATTAAGTATTCCATTCGGAATATGTATATATGTGCTTTCTTTCCAGGTGAAAACAGCTTTCTAAATTGTCTATGTGACTTGTGATGTCATACAACAGTTGTAATCTGGAAACTAGTTCAGGATTCCATTGTGTCGTTTATTGTCCACATATCTGATATCTTAATAAACCACAAACACTAAAATAACCAAAATTGTGCTTCTAATAAAAATGCTTTTCCACAAAAGCCTATGACACGCAGCCTCCCAAAGGCAGATGGCTCTGCGATACAACACTACATACACAGCTACCTACGTCACAAATATTTTCAAATGCAGAACTGCTAAGCTTTCCTGCTTGTCACTTTTCCCTATGCCATTTCCATGGCAACCTGCCTCCTTCCCCTGAAATGAAAAGAACATAGAAGACATCTTTAAATTGGCATACAGTAGAGATAAATTATTTAATCAGACACAGCTTATTTTAATGGTAATCACACTGCCAGCATTACCCAGAAATAATTGTTGTGGTTAATAAAAATGAACCAATGTAAATAGAGTCCTCGGTTTACCCAGGATGACAGCATTATCATTAAACATGACACCAGGTTTCTACTACCATCACATCCTCACTGTTCCGTATCATCGTCTGTCACCACTTGTAGCCTTCCTTTCCACACCTGTCCACTTCCACCAGCCTGTTCTTCCAAATGAGCCAGAGCAGGTTCTCCAAGGATGCTCTAGGGTTTACCTGCTACTCTCACTTCCTGTAGAGGCAGCTCGAAGCCTAGTACATGTATGCCCACGTTTATTTTGTCAGCCATGACAGATAGACTTGCTAACACAGACAAGAACACGGGGACCTACAAATGGGACTTAGAGGTGATCTTATTAACTGATCATTGATGCCAGAACAGCCAGTGCAAGAGTTAAACAACTGTTTGTCCCCTTTCCACAGATCCTGTCGTTAAAAATACTTAAGTGCCCAGAATATTTCACACTGAGGAGAATCTACAGCGAGGAGGCACTAGCTGGGCCACCCACGTACACTCTTATAATTCCCAGTGAAACCCAAAAGAGCGGGAAGGACTGTCTCAGGAGTGCACACTGCTGTTCACTGGTGTCTCTAGGCTGCTCTTTAACCCGAGAACACTTGTGAAAATTAACTGTGATAACTCCAGGGATGGTACAAAAGGGAGACAACTACATTTCTTTTCTTCTAGGCAACAGATGATTCATAATCTTACAATTGATTTCTATGGAAAAATCGAGAGTGAAGAATTTCAACCCCCGTGTCAGAAGAGCTAAACACACACACACACACACACACACACACACACACACACACACACACACACACACACACACAGAGAGAGAGAGAGAGAGAGAGAGAGAGAGAGAGAGAGAGAGAGAGAGAGAGAGAGAGCCTTACTATTATTATCTCTGACTCTCACAGACATGGTAGATGGGCACTTAGGAAGGCCACGCAGCAGGGGGCTGCCTTCCTGCCCTTCCAGCATGGTGTCCTGCTGAGATACTGTCACACACCTGCCCCTGCAGCACTCACAGGGTGACAGTTAGCTAACCGCTCTCAATAAAGCACGCATTGCAGCTCTCTGTTGTCTGGGAAACCTGCCCTTCTCCACTCTTAGAATTTATTTTCCGTATGACCATCAGCTGTCACTTCAGTCCTCTACTCCAAAGGCAGGCTTCCAAGATAACTTAACCGGAACAAGATTAGGATTTACTTTAACCCCAATTGACACTCTACAGAAAGTATAACAACTAAGAAATTAGTCTAATGACAGTTCAACTAAATGACCCAACATATCCAGAAAGTAAGACATTTTATTTAAAAGAAAAAAAAGAAGAAGAAGAAGAACCCAGTCTCTTCAAAGAACTGATGGATACCTTGAGAAAAAAAAAAAACCAGGAGACTTCTAGAACGGTGATGCTCACTCACAATGTGCCATCTGCCTGCTGTGAGGACTTGACATAAAGCAGGTTTGTGGTCATACCTTGGCAAAGGCAGAGCTGAGACGGAACACAGCTAAAGTGGGTCCTCACTTGGTCATAGGCTATGCCTCCTCACAATTACCCTGAGTAAAATGCACACTGAACACAGGGGACCTTTAACAGCCCCTGATGTTCACAGCCCCTAATGCACACTAGTGTGCTGATCACTTCCCAGTCCAGAAGCAGGGTGTTTTGGAAACTCTGACTCATGGCTGCTGTCCAGCATCAAAACAGAGCGTGACACTCTGTGGGATTTGCCCAGGAAAATATCAAAAGTCAAACCTTGGAGCAATTTCTCTTTTAATCTGCATTGCTTCTGCACCATCCTAAACACTCATAAGCCAATGTGTGCATTTGAATGATTTGCTGATGTTGAGGAAGCCTGATCTAGATAAGAAAAATGAAGGGCATCGACTAACACCAAGGAATGAATCTGGTATCCACCAAAACCACATGTTTTCTAAAAAGAAAAAGAAAAAAAAGGTTAAACTCAAGGTGGACTGGTATTTGAAATTACCTGAATTAATCTGATAACCTTCCTAGGAAATTCCACTAATTGCAATGACAACACTGGAAAGGAGCATCCGTGTTGTTTGGAGAGACGGGCTATATGACTGAGAGACCAACGGCAACTGTAAAACTAACTTCAAGGTTCATCCAAGAAAGACAGAGAGTGATACAAAGGGTAAGGCAAACAGGACAGAGTCAGAGGCAGGCTCCAAGAAAACCCAGCTGCCAGGTGCATTTTCTTTTCTTTTTTTAAAGACTGACCATGACAATAACAAGGAGAAGTTTAAAATGAAAAAAACAAAAAAGTGGGATATTCTGTTTTACACTCAGAACCTCTTTATGTACATAAACACATATTGTGGCACCACATATGAACTCTGCAAGGAGGCCAGGGCAGTGGCAGTGCACAGGTGGGCTCTGGTCTCAAGAAGCTGATGGAGAATGAAAAAGATAAGTCATGGTCAAGAGAAAGAAGGCAACACAGAAGAAGAAGAAGAAGAAGAAGAAGAAGAAGAAGAAGAAGAAGAGGAGGAGGAGGAGGAGGAGGAGGAGGAGGAGGAGGAGGAGGAGGAGAGGAGGAGGAGGGAGGAGGAGGAGGAGGAGGAGGAGGAGGAGGAGGGAGGAGGAGGAGAAAGGAAGGAAGGAAGGAAGGAAGGAAGGAAGGAAGGAAGGAAGGAAGGAAGGAAGGTAGGTAGGTTCCCAGAGTCTATGCATACACAGGAAAAGATGGCTAGGGATAGCTTCATGGGAGACATGAGTGAAGGACACTATTGTTTGGGAGTGTGCACAGGGTGTATTGGGAGGTACAACAGGACAGTAGAAGGTACTGGTCATCCTTCTCACCACAGGGTGGCACTGATGACCAGAAAGCACTCTATACCTGTACCACTGTCCGTGGTGTCCACACAGGGAAGCAACTCACAATTTCCTAAAAACAGCTGTGTGTCCTAGGGACACCATCCTTCAGCTCTGCGAAGAGGTGCCCTCAGGTCCCACATCATCTCCTCTAGTGGACATAGCAACCACGCTATGTGCCCAGGCCAGGAGCAGGCAGGAGCGGGGATGATCTCCCTCCCAGCAGAGGCAGGTCAACAGCATGGAGCTCCAGGCTGGATGAAGCTTCTGTGGCCCAGGACCTAATTATTCTAGTTTCTACAGCACATCAGCCAATTCTGTGCCCCTGAGACATGTTAAGACAGGAGAACTCGCCTCTATACACCAGGGTAAAGTGCTGCCTCCATCCCCTCCATGTAACCTACACTCTAAAACATCCCTCGTGGGATTGGAAACTGCTACTGAGTCACAAGCCACCCCTCATGCCATGAATCCTGCAATGAAGACTGCTGTTCCCTGGGAACGCTCTTTCATTTTCACTCTGTGCAAGACATCTGAAGCCTCTGGGGTCAGTTGTGAGTATTCCAAAAGAAGAAACTGAGGATTGGGGAGGGAATGTGCTCACCCAGGCACTGTGTGATAGCCATTTTCCCAGCACAGGACTGCAGGGCCAGCTTTCAGGCTCTGTCTGCTACCCTCTGAAGCAAAATCAGGTTTCTAAGAATAAACCATCATGTCCACAAAGATGCATGGGAGCAAATGACCATGCTGACTGCTCCTCTACCACCCAGATATATTAGGAGCATGAAGAGCCATAGACATAGGAAGAAAATACACAACTAAAAATTAAAATTACACCAGAAATAGGTGATACAGCCACACCCAGGGATACCAGGAGAGTATCCCTGAGAGAGACAGAGGGAAAGCCAGAGAGATGAGACAGATAAAGGAAACCCACAGGTAACCAAGCAGAGGTATGTGAGAAAAGGAAGCTATTGGTGTTAAGTTCTGCAGCCCTGAGGCTTCAATGACAGCCATGCCTGAGGCACTAACCACAAATGTCTTTCCACGAATCTGACTCCACTGGCAGAGCACGGCCAGTCCCATAGTGCCTCTGCTAATGGATGCTCCAGAGTTTGTTTTGATCTGTTTTCATGTCGTCTGTCAATAGTCCACCCTGACAGACACTGTGAGAGTATGCGCAAATAAACTATACCTTTCCTTCTTCCACCCCACCAGGTGGCCAGGCCATGGCCACCTCCATCACTGGTGTTAACTGTGAGTTAGGGGCTGTACTGTACACCGCTCGGCAGCATCCCTGGCCTCTTTGTGCTAACCAGAAGGACCATGCTGCTTAGTGGCTGTGGTAACAAATCCTGTGCCTGGGCATTGTTAAAGCCTCCCATAGGAGACACACACTACAAGACTGGTACTGTGGAATCATGTTTGGTGGCGCGCACTCCATTAAAGTTCTCTCTTGAAGCCCTCCACCCCACAGTGACAGTGTTCACAGGGGCTTTTAGGAGGTGGTGGGGTCATGAGGGAGAGTCTTGGGAATACTAGCAGTGTCCTCATAATAAGGGACACAGGAAAACTATCTCTCACCATCCATCATCTTAGAGGCAGGGGAAAAGAGGTCAGCTATCTGCAAGCCAGAGTGGGGGCCCTTGTTGAGCATGGAGTCTGTAGGTACCTTCATCTTAGACCTCCAGGCCCCAAAATTAGTGTCTCAAAGCTAATTACTATACGAGACTTTGTTATAACACTACACAGAAACAAAACAACTGCTGTCCACCCGTTTATGATGCAGAGACATTCTGCAGACAGGGCGCCATGCCCCTCTTCCTACACATGCCTGGCCTCACTGAGCTGCAGTTGAAGGCTGGTTGCCCCATTAATGTTTAATGCAGTTCCTGTTTGCTTCTGTGGAAAATCTATTCTTTAGGGCCATAAATCTCACAGCCATGTGGCGCTTTAATCTCCAAGGGATTGGATTGCTGATTCTTTCATTTGCTTCCATACACAGCATATGCTGTCACTGCCATTTAGAGTCCCTGAGGTCCTTCGAATAAAGTGGGATCTCTAAGTGCACTGTTTAGGGTGCCTAGAGACTGCAACCATCGGCCTTGGGGCTCACCTCCTGAACCCCTGAGAGGAGCCAATCCCATGGATCTAAAGACTTTAACCTCCCAGGGATGGCATCCACCTGCAGGCAAGTAGAACACACAAGCAGCCACACTGGAAGTCTGTCCTACTTAGATCCCTGTTGTTTGGTAAATCATTAACCAAAACCATCTTGGGAAGGAAAGTGTTTGTTTGTCTTATACTTCCATAGCATGGTCCATCCATTAAGGAAGCAAGAACAGGAATTCAAGGCAGGAATTGAAATAGACAGAGACCATGGAAGAACACTGCTTGTTCAGTCTGCTGTCTTATACCACGTAGGACCCCCTGCCCAGGGCTGGCACTACCCCTATTGGGGTGGGCCTTCCCATATCAATCATTACTCAAGAAAATGCCCCCACAGACATTCCCATGGGCCAATCTGATAGAAGTTCCCTATGTCTCTGTGACTAAAGTTTGTGTGGAGTGGACAAATATCTAACCAGCCCAACCCCTATCCTTATTACAGGCCCAACTCCATCAAATTTTTACCCCCTGCTATCAGTTAGGCTTTTCCCAGCTCCACAGTAATCAAGACTGCCACCTGGGACCAGTACCTAATGTAATGTGATAAATAAAAGATCCAGAGACTGATATTGGGGCTCAAGCTTAAGATCAGAAAAACAAAGCAGCTGGCTACTAGCTCTTACCTCTACCTATGATCAGACCTAAGGGGTGATCCTCAAACTGCTTCCAACTGCTCCTCAGATTCACTCAGACTAATATGCCCTCCTCAATGTGGCTAGAGACTAACTCTCAGAATGCATCTACCTTTTATACCTCTCAAATCCTGGGATTACCGGTGTGAGCTCTGATTTACTCTCTGGTAGTGTGGGTGGTCTTGGACTCAAAGATCCATCTACCTCTTAATCCTGAGTCCTGGGATTAAAGGTGTGTGTCTGGCTTTAATGACTAACTAGTATGGCTGCTTTGCTATTTTGATCTCCAGTGGCTTTAGTAAATCATAAACAATATATCACCACAAACTAACCTATGGTACCTGGTGAAAATCCAAGCTCAAGCTCTTCATTTAAAAGATGGGGAAAGGGATTTTTCCCACTCTCTCTCTCCTGAACTGCAGTGGTTATTTATTTATTTATTTATTTATTTATTTATTTATTTATTTATTTATTTATTATTTTGGTGCTAGGAATGGACCCTAGGACATGGAACATGATAGAAAAGTACTCTGTCATTGAGCTAAACTCTCAGCCCTCTTTTTATCTTTCAAGACAGGGTCTCACTAAGTTGTCCGAGCTGGCCTTGAACTCACTCTATAGCCCAGGCAAGGCTTGAACTTGTTTGTGATCCTCCTGCCTCCGCCTCATTACATAGTTAAGTTTATAGACCTCCATAGTATTATTTGCTACGTCATGCCAGTGTTATGGTCTGGATGTAAAGTGTGTTCCTCATGTGTTCAAGCATTTGAACACTTGAACCCAGCTAGTGTAGTTTGGAGTGGCTGTGGAACCTTTGGGAGTGTGGGGGATAGAACCTAGTTAGCAGACACAGGCCAGTATGTGCAAGGCTGGGGGTTAGAGCCAGGCTTTGCTTCCAGTCCTAGGTCTGTTTCATATGCTTACGGTGCTAAGAAACTCCAAGACATTCAAAGATAAGATTAAGAATTTCAAGATATCAGGCAGATAAAAATGTTAAATCACAGGCATTGGTCGCCTTCCCCACCAAGTGCCTGTGTGAGTGGGCCCCTTAGTTTAGGTACCCATGTGAATGGATCCCTTAGCTTAGGTATCTGTGTGAGTGAAACCCCTTCGCTTGCATACCTGTGTGAGTGGGCTCCTGGCTTTGAGTATATTCATAAAAGGATCTTATTCATCTTTGTTGGAAGGGCTGCTGACTAATGAAAGCACATAAGAGCAAACAGAGGAAGTCATGCACTAGAGGACAGGTTTCCCAAAGCAAGAGTGAATCCATGTCAGGCCAGACTTGCCCTTGGAATAAGTGAAGACTCCTTCGGGAAGTATAGCATCCCCACTTGCAGTGAAGCCCACCAGTCCATAGCCCAATCTCTCCCTTCCAGAGCTCTCCTCTACAAAGGAGGGTAAGAAACAGATTCCCCTGCCTTCCTGGACCTCACCACCTACCCAGGCAGCAACTGTGACACTCACTGGGTAGAGAGCACTTGCTTACCATACAGGAGGCCATGAGCTTTATCCCCAGTAATATACAAAAAATTAACCCCTGTTACTAGCTATATAACTGTAAGCAAGAAGGTCCTCCATCCCTCTGTGACTTCAATGTAGTGAACCACACACACCACACACACACACACACACACACACAGAGAGAGAGAGAGAGAGAGAGACAGAGACAGAGACAGAGACAGAGAGAAGAGGGCTTATTCACTGAGCTATAGTGAGGGCTCAACAGGGAAATAGGAGCCCGTTGCCCAGCACATGGAGGCCTCTGCAGGTGAGCTTATACTTCTCACCAGTGACAGCAACATTTCTAGACATGTGCTTGGGTTCTCTAGGAAATCTCTCATGAGTTGTGTCTAGTTGGGAGTCAGAGGGCGAGTGTAGTCCTCATTGTCTGGTATACTTCGGCCAAAAGAGAGCCTGGGAGGCCATTGATGAACAGGCAGGCAGCTCCTTCCTCTAGACAGAAGTATGCACATGGTCATATACATCACACATTCTCACTGTGCCCAGGCCTAAGCTGGCTGGAATCACAGCACGGTGACACCACAAAACTTTCACACCCAGCCGCTCCCTCAGGCAGTCAAGCTCAGGGCCTTCTGGGCAAACATTCTGAGCAGCTACCCCTGGGTAGATGGAAGGGACTGGTCACGCCCCACTCCGCTGCAGAACTGTCCGGGCAGAAGCACAGCCATGAGCATATGGCAAGGTGACATGAACAGGATAGGGCACTGACAGTAAGGACCTAAAACAGGCTTTGAGCTGGATAGACAGGCAAACACACCCATGGGCCAGGTCACTGGGTAAGGGAGATACACAGAATCAGGGTAAGTGGTAGTGAGCAGCCCAGAGTCCAGGAGTGTACAAGGCAGTCATGATAGGACAGTCAGCCATCATACCTCTTAGCAGTGCCTGCAACCAACTAACTGGGTCCTAAACACATGACATGGCCTTCACTTGAAGCATGTGCCTGTCTAGCCTCTGTATTGTCCCCACAAAAACCACTCAAGCAACAGTCTCAGGACTCTTTGTGACCTCCCCTACAGAGAAGCAGGGGACCTTCAGCTTTGCCTAGGTGGCAATGTCTCTAGAAGTCCTAGTTTCATTTCCAAATGACAGCACCTTATGTTTCCTGCCCTGAAGCACTGGAAGATGGAAAAATGGTTCCACAATCTACCTGACACCTAGATTTACTCCACAGCAGAACCAGTTGGTAATGGGCATAGGGGATTTAAAAGTAGAAGGGTAATTTGGGAAGGCCATTACTCATAAAAAGAAAAGCCCAAAAGCAATCAGAAGTAGTCCAGGCCAAACGTATATCAAAAACAAAACCTCAAATCCCAAGGGCTTCGAAAAGCAAGACACAGATATGGAACTCTCTGGCACACGCAGAGCCTGCTTGCCTGTGGGGGGTAAGGCTTCTTTCCGGAAATCCAGGGAAAAACACATCCCTCGAGGGAAACCCTACCAAGCATGCCAGCTTCAAGTGAAAACCAGAACTTAAGTTTTTCAAAGAATGTGGGTGTCTGAAATGAAGCCACCAGCTATTCTGCAGTCAGGCCAAGTAGGTGGAGGAGGGGTCTGAGGGCTAGACCTTGTCCTTGGGAGCCAGGACCAGCTAGTAGCCACAGAACCAGGGCTCCCCTGATCCTGGCTGGCATTCCCCCTTGGTCATTGCTTAGCTCACAGCCCTAGCTGGCAGGCCCTCTGTCCTTACCTCCCTGTGCCTACACACTGACGCACAGACAGAAAATATCCGCTCTGTACCTGGGTCCAGCTCCAAAGGGCCACGCCTACTTTCCATAAGACAGACCTGTGTGTGTGTGTGTGTATGTGTGTGTGTGTGTGTGTGTGCTTTGTTTTCTCATTTTAAAAAAAAAAAACACGAAAAAACAAAACTATTTGCCACCACAAAGACATCTGTAAAATATTTGCCTTTTCAGTCAAGGAGTAAAATATGAAGACTCCCTTTAAAACATTTGTCTTCATTTACTTTCCCTCTGTCATCGGCATTTACAGGCAAAGAGGCATGAGTCATTCTCTACTTACTCTCTTGGTGTTTTTCTCTTTTTGACTCTAGTGTGTGTGTGGCAGAGGGTGGAGGGGGGTTGTAGTAACTGTGTTCTCAATGTAATATGTAAATTCTCGTGGCCTCTTTGCCCATTCTGAAAAAAGATCTACATTCAGAATTCGAAATGAAAGCCAGCACAGGCCAAATGAAACCTAAGTTGCAAGGTAGGGAAAGAAAGAAGGAAGAAGGAAGGCAAAAGGGAGAGGGATTAAGGAAGGAAGGGAGGGGAGGGGAGGGGAGGACGGGAGTCTGCATTACATCACTCGGAATGACTGCTTCCAGCTCCATCCATTTACCTGAAGATTTCATAATTTCATTTTTGTTAACAGCTCAAATATTCCATTGTGTAAATGTAACACATTTTCATTATCAATTCATTGGTTGATGGCCACCTAGGCTGTAATTATTATGAATAGAGCAGTAATGAGTGCTGGGGAGCAGTTATCTACATATTAGGATATAAAGGCCTTTGGATACATGCCCAAGAGTGGTACAGCTAGACCATGTAGAGGATACACTTCCAACTTTTTAAGGAACATCCACACTTATTTCCATAGAGATTATGCCAGATTGCACTCCCACCAAAAGTGAGTAAGTTTTCCCCTTTGCCTACATCCAAGGAAGCGTTTCTAAACATCTGGTTTTTTGGATCGTAGCCATTGTGTCTGTGCTAAGGTGAAATCTCAAAGGAGTTTTTAATTTGCATTTCCCCGGTGACTAATGATATTGAACATTAAAAAAACAAACGTTTCTCAGCCATTTGTGTTTCATCTTGTGGGATCTCTCTGTTTAGTTGTACACCCATTTTTTAAGTGGGTAGTTTTGTTGAACTTTAAGTTTCTGAGCGATTTGTATATTCTATATACCAACCCTCTGTCAGATGTTGTCTTAGTTAGGGTTTCTATTGCTGAGGAGAGACACCATGACTATGGCAACTCTTAAAAGAAAAACATTTAATTGGGGTTGCTTACCTTTTCATGAAGGAGAGCACGGTGGCATGCTGGCAGACATGGTGCTGGCTACATCTTGATCACAAGACAACAGGAGATGTCACTCTCCATGAGCTTATGGGGGCCAATTACATTCAAATCACCACAGATGGACAGCTAGGGAGGATTTCCCCCCACCCTAGGCTGCCTCTTGACTAGAATGATGATGTCCTTTGCCATTCAGAAGCTTTTCACTTCATGAGGTTCCATTGATTCAGTGCTGGCCCTAATGCCTGCACTATTTGGGTACCATTCAAAAGAGTCCTTTTCTATGCCAGTGAGTTCAAGCATCATCTCTACTTCTTCCTCTATTACAGTCGGGTATGAGATGGTATGCTTAGGTCGTTGATCTAAGAGATCAGGCTTGAGTTTCATTCTTCTGCATGTAGCTATCCAGCTTGACCAGCATCATTTGTTGAAGATGCTGTTTTTTTTCTCTAATGTAGGTCCTCAATTCTATGCCACTTATTAGGGGGTATGTTTTTATGGTAGTGTCATGCCATGCTGTTTTCTTCATCATCATCGTCATCATCATCATCACTACCATAGGTGTGGCCTTGCCAGAAGAAGTATACCACTAACTTTGAAGTTTCAAAAGCCATGTGCCTGTCATTACCAATTTACTCTGTTTCCTGTTAAAGAGCAAGATGGAAGCTCTCATCTTCCAGTTCTAGCCATCATGCTTGCTTGCCTACCACAACACTTTTGCACCCTGATGGTGAGTTTTCTCCCGATGGGCTGGCTAGTTTCAAGTCAACTCAACACAAGCCGGAGTCATTTGGGAAGAGGAAGCCTCTATTGAGACAAAGTCCCCTCCCCACTCCCCGTGGTGCACTGCTTATTGAGGATTCTGTAGAAAGGCCAAAAATTGATGTGGATAATGTCACCCCTGGGGTGACCAGGATCCTATAAGAAAGCAAGCTGAGCAAGCCATGGGGAGCAAGCCAAGAAGCAGACATCTTCCATGGCTTCTCTTCACTTCCTGCCTCTCCAGTTTCCAGGCCTGCTTGAGCTCCTGCCCTGACTTCCCTCCATGATGGGCTGTTACCTAGAAATGTAAGATGAAATAAGCTGTTTCCTCCCCAAGTTGCTTTTGTTCATGGTCATGGCACTGTATCACGGCAATAGAAGTCCTAAGATGCCCTTTACAACGGCAAGCCCAAACAAACCCTGTCTTCTATAGGTTGCCTTGGTCATGGTGTTTTATCATGACAATGGAAAAGTAACTAATATACCCTTAGAGGTAGCTTGAGGACATAATGGTAGGAAAGGGATAGGTTTTCTTTTATGGGATGACAAAAATAACTTTATATTTATTTCTTAAAAACCTAATAGTGATGGTTACATGTCTACTGAAAATACCAAAACCATTAAATTGTACACTTGGAATGGTTAAATTAGTAGGTCAAATGAAATTTTTCTTGATAAAATAATTTTTTTAAAAAAGAGAGAGTGAACAGATGACCAAAACAACACCCAGTATTTCTTTTGTTTTGCTTTATTTATGGCCTGAACTACCAGGAAGTGCAAATGACTTGCTCCCCTTCGGTTCTTTTAAAATATGAGACTTCTGGCATTTCCCCTTGATGCCAAATCCAACCATTATATAAGTTGAGAATTTTTTTTTCTCCATAATTTTAATCCACTGCCTCTGTTCATTCACCTTGGAATCATGGTGAGCAATTTTTCCCAGTGACACCAATAAAAAGATGTATACTGCAACATTGCCAAGCCACAGGCTCACTGATCGCGATGCCCCCATTAGCATATCTCACTGACTTAAACTGCAGAGTCCTTGGTAGAATTTGGAATCTTAACAGAATGTCATGAATTGAAAACACAGAGAATCGTGGACGATAAGAAGGTGCCTGTAACTGTGTGGTACAGTGAAGCCATCCTGATGTCCACTCGTGTCTGTCTGCGTCTGGGCTCAACTGTCCCTGCTATGACCTCCACATGTCCTAACCCTGAAGGTCTCAGAGCTAGAAGCAAGTGTTGGGTCCTTAAGTTGAATTCCTGAACACACAGAAGTTACTATGTAAAGTCTGGCTCCACAGCTGTAATGTACACCTGCATGTTTTCCGCATTAGATATGGCTTCATCCTCATCCTGTATATTGTGCCATGCATATCTCATGAAAATCCAACCTGAGGACCATGTTGCCATAGTCACAAAAGTAACCCATTCTCTACATAAATGATTTGATCTAATCTAATACCAATATATGCCAGGCTAATGAAAATCAAATTCCCAGTAATAAAGAGGAACTAGCAGGAGAGGCCGTGACGAATGGGGAGACGCATTCAAAGCAGGCCGTATGCTTGTATGAAAATGGCCTTATGTGACCTAGCTTCATTTTAAAAAAGAAAGTTGGGTCCATTTCCTTACTAATCTGGAGATTAATGACGCCAATTAGTGATGATGTTACAAATCCACTGCATTTTGAAAATGCCTCCTTAAAGGAAGAGGAAGGGGGTGGAAAAATCTCATTGTTTCTGGCTTGAGATATACCAAGAATCTCAAGTGCATCCCAGGAGGCCATGATTCTGAAAAGAACCCTAAGCCTGGGCATCAGTGACAGGCTCCAAGAGTACTATGTACAGACAGTCATAAAGAGGTTCTAGAGCCTGCTAGACTGGCAGGTCAGAGGTTGTGTGCGCCCACTTGTGCTGTGAGATATGTTGCTCTCATTGGATGATAATAAAGCTGCTTTGGCCTATAGCAAGGCAGAATATAGCTAAGTGGGAAAGCCAAACTGAAAACGAGAGAAAGAAGGGTGGAGTCAAGTGAGACAAAAGCCAGTCCCCCCAAGAAACTTGATGTATTAGAGCCCAGCTAAAGCCACGAGACACTCGGCAAAACATAAACCAATGGAAATGGGTTAATTTAAATGTAAGAGCTAGTTAGTAATAAGCCTGAACTATGGGCCAAACAATCTGTAGTTAATATTAACCCTCTGAGTGGCTATTTAGAAGAGGCTGCAGGACGGAGCGGGACAGAGAAACCTCCATTTACACACTTAGGAGGCTTAAAGGACTGTGCGTTCGAATTGAAGCAAATCTGACTCCTGCTTCTCCACTCCCTCAGGTTTGTAAAGAAAAAACATGGGTAGGCAAGTCTTCAGGTTGCTCCCCAGGAAGCAATCACTGAAATTATGTCTGCTTCTGGTGATCAAAATACCATAACGTCCTTTATATTTTCTCATTAAGTGGAGCCTAGTACTTTTCGTAAGTATTTAATAAAATGTTTTCTGAATTGAACATGCCTTAACTGGGGATTAGCCCATCTCTGTGACACTTACATGAGCTGATTCCATAACGCAAATCCTTCGACTAGACAAGGGAAAGAACTATTATACAAGACCCATCACGGTTTTTTTCCCCCAACAATTTCCAGGTATTTTAAATGTACTTAGACTGTGAAGATAAAACAATAAGAAATATTCAGAGCACCAAGTCTCCAGCATATAATCAGATTCAATGGGAGCTTGGCAATTTATTCATCCCCATTAACAATATGTTCATCTGGGTGTTACACAAACCAGAGGAAACAGATACGATGTTCTGGAAGATTACAAGCCGTCAGCAGCAACCTATAAAAATAAGACGTCAGTTTATTGTCTCAGGGAAAGATGATTTCCATGGCAGTCTTCATTAGGACTCACACCTGCACACAGCCAAGTTCAAAGCAAAGACAGGGTCGGGATGCCTTTCAATTCTCCTGACTTCCCCCAGCATACACTTTGAACAGATGTGCAAAAAGGACTTCCAGCAATCCTTCTGCACACAGACAGAGATTCTGCACCCACTTCACAGAGGCCCTGCTAGGCAGCTAAGTGCAGGCAGGATGCTCTTGCCGCCATCTCACCTGTCAGTGTAGGTCTGGACATGGAGCAGTGCTGGGAAGGGGGATCGATTTGGCAGGCAGAGCTGTTGGCAGCTCCAGGCAGTAGCTGATCATAATGTAAATGTAAAAGCTGTTTTTCTAGCTGTTAAATCTGACTTCAGTTGTTAATGACATCGGTTGTTAATCAAATGGACAGAGGAGGTAAATATAAAAGCGGGGCTATTCACATAAATAGCATATAGCCTTTTTATTCTGGTAAGTAAGATTCTTGAGGGGAGAATTATAACCGTCTGAAATGGCCATCAGTCTACAAGAAGATAATCAAGGAGCTGAGCACATACCCTCTCCTTTCCACCCACTGGCTGGGACAGTGCCTGAAGGAGCCAGGTGACTGTAAGCTCTAGAACCAGAAACTCTAGAGTGCAACTGGTAGACTTTATGCCATCGCTTTAAGAAACCGGAGACTGTTTTATCGCAGGGCGCTCTAAACAGCACTTTCCATCTGGGGAGAAACATAAAACTGTTACTGAGGTCAGTGAGAAGGGTCTGTGGCCTGCTTCGGAAGCACCTCTCTATGCAGGCAGATCTAGACACAGCAGCCTCCCCCAAGCCCTCCAGAATGCTCCGGGAGATAAGCCTGCTCCCAGAGGAGCAGTGTGCAGCTCTCCTGCAGGGAAGTAGGAGGGCCCTGGTGCAGGTAGAGCTGCCTGGTGCAGGTAGAGCTGCCTCCTCCATGGCAAGGTGCCATTTTTCAGATTGAAAAAGAACACTTCAAAAATATTTTCAGTTTCTTTGTTAAACAAAGAAAAAGGTGATAGACAAAATGCCAGCTGCTCTCTAACACTCCAGAGAAGCAAATACTCTCTCCCCTGTCAACTGCACTTAGAAAGGCAGTGTAGAGAGAGGGAGCCCTTTTTTAGTCTACCTGTGACTGCCCATAAATAACCCAGCGCTAATACTTTGCTTTAGTGATGGCCTCTCACAGGGCCTGCTGGCAGGGAGCAAGGAGGACCTTGCAGAGCTGACAGTAAATACAGCACTTTGCATTTCTTGCATTTCAGTGCTAGGCAGGCAGTTGGGGGGGCAACTGTGCCCCCAGAACAAAACAACACCCCCCCCCCGCTGGATGGAGAGGAAGGACCCCCTGCATGACCCCCGCAGGCACTGTCTTAAGGACTGTGTGCCACTTCTCTGGACTTGATCTGTCATTTGAACAATGAATCAAACCCAGACATTGCACAGCCCTGCAGGGCAAACATGTGTGCACTCGGCTCATGTCCTGTGTACAAAGCAGGACCTGGTATAATGAAACCAAAGAGGCAAGGCAAGAAAAATTGGGCTCTAGAGAAATAGGTTCCCTACTTCTGGCTCTCCCAGCAGGATGAGTGTGGATGCATACTGAGCCCAGAGAGGGCTGCTCAGTGGGAGTCACTGGGCCTGGAGCAGGCAGTTGCTCACTCTGGCTATCCTAAGTCACTGTATTCCATGCTCATTAGCTGCCTGTGAGCTCTGTGTAGAACTTGGGCCTTAGGAGATGCTTCACCACCTGCATGGGTTGGCTGGCCCTGAAGTTAGGTGCAGCCTCCATCCACAGTGGCAAGACACAGTGGAGAGCAAACCCTGACTTTGCATGTCCTCAAGAAGCAGCCTCCTCCAAGAGGGTCCTCGGAGAGTCTGTAGTCATCGTTTATACCATACCAAAAACTCTATTAGTTTAGACTAAACAAATGAGACTTAAGTCAAGTCGGACAAAGGGGTTATTAAATTGGGCAGTTGTAAGAATTTCAACTTTTTAAAACTCAGAGAAAGAAAGAAGCTGGACATGGAATCCTTGGGAATGATTTTTTTTTCCCTAACAACACAGTGATCAGCAGTACAGAACCGAGGCTCTGACCAAGCAAACACTGGGCCAAGGCGGCAGGTGAGTCATGATTCAATGACCTGTGGCAGGTTAGGCCAGCACTCACAATGCCCAGGGCACCAGGGCAGGGTTCTAGGTAAGGAAGCCACACAGCTTCCAAGGTCAGGAAGGCTGTGGCTGCCTGAAGAGACTTCAGCCAGCTGAGGCAGGTGCCACATCAGAAGGCTGAGTGGCAGGTGCTATTCTATGGTACCCTTCTTCTCCAACATGCCCTAGTCTTCACGTGCACCCCAAGAAACACATTTACCTCAAAGATCCCTCGTGAGGAGAAAAGGGGGTAAAATCTCCTGTATATGAATCTCCTGCCTCAACTCCAAACCTTTTACAAACTGCCTTTGGATTCCTTTGGGGGACGGGGCATTTATTTGCTTCAGTCATGCCGAAGCTCACAAATGAGTTTCTCGGTTAAGGACTGGGTAGCTGGCCCTGCATGCTTTGAATTTACAGAGACGAACTTGCACGCGTTAGCCTAGCATGCTGGTAAAACACATAAACTTTAATGCCTTGCGCCCTAGCTTCACATTTGGGCTCTGCCTCTTCACACTGTGTGACCTCAGGCAAGTTACTTACCCTCCCTGTGTCTCATTGCCCTCAGATCTAGGATAGTGATGATGGCAGCCCTATGAATTCATCTGTGCAAACGCTAAGGGGCGTGCCTAATGGAGCATAAGCATTCTGGTTGCTTCATCTTCATTTCTTCAAGAAAGAGTAGAAGACTCAGCAATGACTGACACATTCGACACCTTTAATGACATATTAAAGACCTTAGTAGGGTGTCTCAAGGATGAGGTGACCACATTTGTTCTCTCCCAAGGTCAAAATTATCCCGGGAATGAAAACACAAGAGCAACCTGGTCAAATCAGACAATTCCGGTGATCGAGGGAGTAAAAGCTGCCTGGAAAATGGTATGAAATGTGCTTCTAACAGCCAAGACCTTGTGCCAACCCAGAGCAGGAGCCGGCAGTTAAATGACTGACAGCAGGGCGATGGGCCACATCCATGCTGAGGCTGACCACACCCTTCAGAGGGGCACCAGAAAGCCTTTACCTGACAAGCAAGTGAGGATCCCCTCTCCTGTCCTGCATGGATCGATCATAAGCCACCGGTGGACCAAACCAGTCTTCCAGGCTCAGTCCAGTCCCAGGTGAACTTGTCTCAAGTCTGCACTTAGCCTCCAAGGCTGTCTTCTCTGCCAAGAATTCTGTTTCTTCTGAACTAGAGCAAACGGTTGGTGACTTGGGCTGTATACTGTCAGCACTTTAACCCAGGGTACTCTGCCATCTGAGGATTGGGGGGATAATCCCAGTGCCCCATGACATCCGGACTTCTCAACATCCCCTACCACTCAAGAAATGCGATGTCCCACATTGATTTTATTAAATACCCGTTAGATCACAGACTTAAAACGAGATTTTTTTTTTTACTTAGAATCTTCCTGAAACACAAGCCCCTGTCTCTGCCTGTATGTAGTCTCCCAATGTCTTAATCCAGTCTTACATCGTTTTTTTTTTTTTTTTTAAATACTCAAGCTCTGAACTTCTTACACCCAATTTTACTCACAGTGAAAGGGAAAGGGCCATTTTGCCTGATACCATGTTCTATGGGATCATTCTTCCACCAGTCAATATATATTGAAAAGCAATTACCTTTCAAGTACTAGCAATTTGAGCAAACAGGAAAGTATGTTGCAAATGCACCTCAAAGTGCCCACCAGTGTCAGCCCCACACAGGTCACACCATGTCATGGCCAGGGCAAAGTTCAGCCCCAGCAAAGGGAACTCAAACAGTCAGATATTTAATTTCCATGCTTCAGTCAGGCTGGTAAGCCAAAATAGGTCCTCCAGTTCTAAAAGTGCAGATAAAAATTATACTGTCTGTCGCTTTATGAGGTCATTGTCACCTGGGACAAGCCTCACTGGCAATCAGCCTCATTCTACTTTTCTGGGCAACCATTCACCTGCCTCGCTGGCTTGGCAAACCCCGAGCAACCATTCAATCTGCCTTGCTGGCCTTGGCAAACCCTTCTTGAATGCAGCACAACTTCTGAACTCTGCAAGAGGAAGTTCTGCCAGAGCAGAAATGCCATCCCACACAGAAGCTGCTGCCAGGAGGCTGAGACGCCAGCCTCTAAGGGGCCTGCCCAGTCCCTGTACCCCGACCAAGAACACACGGTGAGCACCACATGGCACAGCAGAGGTGAGCAGAGTGGCAAGGAGGGCTCCCCTATCCCATGGCCACCCTGAGTGCAGCTTCCATAGGAGAAAGTTGAAATGGAAACCCCAGCCTTGTGAGGCATCTCTTGGAGAAGGACAGACAACTTAAAGCGCTTAGAGGTGTACCCATGGAATGTAACACTACTGCATAGATCAGACACGTCACATTTTCAGAGAGGCCACGGCACACAGGCCTGTACCAAGCAAACCTCATTTGCCTGATGAAGTAAAGTACTGCATGTGTCCATTCTATAGAGAGGGAAAACTGAGGCTTGAAGGTTTGAGGTGCTCACTCATTGACACTATATGTTGAGACTCAGGTTTATGGGATTCCAGAGCCCACAGTCCCCCTGTTGATGTCTCAGAGTGGCCTCTGGTACCATGTGGCCATCTGCATAGGCCCTCAGACACGTAATATACCGTCCCTATCTGTGAAGTTATAAATAATTACTGCCCCGGCCATACTGCTGCACATATCAAATGGTCCCCAGCAAGAAAGGTACAAGATAGTATCAGTTGGAGTATTGTTTTCAGGGCTGAACCATGTACTTGAAGAATCAGATAAGTGGGCAGGCAGGACAGGAAACAGTTAATCACTACCACTATGTAATAGAGAAGACAGAGTTAAAATTGAATCATGAAGCGCTAGCATAGCACTCAAATGCCTTGGTCCCAGCACACACACAAAAGGTTGAAGCATGCAAATGGCAACAGCACCCTCCCCAGGAATAAGTGCCTGTGATGGTTGAAGCAAATGACCCTTTATAAATGACTTTCAAAAAGCTAACTGATCAGCCGTTAGTAAAGCATCATATGATTTAGTACAAGATGTTTACAAAGTTTGTGGAGTGATGTGCTCCGAGCAAACGGTTCCATGGTGACAGAGACATTAGTCCTATGAGACAAAAGCTCATAGGAGAGTTCTGAATTAAATTAGTTTATGAGAGTAAAAACAATTTTAATTAGTATGATTTTATGTGATGTTAATATGCATAAAGTAGCTAAATGTTAAAAGTTGGGTGTTCCACTGATTCCTAGAAGTTCAAAGATCCAAGCTGGCCTGATGCTTTTTTTTTTTCTAAAAAAAATTCCTCATTTAGAAAACTGAGAAATTATTTAACTTAAATACTTTATATTTACACAGATTCAATCAATGATACCAAGGATATGATCACCAACTGAACACATACATCCATCCCTTTACTCTTTAGCTCATGCAACATGTATTTCTTGTCTAACTTCTTGTGTAGTCCATGGCCTAAAACACTCAAGAACAAAAATTCAACCACGTGACTATGACAGCTATACGGACGTTTGCTGGCTGACTTCACAACTCAGCAGAGACAGCACTTAGCCAGTCGGGTTTGGTTGTTTTGAAGTACAAAGTGCCGAGCCGGGGACCGCACGTAAAGGCAAGAACTCAAAGCTGAACCTACATCCTAGTTTCCCTTTGTTCAAATTCAACTTGCAGAATACATGCTTATCATGCAGAGAATGTTTCTGAAATCCAAAGCGTGTTCCTCTGTCTCTCAGCAAAGAGTGTACAGCCTTAAAGTGATTTCCATCAATGCCCACTCTTACAGCTGTGACAATATACCCGCAATAAGACTTAAACAGATGCCAGCTCAAGCACACCAACAATGCCAACTCAGTTCTCCACAAGCAGGGAGACTGGTGTGGGCTGTGAGGAAACGGCTTTGGAAAGCAGCAGTAGAAACATGCTCTCAGACAACCTGCAGCAAATCCAGACCCCATAACCTGGCTGAGGAGGAGGGGACAGATTGGGACTCAGAGAGGCAGGATGGCAGCAGGGTGGCACTCAGGCTGCGTAAAGAGTCTAGACCTACTGTGGTCAGCAACAAATATCTACTGAAGGACCCTGGGCCAGAGAGAAGGGTCAAAGGGCAAGTTTTTACGAAGACACATCTGAAAGTAGTTCCATGGTATGGACTGGAAGACATGGGGGCTTCCGGGACTTTGTTGTGCAATTGGACTCCCTCCTTCCTTCTTTTCTTTTTTTAAAGACAAGGGCTGGCCTCGGACTCACAGAGATCCACCTGCCTCTTCAGGGCTGGGATTAACAGGTATTACCCATGCCTGGCTGGACTCCTTTCTTCACACTAAATCTGACAATGCTTAGTGCAATGTGGTACCCTGGCTGAGTTAGAAGCTGAATATATATATATATATATATATATATATATATATATATATATATTATAAATATTATAAATGGTGTGAACTGAAGTTCCTAGAGAAATGTTACATTCCTGGTAAAGATTCTAAAATGCTAACTGACTAGAACCCCTGCAACTGGAGAGGGCTAGAATGTTGCAAGTCTAGAGCCAAATTATATCAAGCTATCTTTAGCCCTCTGGATGTATCTGACCTTGCCATCCATCCTTTTGACTTCCCGGTAAATCTTCTTGGAATGCACAAACAGATCTCTAGCTTCCACCAACCCAAAGGACAATACCTGAGACCTATGGGAGAGATTGTCCCACATTTCTGTAACCTACCTAATATTCCCACCAACATACTTTAAAATATGGTGTATGACTTTCTTTGTTCTGCAACTATAAAAGTTTCACGACACCGTTATCACATCAGAATGCGATGTTTGAGGCAACCTGGATTTGTGCTGCTGAGCCACGCTCATCCAGAAGAAACTACCTCTTGTTCCCATTGAGGTCAGAACTATGGTTTTGCAATGAGAATGGGAAGAGTGGTGAATCTCAAATTGACTCTGTAATTTAGCTGTTCATGATGAACCAATGTTAATTGGTTATTTTTGACAAATGTACTGTAGCAACAGTGAGGTGTCACTGGGGGACACTGGATGATGGCATCCAAGAACTGTCTGCATTGTGTTCTTTTTTCTGTTTTGTTTTTGTTTTTGTTTTTAACTAACCTGAAGTTTTCTAGAATAACAAATTTATTTGAAAAAAAGAATTGGACACAGAAACATAACATTGAAAGCAGATGAGCAGGCATTGCTCGACTGCTTCCTTCTCGCTTCCTCTGCAGGCCAGCCCTGTGCACGAATTGCTCGCGTGAGCGTGCACACACACACACACACACACACACACACTCCACCAGTCTTTGTCAGGTTAAATAGTGCTAAGATGGGAGGCAAGAGGACTGGAGTAGACTCACTCTGAGAAACCTGCCTCTGGGCTCATAGATAGAGAGAACTCCACAGACATGCCACCACTGCACACAGGCCACTCCACTAAACCTGGGGAGTCAGTGGAACCCAAGTGTCTGCACTACCTACTGATTGACTGGGAGTGTCATCTGATCCCAGCTGGCAGATGGCCTGTGCACCCAGCTGAGACCTGTATCCATGGGCTAGTCCAATTGCTCCTTTGGGGACTGGAAATTAAGAGACAACACCCGAAGCAGATGCAGAATCAGGCAAGGCTGCTTGCAGGGAACAAAAAGGAGCAGGTGGAAAAGGAAGCAGGCAGGACCCCCAAGAGGAGAGCAGGGGCTTTGGCAGATGCAGGGAGGAGCATGGAGCACACTGGGGAACTGAGGCTCTCTTGGTATTCCAGCTTTGTGGTCAATGGCTAGTGTGCCAGGATCTCTCCACAGGAAATCCTAAGACAGACTCCCACCAGCTGAGGAACATGAGTCTCAGCTTACTGCAACCAATCTTGGCCCCTCTATTCCCCCTATGAGGAACATATCAGGGTAAGAAACATATATTCAAGGCAAGAGGTTAAGAGTTCATGGGGTTCCCCACACCCACTACTGTTCCAAGTCCCTGGGATTCTGCTTCTCTGACTAATGCAGGTGTAGTCTGTAAGCCACCCTGGAGAGAGACTGCTTTTCTAACATCAAACTCTTAGTCCTGGAACATCTCCTCCGGAAGGTAAGACGAAAGGATGCCTGTCTGAATAGGAACTAGAGCCTAATAATTCTGACTGTGTTAGATTCTGCACAGCTGCAAATGCATCATTTCACTGATCGGACACATTGCACATCCTACTGGCTTCATTTAGCTGCATTTTCCAGACCCCTCTGAGGCCCAATTACAGGATTTTATTCCCAGTTTATATACACTCTCATTTTAGTTAAATTTATACATGCATGCAATGTTAAACTCTAAAAGAAAAAAACTTTCTCCAAAACCTCCAAACACAACACACACACACACACACACACACACACACACACACACACACACCAGGGTCTTACACTGAGAAGACAATCCATAGTCAATTTCTCAAATTTCCACAGAATCATCATTTAAGTCATTCATGAATTCAGTGACTATATACATATTCATTTCCACTATAACACAATTATTTTGCTCATTAAACATTTTGTGCTGCCAGGGACACCTATGAGATCCGGTATGTGGTTTCCAGAACCACAGTGCACATGGATTAAAAATGTTAATTAGATCTAAGTGAGGAGCACATGAAATTTAACAAAGTGAGTCGGGAAGGGAAGGGGGAGGGGTAGCAGATTCACATGGACACCAACAGCTCTTCTTTGTTCTATGGTGGCTTCTTTTGATTCTGAAAAATAAGTTTGAATCTAAATTCTTGAGACAAAACAATGACATGAATAATTATTGAGAATGTTGACAATAGGATTGAATATTAAAAAGTTTCAGCTATCCAAATACAAGATGCCCTAGAGAACCTATTCAATGGGAGACCACTGAGGGCTCACCACAAAGAAAGAGCACACTGAAGACAACAAGCTTCCACCATCACACACAGATGACGATGTATCTGGTAGAGGCAGCAATGCTCATCAGAGCCCCACAGACTGAAATAGGGAAGATTCCTAAATTCTACAAACTAAACAAGGAAGATAAAATGTAACAACCTCATATCTGAGGAAATAAAGAGGTTGACTTTATCATAGTGATATCAAAGGACCTCACTAAAGGAGGAGCTTCATATTTTTCATCTTCTCCCAATCAGAATGGCCAAAATCAATCAAACAAATGAAAGCACATGCCGTCATTTAATATAGTATTACGGAGAGATAAAAGATAAATAGAATAGATGGGTTAATGATGGGAGAGTAGGGTAAAAGGGGGAATAAGGGAGGGATAACTAACACTAAAAGCCGTATGGAAAGTTACTACTACAGAAGCTTCCTAAAATGTATACATATATAAAAAGAATTTAAAGAGAATGTCCCAACTAGACATCTTATACTACGAAGTAAAACCCCCAGTACCTGGAATGAAGTATTGGCCAAAGGGATCCCATAGGTCCCTCCAAATATCATAGTCATTTCCAGGGCTGCTGGTTACTCTCCACAACCTGATGGTAAGACCTCACTGCTGAAGATAATGCTTACTTATGTTATCAAAAATAAATCAATCTGGTGCCAATTAGAAGTGTCACCCATACTTACTTGCATTTGTGGTGTTACCAGGTACTTTGCAAACAACCAGAGGTGAAAACTAATTATTAGTATCCCCTAGCTATAAACCTTGCCACCTACAACAGAGACCTGCTGGCAATACATACTGGTACAATAGTAGCTCAAATGTTATGGGAGTAACCAACCACTTTTTGATTGGCTTTAAGGCCCACTCCATGAGATGGAACCAGTAAATGACACACTGTGATGAGGCCAAGAACTTGGAGCTAGATAGATCATGAGCCTGGGGTAAAAACCTACCACTATTATTCCGTTAAATAAACACAAGCAATAAAGTGACTCCTAGTGACAGATTGTTATACGTGTAGATAAGGGTATATCAAATATATCATATATCAACACAAAAGCTGCTTCTTGCAACAGATAGTGATTAACACAGAGACCCAAAACTGAACAATGTGTAAACAGTGAGAGACTATAGAGAACCCATCCCTAAATGGAATGCCTTTATCTCCTGGGTTTTTTTTCCCTCTGTGTTAGATGCCTAGAAGGTGTGAAGACCAAGCAAATGAGATACCTGCTACCAGAAACTTCCAAATCAGTAATGATACCCTACCTTAAGGAAAGAAAAGAATTAAAATAAATGCATTTCTTAGGCTTTGACCTACAGAGTATCAGGTAGTCAGTCAGATGAGGGAAAACAAATTGTCTCATCTAATAGGTTTTGACAGTCTTCACATCTGACACCTACTAAAGGATCAAGATGAAGGGGAGTTTAACTTGTCACAAGTTATTCTGAGAGTTTCTAGATTCCTTTACAAACAAGCAAAACTTCCACGTGGACTACATACCTACCTCCCCCTTCTCACTTCAGCCCCAGACACCGTATGGTCCTTGTTCTTCCTCTAGAAAATCTTCTCTAACCTTGTGGTTTTATCTCGGAAGCCTCTGGTAAGCCACAAACTCCAGTCTTAAAACCTGCACCAAACAATTCACCCCAGTACTTAACTCAAATACCATAAGATAATTTTTGTACAATTCTGCTTTCTTCCACTAGTTGCATACTGGTTATTGTCCTTTGAGTTCTGAATATTTAGCACTATGCCCTGCATAACAGTAGGTACCCAGAGAATAGAGGTGTGCTGGATGGATCTGGGTGCGTTTTCCTAGCGAAACCAAGAGCAAAAGAAAACAGAGCCCAAGTAGAGAAGAGATTTCTCATGCTATATAATACAGATTACCATCTGCAGCACATGGATTTTTTCCTGATGCTTCTGATTCGCTTCAATGCACACGATCCAGATAAATGAAGTATGCCAATAAAATGCTCAAAGACCTCCAAGGGAGAAAAGTGAGCGCTTACCCACTGCATAATTAAGATGCAAAACTAAAACGCATTTTTTAGAAAATACTAGATCTGCAGGCTGAGAATCCTTTATGCGAAATGCTTCAGATTGAGAGTGTTTCAGATGGATTTAGATTTGGAGATGTTTGCCCATACATAATGACATAACTCGAGGGAAGATCCAAAGTTTCATCTACATCCCACATATGTATCCTAAATGTATCCAAATAATAGTTTTGATGTGCATTTTGATTGCCACCTGTCACAGAATGTCACAGAATGTCAGCTATGGAATTTTCCATTTGTAGTGTCATTGCAGTTCTAAAAAGGGTTTGGGTTTTGGAGTATTTCTGGGTTTGTATCTTCAGATAAGGGATGTTAAACTTATTAGTCCAACAGCTTAAAGATGGTCAAATAAATCGTACTGTCAGGTTATGTTCCTATGAAGACTTTCATACCTTATTCACTCACCTCCATTTTTTGTCTTAGTTGAGGCAACCTAAAATGTGCCTTTTCACTGAATATGGAGATCCTTAAAGTGAAGGTTTCTGCTCAGACTTCACTTTTGAGCCAAAGTAGTAACTAAGACTTCCGGTCGTAAATCAGGCAACTGAGCAGGACCAGGCCTATCACACAGAAGCTGTGCCTGCATTCTTGTTTGTTTTCTTGGTAAATTCCTGTTGAGTGTATGAACAAAAGGATGTACTGAGAAATCTGCCTTCCCTTTCAAGTGTACCCAACTCTCCTGGTGTTTGCAATTCAGTGAGCTCACCTTCTCTGTTTCTATGCAACAAGCTGAGACAAAAATGAGACAATGCAAAGATTATCAGGCTCAAGAGAAAAGAGCCAAGTGCAAGTGCCAAGAGAGGCAAGGGAGAAGCGCTGTGGCACACAGCAGAAGTGGACCTCACTGTAGACTTAAGAGTGAAGGACACAGATTCACCATGACTATAAAATACGGTGAACAAGTGTCGCAGGCTTTAGTGGTATTAACTGACAAGAACTGCAAACAGACGGCACATTTCTGACTGGCATCTAAAATAGAACCATCATCGTTCCATAGCCACAGACCCACCCCTAAAAAACCAAAGTCCTAAATCCCTTTTATAAAATGGTATGGCCACTTGCAAAAAAAATTCTGCACATTCCTTCTAGAATATTTAACTCATCTCTAGTTAGGTATTAGAAAATATCTAACACTAGAAATGCTAAGTGACTGTCCCATTGTGCTTTCTAGAGAGTGGCAGCAAGAGGGGGGGAAGCTGTCCAGGTATAGGAAAGATAGACGCTTTTTAAGCTGTTTTCTATTTTCTTTCTGAGATTGGCTAACTCCACGGATGTGGAACCCATAGATATGGAGGGCCAACTGTACTTTAAACATGATAACTAGGCTCTCAAAGGCCAGTCACAAATGCCTGAAGACAATTGAATAACCTTATTTTGAAAAGAGGTATAAAACATTCTCTAAATATATGCTATTTAAAATCATTTTTATCAATTGAAAATACAATGTATTTTGATCATATTCATTTCCTATTCCAACTCCTTCCAGATCCTCTCCATCTGCCTACCCAATTTTTCATGTGCTTGCTCTATCTAACCATTCATCCATCCATCCATCCATCCATCCATCCATCCATCCATCCATCCATCCACTTACCTAATCTATCATCTATCTATCTATCTATCTATCTATCTATCTATCTATCAATTTATCTATCTATCTAGTCTACCTATCAGTCTCCCATCCCAACCTACTCCACCCCTCACCCCACCCTACCCATAGATTCTAGCTTGTGTTAATTAACATCCTGGATATAGGACTGACCTGGAGTGTGTTACCAGGTGTCTTGGCTAGTTTTATGTTAACTCGACACAAGCTTAAAGTCATCGGAGAGGAGGGAACTTCAATTGGGAAAATGTCTCCTTAAGATCAGACTGTAAGCAGGCAAGCATGTAGGGCATTTTCTTAATTCTTGATTAATGGGGAAGGGCCCAGCCAATTGTGGGTGGGGACACTCGTGGGCTGGTGGTCCTCTGTTCTTTACAAGGAGGAGAAAAAAGAGAAAGAGGCTGCGCAAGCCATGAGGAGCAAGCCAGTAAGCAGCACTCTTCTATAGCCTCTACATCAGATCCTGGCTCAAGGTTCCTGCCTTGACTTCCCACGGTGGACTCTGACTTAGGATATTGTAAGCTAAATAAAGCCTTTCCTCCCTTGAGTTTCTTTTGGTCATAGTGTTTAATTACAACAATAGTAACCTTAAGATGCCATCTTGTAACATCATTGAAGAAAACTGACTTTCTCTCTCTCCACAGCAATCAAGTGCAAACAGGCCCTCAGCTAGGAATTGATCCTTGTGCCCACTTCCTTTTCTCCGTATAGTTTCTACTTTAGAACAGTAAGAGAGATGTCTTCAAGAGCTCTATCAGCATGGGGCAAGCCCAAAATGTCAGGACAAAGACTCAAGGAAAAAACTGCAGCATCCCTACAAGTCTTAAGATGGCTTCACTAAGCCCTACCCCTCACTGGCTGTGTCAGCGAGGCTCCAGGCAGCAATTCTACACAGGAGGGTAGAACTCCCAACTCTTCCTCCAAAGACATCATTAAAATCCCTCACCTCAGGCCAGCAAGATGGCTCAGCCAGGAAAGGAATTTGCCACCTCACCCAAGAACCTGAATCCCATCCCTGGGACCCAAATGGTGGACAGGAAGAATGAACTCCTCACGGCTGTACTCTGACCTACTCATATACACATCCAGACATGCACAAATAGATAAATAAATGCACTAAAAAAAATCTTCCACCTCTATTCATGAAAGCCCATTTAGGAAAGATGATTATCTTCTAAATGAAGAGCCTCTATAATCATTCATCTTCCTGATCCTTCTCAGACAGCAAGGCTTCTGCCATCCACATAGGAACAGATGCTGCATCAAATAGAGAATTTCATACCATGTATTTTGATCATATTCGTCCCCTCCCATAAGTCCTCACAGGTACCCCAAAAACTCTCTATCCCCCAACTTTATGATTGTGTACTGTTGGGACCCTACTGGGTGACCTAAGGTGCCCTTGGTGTTCTCTGTCAGCCTTGAGATTAGGCGTTCCCTTCCCTCCTTCTGCCTAGGCCTGTATACAAGTATGCAAACTATCTGCCCATTGCCAGGGGGCTTGGGGACATGGACCTTGACCTGAGTAAATTTCCACTGTGGCTGCTGTTGGTATATAAGTCTACTCCCCTCTGAAATAAATGGCATTCTCCTTGCAAGAATGACCCACTGTCTTGTCTTTATTTAACCCTCAGATTCCCTCGCCCGAAACTGTGAAATGTTGTAGCGCTGGCTGCTACTACAATGTACCTCTCTCATCTCCTCACCCCTCTCCTCTCTATTCCCCTCCCATTCCTTTCTTTCCTCTTCCCTCCCCTCCTCTACTCTCATTTCCTCTTCCCCACCCCCATGGGAGTCCAGTTTGTATTAGCCAGCAGCATCTGCCATTCAGAGAGTGTTCGTTACCCTGACTGACCTCCTGTCAGCTGAGTGAATGTGGCCGAAGCAAAGCTCCACTCTGCCCCTTCTCACATGACTGCTTACAGTGGAAGGAGACCATGCTGCTGCCAAGACGCACTAGGAAGGGGGAAAGGAAGTGACTGGCATGTCACAAATGTCCTCGGATGTTTCTTCTTTCCTTTCTGCCAAACACAGCAAGACAGCCTTTCTCCTTGCCTATTTTAGTTGGATGAGGTACACCTTATTCTGAAACAGTGAAATGACAAATGGGGCAACTATCCTGGTACCCAGGATGCTCTGGCTGGGATGTTAGGTTCAGCAGCACAGCCTAGCTATCCCAAAGGAAGCTTGAAAGGATATGAGAACACTTTCCGTCAGGCATCACTGCCTCACCAGCCTCTGACACTTGGTCCAAGTCATGACCAGAACTTGCTGCTTTAGGTTCTGGTCTCATTGCTAAGGCCACAGACATCAGTTTTTAAAAGCCTAAGAATCAGACCACTCCAGATTCCACATTCGTCATGAGAACATTCCAAGTCTGAGGATGAAGCCACGTTCCAGCCTGTCCTACACCCTTGGTGGGGGCCAATCTGAAACCACAGCAAAGACATACCTGAGGTCCTCCAAGGAGGGGGATTCCTGTTTCTGGTCCTTTTGGCAGGTCCCAAGTTCAGTGGTTTTTTTGTTTGTTTTGTTTTGTTATGGTCTTTTTTTTTTTGGCATGTCCCCACTGCAGTACTTTAAGGAGGTCAGCAAAAGTGCTGGAGACTGACACCAGGTCTCTCACTGGGGTCTCTGCTAGGAGGTCCCACTCTGCTGGCACAGCCAAAGGGCAACCCTGCAGGACATGTGCCCAGGGTGCATTTGCCAGCCCTGCTCTTAAACACAGCTGTGGAATGGTTTTAACTGCAGAAATGAAGAGCTGGAGTGTTTATCCCAATCTCATCAATAACGCCTTTATCTGAACCAGATTTCTCAGGCACGAGTCAGGGGTAGCTTGGGTGGATATCGAGTTAAGAGTGAGCCCAGAGCAGAAAGGTTGAGTCAGGGGAAGAATAGAAGAAAGGGTATGTGATAGGCAGGGTTTTAGTTGGGGGGGGGGTGGTTAGGAGAGGACGGGAGGGAGAAGGGAACTGGGATTGTCATATAAAACAATCTTGTTTCTAATTCAAATAAAAAAGATTAAAAAGAAAAAAAAAAGAGTGAGCCCAATACAAGCTGTCATACTGCCTTGGCACAAAAAAAAAGTCTTCAAAGCTCTTCTCAACACTCTAATTCTAGAATTCTAAGAACTGTGACTCAGTATGTATTAAATTTCCATGAAAAAAACATGGAAAAGATGCTAAAATTCTAGACAACTAGAAATGTATTAAATCTGGGTTTTGCCCATGAGAGAGAGCGACTTAAAACATTAAAGTTCTCATTAAATCCTACCACCTACACCCAAGATAATCCACTCACCATGTTGAAGTCCTGTCAAAGTGCATGTCAATATAAACACGATGTCGCCAGCAGCATGCGTTGCACAGTTACCAATCATACAACAACAACCACACTTACAACCACGAGAAACACTTAGAGCTTGCAAGTTCATTTTGGAATGGCAATACTGTACTCAATAAATACAATACTCTTTTCAATGCATGCCAACTGAGCTCTAGTGCTGGGATGGAACCTGGATAGGCCATTTTTCTAATCCGTAGGGGGATTTGGTTTTAGTCAAGACAGAATCCAGCATCCAAGCCACTCCTTTATATAAGCAAACATGCCTCACCACACCAAGAAAATCAGGGGAACTCTAGCCAGGGCTATAGTTTATTGTCCACATTGAGGGAATAGCATAGCTGAGAGGAGAGATGAATGGAAGAAAGTGGCAGAGACCAGGGAGGGGATCATCACCTCTGAGCAGCAAGAGTAGTGACAGGAAATGGGGGCTTGCCTTGAGGCTTAGCTCAGTTGAGACCCAAGGGCTATACTGTAAGGTGTTCACTGGAACCTGTAGTCAAGGGCTAATCCATGGGATGAGTAGACCTTCCAGGGAGATGCCTGACCATGCAATCCCTCAGAGACTGTGTTCAAGAGAGTAGGCTGTGAATCTTAGAACTGACTGACAGGTCACTCACCAGCACATTCCAGATGATTCTGACAGAGGTTTGTGTGGTTTGCCTCAATTGATTTCCTCAAACTGGGATGTGATGTGCATACCATATTTTCTTCTCTTTTTTTCAAGCCATGGAGTTGATGGTAACAAAGCCCACAATGTTCCATGCTGTCTTTTATTGGGAAATAGGCAAACCACTAGAAATCGTACAAGAATGGCCAAAGAAGGAGTGAGGGCCTGGATCACTGTACATTCACACATGCTATAAAAATGCAGAATGAGGTCAAAAGTGAATCTGTATAGATCAAGTATGGTATCTTCGTTACCTGAGGCAGCTGGGACAAGCATGAACCTCTGGCCTCCCCTCAGGGACACCAAGACTGAGCCCATGGCACTGTAAGATTATGTCATGTAGTCAGGCTATGCCTCTGGAAGTCATGAAAGGTTCAAACCCTCTTAAGCACAAACTATATACAAGAAGTACTTGGGTCTACTCCCTACAGGACACATCTCAGGTGTGGCTCTGCACAAATCCAAGACCTGATGATACAATGGCCCTGTGTTTCAGTGTGTTTGCACTGTTCACGTGAGTCCTTACAGCATGTGAGCCCAAGTGGCCAGTGTCCTCAGAAGACCATCAGCAAGGAAATGTCTTTTAGTGCAAAGGGTATTTCAAGTCAATATCCACTTACCTTCCCTAAACATACACAATAACAGTGAATTTTCATCATCAGTTCACATGAAGATGATGAAAGCTTTGAATTTTTAACAGATTAAAGATAAAACCTATACACAGCCAGGAAGTAAAGACTTTTAACCAGAAAAACACATAAAAATCCCCCCCCCCCGACATCAGGAAAGCTAAACTCCATAGATTGATTATTTAGGTAGAGATAAATAAGACAAAATGGGTCTTTTAAATTCTGTTCCCCTAGGTCCTTCCTCAGAGGAATGCCTTCCCCAGGTCCAGTGTCCCAGGAAAGCGGCAGATATTGGAAGAAAAACCTCATCTATACACACTGAGGAAGGTGATCCTAGAGGGTCGTTTGAGGGTAAAAGCAGGGCATCTTCATCCATATGGAAAATTTGGCTATGGCAACTAAACACCATACTCCTGAGAACCCAAATGACTATCTGTACAACTTCAATACCAGAGCCTAATAGTGCTGGTGACCAGCTAAGGTTTGTTTAGTATGGTTTAACAAACAATACTGAGATCTAGAAAAGAACACAGCATCCGACTCATCTGACTCACTCCTTAACCAAAGAGGTGGTGGCGGCTAGTTTGTTATTGCATCCGTGCGTGCGTGCGTGCGTGCGTGCCTGCGTGTGTGTTCTTAAATACACGAATATAAGCTTCTCACTCTGTATAATGTTATTTGTATAATTATATTTTCAGGGCTGACCACTTGGTATTAGATAACCCGGTTGGAGAGTTCTTCCCTGAGGAAAACTATTTTCGAGGAACTAATTTTTAAAAAGAAAGAGGTAAGACATTTCTGCCACTACACTGTTACACTTTATTTGTGACTGCCTAGTTCTGCTCTATGACCACTATTGCTAGACTCTTATTAAATATGAAAGCTCTGGCTGGATTAAAGAAATGCTTAAAAGGCCGGGTGTTGGTGGCACACACCTTCAATCCCAGCACTCAGGAGGCAGAGACAGGCAGATCTCTGTGAGCTCAAGGCCAGCCTGGTCTACAGAGCGAGGTCCAGGACAGGCTCCAAAGCTACACAGAGAAACCCTGTCTTGAAAAACCAAAAAAAGAAGGAGGAGGAGGAAGAGAGCGGGAGGGGGGGAGGAAAGGAAAGGAAAGGTAAGGAAAGGAAAAGAGGGGAGGGGAGGAGAGGAAAGGAAAAAGAAACATTAAAGAAACTTGAAGCTCTGGTTGGGTCTGAAGGAAAGGGGAACTCATGCCCTTGCTGCCATCAGCTCTTGCCAGTTGGCCAGCTTCTCCCTGAATTCTCTGAGGTTTTTCTAGATATCACTTGGTAGCTTAAAGTCAACTAAGTAAGATTCTTTATGCCTTGGAAAGCAACAAAGCTATAAACTGGGCTCTTTCCCCCCTTCTCAGGGAACCAGAGTTAAAACCTTTGTCAGTCCTGCAGAGTCTGAAAAAAGATCTGAATGGGTAAAGTGAAGCCTAGCTACAAACTAGGAAACAATCTGACTTGGTTAAAGTCAAAATAAGATACAATAAAGAGGAGGACATGAGAGAAATTGCCAACACCAGGGGAAAGAAGCCCCATCATACCCCACTCCCAAAGGGGTTATTCTGAAAGGCAGAGATACAAAGACAAAAGATCTCACTGTGGGGTAAGAGAAGAACATTGCAGAAGTGAACACATGTCAATATCATGGCACTGAAGTTAAGTCATCTTCCCCCTATCGGATGCTAAGTGCATTCTTTCATTCATACTTGGTCTAACCACAAATAGTTGGTAATCTACCAAAAAGATCATGCAAACCATATTGCCGGGGGAAGCAGAGTAATTACTGAGTTTAGTCCTTACTCAGAGCTGAACAGAGCTCTGGGCTGCGGGTTACTCACTATGGGATCTTGGAATGCCTAAGCTTAAGCTTTTGTTCTTGGTGAATCTACTGAGCTCCAGACTTCCTTTAGATACTCGAAAGTGTTTGTTTACTTACAATTCTCTTTGTTCCAGAACTGTAATCATCTGCCTCAGTAGAAAAAAAAACACATCATTGCCCCTACAGTTGCCACAGCAGAAGTGGATGCCTGGCCCTCTCTGATGGGTCCTATAAGTCCTATCCAGTGACTAAAGATGAGTAAAAGCTCCTCCTGTCATCTGAACTCCATCTCACTATTTGGAGAGACTGTACTCAAACCTAGCATATGACTATACACACGTTGGATTTCCTCCATATTAAATCAGCCATTCTAAAAAGCAGCCTCCAAGACTTCCTCAGAATGACAGACATCAGATGTGGTAAGGAGCGAGCCCTTACCCATAAACAAGAATGCATACAACATATGACCACACCACAGAAAACCTTTGCTATTTGTGTACTGCGGTAGGGTTGGACCCCATAACACAAAATTCTGGGGACCTGTTGTAATTGGTTTTGTCAACTTGACACAATCTGGAATCACCTGGAGAGAGTCTCAACGAGGGACTGTCTAGATCAGGATGACCTGTGGTCATGTTTGTGGGGATTGTCTTGATTACATTAATTGACATGGGGAGGCCCGGTTCCCTATGGGCGGTACCACTTCCTGGAGCTGAACCCTGGAATAAATGAAAAGAAGATGGTGAGCTGAGCACTAGAAAACATGCATTCATTCATTCATTCTTGCTCTTGACTGCGGATATGATGTGACCAGTCGCCTCAAGTTCCTGCTACCTCCATTCCCCAACAACAATAATAATGGACCATAACCTGAAACTGTGATCAAAACCCTTCCCTTCACCCTCCCCCACACAAAAAAACAATCTCCAAAGTGTTCTTCGTCATTTCAAGGAAGAGGAGGCTTCTCTGGTAGTTGTCTACAGTCTTCGACTCTTGGTATCAAGGTATGAAGATGCAAATAGACTAATTCATTTTTTCCTATTGAAGGGCTGGGGAGCCATGGAAGAGCCCGAAGCTTTGGGAGTGCCTGCCTCTAAGTCAGAGGTTCTAAACCTACTGCTGGGACCCTTTAACACAGGTCTTCATGTTGTGGTGACCCCCAATCATACCATTACTTATGTTGCTACTTCATCATTTGTAATTTTGCTACTGTAACATAAATATTTTTGGAGAGAGAGGTTTGCCAAAGGGATCAAGACTCATAGGTTGAGAAAAACTTGTTCTAAGTTCTTTCAATCCTGCTGTGCCCACCTCTCTCTCTCTCTCTCTCTCTCTCTCTCTCTCTCTCTCATGCTCAAGAGAGGTGTTCCTTAGTCTCATATTGTCCTCAATGAGGCTCCTAAGAAAAAGAGCCTCAGTCATCACGCACCAGGACACAGCCTCCTGGGGCCTGCCCTTGTGTCTTTCCAGAGTCACACTAAAGCCAAAGACCATACAGAAGAAAACAAGCAGATTTGCTGCCTCTTTCTTATCTCTGCCAGACAATGTAACTCATGAATCATCATCTAAAAAATCAGTCCTTCTGGCTTCTGAGAACAGCTTCTACACACCTAGTGATGTCTGAAATACAAAATGCAGTCCAGTCATTCCCTCCCCAGGGAGACTGGCAGGCAATACATAGTACTTGGCCCTCTATTCTGTGGGGCCATCACATTCCTATTGGACAGAGAGTAAAGAAAGCTCAGGAGAATGTACGTCCTTCAAGGACACACGACAGGTAGAGAGGGTAGAGAAGTCTACACAGGCCTCATTTTTTCCACATCTTCCTATCACATAAACACTGAAGACTTAGGCCTGACTTGGAAGTGGAGACCACATGAATCATTGCACTATTTTGCCTGTGATCTCATACAGGCAAAGGCAGAGGAGCACATGAAATATACATATGACTTCCAAGTGAATATGTGCATTGTGCTTACAAGCACCCAAGACCCGAGTCTCTCTCCAACTGTGCTTCACACCATGAGACATGGCCAATGCTAACATAAAGCTCTGGCCACAGATGAAGAATGGAAACCAATGGACATGGGAGATGTCCTTCCAGACCCTTCTCCTCCCAACCCAGAGGCACACCCAGGAAAACTTTTCTCAGTGATGCACAAGAAGGGGAGACTCTTGCCCTGCAGCTTTCCCAAGTCACCCCACCTACAATAATTCCCTGCATCATTCTATACAGTGAAAGCCAGGGGCACAGGTGGCTCCTGCTCTGATCTCCTCCATTTCCCAATGTCGGTCCCATCTGGTCACAAGTAAGAAGAAAGGACATTTAGCGGATCCCTTGCATTACAAAACCCCAGAGACAATGTTCGGAACCCTAACCAAGGCAAGACAAATGCTCTAAAAGATTTAAACCCATGAGATCTTAAATGTCATTTTGCAGTCAAAATGCTCTAGCGCTGAGCTATCCCTCCTCAATGTCCTCACATTGATTGATCATCTTAAAAGGTTCAGGTCTGCTGTCTTACATTCACCAATTAGACACTGCAAGCTAATGTGCATTGTGTGTGTGTGTGGTTGATTGCCAGCTCCTTTATAATTCTGAGCCTGCATTATATTCCCTGCAAGTCGTGTAGTGGATGCTGCTTGCTAATGTCTCAGAACACAGAGAAACTGGTAGATGGGTGATAAGGAAACGGGTTGAGGAGAAGCCTGCTTGTCGGGATGCAGGAGCTTCCCATAGACCTATGTGAGTTCAGCTAAGAGCAGAGGACACAGCAGAAAAGGACAAGCCTGTCAAGACAAGCTTCATGCCTAATATCTCAGAAACACAGTCACTTGAGTGGCTTTATTGCCTCGGTGATGAGCTCACACATACTTAAGATCCACAGGCACAGCCAGCCTGCTGGTCCATCTCAGACACAGTTAAGTCACAGTCAACTTGCAATACTTCATCTCTTCTGGACTTCAGCATTTCCTGATGAACTGGAGTTTTACGGAGTTGTACTTTTATGCCTTCGTTATTTCCTTCTTCATGCCACCAATCTGTCTAAATTTGGGGCAACATCCACATAATTGCCTTTCCCCAAACATCAACTGATTATAATTTCTGTTCCAAAAGTTACTGTGATAGAAGAGAGGCAAAAACAGCTTTAGTTTTGTCTTTTGGTTTTTTTTCTCTCTGTAATATGGGAGACGAATTTAATTTCTTTGATCTGAAACGAATGCATTCCTTTGGTCCCGGCCCTCCAGCAGGCTCAGCACCAGCACCCGCTCTGACTAAGGCTTGCACACTATCTTTACCAGGGAGTACCAACCCAGAGTGTCAACCTTAGCAGAATGCCCAGTGTCTCTGTCTGAGGAAAGAGGTGACAGGGCTGAGGGCCACTCGTGGAGTCTGAAAAAAAGAAGTGGTATTTGTTGCAAAAATAGAACTGTGAACACCGTGGGAGACATGGAAGTGGGAAGCACACAACTTGGAAGGGGACACTCCAGGACCCCTCCCCAGCCACTTCTACTCCAGCTGGACTCTGTTCATTGAATTTCCCATGGTTAAATAGTGGAACATTCTTTACTGAATACTGCCATGGAAAGAATACAATAATTGCTATCACATTAAACATAAATCTGATATTATACACTATAATAAATAATAGAGGGCAAAAATACAGTTTCCACACACTGAACTTTCGAACATTCCTTTGTTTCCAGTAAATTAGCTTTTGTTCCCTCTCTGAAATGCCACCATCAGAAAACTGGTCCCACAGAATGAGGTTATTGCATACCTGTTTTTAACTTGAGCCCAAAATTATTTTGTCAAACTCACTATGCATGTCAGTTAACAAAATCACAATATGGAGGATATGACAAATGTTCCTTGGAAAAGCGCAGGGCATCTCACCCACATTCTCCAAGACGATGAAGTCGACAGTAACACCTAATGTGGAAAGACCTAAGTCGTCTCTAGGGTGGAACCAGCTGCCTAAACTGGGGAAATATACATCTCCAACAATGATGGGTACCAACTGTCACCTCAGAAAACGGACAGCTGGGTTTGTAACTACTTATTTCTAAGGCAACAAGCATCTCGTCTAGGAAGGAACATGAATTTGAAGGCTAAATCTCATTCCCTCCGTAAAGAAGCCAGGAGGGAAACGTAATTAGACCTAGTGTTCGTGCAGGCCCCTGGGAAGAGACTGTTGACAAGATTTGTCAGCACAACCACTTCCCACAGAGGCCTCAAAGAATCAGTTGGGTATGGAAACTATGCTCACTCTGAGTTCAGACAAATTTCTCAGCATGTGTTTGATAAGCCCTCTTGGCTCTTATTACATTAAGTTCAACCCCCAAATTCCTATAGTTATTTTCAGATGCTATCATGATGACAGCTCAGAAACCAGAGGAAGCTTCATGTTGCTGCCTGCAAAGCCTGTGAAAGTACACCGTGCAGGCAGGCACCTGGCCCACCAGGCTGGTCAGAAGAATGTTCTCATCAGAACTGTAATATGGCATGTAACATGGTCTGATCTGTCAGAACCACACTCTCCTACTGGCATGATGTCACTACTGACCACTGAGAAGGGCCAAGTCAAATAGGGAGGCCCATGAATGTGAAACCCATCTCTGGCTTCAGAAATAGCGAGGAAGAAAGGATGAAAAGACCCACCTTATTAATAATTTTATAGTGGTTTCATGAAAACATAATGAGATTTGGGGTTCAGAGAGTTAAATAGACACTTAAAATCGATTTCACTTGTTTCTTTTTACCATTTATGATATGGATACTAAAATATTTCAAATTATTTACATAGCTTTAATCCTATCCTATCAGAATTCAAACCATCAAGAGATGGTTTATTTGGACACCTGCTAAACCATTAGGTTTCTGTAAATGTTTTTGAAACATGTAGGCCAACATTTCCAAGGAGGAAAAAAAAATCTCCCATTCGGTCTGTCTCCATGGCCACAAATATTGAGCTCTACAAACATCTGGGCTGAATCTAATGTTTAATCTAAGGAGGAGGAGCCCCAGATGGCCCAGAGAGGAGTGTCTGGACAAGAAAGATTCAAGCACACTGGGCTCGTGAGCCATTGTGCATGTTTTCCCTACACTGTATGGAAATGTGCAAATCAAGAACTCAACAAGAACAAACAGAAACTTGGGACCACTTTCCCAAACACACTTGGGAAAACCCTTGGTTTTCATATTAATTAGAAATCGTATGTTTGAGTACAATCAACCTTTATCAGTATTTCAGCCATGGAAAAATATTACCTTACTTCCCCTGTCCCTTCCTCAATCAATACCTTGAAGTAGGCAGTTTTCTTTATGAATATACACATACGCGCAGACACACATACATGCGCACACACAGCTACAAAATTCTCCCACTTGCATGGTTTTTTTTTTCAATTTTACATTTACAGTGTGCTAAAAGGTATTTCTATTCCTCCTCTATATAGGGTGTAAGGGGTAACACACACACACTGAGCAGTCAGAACTAAATGCCAAGCCCAGCTTGCAAATCAGCTTTCTGCTTTGAGAAAAGAGGATCAGGCACCAATCCCACAAGCAACAATGGAGCCAGTGGCAAAGCTACAGTCAGCCTGGCTCAGGTCCCAAACCACTGTCCATGGTTGTGACTAACTTCCTCCATCTTCAAAATAAGAGAGATGATATAGTGCCTATATCACAGAGTTATTAGAAAGACTATATGAATTAATAAGTTGAATTCTCGTTTGGGGTAAAAAAAAAAACTTTTTAGCAGAATTATTTTTAATGAACTAATGAGTGTCAGATTCATAAATAGAATAATTCCAGCAGCCTTCAGGTTAAAGATTGGCATCCCTGGAGTGACACAAAGCTTTGAATTTGTTTGGTCCCCAAAAGGTTTGTGTGCTTGAAGCTTGCTTCCCAATGTAACACAATAGATTATGATGGACCATTTGATGGTTGGGTGTACTGGGAGGAAACTGGGTCTTGAGGTGCCACACTAAGGAGACCCAAAGCTCATCTCACTAATAGGTTAAAAATGACAGTAAAAGAACTCCCTATTATTCTGAAGTCTAAATTTAAGTACAATTAGAACACAAAAAATAAATTCATTGTGAAACAACTCCATTACATTTAGGGTACGTGCATGCCTGTGTGTGTTCATGTGTTTATTGCCATTTTAATCAATGTCTTTAGAGCCCCAGATTCCAAGCAGAAGGTAAGCAAGCTCTGGTCAAACCGTGTCCTCTGTAGTGTGGCTGGCACCACAGGGTTTGTGTCAATGGGAACAGTCCCTAGAGGTTCTGATGTTTGAATACTTGGTCCCCAGTTGGTGCAGGTGCTTGGGTATGTTCAAGGGGCGTGGCTTGCTAGAGGAAGTATTTCACTGGGTGGGGGTGGGGGAGTGGAGTTGGGGGGGGTGGTCTTTGAGGTTTCAAAAGCCTCATGCCCTTCCCAGTGTACTCTCTTTGCCTCGTGCTTTCAGTTCACAATATGAATCTTCAGCTTCTTGTCTGCCACCTGCTGTGATGCTATCTCATCATTGTGGACCCTAACCCTCTGGAGCCTATCAGAAACCCAAATAAATCTTTCTATTAAGCGTTTGTCATGGTGTTTTATCTCAACAATAGAAGAGTAACCAATACAACCACAGAGATCCATACCTGGCTTGTAGGGCTGAACAGACAGACACTTGTAAAGAGACTGTGGACCATGAGTGGCAGGTCACAGATAAGGAACACATCTGAAAAAGACCTACAGCATGTGGGCTGTCCTGACACTTGTTAGTTGAACAAGTGAGCTCCCTTCAAAGAGGACGCATTGCTTCAGGGCCCCATGCCCACATCTAAAGCTCATAGGATATGTGATCATCTCTGAGATGAAAGCAGTTTAGAAGTGCAAATGACTGTCAATATGAATATTAATAGCGGAGGATTAATAACTGAAGTTGTGTGCCAGACACTCAGCTCTTGATTAAACAGAGTGGAGCTCATGCCAAACCAAAGGCTTCTCAACTCTGAGCCAAGGGATCTGCAGAAGACCAAGTCCCAGGAGGGCAGAGAATGTCCAGATTTGCTGTAGCCCTTCCCCGGAGTACTCCAGTATTGTCCGACTCATGTAGAGCGCTGGCCCCAAGCATCTGAATAAGGTAGGACCAATGAATAAGTGAGAGAAGGGAGGGAGGAATTTGGAGCTGAAGCAGAAAATACAAACAGGGAAATAAAGACTCCGATGTTCATCTGGGTTCTGCCTACTCCACAAAAAAGTAAATTATAGGACTTCTTTTTCTGTTAAAATTGCAAATCAGAACTGTTCCACAAGCTGTGAATTCATCAGAAACATTTTTAACTGCCATAGTCGCTCATTACAAATATCTGAGACTAAAATGAACGGCAGCTGCCCTGCCAGGCTGTCTATGGCCACGTCTTATAACTCTGAGACTCCAACACTCTAGGTTCCGTGCCGCTTCAATCATGAACGTACTGAGCAGCCTTTGAAATTATCCTTTTCACAGCTTTAAATGCTGGGGCTTCTGCCTGACTAATGCCATTTTTAATTATACAGAATCAAGTATTTTATTGTGATCTAATGGGGTCTATTACTCATCAAAATGGCACCAGTCAGCAACAATATTCCCCAGAGCCAATTACTCAACCCTTCTCTCATTCCAGAGAAGCTGCAGCCTGCACGTGCAACCGTACACAGTGGAAGCTATCACGTCTTGCCAATTTGCTCAGAAAGACAGAAAGTGCCATCAAGAAACCCTCATTATAATGGCTTGCGACGGGCTCTTGACAGCGACCCTAACAATGATGACTGATGGAGCTGTGACCTCAAGACAGGTACTATACATTGGTCCCTCTGGATCTATTGCACACTCTGCACAGGTGGTGGGGTGGGGTGGAGCAGATGCTATGGAAGGCCAGCATCTCCAAGTCCTACAGCAAGCAGGCAGAAAACTAGGGCCCCAGCCTCGGTGACAACACAGTGTTTCCATCACACAGAGACAGAAAAGCTAACAAGTAGACAGCAGATGACTCTGCCAGAGGGCCCTTTCCTTTAGATGCCACACGTACATACAGAAACCCACCCAGACCAACTTGTCTTATGTGCAATCTATTTTAAGGGATCCGGTCATCTTAAGCAAACCCAAAGATAAGCAGAGATCATCTACTCCCCGAAGCTTTTACTCAAAGACGTGAACTGCCAAGCCAATTACTAACTATAAACATAACATTTTAAAATCATAAGTATCATAAGTATACTTGTAAATGTGTATGTATATATGCAGAGGTATATACCTATTGATATATATTAATGATGAACTGAACGATAATTAGGTCAGGCTCCAATGCTGGACATTTTGCCTAAAAACTGCTTATTAGTTTCCAAATATTTACAAGAGAAATCATATTACAAAACCAGATGCCATAAAACCCAGAAGCAGAGAAATATACTAGAAAGGTCACTAGATGAGCAGTGAACAAATAAATCTTTTTTGAGAAAAGCAGCAATCAATAGCAAGGGATGAGACCTTGATGTGCCCCTCTTGAATAATTGACAAGGCATCTTTTTTGGAGCATTTACAGTACTATGTTTAGCATTCCATTTAGTGCTACAAAATAATTCACTCAAGTGTTGACTCCTTATCACATCTATTAACCAGGCAGCAAATGGCAAGTAGCAGACACAGAGCTAATATTTCTTTGTACACGTAGCTGACTGGAGTGATCATCCAAGAGCTATCCTTCACTCAGCCCCAATGAAAGAAAGGTTGTCCATCAATGCAGACCTGATCCACCCATCAAAGAACACAAAGCCCCCTGGGTCAACTCCCGTACACCGAGCCACACTATCTCCCTATGACTCCCTCCTTGCAGAAAACTTCTCAGCACCATTCTATGGCTGTTGTTCCAAGAAACGAGCATTCCATCTGCTTCCTCTGAGAACCTCCTGGAAGGTGCGAGCCACTACATCGCCTAAGGGGCAAAGAGAGGTCTGTAGAGAGGAAATGGATATCTGTAAGACCCAGGAAGGAACCTATTTGGACAGAAAGCCTTTGTTGGAAACCACAAGGCCATAAGGTAGAGATAATAGGCTCTGGGGAGGAAAGCACTAGGCTCTCTGCCAGTTTAGTTCAGGGCTGCTTCAGGAACCAATGCCAATGCCCTTTGCTAGACCCTTAGTTTGCATGTTCTAAAAGAGGCCAGGACCAGGTGCCCAGTAAACCTGAGCCCCAACTGTAACAGCCATATTCCCACACAGTGCACTCCATGCTCACTAATATTTAGAGAAAGTGGGGTTCGGGAGTGTATATCATGAGTAGCAGCCTAGGGTCACAAGGAAGGGCTTCTCAGCCCACAAGGCTACCAACAGCAATAAAGGCATTATGTGGTCCACAGGGCCCGATTTAGTGCTAATTGTTAAAAAGTATTCATGGATTAGTTTGAGAAAACAAACGGGCCGTTATGGCTAACACCAACCACCTTTAACAGACTGGCTATTAGTCATATGTAGAAAAACAAGTATTTCCTACAACATCTAAATTTGGAGGAAAAATCAATTGCTGAAGTTTGGAGATAAAAATAAAAGGAACATCAGTATACAAAGACATTACCAGCAAAATCATGGCTCATGAATGAGTGAAGAATCAGTGAGCGAATGTGGAACTAAGTGAGGAGAGGGGCCCAACCATACACAACAACTGTGGGTACCAACCACGAGGACCGACAGACGCCAACCATGCAAACCAACCATGGATGCCAAACTCAGGTAACAATGGCAAGCACCAACCAGGTATAACCAGCCATGAGCATCAAGCGCCTGTAATGACCATGCACAGTAAACAGGAGTACCAACCCCAAATACCAAACATGGATGCCAGGTAGAATCATCAATCACATGTAACAATCACATGTAGAAGCCATGCATTTCAATCATGCATGCAACCACAAGCATCAGCCATGTATTTGTATCAATCATAAGCATCAACCACATACATCAATCATGGATCGTGTGGCTTAACCATATACACCAACCATGATTATCAACCATGAGCACCTAATCTCACACATCAGCCATGGGCACGAATCATTCATACCAAACAATGATCACTCATCATGCCCGCTGGCCATGAACAACCACACTTGCATACCAAGCGTGAGCGTACCAAGCGTACGATAAACACCAATCGTACACACCATGCGTGTGTGTGTGTGTGTGTGTGTGTGTGTGTGTGTGTGTGTGTGTGTGTGTGTGTGTCCTTTACAAAGGATACAATGACTACAGTGCTAGAGGGTCAATAGTGAAGAGGCTACCCAGGGCTTTAAGTGGGACGCTTTCTGCTCATCTGTGTTCTCCATGGGCCTTGCTGTGAGTTTAGTATTTCATAACTCTACCTCTTGTCGATAAATGATTCTGCTTCTTTAAATCAGTGATGTGAGACTCACCTCTACCTGCCCATGAATGCAAATGTGTATACGTTAAGCACTAACAGTCTTTCAGCCCGAGATCTTCCCATCCATACAACTCCAGACACAAAGCTGCCAAGGTACTAACACAGTTGCATTAGTGGCTGCCCAGAGGCTGTCCTGACCCTTCTCTAAAAGAAGGAATTTAATTCGAAAAAAATTTAATTGTGACTGTTACTGGTCTTATGATTTCTACTGCTACAATGAAAATACCATGGCCAAAAGCAAGTGGAGGAAAGGATTTATTTGACTTATATTTCCACATTTAGTCCATCACTGAAGGAAGTCAGGACAGGAACTCAAACAGGACAGGAACCTGGAGGCAGGAGCTGATGCAGAGACCAGGAGTGCTGCTTAATGGCTTGCTCATTATGGCTTGCTCAGCCTGCTTTCTTATAGCACCCAGGACCACCAGCCCAGGGATGGCACCACCCACAATGGTCTGAGCCTCCCCACATTGATCACTAATTAAGAAAATGCCCTACAGGCTTGCCTACAGCCTGATCTTATGGATACATTTTCTTAACTGAGGTTCCATCCTCTCAGATGATTCTAGCTTCTGTCAAGTTGACATCAGACTAGCCAGCACAGTGCCCAAAATCTACTTGTCACTTTGTGTCAAGAGAAAGAGTGTGCTAGGTTTTAAAATGGCTTTATAGTCTCAGCAATGGTGAGATCAGGGATTATTTGACAATTCAAACTTCTAAGGATTAGTTTTTCTCCTACACACACAGCTGAGGTATCACTACTTTATCCCTATGCATTTTTATAAACTTGTACACAGTAAATACCTGTGTCTTCTCACTTCATTCATTGGGCAAAGATATCTTATATGTGCAAAGCCTTGAGAATATAACATGTCCTTCCAAGTGACTGCCCAAGGCCTCCCAAGAGCTTTTCTTGGTGGTTAGCAATAGTTTGAGGAATGCTTTGACCTTTCAAATCCACCAGCATCATTGGTAAGCAAACCTGCAGAAGATTCACCAACACTACCTTTGAGAGCAAAAGCATCTTCATTATAATTCACTGTGTCTGATGGCATTCGCTATACTTTCTAACTATTGTCTGCATTCACTACACCTTCTAACTATTGTTGCATTTTATATACCTTCTATTGTGTGCATTCTCTATAAATCCTAACTATTGTCTGATATATGCCAAAGCTTCCCCAACTTCCCTTCCCTTTCTCCAGTACTTCTTAATAAAACAAAGTAAAGAGCGCTTTTGTGTAGCATGTGCAAGACCCTAGTAGGATAACTCCTGAGAACTGGAAAACCTCCCGCTAAATAAATAAGAAAGATATAGACACATGATTTTCTCTACAGCATACCCAGCTACGTAACTTAATGGAAACGAATATAATTAATTACAAATAAACACCAATAGTGTTTTTATCCCAGGCATCTCCCACCCACCCTCTATGTTAAGCAAACACCTGATACACGGCAGGTGCCCCGATGAAGCTGGCCCTTTCTCCTACTGTACACTGCTGAGGACCTGTCTCCTACCCTCTGAGGACACTTCATCTGCCCTTGGGAAATGATGTTTTTGAATTCTCTCTTCCTACTTCTATTGAGTTCACTGGCTTATGTGAAACTCATGAATTCATGTGAGCACTACGTATACATATACATTTATGAAGCAGTTCGTGCTTACAGATAACTAGTGTATCAGTGAGCAGTGTAAACACATGTAAAGCAGAAAGGTCACGTGAGCTGTAGCCTCTTTAAGGTCACCCAGAACAGTTCCATCTCCAGGCATACATAAGCCACTGATGGTCAAAATGAACTTAAAGAGAAAGCACCTGAAGCAGGGGCAGTGGTAGTGCACACCTTTAATGCCATCACTCGGGAGGCAGAGGCAGGTGGTTCTCTGTGAGTTCGAGGTCAACCTAGTCTACAGAGTGAGTTCCAGGACAGTCAGAGCTACAGGAAGAAACCCTATCTCAAAAAACCAAGACAGAGAGAGACAGAGAGAGAGACAGAGAGAGAGAGAGAGAGAGAGAGAGAGAGAGAGAGAGACAGAGAGAGAGACAGAGAGAGAGACAGAGAGAGAGACAGAGACACGGAGAGAGACAGAGACAGAGAGAGCAACTGTAGTAGAATCCAAATAACATTAAGGTTTTTAGGAATTCCATTTGAATTTCTCTCAGTGAGCAAAGGGGGCCACAATGCAATGCGCTAACAGAACTCCTGAGTCACTCACCGCTGCCAACACCTTCAGCCTGACAACCTATTTCTAAAGGTTAATTAAAATTCCAATAGAATGCCCATGGAGTATGCATTTCTCATTCAGCAAATTGGAAGCTCTCCCAAGCACAGCAAACCTGATAAAGACTGACCTTGGCCTCTTCAAGAGACCCTATGAAGAACACTTTCCTCTAGCAAAGTGTTCACCAATATTTTATTTCTAAAAGGTACCTGGAAAAAGATTGTGCTGGTTGTAAAAGACAGAGACTAAATGCAGGGTGAACTAAATTACTCATCAGAAACAACCATATAATTGAGAACCAATTCTGCCCTGCTCAAAAGACTACAGAAAGAGACAATGGGAGGGATTCGCTCAGCCCTACCATGAGCTGCTCAGTCCCAGGCAAGTGCAGAGCTTTCTTTTTCCTGCACATCAAGGAAACTTGCTTTCAGGAGAGCCCACAGCCAGCTGGATCCACAACTAAGCGAAATGGTCCTCCCTCCCTGCTGTCCTTAAAGCAAATGGTAGTCTTGCTTTTTTTTTTTTTTTTTTTAGTTGTCGTTGGTCTTTCACTCTTCACTTTAATGATGCTTATAGAGATCAGGGACACTGTCTGTGGTAAGAAAGATAAAAACCCAGCTGGAGCAGTGTAAAACGTGAAACAGACTCCAACAGCCATCGGGCTTAGATGTTCACCGAGGGTCCATGTCCCAGTCTCCTTAACACAGGATGACTTTGAATCTAAAAGCAAAGTATGATCTCTCCCTCTTCTACCTTCCTCCCTTTTCTCCCTCCCTCCTTCTCTGTCTGTCTCTGTCTCTTACACACACACACACACACACACACACACACACACACACACACCTGTGCACACACATAAAAATAGTTCTCCACATACACACTTAACGTAGGATCCCATATGCAATGGGCCCACTAGCAGGTTCCTGGGAAGGATACCTCATTGGTAATGTGGGTAACCTAGTTGCCCACAGACAGGTGATAAGAAGGTAGGGAATCTAGATTTAAAGATATTGTGCTAGAACTCCTGGCCCCTGTGCTACTCTTAGGCACCACAGTCCCCTCCCCTACCTCTCCTTCAGTAAGGACAACCACAAGCCCTAGGGGAGGTCCTGCGCTTTTGCCCTGGGAGATGTTAAGAAGCAATGCCTTAGCTACAGTCCAGCACCAGTCCCAAGATGCCAGGGAACCAGGCCCCTTTGCCTGTATACGTAGAGACTGGAGGGAAACCTTCCTTTCTCTGTATCTAGCTGTGGTTGCACTGAGGTGCCACCTGCAAGCCTCTGCCTTTCTCAAGAACTGGTTTCGAGCTAGAGGTAAGACCAGAACAGTTGCAAAGCAGGATGGGCAAGTGTGGCTCCTTGGGCTACTGTCACTTACACTCAAACCACAACAGATGAGGGAAAACTCCTGCCACCACAATGCTCTACAATCCTCACATCTATGAAATGGCAGCCTTAAACCTGGAGAGAGCATCTGTTTAGTTTGGGGTGAACCAAATAAAGAGGTCAGTACTACTTCTGTTGGGACAGTGTCTATCAGTTAGCCAGCTTGTCTTGGACTAAGAAGATTCCTTTAAAACCAGATTCCTTGAAACCAGTTAGGCCCTCAGGACAAAGCTCATCTTCCCAGTAGTCTACTAACTGCATGCCACTCAGTAGAAGGAAGATTTACACTCTTGATTTTCTGACCTATGTTACTAGCTACCTCACAGGGCTGCAGTCAAGAACAGATAGCTCACACATGCTACACACACAACGCCAGCACTCAGGAATCTGAGGCAGAAGGATTAAGAGTTCACGGCTAGCATGGGCCACAGAGTGAATCTGTAACTTAAAACATAAAAGAAAGATACAATATTCTGTAAAAACTATGGCACACAGTGGGTGCTCAATGAATAGTAGTTTGGACTATTCACTAATAACCACCAGTAAAAACACAGCACCAAATGTTGTGGTCTCTGAAGTGCTGTTCTCACACTCTCAAGCTTCCTGAGCAGACACGACTATGGCAAGGTTCTCATGTCACCAACTAGCTGATACCCTATGGGTTCTTTCAGAATCCAAGCATCTCTATTCCCACATGGCTGACCATTTGCCAAGCAGAAAGGCAAAGGATTGTGGTTGAGGACACAGCCTGACACGGTTGACACACCTAGATATCAATCTCCGTGGGCCACCAAAGGATCACTTCTCCGTTTACTTGGTAGGATTACTATGCCGAGCCCTCAGAAGCATTAAAAAGGAAAGATATAACCCCTTCAAATTTGATGGCCAGGGATCAGGTGAATTTGATTTCAGACACCTCAGACACCCTCTTCCCTGGACAACGCTCTCATGTCACCAGCTGTCTGCCACCATACGGGCTATCTGGTTTCTCTCAGAATTAAGCACACCCAGAAGGTGAAGACAGGCAGAGCATGAGTTCAGAGTGATACTTAGAAGCATAAGCAATTCTAGACCATTCTGGGCTTCATGAGGCCCTCTTTCATAGTTGAAGAAACAAGCCACAAAGATATACAACATGGGACCATGGTAAAACTCAGGACACAGTATCCATACATATGTTCCTGCCCCAGCATAGGGGAGGGGAAGATGGGAAGACAAATATAGACAAACTATTAACTCTTGAGCCTACTTTTTAAATTTATTTTTATTTAAATTAGAAGCAAGCCTGCTTCACGTGTCAATCCCAGCTCCCTCTCCCTCCCCTCCTCCCCCGCCCCCACCAACTCCCCACCCCATTCCCCCTCTGCTACCCAGGGAGGGTGAGGCCCTCCATGGGGGAATCACCAAAGTCTGTCATACCATCCTGGGCAAGGCCTAGGTCCTCCCTGATGTGTCCAGGCTGAGACAGCATCCCTCCATGTGGACTGGGCTCCCAAAGTCCATTGATATGCCAGGGATAAATACTGGTCTACTACCAGAGGTCCCAAAGATTGCTGAGGCCTCCTCACTGACACCCACATTCGGGGGGGGGGGTCAGGATCAGTCCCATGCTGCCTCCCAGCCATTAGTCTGGGGTCCATGAGCTCCCCTTGTTCAGGTCAGCTGTTTCTGTGGGTTTCATCAGCCTGGACTTGACCCCTTTGCTCTTCACTCATCCCTCTTTGCAACTGGGTTCCAGAGTTCAGTTCAGTGTTTAGCTGTGGGTGTCTGCCTCTGCTTACATCAGCCACTGGATGAAGGCTCTAGGGTGGCATATAAGGTAGTCATCAACCTCATTATCGGCGGAAGGGCGTTTAAGGAAGCCTCTCCACTATTGCTTAGATTGCCAGTTGGTCTCATCCTTGTAGATCTCTGGAATTCTCCCTAGTGCCAGATCTCTCCTCAAATTTATAATGGCTCCCTCTGTTATGATAGCTCTCATCCTGCTCTCCTCTATTCTTCCCCCAACTCAACCCTCCTGTCCCTCCATTTCCTCCTCCCCCCTCCTCTTCTCTCCCTCTCTTTCTCCCAGCTCCCTCTCCCCTCCCCCCATGTTCCCAATCTGCTCAGGAAATTCTAGCCCCTTCCTCTTCTCCGGGGTACCATGCATGTCTCTCTTAGGGTACTCCCTGTTTCCCAGCCTCTCCGGTGGTGTGGATTGTAGTTGAGCCCACTCTTATTTCATCAAAGGTACTGTCAAGCTTTCCACATGCTTCAGGCTGTGAAAACATCTTTACTCTCACACCTCACAGAGTTCGGCACAAACACCAGCCAGTGACTATAAAGGCCTCCTAAAGAGCCAAGAACATCTCTTTTGTCCCACTCCCTTAGGTCAAGTCCATAATGAGAGACCACTGTGAGTTATTATAACAATATAGCTAGTTAACAGGTTATATGTCCAAATAAAAGCAAAGAATATTCAAAAATAAAAGCACTTGTTTGAGTAGGAATTGTCATATACTTAAGTCCTTACTAAATCCTTCATATTAAAAACTCAATCTCTAAATGATTCAATTTGAAACCATAATACCCTTTGGCAGAATCCTTGTTTGCCTGCCTGTTTCCATTTGTTGGATTGCTACGGATCGAATCCAGAGTCTCTGGCACCCCCCCCACACACACCTTCCCATATAACTCTTGGATTGTCCTAACACAACCCAATTGGTGATAGTTTGGGATATTAAAGGGGCTCCCTCACAAAACTTTCAAGACAATAAACAAGCTAGGTTGAAAAACTTAGCACACATTACTAGTTTCAATAGTTTTACTGTTATCATTCAAGCCAGACTTTTCAACAGCACTTTAAGAAGTCAAAAGGAGACAGTATTTACCAGCAGGTAAAGAAAACGATAATCCCAAACAAGGCAATGGGTGTGCTCTTAACTTAGTACAAGATTTCTATGGGCAGCATCAGTAACTGATTTTTTTTTTTTAAAGACTCATCTCAAATCACTCATGTGAGAACAGGGTTGAGAGGCTCTCCTGTCAGGTAGGGGACTCCCAAGGATGCTGAAGACATCCAAGATCCTGCTCAAAAGGATGCGTTTTGTGACCTGCACATGAAACCAAACAGAACTTCAATTCACTTTATACTTGACACAGTCCCCGGATTCAGCTTCAACTGAGTTAAGAATGTAGATAAGTTATGTAGATATCTATCTATAATTTACATACCTTAAAATTTTTACGTATCTCCATTGACCCCAAAGATCTGAGGGACTTCTAATCAAGAAAGGGGAAAGGTGACATTTATGGTCACTATTAGGTCATACTTGGCATCTGGAAAACGATGGAATGAATTTCCATTTATTAAACAACATACAGCAACATCCAGAATTCAGCTTCACTAGAAAGCAACAATACAGTTTTAGGGACAGTGGGGTACCAAGAGCCTATCTGGGAGCAATTTTAGTTTAGAGGTGGCTTCCACAACATAACATGCAATTCCAGTCCCTTTCTCTTTTCACGTCCATCACTGTCCCCTAGAGACATAATGCTGTTATCCCAAAGTGGTAGTGTGGCGGTAGCACACGGGGCTTCCAGCTGACCAAGAAGCAGCCCAGTGACTACTAAAAATAAATGAACAAAAGCTACAAATACTACAGCCTCTGCCTCTGCTACTCTCTTCTCTGAACATAAGCAAATAACACTAGATTTATTTCTAACTTTTCTCCAAAACCTGAACTTGGTCCTTCAGAGACCACCATGAAAGAAAGCCTGCATTCTAGTTAACACAACACAAAGAAAGAAAATACATTTTCAAATTCCCAGAAGTGCAGACATCCTAAACCATGGTATACGTGGCCATACAGAACACCAACCTTCAGGGTCTCAAAATCTTAAAGAACCAAACATGAATTCCTTATACTCAAGCACTATTGCTAAAGCTACAAGCTTCCACCTTGTGAACAAGTCCTAAATAAAGCATTGAACGGCATTAAGGTTCCAGAAGCTGTTTGAGGCTGTGCTTTTCCTACATCAGAGGCTTCCCAGTAAGCACCAGGCCAACCACACGGCTCAAGGTGAACTGGACCGATTTCTGTTGGCAGTCATCAAAGTGCCAGAGCATCACGGGAGTCATAGTTCCAAAGTCACATAATTACTTAAGCAGGAGGATGTAACCAACTAATGTTGCAAATAAAAACCTTTAATTATAATGTTATAGTCCAAGCAACACAGACAGGAAAGAAAAGCTTCTGAACCTCTAATGGTGCATATAGCTGGATTTAATCACAATTAAAGCCAAATTTAAATTTTGGTCCTTCAACGACCATCCTAAGAAAGAATGACTATTTCCTGACTACTGTCACCCACCCTTTCTTCTGGTCTACAGAAAACTCAAACTCAGCCATCCAGAAAAAGTCTTCCATCTAAAACAGAAGTAGTGAAGTCTATATAAAGCAGCTGTACAAAATCTAATAATGAAAATTAAAAACAACGGTGGGAAAGCCTCCCTGCCTAAGAGCCCATGACAGGACCTGGGCTTGGCAAGAGAACGCCAACCCCGAGGTTAAGACAAAACACTCCTGGAGACCCTAGGGAAACTCCTTTCTTCCTTCGGAAGGCAGCTGTAGTTATTCTTGTGGCAGTGTCTGCCCACTCTGCCCTCTGTCCTGTCCCCCTTAAGCAGACAGTTAAACAGACAAGAGGCCACCAGGTCTCTGTCAGTGATCTGAACCAGGGGACCATTAAGCAGCAAGTTCCCAACAGGTCGGCTGAGGGCGAGGAGGAAGACTCTGGAGGTGTAGGGGAAGATGGTTGTTTATGGGGATTTGGAAGGGCAACAAAAAGTTAATGAGATAGATGATAGGTAGGTAGGTAGGTAGGTAGATGATAGGTAGATGAAAGAAAGAAAGATTCATAGATAGATAGATAGATAGATAGATAGATAGACAGATGCACACAGTCAGGATGGATGGACGAACAAACAGATAGAACAGGCCTAATCAAAATGGAACTGATGGCGTTCAGAAGGCAATACTCACCTAGTAAGAGGATGGTTCATATATCTGAACAGGTCATGGGGCAGATGTGCTCTATGCGTTTGGAAAGCGACTGGGATGCCCACAAGAAGTTTGGGGTAAGGGTTTGGAGGTGCAGTGGTGGGATGTAGCCAAGAATTGGTTAAGCGGGAGCACAGAGAAGTTGCTAAAGAAGAATAAAACAAACCAGTGGGCCACGGAAGAGCTATGGCTAGTCTGGCCACAATTACTCGTACATCCACGTGCGCACAAGCATACACTTTCCCACACAGCGGCGCCATGTCATCGGGGTAGATTCTTACCTTAGCCACTGGCACGCTCCTGTTAGTCGCCACGTCGCACAAACCGGAGGTAGAGCTGCCTGTCGCCGCTGGAAGAAGGACCGGAGAACGCGGAGGACTGCCGGTCGCGCCTCCAGGGAGCGCCGGGAACGTACTGGGGCCCGGGCGCGCAGGTGGGCTGCTCCCCGGGCTGGCACCCGTGCGGGGCCTCTGGCGGATGCCATCCAGCAGGCGCACCAGGAGTATGTTGGCAGGCAGCTCGTCGACACCACAGCCCACTAGGATGCGGCACTCGGGACAGCGCAGCTCGTGGCGCGAGCACACGATGCTCTCCAGGCAGCGGCGGCAGAAGGTGTGCTGGCATGGTAACACCTTGGCGGTAGTGTCTAGGCGCTCCAGGCACACGGAGCATTCCAGCAAGTCCAGCAGCGATGACTCGTCCATATCCTCGCCAGTCCTTGCCTGGGCCTCCTGCTGCTGCTCGCCCTGCTTGGCGTCGCCTTCGCTCCGAGCTGTAGTAGCCGCCGCCTTGGACGCCAACATCCAGGACGCTCCGAGCAGCATGGGGGGAGGCGCCGGCGCGGGCCCAGTGAGCCGCCTAAATCCAGGAGCCAGAGCCCGGCCCGCCGAGGGTGGCGAGCATTTGCACCGCGTCCGGGCGACCGGGATCAATAAACAGGGTTCCGTCCCCCGCGGCGCGCAGACAGCCCGAGGCTGTGGCCTCTATGTTGCAAAGTGACACGCCGACCCTGCCTGCTGAGTTCCTGGAGCGGCGAGTCAACTCCAGGCAGCTGAACCGGCTCAACCTTGCTCTTAAACGCGCCACCCGCCGCTGAGGGCTACACCTGTCCCGCCGCGTCGCGCGGCTCACGCCCCGGAGCCCAGCTGCAAGAAGTGCGGGGAGAGGCCAGCCGGGTCCCCCGGGAGGCCAAGGCGCGTCGTGCGCGCTCCCCCCGCGCCGCAGGCGAGCCGCACAGCCCCCCTCGGCGCCTCCATGCGCCCCGGGGCTGCCAGAGCACCGCCGCCTCGCTCAAGCAGCCGGGCTGGACCTCCTCCCCCGCCGCGAGCACGTGCGGGGAGGGAGGTGTCTCCGAGGTCACAGTCACAGCGGGGGTGCTGGGAAGCGGACACTTCTGTTGCCTTGGGGCTCAACCCCTTAGGCCACCTCCGGTGCTCGGGAGAACTTCCCCTTGCACAGCTTTGGTCCTGTCCCCCGTGGACGCCAGAGTCTGGATTCTCCGCGAGCTTCAGGAAGGGACGTGTGTTCTCAATGCCGCCGCGAAGGAAAGTTTGGGAGCATTATCCCGACTGCTTTCTTCCGCAGCTCTGGAGAGCAGCCTGGAGACGTACCCGACACCCAGGCATCTTCCTGGACGACTCCAGGGAGCTCGTGTCCCCTCTCCCGCCAGCACACGCAAGTGACAGCTGTGGGTATAGGCGCGGGGATGTCCCCTGAGGCGAGAGGCGAAGGCGCTGGAGCTGGCGGCCACCCCCTCCCCCGGGGGCCGCGACCACTCCTTCGGGAGGCAGGCTGCCCTCTCCAGAATCACCGATGGGAGGCTGACGCCGCCGCCCACGCGCCGGCACACCGTGGCCGAGCGCCGCGCCCCTGGCGGCGCGGTGAGAGTCTCCAGTGCCCGCTCTGGTGTGCTCTGCTGAACCCGGCTCCAGATTTTCCTCGTGAGGCGCAAAGGAGGGGGAATTTGCGCTCCTTCCCGATGCCCGGGTTTCTGGGAGCGTCAGAGCGACGGAAGTACGTACGAGGACCCGGAGCAGCAGGGAAGTTTGGCAGTGGGCTGCGGTCGGCGTCCAAGATTTCTTGCCGTGTGCTGCCCCCTGGTGTCTCCTTCGTGGTCCCAACACGGCTCAGGCACAGGTCCAATGGGCTGGATGATGCACAACCGGGAGATGCCAGGGCTAACATCAGAAGCGGTGTAGACGCCCCTCCTACCGGTTGGGCTGTACTGTTGTTTGCGAAGCTGTGCGTCCTCTTTCCTAGTTTTTAGGGATAAAATGTGATGGTGCTTAAATGCCGAGGTAATGTCTGCATTATCGACCCTCTGAAATAACTGTGAATAATATCTACATTATCAACCTTGTGAAATAATTGTTTTAACTTCATTTCACATGTAAGGAAAATGAGTCACATTCTTATGAAGCTGTTAAGTTAGATTTAACTTTTGTGTCCACAGAACCCAAGTGCATAAAGACCACAATGTGTCTTTTACAGTGTAGTATCTTCCACACCGGGTTCTCGGTAAATACTCGTTCAATGATTGACGGAGTGTTATGGGCTCATTCAGTGATGATTTGAAAGCAGTCCTTGGCACCCCAATGCCAGATATCCTAAGTTCCTATCAGGCTGCCAGTCCCTGGAAATTTCGGGAAGCAGATGGCTTTCTCAGCCTACCTCTGTACCATTTACCTCAGTGCTGCCAATGGTGTAAGAACTGTCTGTCTAGCTTATGCAGGGAGTAAGGGGTGGGGTCGATTCACACCTGACCTTTGCTCTCAGACCTTTGCTCAAAAATGCCCAAAGAGAGAGGACCCAGAATACCTGATTTATGAGTGTTGATCAGGACCCAGAAAAGGGCAAGCATGCACACCCCTCAGGCACAGTGGCAGAGAACACTGTTGTTTGTGACGATGTATCCTGGGCATTTTTGGGTGCAAGAGAGAAACTAGCTTTAGAAAAACCTTAAAAGGAGCAAAATCAGAGACATCTTAGGGACCCACAGATCTGGGCCAGGTTAGTGCAGATGGAGTCCTCTGAACCTTGCCCTTCTCCCTTTGTATGTGGTGGCTCCCTCCTTCCCTCTACCCAGCGCCAGGTACCACATGAGAGAAAACATGGTGAAGGCTTGCGCTGGGTCCAGCAGTATAGTGTGCGGTTAGCATCAACCACTAACAAGACAAGCATCTGATACTGTGGTGGACTGACTAGAAGTTTGAAAATCCTGTCACCTAGCCTGGGTTAGTGACCATTCTCTGAGTCAGTGTCTCCAAAAGCAAGATATGATATAAAATCTGGCAGCACCCTCAGAAGTTACACAGAAAAGGAAGTATGGGTTCCCGGCAGTAGCATCCGGGAAAGCAAAAACAGATATCCATTCTGGGAGCCCAGGACATCTCTGTTCTCAGAGTCCCTCATACACAACCAAAGTGAAGAGGAGGAAATGCAGAGCTACTGAACCCCAGTGTGCCTGGCCTTCCTGTGCTTCCGCTCTGCCCTTCAGCACCCACCACAGCCAGCGCTCACTGTAAAGCCGAACTCACACAAAGGCTGGCAGGACATGTAAATCAGTTCAGCAGCTCAGTTCAGGCAAAGAGGCATGGTGGGGTGCCTTCTCAAGGGAAAACTGCTCCTCTACTGTGATCGCTCATTCACTGTTCTGAAGAAACGATGCCAAGTACTGGGACATCTGCCTGCCTTTAAAGAGAGTTGGGGGCCTTTTTATATCTCCTGTTGTTCGACGGTTGACAAAAAATTTCTGTCCCCAAAGTTAACCAAAATAAATACGTGGCTAAATTAGCCCAAAGACCTCCAGTGTGCAAAGTTCTGGTTATACTTCCATAAAGGAATTCAAGGGTGTGGCCTAAATAGCTGAAGTATTACGAATACAGTTTTAGGTTACTCAGCTAAATTTGCACATTGTTCAATAAGCCAAATATGTAAGTAAATGATGGAAGAGCTGGCTTTGCAGACATTCATATAAAAATATCTGGGAATTCAGTCAACCACAAGAATACTCTGAGCCAACATGTGTGATCCATATAGCATTGGCAGCCACGGGAGCCCTGAAGGCCTCAGACGCTTGAATGTAAGTTAACAGGCTGTGATATGGAATGAGAGAATCCCATCATACCTCAGACTTGTCAGACCTCATTTGAGAGATTTGCAATTCTGGGAACCAGAAATTAATGACAAAGTGGTAAGGGAGTTGGAGGCCCAAGCCTCAACAGTTAGGAGGAATAGAAAGCAACTGTCCAAGAAGAGAAAGCTCAAAGGAAGTGGGCGGGGCAGCTGTGTGGCTTGTGGCTACCCTAAACTTGAACTCCTTGTTTCTTACATTCTCCCCTTGGTGTTAGACAGTGATTTATTTTTCCAGTGGAAGAGGGGAGATGTTACCGAGGATCAGCCAATCAAAAGATGTGTCCCCAGCCAGCCATGCTCTTACAGGTGGCGGGAGGAGGTTAGATGCAGCCTGCATGACCACAGATAGTACACGGCAGCTGACCTGAAGCATCAGGACCCATAGTCTAGGGCCTGCTTGATTGCAGAAGTACCATGGCATCTCCAGGAAGGGGCAAACTGGCATCTTCAGGGCATCCCTGACTGTGCTAATGAGTTCAGCTGTAGCCTCCTGTGCTCTGTTGGCTTTATTAATCCTGTGAGTTTCCCTCTTTTTTTAAGACTAATTCCTTTCTGTGAAACCATCCCAAGCTGCTGTTAGTCGTTTGCAACTGAGAATTCTAGCTGATGCCTGTCTTAATATCAGCCAGAGGTGATCAGTGAAAGTGCCAAATATGAGACAGCCGTCACCATGCTGAAATGCAACCGTAGACCTTTGACCTTTCTGCTGGAAAGGCATCCATGTGATACTGGAAGCACTGTTAGTTGGTTGGACAGCATTCCTTGAATGAATGTATTCCCCAATTAGCCAGGTGCTGAGTGAGAGCAGAGCCGAGGGCAGGGTCAAACTGTGTGAGTGGTGAACAGAGTTTGCCTCCAGGACACAGGAATCCCAGGGAAAGTTGTGTCTTCTGCAGATGGGAAATCCTGCAAAACTGGCTGTCTCTCCTTCCCATCTGACACAGGGAATCCGTCTCCCTTTCCTGAACCTGAGTTATTTCCATACTTGATCCTGGTTTGTAACCTCTCCACTTTGTACACAGAATGCTGTCCACAAGTAGGTTCTCAATAGATGCTTGCTGGATGCACACAATGTCACACATGATGTATCACTCCCAGGTCAGTTATCAGATGCAGGAGTGATACCCTTGACCAAAAAAAGTCCAGAGAGACCGGCTTATGGGACCATAAAAAAAAGAAAGTCTAGTGGGACCAGCTTAAGGAACCATAAAATGAATTTTATTTCAGAACCAAGTTTGAGGTGTCAGAGAGATACGGAGGTGCAGATGTCTGGCAGTTAGGGGTATGAGTCACACAGCTCTGGAAGGAGGTCAGGATGAGGTTGTGGTCTGGGAGTTATTTCACTAGAGGTGATAGATGGAACCTTGAGGAAGCAAAGAAGTCAGGTTTCTCTTCAGAAAAGTGCAGAGGAGTCTTTGGGTTTGATAAGCTAAGGACAGGAATAAGAAGGGTTAGCTGGCAGCAGGGGGTCTTATCAGTCACACTTCCTTAGAATACTCCATCTTCGGGGAACGCAATGGCTTACAGATGTGACTTAGTGCTATACGGATATTATTCTGGTGACAGAGGAAAGTTCTCAAGTTTGCAAAATAGATGTAAGGTCTAGTTAATCACAGTGTAGATGTCATTAGTGCAAGGGATAGAGATTTCATTATGCAAGTTGATTAGTTTTGTTAGTCTGGGTTGAGATGACTGGATCCCTAGTTGGACAACACTTAACACTCTGTGTGTGTGTGTGTGTGTGTGTGTGTGTGTGTGTGTGTGTGTGTGTGTGTGTAAGAGAGAGACTGGGCATTGAATATAGAGTCCTATGCACTCTACTACTGAGCTATGTTCCCAATCCACTGAACACTTGAGCGGGGAGTGCTGCCCTGGCTGGGATGCTGCCCTCTTTACTGTGTAGGTCAGGCTGCAAAAAATGGAGGAGCAGGATTTCTTTGTGTGGGGAAGAAGCCGCAGAACGAGACTGTCCATGAGGATGGGAAGGAAGCTGCAGAGGCCCAGAAAGCCTTTCTTTGTGACTTTACAAAAGCTGCTGTCCCCATTACCTCTTGGTGTACAGAGTGAAAGGTGCAAAGCCCTTCCCACAGCCTCTTTAGCCCTTCACCATGATCCTATGTTTGTTTGACTGACCTGTCCTAGAAAGGGCTACTCAGAACATGCAGCCATCACCTATCCAAAGAAAAGGGCATATCGGTCCAATGTCCCACTGTTGTCATGATGTCTGCAAAGCAGGTAGCTGAGGCTGGCTAGTCTTGCCTTCCCAGTCTCCCCAGACCAATGGCTGAGTATGTCAATGTGATAGCAATCAATGCCACCTGGTAAGGCCCCTAGGCCGAAGGTAGCCTGAGAGGAGACTCCCTCCTAGAGGAGCCTCTCCGCCAGGCTGGGCCAGGCCAGCTAACATGCACCGGGCATCCTCCCCATCTTCCACAGATGAGCAGTGTTAAGGTGACTGCCACACTGTAGGGACACCATGAGGACCCTGGTCAGATAGATAATCACACACTCCACTTCACCCTCTGCCAGACTTTGGGACCAGTCCCAGCAATTCAAAAGTCTTGGAAAATTCCAAAGGATTTCCAAGAAACATCTGATCAGTCAGGACTTAGCAGATATGTGGAAAATTAGTTTTTAACATGATAATAAGTTTGAGCAACAGATCATTCCATTACATTTTTAAGCCATGAGTAATCTAACAATTCCCATTTATTCCACTGCAAACAATACATATTTCCTGGGGTTGATGCTTATTACCAACCAGTTTCCATAGCACTGTGAAAAAATATCCCAAAATCTTTCTGAGTGCTAAAAATGATCCAGAAATCACCTCCATTTTCTTTTTTGAAATCTCTAAAAGATTTATATTCAATTCTCTTCTTCATTCTGCAGCTATAACCATTTTCATTTAAGTTTGGCTCAAGATGTTAAGAGCACTTAAACTTGCGTGTGCAGGACAGTTATTAAGCTGAAGCGCTCTTCTGATAACACACTTAACACAGTAAAGAAAATCCTTGATTTAAATTAGGGCCATAAGCAGAATGAATGAAAATAATATTTAAAAGCTTCCTGAATAATCACAGCATAATTAACATGCACTAGTATTTAATATATGAATATGTATCTTGACAGAAGTACATCCCAAATCATTCAAGGGAGATTGTCAATCATTAACAATACTGCTGTGAGTTCTAGAAAAGAAACGGTGAAATATTTTATGAGAGATATGGGAAGCTAAGGCAGAATAATCAATCTCATGAGAAAGCGTAATTGAATCTTTTCATGGATGAGATATTTGCCTCTTCCTGAGGCGAGATTAGAATTCTTATTTTTGCCAAAAGTGTTTTTATTCTGAGCTGTGGTTAAATACATAGATCTTTTTACCATACAAGGTATTCCCACTGTGCTTCACTGGACAGCCAAGAGGGACGCCGGGGCTGGGAAAGCTGTCCCAGAGTTTCCTCAGAGCTGTCATCAAGAGGAGGGCCTCACTCTCAACTGATCAACACACAGAAAACATGAGACTGTGGAATGCTCAGGGTCCTGAATGGGGAGGCACAGAGCACCTCATTCCCCTTGAAGCTCAGGTTTCTTGTTGGGAGAGGAGGAGGAAAGGTTGCTAGAGACAATGGTAGATACCTTCAAGAAAACAGGGCTGCAGGTCACAACAGAGCAGATGCACATATTAACCCACAGCAGTTGTGACAGCATGCACAAGACCTGCAACAAGCTCAAACCAAATTTTGCCTGGCTTGAGCTCGCAAAACCTCAGCACAGAGAGGAAAGGTAGACATGAAGTCCCACCCCTAATCTATGAGCCGTTAGCAGCTGATAGCTGCTGGAGAGGGAGCATCGGTTTTCTTAAAGAGTGTTGCCACTGATAGATAAACCACACTCCAGTGGGAGGCCACACTTCCGTGAATGCATGGGCAGCACAAAATGGACTTAATATGTAAAGAAAATAAAAAAAAAGAAAACACAGACTTGAGTGGGTAGGAAAGAGGTGTGGATCTTGAAGGAATTGGGGGAGGTGTGACTAAGATCAAAACATGGTTTGAAATTCACAAAGAACTGATTTTCTTTTTTTAAGGGGCATCGAAGAAAGATCTCAGGGATATTTCTTTTTCCTTTTTGGTTTTTCAAGACAGGGTTTCTCTGTGTAACAGCTCTGGCTATCCTGAACTTGCTCTGTAGATCAGGCTGGCCTCAAATGCACAGAGATCTGCCTCCTGAGTACTGGGATTAAAGACATATGCCACCAGCCAGGCGTTGGTGGCACATGCCTTTAATCCCAGCACTCGGGAGGCAGAGGCAGGCAGATCTCTGTGAGTTTGAGGCCAGCCTGGTCTCCAGAGCGAGTGCCAGGATAGCCTCCAAAGCTACACAGAGAAACCCTGTCTTGAAAACAAAAAACAAAAAACAAAAAACAAAACAAACAAACAAAAAAGACATATGCCACCACTGCCCAGCTAGAGATACTTCTTGAAAGTCATTTGTGTATTTGACGGTCCTCACAAGTAAAGTATCTTAAAAGGCAGCCAAGGTGACCATGGCACCACAGCATGAAACCTAACACTGTCCCTCACTAACCTTTCAAGGCACAAGCCCCACAGCAGTAAGGTAGCCAGACACTTCTGCTTAGACATTGCCAGTGACAGATAGATGTCATTCTCACCCTCATAAATGACAGCCTGCTTCCTGATAGAATGTCACAATACTGGGCCTTGTACACATCTTTTGGAAATCTTACCTCATTTCCATTTTCTGAGCAACTAGGAATAAACCTGGTCCTTTGACCACATGGCTCTCTAAGACTTAAATAGCGACTTTGTTGTGGTTGGGGTGGAGGAAAACTCTCTGATGGCCCTGACATTAGCTTGGCTGCCCTGTGCACTTCTACATACACAGAACTGTGATGACATTTGTAAGACCTTATCATGAGATGCCAGATTAAATGTTTCAGTTAATTATTTCCATATAACCCACCCCCAAGTAGTAGTTTAAAACAGTGGCACCTGTGGCAAGCTTTCTTTTGGGCCACAAAGCAGTTCCCAAATCATGACCTGGAGACTTGTTATTAGTTATGAATGCTTGTATATCTTACTTTCATGTTTCCTCAATGTTTAGAAGACTGCCAGCTGCCTGGCTTCTGGCCCCAGGCATGTCCTCTCTTTCTCTTCTCTCTCATTCTCTCTTCTCTCCTACTTATTTCTCTCTGCCCACCAGCCCCACCTATCCCTCTCCTGCCTACCTATTAGCTGTTCATCTTCTTATTAGACCAATCAGGTGCCTTAGGCAAGCAAGATAAAAGAGCAACACATCTTTACATAATTAAACAATGCAACACAAACAAATATAACACATCTTTACATGGTTAAAGTACTATTCCACAACAGGCACCATTCCTTTTCTCATATCCCCCCCACTCCCACCCCCCATCCTTTGGGCAGGATTTGGCAGACATAATTTGTCTGACCTTTGCTCTGGTTGGTGACTGACACCATAGGCACACATGTCTGGCAGAGAATACTGGTTGATCTTTGCAGGGGCCATCAGCTCACCCATAACATGAGCTGCCTCATAGAAAAGTGAGCTTTCCAACATGAAGTCTTCAAGCAGTAACTAAATAGCCATCTGTATAGAGTGTTGCTGTAAAAAGCCAGTCTCAAGTTTTCTGGAGTTTACACTAATGTAAGTTGATTCTGAATCTTTGCTAATGTCAGTATCATGGCTAGTAGGTGTCTATCTTGTAAGTGACAGAGCAGGGCTTACAGCCCTGTCCTGCTGCTGTCTGACATGGTAGCCTCAGCTTCCCTCCAGAAAACTGAGCAAATGCATGGACTGGGCTGTATGATGCACACAGCTGCCACCCTCTTCTGCAAATGTGAACTAGCCATCTGGTCTACCTGGTTGCCGGAAGGTATAGACAGCCACCTCCAAAGACAGCTTCACACCCCAGAGGTGAAAGTATGCATTTCTGATTAATCAGATAGCAGACCACTCACATTGGTTAGGAAATTGGATCAATAATCTTTAAGGACCTTGCAATGCTAAGGTTCCATACTTCTAGCACCCTCATGTTTAAATTCTAAGCATGCCAAGGCGGTGGAGGTGGGGGAGCTGGAAGGCTATCTCCTTCCACCCTACACATTATTTTTAATGGATGACAATATGGCTGTGTCTTGTGATTTTCAAGAGATCTGCCAGATAGTGTGTTCTTCTCTAAGTGTGATGGGCAAGCAATCACATGGTTAGGAATGTGGTGATGTTGGAAGTCTGCTAAATTTCAGTGACAAGAAACTCCATCTGTCTGCTGTAGTGGCTCAGAGACTTACAGTCCCCAGTGCCTAACTCTGTAGCCTTTGGAGCTACTTCACCTGCTCACAAAGCTACCATTGCACCCCAGGGAGGCAAATGGAAGCCAAGACCTCAGGAGGAAGACTGCCCAGGCACTGGGCAACTAGGATTGCACTTACAATCTACTATCTGCTGTCGTGTGGATGTGCCTCTTTGTGTGTGTGTGTGTGTGTGTGTGTGTGTGTGTGTGTGTGTGTGTGTGTGTGACTCCAGTATCTCCTCTGTAACTTCTAGCAGTGTGTGAAGCGAGATCCAGAAACAGAGGTGAGATAGGAAAGGCACCTCCTGGAGCTGAGGGGAGAGTGGGGGGCGTCGCTCAGAGGCGGATGGCTTCTATATTCAGTCTGTTCTAAACAAGACCTGGCACAACTCCCAGGGGAAAGAGGGTTTGGGGAGCTGTACTGAATTCACCATATTTGGAATAGCAGATTTTAAGATCAAAGGTTGTTTTTATAGCAAGGGGAGCATAAGGGAAAAATGAAGAATTATTCCAAGGCCACTATCTCATGGAAAGAAAATTAATTTAGTGTCCTTTTAACTTTACTTAATTGCATCAGAATTAGTGCAGCCAAGTCCTAGTGTATTGGCTTAAGTTAAATATAATTTTCATTCACATTTACAAAGTATTACTTTGCCTGTAAAGGATGACAGGACAGTAAGTATACACATCATGTAAAGAGGAAATATAATTTTATTACTCAGGAATGCATTTACATTTGATGAAAACAATTTAATTTGACTTGCAATTCAATAAATAACTGACCATTAAAAATCTATTAGTATTCTTGGACTTCCTGTGTCTACATGCCTTTAAGTAATAGCTTGCCTACGCTCACCTAGGTTATCTATAATTGAATATAAAAGCCATTTCAAAGAAACCATTAAAAAAGCCTGAGTTAAATTCACACTTTGTCCCTATCTTCTTAGACATGCCTGTACCTTGTATGGGGTTGAATCCTGTGCTATATGAAGTAAGTTTCTGAACAATTAGCTCCAGTTTTCAGTGACAAAACATAGACCTCAGTGAGGTGGCCCTGCCTTTCTGGTTAATTTCTCCATTCACTCCCTTCTCACAGTCAGGCACAATCACTCCCGATGCCTTTGGAGGACCCAAAGCTACATGGATTAGAACACCGGGCTGCTCTGCTATGCTTTCTTTCTCAGCACTCCTAGGTGGATTTCTCTATTCAAAGGCACCTTAGAAACCAGCTTAGCTGCCTTATGACCCACATCGGCAATCTTGACCAAAAGCACAATGCAGATCTTAAATCACATTTGTCTTTGTTCCTAACTGGTGGTTCCTAGACCCTTCATCTGTGAAGTGGTTATGCATGGTGCCTACCTGGTCTACTTCCTGAAGAGTTAAGGTGAGTTGGTTTATATAAAATGCTTGAAAGAGTATCTAGCAAAAAACAAGCATTTCCATACCTGTAACCTAAGTTTCCTGGCACTGTTATAATGGCTACCATGTTAAGGGTGGTGCCAGATCTGAGCTGCCTGCCTTTGCCTTGAAAGCTGCTGCCTTCGGGCTCTCTACAGCTTCCCCTCCGGTCACCCGGGGCAGACAGCTGGGCACTGATCGTGGGCCTGAGCCCAGCACAATGAATACATAGCTGGTGCTCCATAAATAGTTCCCCCTTCCCATAGTCATGCAGCTTGCTGCTGAGCTCTTTTCACAAACCATTCCCTGCCCCACCCCCAGACTCTGTCCCCTTGAAAAGAGCTAAGTGTTTCATTGGACTCTTTGCTGCTTTCAATCTGCTCAGCCTTCCCAGTCAGGTTGCCTCCCAAACGCCTGAGATTAGAACAAAGCAATGCATTAAATAATTACCGAAAGGCTGTGGTGTTCAGCACCATTGTTACATCTTAACACGTCTTCTGGAATGAAAAGCTCTTGAATGGCTTTTCTAGGCTGACAGGCTCGCCCACGGGCTCCAATGGGCTTTTGAGGGAATAGCTCCAGATCTTTACAGTTATTATCCCTAACTCCAATAGTTGTGTCAAGTGACGGGGAAAAGAAATCAAGTCCTCTTCTCTCCTCATTAAGCTATCTGAGTATTTTGTGATTAAGGAAACTTTAGCAGGATATTTCATCTCACTCTGAAGAGCTTTTATTTCCATCTCACTCTTTTCTAATTTTACTTATTCTTTCACAGTGTCGTGCATATATGCATATCTGATGTATTTTGATCATATCCCCCAATACCTCTCAGCTCCCTCCTTCCTCCCAGTGAACACCCTCTTCATCTCAACAAGTGTTCCTCCAACTCTAATGTCTTTATTTGGCTTCTTTTCCATTTCACTACTCTATGCACACTTCACTGTGCCCTTAAAAACTAGTGATGGAGATTCTGTTGTCACCAACAACATGCCCAGTTGTTGTCTCACACCCAGTGTATAAGCCAGAGGCCGTGCTCCTCAACACCAGTAGCAACCAGCCAGTCAGCCTGACATGTACCTGTCATAGCGTTGCTGATCACATGCTCTAGGCCATCTGTGACAGTCACAAGAAACACTCTGGCTTCCAATTTCCACTAAGAGATGTCACTGGTGACAGCACAGTCATGCTTGGCTTTGTCCAAGACTCTGGCAGACGTGAAAGACCCCTTTCCCGTCTTAGCAGGTTCCTTCCCAGTTCTTCAACAGTTCTTTTGTCTATCCCACATTTGTAGATCAGCTGTCCAGTAGCAGTGAATTTGCTGAAACACACAAACACACGCGCACATATGTACACACACAAAATCCTGGTTCTGCTGAAATATAGAAAGCTAAAGAAAGCTTTTTGAATTTTAACCACAACATCACAACAACAGCAAAGCAAGCCATGGAGTTACATTTCCTGAGCCCATAGAGATTTGAGGTGTTAAGAACAGCCATAGAAGCCAGTCTTAGGAAGGGCAGGCCTCACCAAGAAGAGATGCCTCGAGCTCTGGTTTGCCTAGAGCACATGTTGCTAGCTGAGGGTGTGGCACTGAAGATGAATGTGGGCTGTCCAGAGTCTGCAGGTCCAGGGGCATTCTGTCTGCCCGAAGACTCTTCTAACCTCCTATATTTACACAGTAGTGGCAACACCCCTGAGAAATGGGTACCTGCGCTGCAGCCACCAAAGGAAAGACATTAAACAGGCCTCAATCTTTGCCACATGCAGGCTCTTCCACCCAGAGAAGGAGCTTTGACCTCTCAAGCCAGAGCAATGCACTTGGTGGCACTCAGAGTCCTGGTGAAAATCCCACTATAGCCAGGTTACAAGAACCAAAAGTCCTCATCCATCGTGGCACAAAAACATTCCCATGCCATGTGAAGATGACCTCCATGAAATCAGACCACACTGTCCCCACTAACAAAAATCAATAGCCCTATGGGGACAAACTGATATGGAGAGAGACTCTATGTGGCACAGAGAAGAAACCTGAAGCTGTGAGAGGAGCCAACGCTGAGATGAATTTTCAGACAAATCAGGTTGCCTCCAAACACAGAACAGCACCCCAGGACCTAGAGCAGTGCATGGGAATGGATCCCAGTAGCCACAGGCTATGTACAGCCTATATTGTCTTTGTTTCAGCTATGTACATATATCATGAGTCAATTCACTAAAGAAAACAACTTCAAAAATCCAAACAAACAAACAAACAAAAATAAAGCCCAGGGCTGGAGAGATGGCTCAGCAGTTAAGAGCACTGGCTGTTCTTCCAGAGGACCTGAGTTCTATTCCCAGGAACCACATGGTGGCTCATGACCAGGCTCTGATGCCCTCTTCTGGTATGCAGGCATACATGCAGACAGAGCACTCACACCAAAACAAAACAAAGCAAAATACACACATAAATAATAAGTAAATATTTAAAGACCAAAAAAAATCACAAAAAATATTAAAATAATTAGAAAACAAGACCTGACAGATCCAGGATCAGAATGTGGCTGCTAAAATTATGTCACACCAGTCAGACCCCACAAGGCATAAAATGGTACTTTTCCTTGAGAAGTAACGAAGTCTTATTTCCTCATCTACCGTGGAACGTTAGTGGTGAAAAGTCCCACCCATTTGTAGAGGAATCATTTTTTAATTGCTGCTGTCTTGTTAGGGTTTAATCCTGACTTTTGCTTTTTTTCTTGCTGGTAGCTTTTCATAAGTTTTTGTCCTTAATATTCAGAAAACTCCATCACTAGGTGATGCTTGTGCACGCGTGCGGGTGCGTGTGTGAGTGCTTGCGTGTGTGTGTGTGTGTGTGTGTGTGTGTGTGTGTGTGTGTGTGTACATGGGTACACATGTAAGCACTTCAGCCTCACAATTACACTTTTAGCTATCAACCCTAAACCTCCACACTCCACATACACCAAGACAAATATAGTCATGGACCATATAACAATGTTTTATTGTATGATGGCAATTCATATGAGATTCCAATGAAGCTGAAGTTTTTCCTGCTGCCTGGTGACTTTGTAGCCATGGAAACACTGTAGCACATTACTCTTTAGTCTGCTGGCATAAACAAACCTACCCCATTGCCAGCTGTACAAAAGTGCAGCACATACAATTATGTTCCGTTCATCATACTCCATAGTGATAACAAATGACTATGTGACTGCTTTGAGGATTGAATGTGCTGTTCCTTAATCAATATTTTAGAGTGCACTTGTATTTTAAAATGAAAAGTTTAGTGCAGAATAGCCAGCACTGTGTTGCCAACTCAGCCTGACACATCACGTGTTCACTGAAAAGTCTTGATGCCATGGAAATGCCATGCAGAGAGAAGGGCCTTGGCCTTCAGGTATGTGTGAATGTGCCTACATGCCTGATCAACAATGAACTTGCCCAGTGACCCATTTCTTAGAATACAGGCCCTTTGTTGATTGACACGGGGCTTTATAAGGACATTGTCCATAGCAATCTTTAAGAAAGAGTACATGTCTGAAAAACCCTTGCCCATCACTTCTCCGCGGGTCCCCTTGGCCATCCGTGTCACCTCTTAGACTCTCCGCAGGCAGCTGACAGTTCTCTTCTCTACGATTTTCTGTCTCTCGTGTCAAGAGACTCACAGTGGGGAAACAGCAGACACAGCTTCTCCCTCCCGGACATCTGTTGTATATGGCTGATGGAACCCCACAGACAGGATGCATGAATCTGCAGGGATGAGCTCATCCATGTAGCAGGTCACGCTTCCACACTGACCATGCTTGCTGAGGCTGCTCTGGTTTCATCTCTCTGGAGGGACACTTGGCCACAGAGGAAATTTGATTGCCCTCCTCAATCTCACTGCATGACTTCATAGTTCCTCTAAGCCCACCCATTTCTACCTGTTAGAAACATCTTAAACCACAAGCCATGCACAAAAGACCCAAAAGTGCATGCTACATTGAGGCATGATGCTAATGTGGATATCTGCCATTATGATATGTAAGGATTTGATTTGATCATTCAACTGTACTGAAACAACTAATTTACTCTGGAAAAGATCTAGGAAAACAATGTTCAGAATGGATCCCTCTTTAAAACTACCCACAGGTAACCAGGTAACCAGTTGTCATCAGCAAAGTAACAAGCAAAACAAAACCAGCATTGTTCTCACGGGGGTGCAAGTTTGTTTGCTGGCTATGCTATATTTAAAAAAAAAAAGATGGAACTCAGGGACATATCTCCAGGGATTTTATACAGAGGGATTTGTATATATTCTGTCCTCTGCACCCTGAGAAAATCCAGCCACTTTTACCTGGAGCATTGTTCCTGGTCTTCTGTATTCTCTTCTCACCCTGACTCCCCCCCCCCAAGCTCTCCTGAGGTAAGAACACCTTTACAGCCCTCTTTGGCATTATCCAGGCTAAACCAGTTGCTCTTTACCTGCCCTTCCTGTCCCTTCATGTCCTGACATAACCTGGGTCTACTCCCCACACCTGGTCACAAGTCCTTCATGCTCATACAAAGAACCTCTTCCCTCCAGCAGATGCCACTAATCCAGCTGTCACTGTCCACTGTTTTTGGATTTAGTTCCTTCTGTCCTCTATTATAACAACCTCCTATAATTCAGATAAACCCTTTCTGTTGTTTTGGTCTTTGAAAATTCCATACATGCATATAAATATATGGATCATATCTACCCCCATTTCCTCCCCCCAACTCCCCCGAAGACCCACACACACATTTCCTTTCTAGCTTTATGTCCTATTTCCTTCCAACCTCCTCCCCTCCCTCCTCCCTCCCTCCTCCCTCCCTCCCTCCCTCCCTCCCTTCCTTCCTTCTTTCCTTTTTTCCTTCCTTTCCGCCTGCCTTTCCCCCCCTGAACACACTGAATCCAACTAGTGCTGTTCATGCATACATGGTCATTTACTTGGGCATGAACAACCAAGAACAATGACAACAGTCTATATTCTTTGTGTGTGGAGGGGTGACTCTAAGGCCTCCTTTACCAACAACTTACATGGGGATATCCCATATCTGTGTAGTCAGACTTTCCTTTGGGCCACCAGCTCACAAATAACTACACGGAGACTTCTTATGAATGATGAAAGCTCAACCTTAGCTTAGGTTTGTTCCTAGCTAGTTCTTATAACTTAAATTAACCCATTTCTGTTCATCTACATTCTGTCACACACTGCCCATCCTGCTTCTTCTATGTCTCCTGGTGTCTCTCTCATACCCTAGATTCCTCCTCCTACTTCCTCTCTCTGCCCACAAGTCCCGCCTATATCTCCTTCCTAGCTATAGGCCATTCAGCTTTTTATTACACCAATCACAGCAATACACCTTCACGTAGTGTGCAAATATCCCACAATGCATTTGGATTGGAATTTTTGTTTAATAACTCATGCTTTCTAGTAGCAGCAGCATCCACACATGTAGGGTATTTTCATTTAAACTGTATTTGTTATTCTGCCGAAGACTTTGGATCTCTAGAATCCCACACTAAGCTGTTTATTCACGGATGTTTTATCATCCACTTTTACCTCCTATTTTAGTTTCTTAGGCTGCCTATGCCTGACCTGAAGTGAGTTTATTAATTCTTTCTCTCCCAGGATATAACTTTAATACATCTTTTCACTCACTTTGTCTATGCCTTCATCCTATTACTTCAATTCCATTCTTCACGGTAGATTTTATATTGCATTGCTGTGTACTAAATAAAGGATTTTAAAGTCTTGAGCCTTGATCTATTTGGTATGGGGGAAGCTGTTTATTCCTCATGCCTCTGGGTTCCCTGGGAAAGGCTTTTCCCTCCTTATACTTAGTCCCTAGTCCCATCCCATATTGCTTCCCTTAGAGAGATGAGTAGCTGAGGCAGATCATTGGCCAGATTTGCTTTCCAGTCAGAGGACAATTGACTAACTCCCCTGCCCAGAATAATACCTTTGTGTTCTCATTAAGTCTCTAGCCTTCTAGAATCTTCTCTTCAATGCTTTTGATAATAGTACAATTACACTAATGATGTGCTGATAATAATGAAGGTAATAATAGCTAATGTTTATTGTATACTAATTGTGATGTGTAATTAACTGTCTGGTGTGCATTAGTCCACTATCCTCAACAACTCTGCAGACAAGAACAATTGTAATCTCTTCCTTGGACCCACACTGAAAATGAATTTTTAATAGTTAGCTAACTCACTCTAGTCTATACAATGTAGAGGGACAGAATTTATACTCTTTTTTTCTGAACTTAGATTTAATTAAAGTATCATTTAGGAAACAAGCATCAACCATTTTAAATACATTGATGGTAACACAAGAAATTTAATTAAACACTTTTAATAAAGAAATAGCTGGAAAGACGGACTTGGTCATTAAGAGAACTTGCTGTTCTCACAAAGGACCAGAATTCAGTTCCCATCACTCCCAGTTCCATCACAACAGCCTGCAAATCCAGTTCCAGGGGATCTGGTGCAGCTTTCTGGCTTCTGTAGGCAGCTGAACACACACACACACACACACACACACACACACACACACACACACACACTTACAGAATTATACTCTTGTCTTTCTGGTCTCTCTATCTATCTATCTATCTATCTATCTATCTATCTATCTATCTATCTATATCTATCTGTCTATCTATCTATAGATATCTATCTATCTATAGATATCTATCTATATATCTATATCTATCTATCTAGAGAGAGAGAGAGACCGAGAGAGAGAGAGAGAGAGAGAGAGAGAGAGAGAGAGAGAGAGATGCCCAGAAAACAACATGGCCCTAGATGGCAGCTCAGACCACTCAGATCAGCATGGCCCCAGTGGCAGCATGGCCCTTGACACCAATATGGCTCCGAGCAGCAGCACAGACCCCTGGCATGGCCTTTGATGGTATCAGGAGCTACAGTCATCAACACAGACCGGTCTGCAGTATGGTCATGGTCCCAGACATGACTCTCAGCTGCAGCCCAGGCCTGGACATCATCATGGCACTTGGTGTCAATGCAGGCCACTCAGCTCTGTATTGCCCCTGCAGCAGCCTGGCTCTCAGACACCAACATGGACTCAGGTGGCAGCCCAGACCCCAGGTGTCTACACATCCTTCAGTGGTTATTGAAACCATGGATATCAACATCACTCAGGGAGGGTAGCTCATAACTACCTATAACTCTGGCTCCAGTGGGCCCAGCATCCTCTTCTAACTGAGGTTTCCTGCACTTATGTAAGGCAAGATCTTGGAGGCTCAGTAACTTGTCTTGAGTAACATAGTAAGTGCTAGTATTAGATGTTGAACCCAGAATGACCTTACTACAATTCTCCTGGCTCTTGTCATTGTGCCTAAGAATGAAATTAGGATACATAGCCCATATCTGGCCAGTGTTGCCAATGACTTTCTGTGTCTTTAGATAAGGGCTCTCACCTTTCTGTATTTCCTGTGAGAGGGAAAGAGGGTGATTCAAGTTATCTTTTTTTTTAAAAAAAGATTTTATTTATTTATTATGTATATGGTTATCTGCATGCATGCTTGCATACCAGAAGTGGGCACCAGATCTCATTATAGATGGTTGTGAGCCACCATGTGACTGCTGGGAATTGAACTCAGGTCCTCTGGAAGAGTAGCCAGTGCTCTTAACCTCTGAGCCATCTCGCCAACCCCGATCCAAGTTATCTTTAAAGACCTTTCTGTGTCTGTAAAGCAATATCAAGAAAAGATACAGCATGCACAACAAAATATCTAAGTATAAAGCAGCCAGACCCATTCATAGCTGTTCCTGAGGATGACACCTGAGTGTTGTTCAGATGTCATGTCTAGATGACACTTCCCGATTCCCTGCTCCTGACCAGAGTCCTCTAAGCCTCTCCAAGGTCTCCTAGCAGAACAGAGGGCTTTCTTCTTTGGCCCAGGGACAATTCATGCTTCACTTCACTGCCTTGTCTATAGGGAGTTGTTTGTCCCAACTTGCTCACTAAAAATCCGGGTGCTTTCAAAAGACTTCATAAAAACCTTTCAACCAAGCAAATGCTAATTCATCCTTTATCTGTTGGAAATCACCATGCTCTGGGCAGGAGGAGCCCAGCACCAGCATCTACGGACAACCAATTTGTAGGGACAAACACAAGCCTTTTCTGGTGACCTCATGGTTTCAGGTTAAGGTGATACGAGGTCACAAGGGCTGGGGTGTGCCATTCGAAGCCGCACTAAAGACCTACATTTTGGACAATGACATTACTACACCCCAGAAACTACTGGACAGTAGGAGTGACAGGATATTTCAGCTCACAGTGCTCTCCTGACCAATTGCAATCAGTAGAAGCATTGTAGAAGCCTCAGGCCAGACCTGCAGAGGCAAAGCTGGCACTACAACAAAGTCACAGACATCTCACTCAAAAGTCTGAGATGCTTAGGCGTGGCTCCTGCTCAGCCCGGTTCAGTTGGCACCAGGGATTTGTCATTTCCTCCATGGGTCTTCTGGCAGGTTTCCAATCTGGGCCTTATCTATAAAATGGAATGAGGCATCTTACCTCCTAGGGCTATTTGGAGAATTAAGTGAGATCAGATATATGTAAAAAGAAGATGATAAAAGGACTCTGCACAGCATTTGGTTCATGATGATTAAAAAGTATGAGGTCCCTGATTCCCATTGTTTTAGAAACTGTCAGTAGCATTAAAGAACAATGGGCTTATTTTTCCTTTGACAATAACATGTTCCTATACAACAAAAATTGAAGGAGGGAGGGGGGATAAACAATAGTAAGGACATTTGAAAAAGCCACAGGGAAACATATTATCTTATGTTTACTTAAAACACATATATAATATATATGTACTTGCACACATATGATTTCAAAGAGAAGTTATAACACTTTGGGTAATTATACTTCCCCACCCCCACCCCCCAAAATAGACCATCTAACAAAAACTCAACACTAGGCATGAGACCTAGAGTTGCTGGTAAGGAAAGTCCAAGTGACTCCTAAAACAATATGGGTTACTGCCATTGTCCTTGGTAGCCTCCCAGAGCTTGAAGGTAAGGCTCTATTGCTGAAGATGCCACACATGTTAGACATGGGACTTGGAGAAATTGAGTTGGAACTGACCCGGAAGCCTCTCCCTGAGGACTTTCTCTCACGGAAGGTGTTATGTAAGCTGCCAAGGGAAAAAAGTACTACCTGGTTATAAAGCTTATGATCCACAACAGTGATCATCCTGGCCAGATAACACCAAGGGAGCCATGGTAGCACTTATATCACAGGGGTAACTAACGGCTACCTAAATGGACTTAAGGTCCACTCCTTTGGAGCAAATTCGTGCCTAGTACTGTAAACCTAGCCACATACATATGGCTGGTGAGGTCATGAACCCTTGAAGAAAATTGACTATCCACTGTCCAAAACTAGTATAATGTCCAAGGGCAATCTAAATCCTTACCTTTATACCCACAGATGAGTGTTCTCACTTCTCATCAAAGAAGCTCTTTTTCACAGCAGAAGGACACTACCATAAAAACCCACAATTGGTCAAAATGTAGATAATATGACCATGGGGTGCCCAACCCTAATTGATATATCTATAACACAACCCCTGTACCTACAGCTGAAGGAACATCACAGAAGAGGGAGTATTTCTAATGACTCCTCAGCTTCTATCGGACCTATTTTTCTCATTTATCAATTTAGATGGCTCAAAATGACACATTATTTACTCTCTGTAAATCACCTATTTTAATGAAATAAAATGACATCAAACAGACATGAACAGATATCTGTAGATACCTGCATACCCATGTTTACAGTAATACAGTTCACAGCAACCCAGGTAGAAATGGCACACGTGTCTGTCACTGAATGGGTGGATAAACAAAAATTGGTATTTCAACTGGGTAGACTATTTATTCAACTCTGAAAAGGGAAGGGAATCCTGACACACACTACAGCACAGGTGAGCCTTGAGGACATCGTGCCAGTGAAATAAGAGACAAATACTGCACGGTCTTGTCTATATGGTGTTCCCCATATAATTAAAATCATATAGACAGGAAGTAGAATGGTGGTTTCCAAGAGCCAGGTAGGAGAAACAGGACATTATTTGTTTACTAGATATAGGTTTAATTCTGGAAGATGAAAATGTGTCACAGATAAGTAATAGCGATGGTTGTGCAACAATGGAAAGACCCTAGCGCTCACTTAATCCTACTGAGGAGAACATGTGAAATGGGTTGGGATGGTGAATTTTATGCTATATATATTTTGCCATGATTTACAACTTACTCTGTTTGGAATGGTGAAACATAACAGCAGCACAGATTCTGAAATAGAATGGACCCCAGTCCTTTACTTCTAAGGCAGAAACATGGTCACTTAGGTCACCTGGTCCTCACAGCTTTAAACTTCCCAGTTCTCCAATGCTCTCGCCTATATCTGCCACATTTCACTTACTCCCTATGGTGGTTGAATAGGTATGGCCCCATGGACTCGTGTGTTTGAATGCTTTTACTACAGAGAATGGAACTATTAGAAGGTGTGGCCTTGTTGGAGAAAGTCTATCACTGTGAGGGCAGGCTTTGAGGTCTCAAAGCTATGCTCAAGCTATGCCCCGTGTGGTAGACAGTTCACTTCCTGTTGCCTATGGATCAAGATGTGGAACTCTCAGCTTCTTCTCCAGCACTATGCCTGCCTGCATGCCACCGTGTTTCCTGCCATGATAACAATGGACTAAACCTCTGAAACTATAAGCTAGCCTCAATTAAATCTTTTCCTTTATAAAAGTTGCCATGGTCATGGTGTCTCTGTACAGCAACTGAAACCCTAACTAAGATACTCCCTAATGACCAACTCAGCCTTGGAAACCGCTGCCACCATTTTGAGGATAGGGATAAAACTTACTTTGTGACAAACATCTATAAATTCTTTGAATCCACTTTTATTCCCTTATTAAAGTGCAGGGCATTTTCCTGCCTCAGCTTCATGGATCCTCTTATTCCTCAAGAAGAACTACCTAGCTAGCCACAGGTGGGAATGCATCATCTAGCAAGTCCTTGACCAGCTGACCTGTTCCCCAGTATCTAAAGTTCACTGACATGGACATTGTGCTGCTCGTGTGTTCAGAATGCCATGCTGCAACTCACCAAGATCCTCAGCTTTCTTCTTCCTCATGACTCCTTTTCCTCTTGCCAGTCTCCCTGCACCTCCACTCTTGCAATATTGTGCTTCTGGAAGTAGAAAGCAGAGCCTGAGGAGAGTCCATCTCGCTCTCAGTCCATTGAAGACAAGCAATGGTCTGTGTACCTGCTGCCCAGTGGTTAAGATTGAGGACATTCTCTTGTGTTGCTCCAGACAGTCTCTCAAGCCTTATTCTAACCATTTTTTGTCTGTTTTTATGTGTTTGGTTGGTTGGCTTTTGAGACATGTACTCTCTATGTATCCATGCTGGTCCTAAACTCATGATCCTCCTGTCTCAGTCTCCCAAGTGCAAGGATCATAAATATGTGCCAGTATTCCTGGCAAAGATTTTTTCTTTCTTATTTTTCCTCCCCTGGGCCTCATCTAGGCTAGTCAAGCACTGGACCATTGAATTATATCCGAGCCCCCTCATTCTTATTTTGACTATTACTAGTGTACTCTGTCTGGTCCACTGGGGAGACAAAGACAAGAGATTATAGTTTTTAAAGAACCCTGAAAGGACAATGTTGTCTAACAGTTTCCTCTGAGATGGCAACATCCCATCCTAAAAGAAGCTCCTTAAGATAAGCAACTAAAAATAGCTTCAGGAAGTCCTGGAACTGAACAGAATCAGTAGGCCTCTCTCTCCCTGCCAAAATAAGCAGTAAAAGCTGAGAGTGCCCCTCAGCCTAAGGAAACTGGACTACAAAAAAGACTCAGACAAGGCAATCTAGGGGAAAAAATCATCTAAGACTAGCCCATCTGCCTGGAAGAAGCAGAAACCAGAAGAGCTGCCTGGAAGAGGTTTAGACCAGAGTCCCTTGGAAAGGACATTCTACAACCTGTTGACACTATCTTCTGGCTATGCAGTGTGCTCCAGGTTCCCAGCTTTGTGAGCTGTCACCCATGCTGGGGTGGGCCTTGATGATTGTCTTAGGGTTTCTATTTCTGTGAAGAAACATCATGACCAAAACACAAGTTGGGGAGGAAAGGGTTTATTTGGCTTACACTTCCAGATCATAATCTATCACTGAAGGAAGTCAGGACAGGCACTGAGACAGTCTCAGCAGGGTTGAGACTGGAGGCAGGAGCTGATGCAGAAGCCAGGGAGGGGTGATGCTTACTAGCTTGCTTTTCTTGGCTTGCTCCGCCTTCTTTCTTATAGACTCTAGGACCACCAGCCCAGACATGAGACCACTCCTCATCACCTGCCCACCCCCCAATTATCACTAATTGAAAGAATGAATGCCTTACAGCTGGATCTCATGGAGGCATTTCCTCAGCTAAGGCTCCTTTCTCTCTAATGACTAGCTTGTATCAAGGTGACCCAGAAAACCAGCCAGTACAGTGATATATCTATCTTTTAGTCATTTCTGCTCCTATAAGTAAACCCTCACCCATATTCCTGCAAGTAACCCTAATAAAACTCTATGGTTCAACAAGTTGGACTTTGGTGTTTTCTGTCCTTTGGCCAGTGGTGGCTTCCCTATCTGGGGTGAGTAGACATATATTTTGCATCTCCCCAGGAAGATTTTTTTGTCACACAACAGACAGCATATCACCATCAGCATCAGCTTGGTCTTAAGCTAACTTGTGCTGTGGTGGCATCTAAAAATGGCAAGGACTAGTATTGTGTCACTGTGACAAAATCCTTGAGATAAATAGTTTAGGTGAAGGAAAGTTTTTTGGCCCACAGTTTCACAGATTCCAGTCAGTCTTCAGCTAGATCCGCTGCTTTGCCGTCTATACCGAGGCAGCATCATGGTACAACGTGTGGCAGAGGAAGGCTACCGAACTCATGGTGCTTGGAGGCAAGTGGATATCTTGTGAGTTCCAGACCAGCCAGGACTATATATCAAGAGCCTGTCTCAAAAAGAAAATAAAAGAAAAAGCAAATAATAGCAAAACCACAGAGCAAATAGAAAAATACTTGTTTATAGGTTGGAAGAATTAATGATACACAGAGTCAATATAATCCTATCCAAATTCCCACTTTTTTTTTCACAGAAGTAGAAAAATGAATCCTAAAATTCACATATAACTACAAAAAGATCTGCGTAGCTAAGGCAATTTTGAGGGGAAAAAAATGAAGTTGGAGGCACTACATTTCCTGACTTCTAATTATACCCCAGCGCTATGGGCTGGAAATAGCACGGAGCTGGCACTAAAGGAGACACACAGACCAACGTAAGAGAAAGATCAGCAATAAACCCACAAATACTTTTGACAAGGACACCAAGAATACATGATATGGAAATGGTGTTAGTTAAAAACCTGGCTATCCACATGGGAAAGGAGAAACTTGTACTTTATCTTGTAAAGATAACATAATTAATATAACTCAACGTTAATTAGAGACTTACACATGGCTGGTCCTTGTAGTCTACCTCAGTACCACATGCCCTGCTTTTGTCCTCTAGCGCCCCTTCTCCAGGCAGAGACCCTAGACTTGAACCACTAAATCTGCCCACCCTGAAGCATGTCTGAGGACCATGTATATCACTTACACCTTATTGGCCACCCTCTTATCCACTGGAGTGTGGCTAACCTACCAGGGGACACATACCTGAAGAAAGATGACTCTCCCTCTAGAAGCCATCAACTGCCAATAGTCTCTCAGTTGGGGCTAGGCCTTGGGAGCCCCTACATGGTCCATGCTGAAAAGTTGACTGGCTTGATCATGCACAGGTCTTGTTTGGCAACTCCAGCTTGAGATCATGAGAGTAATGGCTCCTGTCATGTCCAGAAGGCAGTTTCTCAGCAGCTTCCTCAATTTCAGTCTTTCTGCTTCCTCTTTAGTGATGCTCACTGAACTTTTGGGGAAAGGGAATGTGAAACAGATGTCTCTTTTATGGCCGACTACTCCAGAGTCACTCATTCTCTTCACTTTGACAAGCTATGTAGTGACTGTCACAGGATTTCCACCTGTTTAGCCAATGACTTGGGGCAGCAAGCTCCAGGACACGGTCTTGTCTGCTACATGACAACTGATAACCTGAGGGGGAAGGGTCGCTTGTGCTCTTGCTCTCGAACTCCCTTGGATGGTAGGAGCAGAGCAGGCGGCTTGCTGTTGGTGCTCTCCCCTTGGGCAGAACAACTGTGGAAGCATCTAGCCTGTCCTGTGTGTGAGTGTTTGCCTCTATTTTTGAACCTTTCCCAGACTCTCGTGGATTCTGACTACACAGCGATGAGTCTCTGTGTTGACCATTATCCACTGCAAATGGAAGCATCAGTGATGAGGTGTGAGAGCTGCACGGATCTGTGAGGATAAGGGGAAGTAGAAGGCAGTTGGATGAGCATCCACTTAGTGACAGAGTAGGTTTTCTCTTAGGGCCTCTGACCTCCCTAGCTACAGTTTCGTGATCAGGTTTATAGTACTAGGCCTGAATTCTCTCCTGTAGAGCAGCCCTTAAATCTAATTAGAAGGCTATTGGTTACGCCCTTAACCTTCATAGCACTATTACATTAATAGTATCTCACCAGGTCAGTCATTATTAGAGCTTGAGGGGCTCACAACTAGGTAAGTCTGTTTTTTTTTTTTCTTTGTTTTTTTTTTTTTCTCCACCAACATAGCACTTTCTGGAACCATGAAAGCTGCTGGACAGGAAGGAAGATTCCATATCAGTAACAGCCGGATTTCTCCATGTCCTGTAACCAGCACCTGTGGTATCCTCAACAACAGTGTCTTACCATCAAGTTCTGGTGGCCAACCAAGACCAATGACAATAGTCTGTATTGTTTTGGGGACCTTTGAGACATCTCTAACCAACAAATCAAAAGGAGGGCATCCCACACCTAGAACTGGACTTTCTGTTTATCTTAATGCTTCATGGAGAAAGCTTTAGCCCTTGCATAGGGTAACTCCAATTAAATTCTTTTTAATATGTCTATATGTGCTTCTAAAATAATAGATTTTAACATGTCCTTTTCAGATATGCTTAGTATCAGTTACACTTTGACCTGCCCCTACCTCATCGACATCCCCTCTTATCCCCTCCCCCACCTATAAAACCCTTCATTTTTCCTTTTCCCCACTTCATGTCTAACCTGTATCCTAAAGTTCTTGCTAAAGTTCTGCCCCCATCTGTCATAGCCCCTTTTTAGTTTCCTGGCTTCCAAGCTAAAAACACAGACTTAAAGATTCAAAACTAGGATTCACATATAAGAGAATGAGAAGTGTTCATCTGTCTGGGTCTGGATCAAATACCAAATCTTCATTTGTTATTCCGAGTTCTTTTGAACAACTGCCAAGCCAGCATCTCCACTCAAAGGTCTGCTAGACACTCGACCCTTGGACATCCAAGACAGAATTGTTCACTGCTATGTATGCTCCCAACCAGTCTCCTTCCTGCTCTCCATGACTCTGTATCCAGTTGCTGCAGCCAAAACTCCAGGAGACATTCTTGCTTTTTCCTTCCCATTTTGTTTGTGACTTCCCTCAGTAATAACTCATTTTTCTGCTTCAAAATACACCACAAACCCATGCTCTTAGCTCACTAACCACACCTCTGGCACAAGCGTCAAATACCAAATCTTCATTTTTATAGTATGACAACGACATGTATACCTACTTCCTTCTCTGCCTTCAATGACCCATCCTCTCTGCAGCCAGAGAGATTTTTCTACAAGGAAAACTGGAATATCTCATTCCTCTGTTTAAAACATTTTAGAAACTACTCATTCCTCCTAAGCAGCCAAGTTCACTCCAAAGAGGTCTTCAGTGTTCTGCATGACCTAACCTGCCTCTCTCTCTCTCTCTCTCTCTCTCTCTCTCTCTCTCTCTCCTCTCTCTCTCTCTCTCTCTCTCTCTCTCACTCTCTCTCTCTCCTCCCTCCCTCCCCCCTCTCTCTTCCCACCTTGTACTAACCCCTTCTGTTTCAGGCTCTTCTCACCCCCCCAGCACACCTTCTCTAGGGTATCACAGGTTTGTTCCCTCCCCTTTGCAGATGGAATAGATGGATTACCTTTCTTGATTGGCCCTTCTAACTGCCCTCCTTTGGGATGAGAATAAGCTACATGCCACCATAACCCTTTCTTGGAGGAGCCTGATTACATTTTGAAATTACATTATTGATTCACATCTCTGTCAGATGGGCATCTCTACACCCTGCACTGCATGTGGGCAAAGTACTTGGCTGCTTTTCACAGTATTCTTCAGACTTAAAATACTGTCCAGAACAAGTAAGGAGTCAATAAATAATTGCTCAGTGAATAATCGGAGGCACTGATGACTCGGAACAGACTAGTGACTTCCTGAAAGAGCCAAACAGGAAACAAAAAGATCACAAGGGATCCATTGCTAGGTGAACAGTATTTCTCCTCACTTGAAAGCAATATCTTCATATTTCCAAGGGCTCTGAGCCTCACTCTGGAACAGAGCTCATTGTCTCAGTTGGATGCCCAGGCCACGCATTCTTTGATGTTGCCGATTTTTAACCAAAGGTTCCTTGCCAACTGTCAGGAGCAATCACTCAGTGCCAACAGGATGGAGTGTACCACTGGGCTCTGCTCCTGGCTGCTTTGTGAATGAAGAGGGAGACTATCTCTGGTTCTCTCTGCTCTCCTGTGTGCCCACATGATTACATATACAGCTCTGTGCCTGCGCCTTTTAATATCCCATCCATAGGAACAAGGTTATATTGCAAGAATTCTAGTGTCAGACTCTAAACTCTAGGGTACTTGCTGTCAAATTCTGCCTGAGGACAGCAGTAGGCCACACGGTTGATTTACAATCCTTCTTCTCCTTTATGATCTCTTTTTTATTGGGTTTTTCTTTAATTATTTTCCCTTAGTGCACGTCCGAGAAGCACTACTCAAGGCAGAAAAATTTATTACTACCGGGCTGAGCACAGTGTCAGAATTTTAAGTGCGAAACCTGTTCAGTGAAATGCATGGCTGTGTTGCCTTCTCATTTTCTTTTCTTGAGATGCCTGTGTAAGAAATGAAGGCTGTATGGGAAGAACGGGAAGGCCCCGATGGCCACTGAATAATAGGCTCCTCGTAGGCAGTGTTAAGAGTGTCGACCATGGTAAAAATCAATTGACTCTCAATCTTACAGGGCCATATATAATACATTTTGACATATTATCATATCCATCCATGCCACCAGCTTGCAACATAGGAACAAAATCAGACTTTATTACAACTTGACAAATGAGGAAACAAAATCTTAGAGAGTTAAGTAACTTGCCTAGAGACATAAAACTCATAATAGCCCCTGTGGGGCTCAGAAAGGGTTTCAGGTTCTTAACTCAGTGCCACACTGCCCAGAGCATGGCTTTTGTGGTGGAAATAAAAATAATCTCATAGGGACTGGCACCATTAGGAGGTGTGGCCTTGTTGGAGGAGCTGTGGCCTTGTTGGAGGAAGTATGGGTGGGCTTTGAGGTTTCAAATACTCAAGGCAAGCCCAATGTCACTCTCTTCCTGCTGCCTGCCAACCCCAATATAGAACTCTAGGTTCCTTCCTCTGCACCATGTCTGCCTGTGTGCCACCATGGAAATGGACTCAACTTCTGAACCTGTAAGGCAGCCCCAATTGAATGTTTTCCTTTATAAGAGTTGCTGTGGTCATGGCGTCTCTTCACAGCAATAGAATACTGACTAAGACAATGGCAAAGAGTGTTCTGAAAGCCTGGGTCATGGAAAACATACAACCATAAGAAAGAAGAAGAAGAAATGTGTACTTGGGGCTGAGCGTGTCGGGCTCTGCTCATTGGCCATCCATGGACATCAAGTCTTGAGCGTGCTGGGGACACATTAGAGATCACAACAGGAGAAACAGCCCTTGTTTGTGGAGCTTACCATCTCAAGAAGGGACACTCCACTCAGTTTTACTCTACAGTGAGTGAACACAAGTTACACTTCTGAGTACTCCTTCTTTACCACTGGGTGTCCAAGGTGCCAACTCATCATGACTGGCCTCACACAGTTATGAGTTCCACGATGAAATCAGTTGTGGAGGAAAGAACATAACAGATGGGCATGAACAAGGAAAGTGGACTATCCGGGTGTACTGGAGAATGTAGTGTGGACTGGAGAAGTGAGTGGCCCTGGGTGGGTGGCTGCCGTGGACAACAGTACATCCAAAAGTCACCATGTGACCTTGGCTATTCCCAAGCTCCTACCACTAGAGAGGAGGGAGAGGTATACCATTGAGGCCAAATCAGAAGAGATGTTGGTGGAGGCAGGCTTGCAGGAGGAGAGTGTGAGCCAGCAGAGGTCTGGGGAAGTGCTTCTGGAAGAAGGACCATGTGTAAGGTTTTCAAGGTCACAGCACACTAGCCTGTTTGTGGAGCAGTCAGGAGGCTGTGTCGGGAAAGATGGTGGCAGGGGTGTGATGGCAATGGGGAAGGGAAGGGCAGGGGCTTCTGGGTTTACTTATGAATGTGACACAGAGGGATGGAGGATCTTCTAAAAGTGGCCTGACCAGCTGAAGGAAGGATACAAAGGCCAGGGAGAAGTAGGTTTGAGGGAGGCCATGTGGTTTGATATTTTGGCGGCCAGCAGATAGATATGTTCTATGACCTTCCCAACACCCAAAGGGAAGACCCCAGTCGCTTTGCCACCTCAGAGGAAGAACCCCCCACTCCCCTCCCCTCAAGGTACAGAGTAGGGATGGCTTTGTTGAATGGCTGCTATGCCTCCCCTATAGTGGCAGGGGCTTGGGAACAGCCAAGATGACACTTGGCTGATTTTGGAGGTGGTGTTACCTATGGAATTAAAGCACAGTTGCTTTTTAATTCTTTATGCTAAATAGACAGAGACAATATGGCAAAAATGGCTGCCTTCCTCCGAGAAAGCAGAGCACAGACCTACTGAGGTTGTCAGTTCGGTGCCCTTGTCTGAACAAGCTCCTAGTTTGTCTCTCCGGATGTTTGTGTTCACTCTTCACACCTCAGGTTTTACTTCATTTTTTTTTATCCTGCAATCTTTTTTATTTTGCCTCTGTGCAACATGTATTCTTTCAAGAGGCTTTTGAAAGGTTGTATCTCAGGAGAAACCACAGACTTTCTTTTTTTTCTTTTTCTTTTTCTTTTTTTTTTTTAATTTAAATTACAAACAAGCTTGTTTAACATGTCAATCCCAGTTCCCTCTCCCTCCCCTCCTCCCCAAGCCACAGACTTTCTATTCCTCATCTCAGCCACTTTGAGAAGATGTCAAAAGGGAGAGAAATTATTGTCAGAACACAGTGGCCATCTCTTGGCCTCTGAGAAGCCAGATATTCTGAGGTGGCTCAATGCCAGGACTACAGGACTACCCTCTCTCCCTCCATTGTGTAACCTGCCCATTCAAGCTAGGCTCCTACGTAAAACTGTGTGGAGCTCAGACAGTGCTGGGTATAGCCTTCCAAATCCATTGCTCCTTCCATCAGTTAAGGTATCTGCCACATGGCACTGTGATTATCGCCCCCATTAAACTGAGTGACCACACAGCAGGTAATCCTGGGTGATGTGTGTCAGGCAAGACAGTTAGAGAAATGAAAATGGAATCAGGATTGACACAATGGGCAGCAGGAACCAGGTCGCTTGCAGGCATGATGGAGAGAGGGATGTGAGGAGAATGGCCAGCAGTGGAGCCTCCTGGGGCCCAGGGAGGCAGTGAGCATGGCTGGAAGAGGGCTGACACTGGACCGACCTTTACAAATGCGAATCAGCAAGATCGGGCGACAGACACTCAGACGAGGGAGGACAGGAATGATGGTGCTATACCAGGCAGCACCTGGACTGAATCCAGGGTGCTAGCTAGGTCTGGGCTATTCCCACAGGCTCTCACCTTTAGCACAAGGTTTGCCAACCCTAAGCCAAAATGAACATTCCTGGACCTTCCATACTGGCTCTCATTTGTTTTGTCCTGTTTTGTTTTCTGAAGCCCCTCTCCACACAGCATCTCTTTTACAGGCCACGAACCTCTAGTTTCTAACTGAAGTTCATCAGCTTGCACTCTTTCCCTTAGCCCCCAGCATCTGGGGCTGCATGTGGCACAGCTGCCCAGCCTGGGTGACCTGAGGGCAGGCCGACTCCCACATGCTACAGACATGCTGTTAGTGCAGGAGCAAAGTCAGCAGAAACTGTGGTCAGGAGTCCCAGAGCCTCTCCTCCCAGAAACAATCTGAGAATCTGATCAACTTCCCCGGATATGGAAATAGCCAGATGTTTACAGTTGAGAAAGTAAATGCTGAATTAAGAGGCTGGTAGCTTGAATAAGTTCTCAAGCCATTGTCTGAACACAGGCTCCAAGGAAGAAGCCTCTGAGAGCACATGACCAAGAGTCCAGCCTTGGCTGGGAGCATTTGCTGATTCTGTTATATACTTTGCATATAGCTTAGTGATAAGCCAGGCCTCCCCAAGCCCATATACCACAAACTCTAAATGTTAGTTTTACATGAATCCCAATGTATTCCATTTTATTGTTTAAGCCATAAGACTCCTGTATGCCAACATCTTGTGGAATATTGATTACACTGTCCAACTCATAGGCTATTTCTCCTAGACTTGGGAATTCTGTAGTCTAAGGAATCTTGTCTGATTATTCTGTAAAGTGCTGATGACTCCACATCCACAGGAGTGGTTCAGCAAAGTGCTTGTGGCCCACCACTCTTGCCTCCGTTCCTATCACCTTGGTTCTTAGATATGTTCCTCTAACAATCCAACCGTATGGAAGTCTGACACCCCAGAAGGTAGTGCTCAAAAAAGAAAATTAGTTTAGTTTGGCTCAAATAATCTGTTTTAAAATATACTTTTGAAACAGAACAAACTTTTAATTCTTTAAAGAATTTCCATACTTCTTTGCCTGGTGCCATTAAAACACATTTAACCCCTGACCTTTGTGGAAGTTCCAGTTCATATTTGAAGGTAAAAATTTTGAAATAAGAGAACTGAGTTTAAGGACCCCAATAGTGATTAATAAATAGAACCTCATGGAGCTAAAAAATTTCTGTAGAGCAAGGGACACCATCATTCGAACAAAGTAGCAGCCAGAATGGGGGGTGAGATCTTTGCCAATTACACATCTGATAGAGGGTTAGTGTCTAAAATAGAAGAAGAAGAAGACCCTGAACATCAAGAAAACAAATAGCCTGATTAAAAATGGGGTTAGAACTAAACAGAGTTCTTAAAAAAATGAAATATAAATGCCTGAGGAACACTTTTAAAAGTGTTCAACATCCCTAGTCATTAGAGGAATGCAAATTAAAACTGCTTTGAGATTTTGTCTTAACCCCAGTCAGAATGGCCAAGATCAATATGACAAATGACAGCACATGCTGGTGAGGATGCAGGGACAAAGGAAGACATTGTCATTGCTGCTGAGGATACAGACTGGTAGAGTCACTATGGATATCACCATGAGGTTCCTCAAAAAGCTAAAAATAGGTCCACCCCAAGATCCAACTACACCACTCTGGGCATCTACCAGAAGGACTCTACATCTTACTTGAGACACTTGCTCATTCATACTAATTGCTGCTCTATTCAGAATAGTCAGAAATTAGAAACAGCCAAGATGTCCATCAGCTGATGATGGGTATTGAAAATGTGTCACATTTACACAATGGACTATTATTCAGCTGTGAAGAAGAATGAAGTATCTGTGGGTAAATGGATAGGGCTAGAAACAGTCATCCAGAGTAAGGTAACCCAGACCCAAAAATATACATATAACATGTCTTCTCTTCTATGTGAACATTAGCTTTTAAACTTTAGGTATGTGTGTCGAAGTTAGAATATCCACACAAGTAGCTACAAGGACCCCGGAGGGAGGAGGGGATCTCCCAGGGAAGGGGAAATAGAATACAGTGACATAGAAGAATCAAGGGGAAACTGGAGTAGCAGTATTAAATAGGGGAGGGGATGGGAGGACAGAGTAAAAGAAAGACTATGGGAAGGGACGACAAACTCTAAAGGACTTTTGAAAAGCCATATGAGAACCGATAGAAGATTCCTAAAATATACACATATATAAAAGGACATTAAATGGATTTACCATACAATGGGGGAGAGAATGCCTCAACTAGACATCACATGCCACCAAGTAAAATCCCCAGTACCAGGAATGGGTTACGTTTTGTCCAGTCACTGGCCAGAGGGGTTCTCACAGATCCCTCAAACATTACAGCCTACTGCCAATGCTATTGGTTACCCTCCACAACACGAAGAAGTTGAGTTGGTGCCAAGCCAGTAGTTTCACCCCTACTGACTAGAGTTCATAATACTGGGAGGTACTACCTATGCTTGATACCAGAATAGAAGAGAAATCATTAATCAAACCAACTATAAACCCTGGAACTTCAACAGCAACCCATCTGCAAGACACAGTGGTGCAATAGTGACGCAAATGTTTATGGGAGTAGTCAACTGCTTTGTTTTTTATTGGATTTAAGGCCCACTCCATGGGATGAACACCAAACCAGACACTGTTAGTGAGGCTAGGAACCTGAGACTATAAAGGTCATGATCCCTAAGGGAAAACCTACTACTATTATTCTGCTAAAGGAACGCAGCAATAAAATGACTCCTAATGACATATTACCACACCCACGGATCAGGGCCTTGCTCAACCCACATCAGAGAAGCTGCTTCTTGCAGTAGATGGTGATTAACACAGAGACCCATGAGTGTACAATGTGCAGAGAGTGAGAGACCTTGGAGCATTCAACCCTAAGTAGAACAGCTTCATCACAGCCTCACTGGTCTATGTGGAGAGGAGTTTGAAAGGTTGTGAGAGTGAGCAACGGTAGAAGTGTTTTCCAGACATAACACACACAAGACATGCACAAGTTCCAGCTAGACAAAATCCCAGTACAGAGGAGGGAAAGTGAGCACAAAGTCCCACTTGTAACGAAGAAGCTATTTCTAACTGATAGCTTCCAGGAGAGGAGCAATACCTTTTTCTCCAATAGAGTAACACTAACACCCACACACTAGTACAGGCTCAGGAATAGTTGGCCAACATAAAATACACTCCATGATTTTGTGTGCTGTTTTTATTTTGCTGGTTGAGTGTGTGTGTGTGTGTGTGTGTGTGTGTGTGTGTGTGTGTGTGTGTGTGTGTTTTCTTTTAGAGAGAAAAAAACAAAATTGGGTGTTGAATAGAGGGTATCTGGGAGGAGCTGGGAAAGAGAAAACACCATGATCAAAATACATTGTATGGAAAATGTTTTAAAATAAAAAAAATACATTTTAATAAAAAAGAATTGAATTTAAAACAGCTCTGCCATTGACCAGTTTCTTTTAAATGAATTTTTTAACTAAAATAGGTTTATATCATTTTCCTCCTTTTAATTCCTCCCTTTAGCCCCTTCCAGGTCCTCAACTTCCAACTCCTCCAATAGACACCTCTCAAAATGATACCTTCTTCTATATTTTTATTGTTGTTGTTGTGTATATGTGTGTGTACAGATACAACCTTCTGAGTCCATTTTTGTTGTTTGCATGTGTGTGGTTTTAGGGCTGACCTCTTTGTATTGGATAACCCATAAGGGGGTGCAACCCCTGGAGAAGTTCATCCCCCCCTTATCAGTGTCCCCCTCATCAGTTGCCTATAGTTCTTTGTCTAGGGGTGGAACACCATGAAATGTTTCCCCTTCTGTTTGACTATGTCCATTTAGTTTGCCCAGGCTCTGTTCTAGTTTATACAGCCATTTCTAGGAGAAACTTTCACAGCAGACTTGCCAGTATCCTGGCTCTTGCCATCTTCTCACCCCTCTTTCACTACGTTCCTGAATCATAGATATAGGAGCTATGGATGTAGACCTACTGATTATGGCTGGGCTCCTGTCTTAGTAATGGTTTTATTGCTGTGAGGAGACACCATGATCACAGCAATTCTTTTTTTTTTTTTTTTTTTAAGATTTATTTATTTATTTATCACGTATACAGTACGTACCAGAAGAGGGCACCAGATCACATTACAGATGGTTGTGAGCCACCATGTGGTTGCTGGGACTTGAACTCAGAACCTCTGGAAGAACAGACAGTGCTCTTAACCCCTGAGCCATCTCTCCAGCCCCCAGCAACTCTTTTTTTTAACATAACATTTTCATTAATTCTGTGCAACTTTCACATCACACACCCCAGTCACATTCACTTCCCAGGCCTTCCATGTCCACCCATCACCCTTTTGATTCCCCCTCAAAAGAAGTAAAAATAAAAAAAAAAAAATAGGAATTTAAAAACGTTCAATTTGTGTTGTCTGTGAACTCACTGTGGCATGGTCAAACCCTCATTGGCCTGCCCCTTAAATAGAACTCAGTCCTTCCCCCTCCTGGACCCCTGCCAGAAGCCATCAATTGTGGAGATCTACACCCGAGGCAACTCTTATAAAGGAAAACATTTCATTGGGCTGGCTTACAGTTCCAGAGATTTAGTCCATTATCACCACAGTGGGCAGCATGGAGGAGCACATGCAGACATGGTGTCACACCTCCTCAAAGTGCCACTCCCTGGGAGCCTATGGGAGCCGTTGTTATTCAAACCACTGCAGCTCCCGACCATCTGTAGATCTCTGAATTATATCCAGTTGTGGTTTTCTTTGATGGTCTCCCTTCGCTGTGAAGAGAAACTCCTTTGATGTGGGAGGGATAGCTATATTTACGGGTGGATATAAGGATGAGAATTTAGACTGTAGTAAGAAAGTGTGCTGGTCTAGAAAAGCACAGAATCCATCACCAGATCCATGACCTCACTAGCCCCAAGAAGTTGGCTAGGTTTCTAGTACCAGGCATGGTTTTCCTTCTATTGAGTGGACACTAAGTCCAATTAGACAGCAGTTGGTTACTACCAATGCGTGAGGGCCACAATTGCGTATTTACAGATATCTTGCCATAATGGTCATTGTTGTGGTTCACAGGTGCCATAGCTTGGTAGGACTATTAATCACTTCCCTCCTTTGGCAGTTTGCACAGTATTTTCCAGTACCCTGGAAGCTGGATTGCAGGGAGGAGACTCTGGGGTTAGCTCCTGCTCCAATGATCTGAGAGCCCTGTGTCTAAAGTGTATAGTGGCTTCAGCAACCTCTGAGAGGCAACAAAGGATTACATTTTGGGGGGAGTCGCTTGGGATACCCTGACACTCATTCTAAAGGAGATTTCTTATTCTTGATAGTGGAGTTTTCGTTAGTCCTTGGTTCTTGTGGAGAGCATTGTCAGCCCAAGTGGCTGGCATAACTTTCTTTAAGATCTATCTGTCTATAGATTGACAGAGATATAGGTATGTGTATGTATACACATATGCTAATTTATTGCATATAGTTTTTTTGGAACTAGAAAATAAGATTCCTCGAGGCTTTATGAAACAACCTTGGCATTATCTGTCCCTCTTCCCTCCGCCTTCTTCTGCATGGACTTCCCTCCATCCCCAGCTGGAGCCCTGTGCTGGTTAACTTTTTGTCACTTGGCACAAGCTAAAATCATCTGCTAGGAGGGATCCTGAACTGATAAAATGCCTCCATAAGATGAGTCTATAGCCCAGGGTGGGAACTTTTTTTTTTTTTTACTAATTATTGATGTGTAAGAGCCCAGCCCACTATGAGTAATGCCACCCCTGGGCAGGTAGCCCCAAGTTGTATAAGAAAGCAGGCTGAGGAAGCCATGAGGACTAAGCCAGTAACCAGCACCCTTCCACGGCCTCTGCTTCAGTTCCTGCCTCCAGGTTCCTGCCCTGACTTCCTGCTCTGACCTCCTTTCACAACGGAGTATAAGCTGTAATATGAAATAAACCCTCCCTCTCCTCTCCCAGACGCTTTTGCTCACCGAGTTTTACCCCTTCTCCAACTCCCCCTCCCCCACCCATGGACCCTTTATACTCTCCTGGTTTTTACTGTGACTCCATGTTGTATAAGTCACGTCTGAAGATTCGGAACCAGGAGCTGCAGATGAGAAGGGATATGAGGTATTTCTCCTCTTGGATCTGGGTTACCTCACCTCATATAACTTTTTCTACTTCCATCCATTTTCTTGCAAATTTCATGATTTCATTTGACTTTATAAGTGAATGTTATCCCACTGTATGTTTCATTATCCATGAAGCTGTTGAAGGACATTTAGGTTGTTGTTATGTCTTGGCTAGTGTGACTACCGTGACTGTGAACATGACTGAGCCATATCTGTGGAGTAGGATGACGAGCCTTTGGGCATCCGCCCAGGAGTGGTATAGCTGGGTCATATGCTAGATTTATTTTCGTTCTCTAAAGATTCTCCGTACTTATTTCCACCAACAGTGAATGAGGATTCCTCTTTCTTCACAACCTCTACAGCATTTGTTGTCAGCTGTTTTGTTGATCTTAGTCATTCTGACTGGGGTGACATTAACCACACAAGCTGTTCTTTCTTTGCATCTAAAATGGGAATAACTACTATAAAGAGTTTCTCATGGCATTAAATAAAGTAACGTCAGCAAGCACACCTCTAACATGTTTGTTAGAGCCACTGAGACAGGCTTTCTGCAGTTACTTGTGGTTGCCTTTCCAGTCTTCCTGCCACAACTCAAGTAGACCTGGTTAGTTACATAAGTTAAACTTCCATTGAAAGAAGAAAATTAGCAATTTATGGTGCACTTGTATGGGGGGGGCATGTGTGTGTGTGTTTGTCTGTCTGTCTGTCTATTTGTGTGTGTGTGTGTCTGTGTGTCTGTCTATTTGTATGTGTGTGTATATGTCTGTGTGTCTGTCTGTGTGTGTCTCTGTGTATGTTTGTCTGTCTGTATATTTGTGTGTGTACTTTTGTTTGTGTGTTTATTTGTGTGTGTGTATCTGTGTGTTTGTGTTTCTGTCTGTCTATTGGTATATGTATGTCTCTCTGTGTGTCTATGTATATGTTTGTATGTATGTGTATGTCTGTTTGCAGGTGTGTGTGTGTGTGTGTGTGTGTGTGTGTGTGTGTGTGTGAGTGTATGCGCGTGCACACACACACATGGTAAGGCCCACAGAGAAGTTCAAGCTGTTTGTTCTTAAGCCAATTTTGTAACAAGCTATTGGGCAAGATCACTCAGGATTTTTCTTCCTTGCACATAAGGAGACAGACTACAACAGGTGTTTCTGGCTGCCTCACTGTGATGTGGGGGCCTCTGCCACCACACCTTCTGTGTGCTAGTTTCTGACACTGAAGGAGACTTCATGCTGGTTGGAGAAGCAGCCACAGCAAAGGCACTGCTGGTGGGACCCATCTTGTTAAGAGGCCCTGAGAAGGGAAAGGGAAACCCAGGCACAGGGCGTGGGGTGAGGGCTAAAGCCAGGAAATAGTCAAAGTTTGACCTGTAATCTGAAGCTAGATCAAAAGCTCTGGGGTGGGTATCTCACACCAGCCTTCCCAGCCCCTGGGGACATACAAGCCCAGTTGGAAGACCTCCAGGTCTCCCTCAGAGCCTGAAGACCTGCAGGCACAAGTCAGAGGGGGGAATTGTGGGAGCCCAGCCCCCAGAGAAAGGGTTGGCATAAAGTGGGACCGCACACTCCAGCAGGTGGACAAAGGGAGGAGAGACTGCAAGGGATAGTGAGGACAAGAGGGAAACAGCAGGCCCCACCTCGCCAGGCCACTCCGCAGTACCCCTCTGCCTGGTGTTTGTGTGCCCTGGCACCCAGGCAGTGTGGGTGGGTGGGCTGTCTGCGGTTGGCAGCGGCTATGCCTGCACAGGTGGTCGCCCTGAGGCACACGAAAGCAAGAGGCTGCCAATACCCTCCACCTCCGCACCACCCCAAGATCCAAGGGCGTCTAGATGGAGAGAAGCTTTTACTCAGGTGCATGAGAGGGGGCGATGTAAGGAAGGTTTTGCTCTGGCATGGTAGGAGGTTAGAGAGGATCCCAGCTCTTTCTCCAAGCTCTGGCCATCTCATCTGTACATAGGAAAGCACTTCCAGTTGAATGGAGGTTGTGGGTGCAGTAGTGGAGGTGGCAGAGGCCACCTCTAGGATGGGGAACCTTTGGTTTTCATCTGAGTGGTAGGACCTGGGGTGCATGCATGAGCAAACTGAATCAGCTGTTTTATGAGGCTGGGCACTTTATCACGTGCGCACAAGGCCCATCAGAGAAACGACTGGGCCGGGTCCATGCAGCAGGGACTGGCTGAAGGACCCAAGGCTGCTGACTTGCTAAATACAGCAATTGCATCCTGTCCCTTCAGCTGTCAATGCTGGAGGTTGGACCAGGGTTCTGGCTCTGAATCCAGTTGGAATAACAGGAGTAATTCTTTTTTTTTTTTTTTTTTGTAGCTCTTCTGGTGTATATCCGCACACCAGAAGAGGGCACCAGATCTCATAACGGATGGTTGTGAGCCACCATGTGGTTGCTGGGAATTGAACTCAGGACCTCTGGAAGAGCAGTCAGTGCTCTTAACCTCTGAGCCATCTCTCCAGCCCAACAGGAGTAATTCTTTTCCTGTCTCCTATAAACTCCAAAGTCTCGTTGGAAAAAAGAGCCAGGGGTGGTGGTGGGAGGGGGGAGCCCGTGTGCTGAGAACACGTTCTCTATTAGACAGTGAGCAGATGGCTCTGTACGGCTTACACAGAGGAAGAGTGTGGACAAGGGTCCCCACATGGACTTGATCATTCCACCTCCCTGGTAATCCTGGCTGTGAGAAGGAGAGCTGATCATTTGGGTGCTGGAGGACTGAGAAGCAGGCTCAGAGATGGTGGGTATGGACCCTGAATGCCTTCAGTCAGCCAGCCCTCAATGCTGGAATGTGAATCCAGCTGCAGTCTGACCCTACCCAGGGTGGGCAAAACCTCTGTAAGAATCAACCAAAAGGAAGTCTGTCTATTCCACAAACCTGAACTGCTCTTAACTACTACCCCTCCCCCCCAAAGCCCTCACCATTAGAGCTGTGGAAGCACCTTAGGAGAAAATCCAGAGCAATCTAACCCCATGAATTGAGAAATGTTTGTAAGCCACTGCATTGCATTGCACTGAGCCTTGGAGAGCTCCACACTTAGTATGAGCGCAAGCAGGGGTTTCTGACCAAGGCCTACAGAAAACACTAGTGTCCCTCCTCAGCCTGAATGTGCCCATGTCCAGCAGGACTGAGAGCTTGCTGTGCGGCTGGGTTGGCCATAAGCACACCAAACAAGCAAATCCAACAGAAGTGAGCAAGGGCCTTGGGGAGCTAAATCAAGCAGTGATATAGGGGAGAAGAAAACTGTCCTGTTTGGTAAACCACTTGGCTTTCCTTGTACATATATCCACAAGTGGATCAAAAATTTCCCAGAAATGTTGCTTCAAATGGAATGTAGCCTGTATTTTGGAATTGTGTGTGTGTGTGTGTGTGTGTGTGTGTGTGTGTGTGTGTGTGTTGCACTGCTCCAAGCTGGGCTGTATACCTAACGTAGACTACCACCTCTATGTCCTCGTCTTGGCCGTGAAGCTCACTGACTCTAAGACCACCAGTGACTGTTCTCCGCTGTCACTGTCTCACAATAAGTAGAGCTTCAGTAAGATCCCTGGAGCTCTAAGGAAACTGTGAGCCACATAAGAAATAAAAAAAAAATACAGAGCATGTAAGAGCACCCTGAAATATTCTGCGTCATTCTCCATCCCTTTAGTTTAGGTTCCAAGGCTACAGCTGACTAGGGCTGCTAAGTTTGGGGGATCCTCAAAGACAGCAAGAAGTAACAGAGCCCCAGGAGGTTGATGGAGTAAGCAGGCTTCCAGATGTCTGTGAGGGCTTGATTGTGTAATCAATCACTGTCTATGCCAAAGCAAAACAGAATGACTGCCTTGAGACCAGGAAGTTCTCTCTCTCTCTCTCTCTCTCTCTCTGTGTGTGTGTGTGTGTGTGTGTGTGTGTGAGAGAGAGAGAGAGAGAGAGAGAGAGAGAGAGAGAGAGAGAGAGAGAGAGAGAATGTGTGTGTTCTGTGTGGAGAGTTCCTCCCAGAGAAAGCCTTCGGGATATAAACAACAGGATATTTTAAAACAGGATGCTAAATGGGAGATGAAACAACAGGATGTTCTAAGAGGAGGTGAAACACATCTATCCTGTAGGGAATCTCCTAAGACAAGAACAACTCGTTTGCTTCATAAAGCCCCTTAAACAGATCAGATTCACTACCTAGCCCCACCTCCAAGCATATATAAGCAGTAAGGACTGCTAAGAGATACACAGACAAGCTGATCTGCCTGGAAAAATCAGAGGCCAGCTTAGCTGCCTGGAAGAGATGCAGGCAAACAAAGCACCTGGAAAGAGCACTCTCCGACCTTTGGAGCTACCTGCCGACTATGCAGTGTGCCCCAAGTTTCTAGCCTTTTTGGCATGTCACTCTTCATACTGGAGTGGGGTTTGAGCAATTTCTGTTTCTATTAGTAACATTTACAATTGCAGCTTTAATCTTGCAGCTATTCCCAAAAATCTGAGGGCTATCAAGGGGTCCAAGAAGGGAAGAACATCACTAGAGGAGCCTGGAGAAACTGAGGCCCAGAGAGGCTGACATAGGTCATTCTGGGCCATACCCACCTCACACTGTACATTGGTTCAGTGAATCGGTCACCGAGAGAGCAGCTTGCCCGTGCGACATGAGATAGAGACTGCCATCTCCAGCACCTAGGCTTAAATCTGCCAGTTCTTTATAGGGTAGAAAAGTTCATGTGGTCTATTCACATGGTCTCAAAAGGCCACAAAGACACAGCAAGGGTGGGAAGTGGAGAAGAGACCCATCTCCATGGGTCCCAATTCTCTCCTCTCATTTAATAAGTTGGAAAATGGCAGCGTGTGGTGGAAGACCTGTCAACCTGTAATTCTCTTGTTTGTTTATCCCAAGTGTTCAAAGCTGGCGTTGGCTACATAGCAAGTTCAAGACCAGCCTGGGCTATCTGTCTCTGATTGAGAGAGGAGGCAGGGGATAGCATGGGACTGGGCAATACCAAAGAGTAGCCAAGGGAAGAAAATACATGTGGAGGGTGACGTAACAACCCAAGGCTAGCACACGGGCAAACGTCTATTCTCCAGTCTGAGTAAAGGAAGATCTGGAGTGTTTTTCTCATCACACTGACTCTGGCTCCTCGCCTGGCATCTCTTTCTTACCATCTGACATGTTCCACTTAGAGTGACTGCAACTCACAGGAGACCATAAAAATCAAAAGGTTTGATGTCAGCTCAATTCCCTCCACACCTGACTGGTTATATCGTCACTGAAGAGCCTGGTGCCCACTCCCCACAGAACCAGCACCCCACAGGAATCAGAAGACAGCTTTGCCCTTCAACTCTACAATCTGCTCACTGCTCATAAGTGCATAATATTTATTAGATGGCAGTTATCCTCCTGTAAATGTCAGAGTCAAGGACAGAGCTGCCATCCATCACTGAGACCCATTAGAAATAATTTGCGGTATCACACTGGCATTTACATCACCGAGAATGTGGAAACCTAATGTCTCTTTACATTATTCACATGGCACCAGAGATCAAATTAATCAACATGCTGATTCCTTTCTTGAAAAACAAATGGTGGTAGCTTATAACATGAAGCAGTGGATTTATGGGAGGCACTGGAGAGAATTAATTAGGTATCATTATCATAATGATGTTCTCTCAAGTGAGACCCGTAGGAACAAAATGGACATCTGAAAATGCCTTGGCTCGAACCTCAGAAAACCTAAATAATAAAAAAAACATCATTTCACAAGATAACTGTAAAATCAAAGGCACTAGAGGAAACTTTGATTTTTAATGAAAAGATAAGGAATAGATTAAACCCAACAGATGGGAAAACAAGAGCAGGGCAATTTTGTTTCTCCCTCTCAGTCTTCCTTCCACAGCAACTTCAGGGGCAATCCAGCATTGTTAATTATGTTACAGCCACTGTCTTCCTTGGCACTCAGGAGGACACTCCCAAGTGCTCCAAGGACATGGTCACCCATTTCATCCATCCAATGGGTGTCTATTGACTCCAACCATGTGCTAGGCACCATGCACAGCATGGTGGAGGAGAGTAGAGGAGGTCACACACAGGTATATGATCTGTCTGAACTTGTCTGCCTGATTCTTGGGATCTGTGTGCTTTACTGTATGAATTAGAAAATGTACACAAGCCCAGGCTGCCCTGGGAATGAGAGAGATGGAGTTGCCCTGCTCTTGAAACCAAACTTGGGCAAATTGTCTCAGTCACAGAGGCTAGAAATAGAGAGGGTCTCCTTCAAGATCCTAAACACCTCAGACTCCGAGGGGAGAAATTGGTTTAGGGTTAGCACACAGGTTTGGTCATTGGGAACAAGGCTAAAATGAGGTCAGACAGGCTGGAGATGCTGGGACTCTTACCCACAAATGTATCTAAAGAGCTGCCCAGAGAGTGGCCTTGACTTAGGCCCAGTTTTGAGGTACTGTACCTAGGGCCCCTGGAAGCTTCAAACTGCATGCCTTCCACCTGGAACTAGGCCTGGATCTTGGGTCACCTCTGGACTGCACTGGCCATAAGGCTGGGACCTATGACTGGGCACAATGTAGATGGCTGATGCTCTACACGGAAGGTGACCAGAGCAGGATGGGTTGGGCGGGTAGGAGAAGGACATGCTCCTCAGGCTGTAAACTGATAAATGGAGTTGTCTAGAATGTTCTTACATACCTTCTAAAGCAGCCTTTACCAAGCTGAGCTAGCAAGACAGGACATACTTTTCGGTGACAAACCATATAAAGCAGATTAGTGCTGACACAGAGTTAGTAAGGGCAACAGGAGCCTGGGACAAATAACAAGCCAGGCCACAGGGCTCAGAAAGCTGCCTTGTGTGAATGGAGCATCTTCTGAATGCGCCTCCATTCATGCTACAGCTGAGGATCATGTCAGGTAGCCCACTCAGGAGTTGACACCCCTACGATACAATATGTGAGGCTTGTGCCTTGAAAAACATCCTAGTTCTCAGGCCCTGTAACAGAGCTTGGGCTATCCATCCCTCTCTCTGGGTGTTGCCTTTTCTGGCACATTCTATTTATTCTTGAGAATGACAAGGAAGAAGAGGGAAGAATTGGGTTAGTCCAAGGTCACTTGGATAGCCGTCTTCCACAACTGTCCTGTAGTAGCATCATAATGAGTTTCCCCCTTGTGTCCTCGAGGTTACTCTTCCTTGGTTCTGGGAGTTTTAATATGGTTGGATGGGTTTTAGCACTTACAAGGAGTCACCACAAAAGAGACTCACTGTGAAGAGGAGATACAGCAAGGAAAGGAACTCCATGATACCCATGTGAGGTGGGCTTTGAAAGGGTGGTGGAACTGGGTGTTTCATTTTTATTTTTTAACCCTTTCTTATGTGTGTTTTGCCTACATGTGTGTCTGTGCATCACATGTGTGCAGTGCACAGAGAGGCCAGAAGAGGGCACTAGATCCCCCTGGAACTGGAGTTGTGAGCTGTCATATGTGTACTGGGAATCAAATCTGGATCCTCTGGAAGAGCAACCAGGGATTTTAACAGCTGAGCCATCTCTCCAGCCCCAAGGATGAGGGCAAAAACACACTCCTTTACTTTCATCAGAACCATAAGGCAAAAAATCTTTGTTTGTGGACTTTGTGAGATGACAACTAAACAAATGTCCAGACTGTCCAATTATTGAGAAGGGCCCTCAAATCAAGTGAGACCAATGAGGAGAGAAGTTAGGATTCAGGGCTTGGGGGAGAATATGCTTGAGGAAAAGAATCTGAGAAAGTGTCTTCTTTGAGCAGACCCCTAGTAGAGCCATAGAGTGGCCTAAGAAAAGAGGCCACCAAGCAGGAGGAAGTATAACTGAGTGTGAGGGTGTACTCCTGCTCCACCTTGGGAAAGAACAAAGCCTGGTGAGAAAAGCCTGGTGAGGATGGAGAGGAGAGAGGACCAGGGAAAGTGGGGGGATCCTTAGTGCCCCTTGGCTAGCAGTCAGGCTGGGTATGGTGGATACCCCGGATGAATCTGAGACAAGATGTGAGCAGAGCTGAGGGCCCTTACTATACGCTCTGCCTGTCTTTGCAGGTAGCCATGGGAGGGTCTGAGCTGTGCTGCACCCTGCTCCGTCTACCTGGCAGCTACACCCTAGAAGTGGCAGGGCAAGGAAACCATGACACTTGCTCTGAAGAATTGCTGGCCAGAGCCTACACCTAAGAGGTCAGAGTGAACCAGGCAGGGGGGTGCCGACACCTGCCCATCACAGACTTTACCCAGGTTGAAGCAGTAAGAGAGTTGATGACAAGACGGAAAAGTTGCTGTGGCGTTTCCCTTTCTATCCAGTGTGCCTGCCATACGTGTTAACTTTCATTCAAATGAAGAGTGATTGGAGAATTCTTGGGAGCAGGCTGCCAATGCTCGGGATCCCTCCAATACGTGAAACAACCAAGAAGCAAGCGAACATCCATTTCAATCAGTTATGTTACATGCTCCCACCATTTATTAAGCTCTGGTTATTTGATAAGCACCTCAAATCCTTTTAAAACATCAAGGGGCTCGAAATCTGTTAGAAAGTGACCCAGGACAGAGGTGAGTTTTGTTCCTTGAGTAACACTAGGATCCTAGGCCTAGGGACAAACAGCTCGGCACACTGAAGAACATGTGAAGAAAGGGGCCCAGCCATTTCCAACCTGACCACTGGCTGGGGTGGTTTCGTGGAAGCAAGACCTAAGGCAACGCATCTGTCCCTGCACTTTGTCTATGTCTTCTCTAGCCATATAGAAATAATCCACTTTGTAAGCAGATTTCATCAGTAAATTTCAGTCACCAAAAAAAAAGAAAGAAAGAAAGAAAGAAAGAAAGAAAGAAAGAAAGAAAGAAAGAAAGAAATCACAAATGATATATTGAGCAAGTATAAGGTAAGGAAAGCAAAAAGATGTTAACTAGTCGCCGGCTATTTTTCTTTTTTAACTTGAAAATTACCCGCTTTTGATACGGAGCTGAGACAGGGTTTTGCCATCCCTTTCTCCTCATGCCCCCCCCCTACCACTTTGATTTTTTTGAGATACAGTTTTCCATAGTTCAGGCTGTCCCTGAACTCACTATGTAACTGAAGCTAGTCTTGAACTCTCAATTCTCCTGCTTCTACCTCCCAGATACTGAGAGTGCAGTGTGCACCACCATGTCCAATTAATAACACTGTTTTCTTCTCCAGCTTATTCGCCGAAGTGTATTTCATACTGTAAACATGATTCTTTTCTTTTAAAGGGCAATGGTAAATGATCCAAAAGGAAGGAAGGAAGGAAGGAAGGAAGGAAGGAAGGAAGGAAGGAAGGAAGGAAGGAAGGAGAGAAGGAAGGAGGAAAGGAAGGAAGGAAGGATTATATCAATCTGCTGATGGGAATTATAACTGAAGAAGCCGAAAGCCCATTTTTCAGGTTCATTAACTTGTCTTGTGTTCCCATGGTCTAGATACAGAAATAGATAATCGTGACATGGGCCACTTGTTCCTGTTCTGAAAATGTCAATTTCTTTGTTCAGTCTCCAACCCAGTTGAAAGGAAGGCATGTGGACTGATTTTATCACGTGACCATGGGTTGCAGGGGCGTCCGTAGCATGCAGAGCAGCAGCCCCTAGAGGTTCACATTCCAAAACAATTGATTTTGCTTTTACAATAATTAAAACGAAATGCAAAGAGGGATATGAATGGTCTCAAAATCAGATACTGGAGAATAATTTTGGAGGCTTCCTGTGAATTCCTTGCAATTCAATTACGGTGGAGTCCCAGGCCAGGATGCATTAGTATTGTGCCCTGGGGAGGGCCAGTTGGCTGCAGCAGGCCTGGGGCACTTTGTCAGAGTGCAATGTAAATAAAGACTTTGGACTCCATGTGCTTTTCAGCTGCTGCGACTTATTCTCGAGGACAGTGCCAAATAATTGCCAAGGATGATTAGATTTAATGTCCCCTTGGCATTCTAAATTATGTCTTTGGAAGACAATTGGTCTAATATTTAATACTCAAGATATGATTAAACCCTGGAAAGCAAATAAATAAATCATGCCAGGGGGGAAAAAGCAGATATATTCAGCTGTAGCTATTACATTTAGAAAAATTGGATTACAAAGAATTTCACGTATCTTCATCAAATTGTTTTTTCTCTATGCTAATTCCCCAACTCTGTTGCCCTTCAGTTGATAGTAACTGCTGACTAGGATGATGATGTCCTTAGACAAACTGGCAGGACAGGTGTACGTCATTGGCTAGCTCCAAATTCGCTGGATAGACAACTTCCAAGACCAGCAGTGCTGAGAAGCCCTGAAAGAACCAGTATCCAGTTGGTGTCCTGCCAGATCACTGCACTGGCTTTATTTGGTTCTTCCGGGCCTTGGAGCTGTCTGCATCCTAGAGATGGCTGTGGCATAGACCCTCACTGCTTGGGCGGCTTTTGCATCCCCCAAGTCTGCAGATTCCAATGGTCCCCAAAGGCCTCGACTTGGGGCATGTGAAGAAATCTGCTATGGGTTGGTCCTGTGCATCAATCTGGCCTCAGAACCATGGGTCCCAGTGCAGCTGTGAAGGCCCTCAGGTAGAGTATGCAGGGTGGAGGGCAGCTCCATCCTGGGAGGGCAGCTCACTCCCAGAGACCCACTGTTGGCAGATTGCAAGCTGGAGCCCCTGTTCTCAGTAAGGCAGATGCCCCACAGCTTGCTCCGTTTAAAAGAATAGAAAGCTATACTGCTCTTCATAAACCACTTTCACTTAATTAAATACTGAATAAAGAAATTGAGCAAAGACCCCATCCTTGAGCTCACCATCCAGAATAAGAGCCAGCTTGGATTTCGTTTCCATGTAACTGGATTTGGGCACATCCTCCGAGGTCTGTGAGATGCTGCTGTTCTCCAAATGTGGGCATCTTGTTGGGTGCCCCTGCCCTCAGACCTGGTACATGAGGGGGCAGAGCTTAACAGTGGCCACTGAAGACAGTGAGCTTGATTTGGATAAAGGGTCTACGCCAGCTAGTCTATATCAGCTTGACACACAAACTAGAGTTACCTGAAAGGAAGGAACCTTAATTGTAAAAATGCCTCCATAAGAGTGGGCTCTAGGGCATTTTCTTATTTAGCGGTTGATAGGGGAGGGCGGAGCGGATAGTGGGTGGTGCTGTCCCTGGGCTAGTGGTTCTGAGTTCTTTAACAAAGCAGGCTGACCAAGATACACAGCTGTCACACACATGCAGAGGGCCTAGGTTGGTCCCATGCAGGCTCCCTAGTAGTGGGATCAGGACCTGTCCCTGGCATTTGAGCTGGCTTTTGAGAACCCAAAAGCTGGATTGTCTCATCTAACCTTGATGTAGGGAGAAGAGCTTGGTCCTACCTCAACATGCTTTGTTGACTCCCAGGGAAGGCCTGCCCCTTTCTGAATGGAGGAGTGGATGGGGGTAGAAGGGTTGTGCAGGGAGGGAACCAGAGGAGAGGAGGGAGAGGAAACTGTGATTAGTACAATAAATGAAAAAAAATTAACAAAAAATGATGGAAGGGATGGAGGAAAGGAAGGAAGGAAGGAAGGAAGAAGGAAGGAAGGAAGGAAGGAGGCAAAGCAAGCTATGAGGAACAAGCCAGTAAGCAGCACTCTTCCATGGCCTCTGCACCAGCTCCTGCTTCCAGGATCCTCTCTGTTTTGAGTTCTCTCCTATCTTCCTTCAGTGATGAACAATATAGAAGTGTAAGCCAAATAAACTCTTTCCTCCCCAACTATCTTTTGGGTCATGGTGTTTAATCATGGCGGCAATAGAAACCCTAAGACGGGGTCCCTGTGCCGACAGCTTGGTATCTTTGGATGTCATAGTGTAACACCTGCATGGGAAATAAGCACAGAAAACTGGTAGGCCTCCCTGAGTTCCTGGTATAGCACTCCAGCCTCCCACTAAGTACAGTCAACACAGGGGTCTGGCCTCAGAGGAAGCCCCCAGCACCCACTTCACACCTGACCCATCCCTTCCTTTTTCCTCCCTAGGGTGACTATCCTCTTGACTTAGCCCTCAAGGCAAAGAATTAAAGAAGAACACTGAGAAATGTGTGTTTACTTATCTAATATTTACTATCAATACTGTAATAAATTTGTAACATTTATTATTTAATGTTTGTAAGAAAACAGTCATGTTGACTATGAAAGCAAACTGTTGGGTAACCATCGTTTTTTATTTTTTTGTTTTCAACAATACACATTTGCCCCTCTGCCATTCTAGAGGATGGTTTCAGGACTTCTCAGATACAAAACTTCCTGGATGCTGTATAAAATTGGTACAGCATTTGCTCCGTGTCTATGAACATCCTTCAGAATACCTTAATTAATCTCTAGGTTACTTTTATTATTGAGTAATTATTTATTATTTTATTATTTACTACTGAAGAACTAAGTTTGTGATTGTTATACTATATAGTTCAGGAAACAATTACAAGAAAATGTGTACCTATATGTTCAGTACAGATGCATTTTTTTTCCCTCCAAAATTCAGGACCCTGGACAGGAAAGGTCAACTGTCCCCAAACACAAGCCTGGGACTTGAAAGGTTCTGAACAACAAACCTTCACTGACTTTGATCCCACCACTTTTTGCTTTGTGATGTAAAACTTTAACAGCTTAAATCAGAGAATAGCAATTTTATCAGCACTAAGATTTACCTTTTTTTATTTTTCAACTTTCTATTATAATTAAACAATAATGGGGGGACGTCGTGGATTTCCTCCTCTTGTTTATTTGGGATAAAAGAATTCTGCTTTTTAAAATTATGTGAAGGTCTTCTAACCGCAGGTCATATTTTCTTTACTAAGCTTCAAAACACATTCATGTTGTAAAATCATCTCTACTAAGTAACTCTTAGGCAAACACAGGACGTTTACTGTAGCTCAGAGGTGATCTGTAGCAAAGTTTACACTGAATTATCTGGGGTTTTTTATTGACACTGGCCAAATAAATGAACAATCTAATTAGACTATCAAGAAATGTCCCATCTCTTAGGTAAATAAAGTTCAAAAAGTAATTCAGAAATCAAATTTTACATGCAAATGACTTATGAATTGCAAGTAAACCTGAGTTATGCATAAATTCAGGGGCCAACCCCCTTCTAGTTAGACAATCCCTTTGTATGCTTCCTGCAGAGCCATGCGGGCAAATTGTCTCCTGATTTTCCTCTATAGTGACTCTCTAGCAGGGCACTGTAAGCCTTTAAAGCAGAAAAGAGAGATCCCTCAGTAGACAGTCTCAGATTAGCACATATGTGAGGTTCTAAGGATCAAAGTCAGGTCATCAGGTCCAATGGTTGACAGACTTCTCCCAGACACTGGGTCTATTGGTAACATAATGGCGGGGAGAAAAGTTCTTTAATTCCTTTTCTCAACAATACTTATTTGTGGACCAAAGACTTGGGACAATTCTAAGTCACTCCTGATTCTATTTTCACTGCAAACACTTAGATAAAAACTAATTTCACTCAGTCCTCAAGAGGCTGAGACAGTAGGGTTTGAGTTCCAGGTCGTCCTAGGCTTCATAGTAAAACACTGTCTTGATTTTATTTTTAAGCCATTTCCCATATATATGGAAATTTCCCATATATATGGAAATTATATATATATATCATTATTTGAGAAGTTCAAACAATGTATTTTGACCATATTCACCCCCAACTTCTCCTCTAATTCTTCCCAGACCCACCCCTACCATCCCTCCAACTTTGTGTCTTTTTTCTTTTAATAACCTTTTGCAGCTAGCTTCTGCCCCTTTAGTGTATCCTGCCGGTGACACCAGCGCAACAGGCCGAACACTTCTTAAGTCTAATGGCGTGTCTTAATTAGAGTTCTATTGCTGTGATAAAACGCCATGACCAAAAGTAACTTGGGGGAAGAAAGGGTTTACGTCATCTTACACTTCCACAGCACAGTTCAATGATGATCGAGGGAAGCCAGAGCAGGAACCCAAGGCAGGAACCTGGAGGCAGGAACTGAAGCAGAGACCATGGAGAAATGCTGTTCACTGGCTTGCTCCCCATGGCTTCATCAGCCTGCTAATACAACCCAGAACCACCTGACCTAGGGGTGGTGCTGCTCACAAGGTGCTGGACCCTCCGACATCAACCATCAATCAAGAAAACACTCCACAGACCAGTCTTATAGAGGCATTTTCTTAATCATGCTTCCTTCGTCTCAGATGTATCTAGGTTTGTGTCAAGTTGACAAAAATCGACCAGTACAATTGACCCCTCATCAACCTGACATACAAACATACCACTTTTTAAAACATTTCTCTTACATTTCCCCCTTATTGAAAATAGTGGGAGGCACATTCACATCACAAGGACATTTGCTCAGCTATGTTCATAGCAACAGTATTCACAATAGCCAGATCTTGGAAACAACCTAGATGCCCCTCAGCTGAAGAATGGAGAAAGAAAATGTGGTACATTCACACAATGGAGTACTATTCAGCAGTAAGAAACAATGACATCCTAAAATTTGCAGACAAATGGACAGAACTAGAAAAACTCATCCTGGGTGAGGTAACCCAGAACCAGAAAGACAAATATAGTATGTGGATACCAGACATAAAGTAAAAGATACCCACCCTACAGTTCACAACCCAGAGAAGCTCAACCCTCTTCCAGAAACAGGTGGAAGCAGATGCAGAAATTCACAACTAACCAATGGGCCAAGGTCTTGGAGGACAATGTAAGTGAGGGAGGAACATTAATATGAACAAAGGAGCCAAAACCAAGATGGGGAAACCCACAGAATCAGTCGACCTGAGCTAGTGATCTGATAAAGGGGGAACCTGCATAAGACCAAACAAGACTCCCTAATATAGGTGACCATGGTATGGATGGGACAATATATTTGGCCACTGGCAGTGGGTCCAAGATCTAATTCCAATGCACAAACTGACTTAGTGGAGCCCATTCTATATGGAGAGATTCCTTGCTCAGCCAAGACACAGGGGTGTGGGGATGGAGAGGTGCTTTGGTCCTGCCTCAACAAGATGATGGGACAGACTTAGACTTCTTAAGGGAGGCCTTACCATCTCTGAGGAGCAGATGGGAGGAGGGTGGGATGGGGGGGAGTGGAAGGAGAGGAGGGAGGGGGAAGTGGGATTGGAATGTAAAAAAATAAATTAATAAAAAAATAATAATAGTGCTACTATAGTTTCCCTTTATCCCTTTATGTCACTGTATTCTATTTCTCCTTCCTTGGGAGATTCCTTACTAGCTATTTGTGTGGATATTCTAACTGAAACACACATACCTAAAGTTTAAAAGCTAACATCCACATAGAAGAGAAAGCATGTTACATGTTTGTTTTTTGGGTCTGGGTTACCTGGAATGATTGTATATAGCTCCATCCATTTACCTACAAATATTATAATTCCATGTTTCTTAAGAGCTGAATAAGCCGGGCGGTTGTGGCGCACACCTTTAATCCCAGCACTTGGGAGGCAGAGGCAGGCGGATCTCTGTGAGTTCAAGGCCAGCCTGGTCTCCAGAGTGAGTGCCAGGACAGGCTCCAAAGCTACACAGAGAAATCCTGTCTCGAAAAACCAAAAACAAACAAACAAACAAACAAACAAACAAAAAGAGCTGAATAATATTCCATCCTGTAAATGTACCACGTTTTCATTACCTATCGTCAGCTGATGGACATCTAGACTATTTCTAATTTCTGGCTATTCTGAATAAAGCTGCCATGAGTATGGATGAGTGAGCGTCTCTGTAGTAGGATGTGGAGTCCTTTTGGTAGATGCCCAAGAGTGGGGTAGCTGGATCTTGGGGTGGATCTATTTTTGGCTTTTTTGAGAAACCTCACACTGATTTCCATAGTTGCTGTACTAGTTTGGACTCCTACCAGCAATGAGTAAGTGTTCCCTATTTCTCACATCCTTGCCAGCATGAGCTGTCATTTGTGTTATCGATCTTCTCCATTCTGACTGATGTAAAATGAAATCTCAAAGTAGTTCTAATTTGCATTTCCCTGATGGCTAAGGATGTGACACTTTTCTTTAAGTGTTTCTTATTCGTTTCTGTTCAGCCCTTAAGAACTGTTTAGTTACATAACCATTTTAGTCAGATTATTTATTTTCTCTATCTTCAGGATTTTTTAGTTCTTCTATATAAGTTATGGGTACTAACCTTCTCTCAGATGAGTAATCGGTAAAGATCTTTCCCCATTCTTGCTGCTTTGCCTGAACGATGGTGTCCTTTGTTATATAGAAGCTTTTCAGTTTCATGAGGTCCCATTTATTAACTGTTGGTCTTAGCACCTGAGCTATTGGTGTTCTGTTCAGAAAGTCCTTTCTTGTGCCAATGAGTTCAAACCTATTCCCCCACTTCGTCTTATATGACTCAGGGTATTAGGACTTATGTTGAGTTCATTTGGAGGTGATGTTTTTTTATAGAATGGTGGTTATGAGTCTAATTTCATTTCTCTATATGCAGCCACCCAGCCTGACAAACACCACTGAATACACTGTCCTTTCTCCAGTCTGTATTTATGGCTTCTTTGTTAAAAATCACATATCTATACATATCTATAGGTGTGGAATTATATCTGTATCTGCTAACATGGTGTTTTCAATACTACAGCTCTGTAATTCAACCTGAAATTCGGGGGGGGGGGTGCCATCAGCAGTTTTTTTATTATTCCGGAGTGTTTTAACTGTCCTGGGTTTTTGTATTTCCATATGAAGCTGAAGGTTGTTTTATTCAATTTCTGTGAAGAGTTGTGTTGCAATTTTGATGGGTATTGCATTGAATCTATAGATTGTTCTTGGTAGGAAGGCCAGTTTTGCTATATTTATCCTACTGATCTGTGATTATGGAGGTGCTTACCATTTTCTAATGTCTTCTTTAATTTCTTTCTTCAATGTCTTCAAATTTTTATTACACAAGTCTTTTGGTTACTTGGTTGGAGTACCCCAAGATATTTTTTGAGGCTATCCTGTTTCCCTGATTTCTGCCTGAATCTGTTTGTCATTTGTGTATAGGAAGGTTAATGTTTGTGTGTTAATTTTGTGTCCTGCTACTTTGTTGAAAGTGTTTATCAGATGTATGCATTTCCTGGTGGAATCATTTTTTATTGTTGTTTCCTGGTGAAATCTTATGGATCATCTATGTATTAAATTGTATCATCTACAAATAAAGATACTTTGATTTCTCTGTTTCCTATTTGTATCCCTTGATCTCCTTCAGTTGTCTTATTGTTCTAGCAAAGACTTCAAATACTATAATGAAAATATATATAGACAGTGGGCATCCTTGTCTTGTTCCTGATTTTAGTGGAAATGGTTTGAGTTTCTCTCCATTTATATTGATATTGGTTGCAGGCTTGCTATAAACCATCTTTATTATGTTGAGGTATGTCCCTTTTATCTGTAGTCTCTCCAGGACTTTTACCATGAAGAAGTGTTGGAAAAAGGCCTTTTCTTCATCTAAAGAGATGATCCTGTGATTGTTGTCTTTCAGAATGGTCATGTGGTGAGTTATATTTATCTAGAACCATCCCTACATCTCTGGGATGCAACCAAGTTGACAACCCTTTTGATGTGTTCTTAAATTGGTTTTCAAGTATTTCACTGATACTTTTTACAACTATTTTCTTTTCTTTTAAAGATGTATTTATTTATTATACAGTGTTCTGACTGCTTCTATACCAGCAGGCCAGAAGATGGTACCAGATGTCATTATAGAAGGTCGTGAGCCACCATGTGGTTGCTGGGAATTGAACTCAGGACCTCTGGAAGAACAGCTAGGTGCTCTTAACCTCTGAGCCATCTCTCCAACCCCATACTACTATTTTCTTAAAGTGTACTAGCCTGTAATGTTTTGTTGTTGTTGTGTCTTTCTGTGGTTGTGGCATCCGGGTAATGGTGGCTTCATAAAAATAATTTGGAAGTGTTCCTTCAGGTTTTATTTTCTCCAATAATTTGAGGAGTATTGGTGGTAGTTCCTTCTATGAAGGTCTGGTAGAACTGATCGCTGAATCCATCTATCCCTAGGCTCTTTTTGGTTGGGAGATTTTTATTTACCTCTCTATCTCACTGGGCTTATGATTCTGTTTAGATGGTTTACTTCATACTTGTTTTACTTTAGTAGGTCACATGTATCAAGCAAAGCATCCACAGTTGAGCATTGGTGGTGCACGCCTTTAATCCCAGCACTCAGGAGGCAGAGGCAGGCAATCTCTATGAGGCCAGCTGGTCTATAGAGCTTCCAAGACAGCCTCCAAAGCAATACAGAGAAACCTGGCTCAAAAAAACAAAGATAAAAGACAGGAAGAGAGGGAGGGAGGAAGAGAGAGAGGGGAGGGGAGAGAGGGAGAGAAAGGGAAGGAGGGAGGGAGGGAAGGAGGGAGGGAGGGAGGAAGGAAGGAGGAAGGAAGGAAGGAAGGCAGGCAGGCAGGCAGGCAGGCAGCAGGCAGGCAGGCAGGCAGGCAGGCAGGCAGGCATACACTTTTCTTAGGTTTTCTAGTTTGGTACAATAGAGATTCTTAAGGTGTACCCTTATGATTCTCTGAGTTTCCTCAGTATCTGCTGTAACGTATCTCTTTACATTTCTAATTTTATTACTTTGGATTTTCTCTTTCCATCTTTTAGATAATTTGGCTAAGGGTTTATCACTATTATTTTATTTTCTCAAGGAACCAACCTTCTTGTAGTTGATTCATTGTATTTTGTTTCTGTATCATTGATTTCAGCCCTAAGTTCAATTATTTCTTCCCATCTGCTCTTTTTCTTCTTGTTTCTCTAGAGCTTTCAAGTGTGGCATTATGTTATTAATATAGGATTTCTCTGGGGTTTTTGTTTTGTTTTGGTTTGATTTTTTTTTAGGCACTTAGTGCTATGTACTTGTATTTTTCAAATTGCCTTCATTAAGACCCAAAACTTTGGGTCTTTTCATTTGCATTGAATTCTAGAATTTTTTAATTTCCTTTTTTATTTCTGTCATGTGGTAGTTTGAAGGAGAATGTTTCCTGTAGGCTCACATATTGAATATTTGGTCCCCAGTTGGTTTGGGGAGGTGTGCCTCAAAGCCCGCCCTATTCCCCATTAGCTCTCTCTCTGCCTCGTGCTTGTGGAACTGGGATTGTCATGCAATTCAATCTTGTTTGTAATTCAAATAAAAATAAAATAAAATAAAAAAGATATAAGATCTCCGCTGCTGCTACAGAATCATACCCGTCTGCCTGCTGCACGGGTGTGGTGGGCTCTAACCCTCAGAAAATGCAAGCCACTGGCTAACTGTTTTTTCTTTAAGTTGTCTTGGCCATGGTTTCTTTTCACAGAAATGGAAAAGTAAATAGGACATGTCTTGACCCACTTTTCATTCATTAGGGAGTTGTTCAGCTTCTGAGAGCTTGTATATGTTCTGCCATTTCTGTTGTGGATAGCCAGCTTTAATCTACAGTGGCCAGGTAAGATACAGGATGAAAGATGTGATTTCATTATTTTTTATGTCTTTTGAGACCTAATATGTGGTCATTTTGGAGAAAGCCCCACAGTCTGCTGAGATGAAAGTATATTCTTTGATGTTTGGGTGAAATGTTCTATGGATGTCTGTTAAGCCAATTTGAATTATGATGCCATTTAACTCCAGCATTTCTGGGTTTAGTTTTTGTCTGGATGACTTGTCTGTTGGCAGGAATAGGGTATTGAAGTTACCCTCTCCCCCTGTATTAGGGTCAATATGTGATTTTAGCTGTAATAGTGTTTCTTTTATGACCTTGGGTGCCCTTGTGTATAACTGTTTATAATGGTAATTGGATTTTTTCTTTAATGAGATTGTAGTATCTCTCACTATCTCTTCTAATTAGTTTTGAAGTCTATTTTGTCAGACATTAAAATAGCTGTACCTGCTTGCGTCTCGATTCCATTTTATTGATTTATTTTTTCCCATCCCTTTACCCTAAAACTAAACAGAGAAATGCTGGAGTTAAATAATATCATAATTCAAATGGACTTAACAGACCCTTAATGTCTGTCCTTGGTGATGAGGTATGTTTCTTGGATGCAGAATAAAGATGGATCCTGCTTTCTAATTCAACGTGGTAGTCGATGTCTTTTTATGGGGTGGGGGAATTAGACCATTAGTATTGAGAGTTATTAATGAGCAGTGTTTATTACTCCCCACCACTTTGTTGTTATAGTGTAGGTGCCCCCACCTTTGACTGTTCGGGAATTATTTATTCTTTGCATCTTCTTGGGTATCATTAATGTTTTGCTTCTAGTACATCCTATAGAAATGGATCAGTGAACAGAAATTGCATAAATTTGTCTCTGCCATGACATGTTTCTCTTTCTCTGTCAATTGTAATTGATAGTTTTGCTGAATATTGTAGTCTGGGCTGGCTTCTGTGATCTCAAGGCTATTGCAGTCGGGCTTCTGGCTTCTGAAGAGGGTGTGTTGTCTTGGTTGTTTGTATTTGTATATTTGTGTTGGAATCCAGCCACATACAGTCATGATGTGTGAGGTGTTTCTTGGTGTCGACGTTGATTTCACATTTGTTAGGTGGCTGCTCTGTTCTTTGGTTGTTGTCATCCACTTGGGGTCCTAGCCAAGAGCGGCAGCGGTGGGGTCCCTGATTCCCAGCCAATTGTGGTGAGGTGTGGCCCCTTCCTGTGGGGTCCCTGATTCCCAGCCAATTGTGGTGAGGTGCAGCCCCCTGCATCTTTCTCACAGCCTACTCCATCGGGAGGCAGCTTCTCTGTCTCTCATCACACTGCTGCGATGTACCCTTATTGTCTCAGAAATCAGAATAAGTGAATGAAGTGGTCCCACAGCTAGCCTGGGGGATGACGTCCTTCTATTTTAGGGAAGTTGTTGCCCCTCCAGAAAGCATCTGCTGGATGATTTACTAAACATGTGAGGTCATGTTTACTGCAGGAACTCTGAGACTTCATGACCAAAGGCAATGTATGTCCTGGGCCTTATGTCACAAGACACTGTTTCCAGGAGCTTGGGGGTGGAGGGTAGGGGTGACTCACATTGCACCCCTCCACTGCATGGATTAAAACAAGAAGACTCCTTGTGCATCCAGGGGAAATCAGCTTCTGATCTCCTGTGGTGCAATTACTCCTCTAACACACAGGGAGAGTCTCCTTTAAGCCCAAAGACTTAGCAAGCCCTGTCAGGGAGTCCGGTGATTGCTCATGGGTGATTGCTCATTAGCAATTGCACTTGCAACTTTAGAGAAATTAATTTTCCATTTTGACCTGTGAGCTCCAATCAGTTTTAGCATTAATCAAATGCTGGGTGGATTACAGGCAGACTTTCATTTATGCCACCTGCCTGAGGCAGAGGTGAGAGGTGGCCCAAGTGTGATAGCCAAAAGACAGATCCCATTTGCCAAGACCTCTGGGCTCAGCTGGAGGAGCGCCACACAGTAGAGGGCAAGCTTTGTTAAGAGAGTGGGATGGGGAACCAAAAGAGGTATAAAAGTCAGCGACCAGGGATGCCTCACTCGCATTCCACTGATTTCACCACAACAAAGCTTTCCAAGACGTGGAGCCACAGAAGCAGCAGTGTACAGCCAGGATTCTGGGAAGGATCAAGGTAGAGTTCAAGAGATCAATCCTTTCTTCTGTCCTATTTCACCTCCCTGTTAGCGGAAGGGGAGGTGGAGCAGAAACGGAGCTCTCTTGTCGGCAGAAGCTGCCTCCGGAAAACGCCTGGCAGCAGAATCAACAAGATTGATGTGCAGACAGGGCAGGTAACAGCTTTTTAAAAGAAAGAAATATCAGAAGATCTATGGCTTTTTTTTTTTCAACAAAACGGAGAAGGTGGGAAGCAGTCAAAGAGAATCGGTGGTAATTACACTGAGAGGAAGTCCCTAATGAACCTGAAAACAAAGCTCTGAAGCAAAGAAAGAAAGAAGTGAAATTCAAAGTACTGTTTATGTAACCTTAGGGGCTGAACACAGAGGACCCGCACAGCCTGAACCAGGCAAGGAAGGAAGAAGGAGGGGGGATGAACATGAAGGGGGTTTGGCAGAAGGTCAAAGAGAGTGAACGGATGTAGGGGGGACAAGAGGGAGAGAACCAGAGTGGGCAAAGCTTTCATGTTAGAAATTTAACAAAACTAAAAGCCTGATTGCTGAGGAGTGATGGAGTGGGTGGAGGGCTGGGGGCAGAGGGCTGGCAAGGTACTGTCTTATCCTGCCATGTGTCCCAGGCAGTTTGTACTGCCAGTCTGGGCCCCCCAAGGTCTGCAGCCTGGGCATGATGCCAGCATTGCTGAACTGATGCCCATTGCCACCACCTGATGCCACTATGCTGAGGGCTGAGGGGGAAATAACAGAAAAACACCCAAAGCCAGGCTGTGCCATAGTGTGGAGGATGTTTGTCCCTTCCGCCACTTGTGAGTGCCACACTGCCAGAACGGCCACAGAACCCTCCTGGGGGACTCTATGTGAGTGAGGAAGGAGTCCTGGGTTGCTCAGGTCTCAAGCAGATACATCAGTTGGAACTCACTCCCTGAGACAGTAGCTGTAGGGTCTTCAGCAAATGCTCAGGTAATGAGGGCGAAAAAAGAACCTGTTCCCCATCGTTCCCTCTTCCTAGAGGACGCCACGGCATCCCGGTCTCCTGCCATGTGAAAACACAGCAAGGAGCCACTGCAAAGAGAAAGGCTCCTCACTAGATGTGGGATAGGACTCTCTGATGAACCACGCCAAGGACAGCGTGATGCACAGAAAGAGGCAAGAATTGAATGCTTACTGAACGGATGGGAGACAAGCCAATCACTCTCACAATAGAGTGAGAGCCACATGCATCCTTGCATGCCAAGACAAGGGATGGATGGAAGTTCCTTAAAATACACAGCCCATCCTAGAAGAACGACAAGAGGCTATCCAAGGAGGCTGAGGCTACCAGAGGGAGCCTTCCCAATGGAGCCAGCCTGGCACTCTACCGAGTGATGACTAGACCCTCGGAGAGGAGAATAAAAATGAAAGGACTGAGCTGATGTGGAATGTGACTTGGTGGGGATGTTTCAAGGCTGCCCCAGGTAGGAAAGGAGAAGCAGCATGGAAGAAAGACATCCCAGGTCAGGCAGTGCAAGGGAAGCCATCTCGTGGGCTCTCCAGCCATTACTTTTGGAGCCTGATGCTGCCAGGTAGAGGCCAGGCCTGAACAAACTTGTGTCCTAAACTTCTTGGTTCACGGGGAACTCACAGCCACATTAGGAACCCTTGGGAGATGCAGCGACACACATGAAGAGGCTTTGGTGTTAGTCATATATGGACATCTTCCTGCTCTACACAGAACTGCTTCGTCAAGCGCCAGAAGGCACTGAGAGTAGCAAAAAGGCAGCTGGCGGCTCCTGTAAGGTCCCCAGACCTGCAGTCTTGGGATGGAGAGAGAATGGGACAGAATAAGAACAAAAGAGTCTATGGATACCATGAAATACAATCACCTGCCTTAACACTCTCTTCCTGGGAGGAGGTAAACCCTAAACAAATAAATCATTCCAACTAAGATCAAGGCAACCAAATTCAAACATTTATTCTCCGATAACCACCAAGCCCACCCCAAGAGCTATATGTAGATGCCAAGGGTCCTGAGGCCCTTCTGGGAAGTAGGGGGTGAAGGCTAACAGCTGCTTTTAATGTTTATCTGAACACTTTGGTCGTTTGAGGGCACCATCAGTTACCCCATGTTAGTCTGTTCTGAGATGCCATGCCAGATCTCCTAATCTTGATTTAGAAAGAACAGCATTCATTTCTTACAATACTGGAAGCTCAAGATAAAGCATTGGCATCTAGTGTCGGCCTCTGGCTGTGTCATCCCATGGCAGGCGACCTGTTGAGATAGCAGGAAGAGCTGAAGTCACCTTCAAACTAACCCACTCCTCCGAGGAGGAGCAGACTCCTGCAAAACGGACATCGAGGGCAAGTCCCTGCCTGGCTACCTCTTAAGAGCCACTTGGAAAAGTCACCTCTCCATGGAAAAGGAACGTCACACTCAACATTGCAGAGGGGATTATGTTTCCAGTACCTAAACTTGGGGTGGGGGGCATGCTGAAATCACAGCACACACACCCCAACCTCCAGAATAGGTGTCTAAGGAGTTTTAAAGTGAGAATAATGGAAGTAAAAAGCACATGAAGTGAGGCTGGAGAGGTCTTGCAGTGGTTTAGAACTGTTCTTGGAGAGGACTCGGTTGCTCCCAGCACGCACATCCAACTACCACTGTAGGGAGACACTGTAGCCCCGAGAATAATCTACACATACAGCTCCAGTTCCAGAGGATCCGATGCCCTCTTCTATGAACTCTATGAACAGAAACATGATGCACATATGCACACGCAGGCAAAATGCCCAGACACACGAACCTTTAAAAAATATTTTAAAATGACAAAACTAATGAAAAGCAAACTATCGAAAATGTGTGAGGTGTAGGAGAACTGGCTGCATGTTGGTTTCATGACTTCACCCTTCTGAGTGCAGCAGCAAGCAAGTATTTGCAGGAGAGAGACGGCCATCCTCCAATGGGACAAACAGGAGGCAGGTGGACAGGGGCACAGCTTTCCAGTGCAGTAATGGATGCCAAGCTACCTGCCATGGCTCAGCTCTGGTCTTGTGCCCCCTATTAGCCAGGCAGCTCAGGTGTCAAACTGGGGTCTATCAATCAAAATCCAACAGTACATTTTAAATGATGGTTAGGAACGCCTTTATCTCTTCCTTGCCTTGGTGGGTACATGTTTTATGGGGGCAGAGTCCATCGATCCCATTGAGGATGGACATATAAATGAAAGCTCAGGGAAAGGCAGGAGATGTGGAGCCTGGAGTATGCAAGCGCATCCCAGCAGACATGAGTGTGCACTGATGGGGCTAGCCATTCCTATTGCCTTCCTTGGAGTCTGTTCCTCAGCACAGAGTTTACTTCTTACTGCCCACAGCAATACTCATCCACCTCAATGCCCGGTACCCTAGGAAGTGTATCACCACCAACAATAAAGGAACTAAAGCCCTGAGTTTAATAACCAGGCAGCCCCATTTCTTGATTTGAGATTCCATGGGCTTCCTTATGGTTCCATCAAAGGAAGAAAATCACTTTTGTTTTCCAAATCCTTTCTTTTCTTATGGCTTCAACAGTTTCTACCTTGAGGTCTCTGCAGGAGGACAGTGTGTCCGGGGCTCTGGTGTGGGTCAGGAGTGCCTACCAGGCTTCCAGCATGAGGAAATTTCACCTGTGGGCAGTCAACATATCTAAGACAGTTTTGATACCAGACATCTTACAGTGACAGTCATTTTGTAGCGATGGAATGGAACATTATACATTTCAGCAAAACTTACGCCATTTAACCTTAAATACTAGGCACATAAGAAACTACTCAAAAGTGATTTTGAAGGGTGAAACCATTTTAAGTGTGAGTAGTGCACACATAACCATGGATGTGGAAACAGAAGTGCCTGCAGTTTGATATTAGTGAAAGGTAGAGTTGCAGTGCTATAACTCTTGGCATCCCATTATATTGAATGATGCTTTAAAATATTTGGCAATGCCAAATGGACAACTACTGAAATATGGTCCTGAGGCAAAGCTGTTTCTAGAAAGGTAGCTTTGGTCATCCCTCTCCTTACAACCTCCCACTCCAGGGATGCCAAGCTAAAGAGTGTAGGGATCTTGATGGTGTTTTTTTATTCTATAAGAACATAAACAAATCATAAATTCACAGTAACATCTGTCTCATCCTCTTGAAATCAACAACACTGTTTTAAAAACCAGAGTCACAAAATACAGACACGTTACCTTGAAGACCAGATGGGAACCAGAAAGCAGAAACGATGTGATATTAACAGTTATGCCCATTGACACCCACAGGAGAGTGACAGTGACAGCTCACGGCAAAGCGACTTGGCTCCTCAATTCAGCAATTTAATTTTCTCCCTTTTCATTTGCACACACCAGCCTTCCATGATTAGCATGTATTGTAATGGGAAAGAGAACAATTTTTCAAAACCATCTACTTCGGTCACCTAGGGTTTTATTTGTTCATTTGTATTTCTGCCACTGTCATTGGGAATCACTCCCGATGAGGACATCAGTCCCATGAGCTCTCAGGGTGCATTGCTGTTTAAAACAACACAGTTATTAGGGTCATAAGGAAACTCTTTGAGCCATCAGCAGCTTGACTATACTATGTGACATCTGCTCAGAAAAAAAAAATTAGAAGCATTCCATCTATGTATTAAAAGTTTTCAACAAAAAACAGTTGTCAGGGTAGCACTTGCATATAATCAACAAGTCCCTGGGTTCTAATCCCAGCACAGCTTCAAATAATCAAAATTTTAAACACACAGCAGTAGTAGTTTAAGGCTTTGTTAGTGGAAAAGGAAAGTTTTCATAATCCAGAAAATTCATCTTTTTAAGCACCAGACCCCCCCCCCAGTAACTCCAACAGCTTGGATCACTGATCCCATGAGTTTCCTGATGCCTCAGTACAGCTCCAAGGCCTCCTGGGAAAAGGATGGCAGACAGAGTTGCTACCAAGACATACCAGGGAAGGGGAACACCTGTTCATGCATGAGCACAATGCTGGGCAAGAAAGCAGTTGTTCCCTTGGACAACTAAGTGACACAAGCCCCACCTGCCAGCCTTCCCCTTACTATGGGGCAAGGTTCCTGCCCTCTGCTTCAGCCTCCCTCTACCACTGCTGAGCCAAGCAGGACTGAGCTGCCAGGCAGAAAGGCACATAGCACCATGAGGACATGGGTACCCTGAGGCATAGAGTTATGGAATCTATTGACTGCCAGACACAACTAGCTTATATAAACTCTGGGGCATATTTTCCAGAAATCGTTCGAATTGTGTAAACTCCCTGAACAGGCCAAAGGGGCTTGTGAAAGAGCCACCTGCCAGGATGGATACTGAAAGCTGCATCCCCCTTGGCTCCAGGGTCCATTTCAACACTCAGAGCTCGGCTTCATCCCTGGCGGGGGTGAAAATCATGTCGTTACAGAGTCTCACCTTTGTAGGAAGGAAAGAGCCATTCAAGTGACTTTGTTTGGATTTCCAAACACTACTTGTCTGCTCCTGCCCAGTCCTGTTTAATGGACCTTGCTGATGCCCAAGGGTAACTTCAAGGCTTGGATCATGTGACCAACATCCCCTGAATTAATGACACAGAAGTTATCTAAAAGTTTAGTCTCCCTCACCTCTGCTCTCCTTGCTAACACAATCTGCCCTTCCTCCCAGGCTTCTTCCCCACTTTGCCTTGGTTCTTGCAAAGACCTGTTCAGTTCCAGGACCCATCCTGTAGGTAAAGTCCTCCTTATCACACAGGGCCCCTTCAATGACTGACTACCCATAAACAAATACAAATGTGTTGTCTTCCTGGAGTTCAGAGTCTGTGGATAGCTCCAGTTCAAGGAGGAATTTCAAGGTAAGATAGTCTGGAAGCCATGTCAAAATGAGGGACTGGCTACAGCTAGAGATACAAAGGGATCAGGGATAACTTATCAACCAGCAGTTCGCCAGCCCCTATGAGCCACTTGATTAGTGCTATACAAATCTGCTACCATCAAACCCAGGAAGTTCCCCGACCATTCTATGAGGACTTGTTACTGTGTCTACAATCTACACAAAGGCTCTTGCAGCTGCAGGATCCAAGGGACTCCAGCAGTTGACAACAAACCAGACTGACAGAACTCTCCCAGGAAATCTCTGAAAGTTGCACCAATAGAGACTCTCACTTTTAGTTGCCTAGCCACCACTGCTGTAACCACCACCATTACCCAATAGCAAACTGTGAGACTGAAAAACAAGCATAAAATGCAAACAGCGCTTTGGGCTGGTGCAGCCATCTCTGCCGCTAGCCCTGAAGGACCATAACCGCCACATCTGGGCAGTTTATCTCAGCTATGCCCAGCTCCCAGAACAGGGCCACGTATCTCCACAAAAGAACTCTACACAGGAGTGAACTTGGAGCCCACAAGAGACCATAATTGATATAAAAATCAACATGGAATATAACCTAGAGCTGAACTAGGAAGACAAAACTGCTGACCTGCAATGGACTCAAGAAACAATATCTAGGCCACAAACAGCACTAGCTGATAGCTCCACCCAGCTCTCATTGCCACCTATAGCTATTCTGCATCTATATAATACCCTGGGTCAACAATGCAAGCTATAAACCAGGCTGTGGTGGCATATGCCTGTAATAGCAGAACTTGGGAGGCAGAGGCAGGTAGATCTCTGAGTTTGAGGCCAGCCTGGTCTACAGAGCATGGTCCAGGGCAGCCAAGACTACACAGAGAAAGCCTGAGTTGAAAAACCAAAACAAGCAACGAAAGCTATCTTTGTCCTTTGCTGCTCACACTTTTCCATTTCTCAGTCTCCCCGCCCCCGACCCCCACCCAGGAAGATTGGAGACAGAGCTTGGTGCCCATAATACCAGCCTAACAGAGGAAATCATTATTGCAATCTCTCTCTTGAACACTACAAACATACAAACACCTCTACTGAGAAAAAGAGAAGTGACCTGGGAGAGAATCTTTGCTAGTTGACAAGATATCTAACAGAAGATTAATATCTAGAACATACAAATAACTCAAAAATAAAGAGTAGAGAAAGCAAACAACCCAATTAAAAATGGGTTATGGATCAGAGCAAAGAGTTCTCAAAAGAAAAAATAAAAATGGTTAAGAAATACGTTAAAAAGTGTTCATCATATTTAGCAATTAGGGAAATGCAAATAAAACAACTTTGAAATTTCATCTTGTCCCAGTCAGAATGTCCAAGAACAACCAATAACAAGTGCTGGTGAGAAGGTAGGAAAGAAAAGGAAAATTCTCATTCACAGTATTACAAATTGCTAGATTTAATTACACAGATAAATCCTAACACAATTAATAATGGGTGATTTCAATGCCCTATTCTCACCATTAGACAGATCAACTGGACAAAAAAATAATAATATAGAAACACTGGAGTGCATGAGCCACTTTTTCTGGGTGAGTTGCCTCTTCCTTTTCTCCCCTTCCCCCAACCCTCTGCTATCTACATATCTGCAAGCCTGTTTCCAGACTTGTAGTTAATAGTGAAGCCTCTTCCTTCATGGGCTCCCTCTGTCTGGAATACCTATAGACCAGCAGTTTAGGTGCCATCTTCTCCTGACCTAATTAAATAGCTCATCTACCATCTTTACCTGGTCTAGCACAGGTTGCACATTTCCCACACTGGCCCAATCTAAAGAAGGCCAGATTAACACACCAGACACACAACTAAAAAAAGAAGTCCATATGCCCAGGTCAAATCACAGAAACAAAAAACGACATAAATGGCAAAACAGCATTTCTCTTACAAAACACATTAGTCCTAAAGCATTATCTAGATCAACCCCAGACACAGAATTTAAAAGAATGATTATAAACTTTATCAAAGGATTTAGGCAACTTAAAGAAGCCATAAATGAACAGTTCATTGAATTCCAATAGCATAAATATTTACGTGATGTCCAAGAAAATACAAATACACACATGAATGAAATAACAAAGAAAATTCTGAATTTGAAAGCCGAATTCAATAAAAAGGTAGAAACATTGAAGAGAACACAAGCCAAAATGAAGATAGATTTTAAAAACTCAATATAAAAAAACTCAAGAGGAAGCTAACGAGTAAAATAGACCAAGCAAAAGATAGATCGGGGGACTCAAAGATAAAATTGAGGATCTAGTCAAAATACACAAAGACAACAATAACAAAGTTTTAGGCACAGAGTGAGTACATACAGGAAGTTCATCAAGATCATAGAATAAATCCTCCCCCAATTAAGGAAAGACATATACATACAGACGCATGAACTACACAGAACACCAACTAGACAAGACCAACAAAGCAAGTGCCTCTCCCAGCATATCATAGGCAAAACACTAAGAAAGGATATTGAAAGCATCAAGAGAAAAACACAAGTCATATAAAAAGGAAAACCCATCAGAATAACACCCGATCTCTCAATGGGAACTCTAAAGGCCAAGGAAGCCTGGAGTAACACACTCCAAATGCTAAGAGCCCACACCTGCCAACCTAGACCATAGGTGAAAGAAAAAGAAAAAGTTTCCGTGATTCAAGCAGCCTAAAAAAAAATATCAAATAACAGCAACAAAATCACTAAACAGAATACTGGAAGCAACACTATGAACTGAAGAGAGGAATATACATAGCTAAGGGGCTCTAGAAAGAAAACAAATTAGAGTCTAATTTAATGAAAATCAAACCACAATTAGAAATACAAACCAGCAAAAAAAAAACATAAAATGACTACAATCTCCATACACTTTTCAATAATAACAACTCAATATTAATGGTCTAAACTCTCCAATCAAAAGACACAGGCTAGCTGAATGGGTTAAGAAACAAAACACATGTATCTGTTGTCTGCAAAGAAACTCATCTCAGCTTTAAAGATTGGCACAGCCAAATCACCTGCCAACTTCAGCCAAACCACCTAATGACCTCTCAGAGCCATACACACCCCACAGTCCTTCTGACTACATGTTCCCAAGCTCTCCTAACTCCAGCGGTCAGTTATCCAGAGTTTTTTCAAGGTAAAACAATGACACTTAGAGAACCAAGCAAAACTGATATGCACGTGAACTCACAGAGAATGTGCAGCATACACAGGTTCAAACCAGACAATATCCCAGCACTGAGAAAGTGAAGTAGACACAAAGTCTCACCCCGAACCAAGAAGCAATTGGTAATTGGCACCTGCTAGAAAATAGAAAATCGATTTTCTTCAGTGGAGTGTCTTTAGGTATATCAACTCTATTTCAGGGAGAACCCCAAGTCCAGGAGTAGTTGGCCAAAGCAAAATGGACTCCACGTTGTGTGTGTTGTTTGTGTGTCTGTGTGTGTTGACACACACTTTTGTTTTATTTTTTTTTAGTCTTACTGATTTTTTAGTTTGTTTTTCTTGGGTCTTTTTTCTTTTTCTTCCTTTCTTTCTTTTTTTTTTTTAGAGAGAGAAGGAGGGAGAACTCTACAGAAGATATTGGCAGGTATGCACGTGGGTAGGATCTGGGAGAAGTAGGAGGAGGGGAAATAATATATTCAAAACACATTGTGTGGGGAAAATTTGGTAAAAATAAAAATATAAATAGAGTTTAAATTATACAAAAGAGAAAACAAGAAAACATGTCCCCCACCAAAATATTCACTAATCCCAACCAGTAATGAACCTCAATGAGAATGATCTGGCAGAATTCAGAAGCGTTAATTATAACTCTGTTCAAATAACCCAAAGAAGAAAATAGCAAAGAGCTGAATGAGATAAGGACATCAATCCAACATATAAAAGTCGAATTCACTTTAAGAAATAGAATTGCCGGAAGAAAAGCTAAACTGAAATGATGCTGGAAAATAAAAACCCAATAAACCAAATAGGGATATCAGTGGAAAGCCTAGCTACTAGCAGGGATCATTTGGAAAGCAGACTGGGGGCTGGAAGACATGGTAGAGGAACTGGGTCACTCAGTAGAGCTTAATGAGTTTTTTTTTTTTAAATATATGAAGAGAACATGGGAGAACTTTGAGAATACCACGGAGACCTAAGCTACAAATTATGGACATAGGAGAAAAAGAATAGCATAATGAAAGTACAGAAAATATTTTCAATAAAATCAAAGAATAAGATTTCTCAAACCTAGAGAAAGAGATGTCCATCTGGGTTCAAGAGGCCTACAGAACTCTAAATAGATGGGACCAGAAAAGAAACTCCCCATGACATATTATAGTTAAAACATTAAAACACAGAACAAAGAAAGGGTAGTGAAAGTTGTTAGAGAGAAAGGTCAAATCACTTCTAAAAGAAAGTCCATCGGAATGACACCTGATTTTTTGACAGAAATTTTAAAAACCAGAATGGCCTGGGGGGAAAAATGTCTTCTAATTTCTAAAAGACCACGATTGTCAACCCAACACAATACCATTAAAATTAGAGGAGAAATTAAATTTTCCACAATAAAACAAATTACAGAAATTTATGACCACTAAGTCAGATTAACAGAAGAATACTTCAGTCTGAGGAGAATTAACACCTGAGATGTCACAAGACATTTGATCAAAGGAAGTTTAAAAAACACAAAATAACAAAATTTCTGGGATTAAAACATCTTTCAACAGTAATTCTTAATATTCATGAATTTAATTCCCCAATAAAAAGGCACAGACTAAGCCAGGTGTAGTAGGAAACAACTTTAATTCCAGCACTCAGAGGTAGAGTCAGTTGGATCTCTTGTGAGTGTGAAGACAGACTGATCTACATAAGGAGTTCCAAACCAGCCAGGGCTACATGAGATCTTCTCTCAAAATAAAGATACAGATTAGCAGGTTAGAGTAGAACATTTTTCTTTTTACTGCCTCTGAAAAACACACATCACCATCAGCAATAAATACTAACCTATAGTAAAAGGTTGGAAAAGGTATTCCAAGAAAATAGAAGGAACAAAGGCATAACTGTTCTAATTTGTGACAAACTAGACTTCAAGCCAAAATGAATCAGAAGATAGGGTATACTTCATACTCAGATACACAAATAAATCCCAACAGTGATTGTGGGTGACTTCAATATCTCACAATGGGCAGACCATCTAAACAAAAACTAAACAGAGAAACACTGGAATTAAATGACATCATGAATCAAATGGACATCTACAGAACATTCCACCCAAACACCAAAGAATACACAGTGGTCTCAGAAGCCCATTGAACTTTCTTAAAATTGATCACATATTAGGACATAAAGCAAGTCTCAACACAAAAAGGAAAACTGAAATAGCATTATGCATTTGATCAGACCACAACGAAATAAAGCTAGATATCAAAGTAAGAGGAACTACAGAAGGCACACAAACTCATGAAGTTTAATATGATAATTGGGTCAAGGAAGAAATCAGGCAGTAGTTTTTTTTTTTTTTAATAGAAGAAAGTTTATTTGAACTAGGGTTTCTTTTTTGTTTGTTTGTTTGTTTTTTATATATTTGAATTACAAACAAGATTTAATTACATGACTATCCCAGTTCCCTTCTCCCTCCCTTCCTCCTCTACCACCCCCCAACTAAAATCCTACCTATCATATCCTTTCTCCTAATCTACACCTGACTCAACCTTTCTGCTTCCTCATGACCTCTGCATCCTTCCTTTTCTTCCCTTCTCACTCTCATAGCTCCCTCCCCCCTTTTCCCATGTTCTCAATTTGCTCAGGGGATGGTGACCCTTTCCCCTTCTCCAGGGGACAAAGTTTGCCTCTTTTAGGGTCTTCCTACAATGGAATCTTGAAATTTGCAGGAAAAAAATGGATGGAACTCGAAGAAACCATTCTGAGAGAGGTAACCCAATCACAAAAAGACAAACATGATATGTGCTCACTCATATGTGGATTTTAGACATAGAGTAAGAGATCCTACAATCCACACTGCCAGAGAAACTAGTAAACAGGCGGTAAATTTTAAAACTCTTAGAACTGAATGTAAATGAAAAAAAAAATCTGTGGAGCATAATGAAGACAAGATGCAACTCCAGATGGATCAAGGTCCTAAACTAAAACCAGATACTGTGACTCTGATAGAAGAGAAAGTGGAGAATTGGCTTGAACCCATTAGCACAGAAAAAGGACTGTGGGAACCCGACACTGGTAGCACAGATATTATGACCACAGTTAATGAGTGGGACCTTGTGACGATGAAAAGCTTCTGTGTGGCGAAGAATATTATCATTCAGGCAAAACAGCAGCCTACAGAGCCGGAGGGGGGGGTCTTTACCAGTCGTACGTCTGATTGAGGGTTAGTACCTACAACATACAAAGAACTAAAAAACTTAATATCAAGAACCCAAATAACCCAATTTCAAAATGGGGTACATCATGGCTATTCTTGGTTGTCAACTTGACTACATCTAGAACGAACTACAATCCAGATGTGGAAGGCAGGCACACTTGTGATCTGGAAGCCAACATGCCTTTGATGTGGATCTCGAGGCAGGAAGACACACCTTTACTCAGGGCCACACCTCTTCTGGAAGCCTATATAAGGACAGTGGAAGACGTAAGGGTGTGTGCCTTCTTTGCCTGCTTGCCCTCACCTTGCCATGAAATTTTTATGAACTTTTTGTTTCATTTTGGCATTTCCTTTGCCTTATTGGGTTTTTTTTTTGTTTGTGTTATTTTTCATTTTGGGGTTTTGTGCGGTTTTGTAGAAAGAAGGGGAGGGTAAATAAAGTTGAATGAATGAATAAGCAAGTGGAGGAGATCTGGGAGGCGTTGGGGTAGTGGAAAATATGATCAAATAGATTATATGGCAAAAAATTTTTAATAAGAAGTAAATATATTAAAACCGCTCATAAAACATCAGTTTGCCCTAGTGCTGGAGGCTACCTGTCCATAAACAGCTCATAGTAAGTTTTGCTTTTAAGATACCTGCATTCTAGCAAGCTTGCTCTGCCATCCATCCACCAAGGTTAGAATTGGGATCTCTTTGCTATTCAAGGGTAGCAACAAAATAACTGTAACTTACTGTGGAACCTACAGCTTTAGTAGCAAGCCTGAGATGTGAATGAGAAAAAGCTGCTGAGAACGACTGGAAAGATTAGCTTTCACTTTGCAGTATTAATAAGGTTAAAGAGACAACTGTGGATATCAAAGGATCTCTTTCCTCCTCGGCTGCTGGATATCACATCATTCCTGCTGTTCTGTGCTGTTCTGGCATATTTGTACATTTCCCAATCATCAGTAACCGTGTCCTGAGACAGCCCATGAAATCCTCAGAGTGGAGAACTGTGCTATAAATAGAACCACCCATTTTATATGTGCTGATGGTGAAGTGTATTTTTGTAAAATTCTGCTGTGAACTTGACTTCAACTAAGAAGACATATCACCATGCCATGGGTGGCTCATTCTGTGGTGCCCGGGCTCCCTCTGTCCTCCGACCAAACTGGGGACAGGGAAACTCTGTTTGATAATTACATGAGTGTTATGAGAAAGTGTTGGTTTGGTTTTGCTTCCATTTCCAATAGATGAGAAACATCTAAGACAACATAAAAGAGATTTCCATTGCTAGCCAGCCCAGTAAGATTCTGTTTTAAAACAAGCAGGGACTGCACTGATGAGACCAAGCTTCCCTGTCCAGGTTCCCTTCACACAGAACCTTTGCCGTATTGGGAGGGAGCCAAGGGTGTCCTGCCTGCCATGATTGTGGAACTTCCCCCAAAAAAGCTGCCCCTGGGCCTGCTGGGCTACAGTGAGCTTTTTCTCAACTAGAGGTTGCAGCAAATGGTTGGATGTTAGTCTGGGAGTCTTCCCAGCCTCATTCTCTAAACACTAAAAGCTGGAGGTACATACTGGGTAAGCTGGAAGTACTCCTGGAAATTGCAGGACCATATTCCCTGTGGACCTGTGTTTCCAAGGCAGCAGACCTATATCTTACCTGATACAGAGACAGACAGAAAGAGACAAGACAGAGATAGAGACAGAGAGAGAAAGAGATTGAGAGATTTACTATTGTGGCTTTCCAGGCTGTAGTACAAGTAGTCCAACAAAGGCTAACTCACAACTCAATGGCCAAGAATCCAGTAGCTGTTTGGTCCATGAGACTGGATATCTCTGCAGTCCACATACAGTGCTAGAATCCTCTAGTCCTGGAGGATTCCCAGGGAGCTGCTGGTCTTCAGTCTATGCTGGAGCCCAAAAATAGTAGGCTCTAGTACCAGGATAGGTGTATTTTAAGGTGAGAGCAAGGACAAGCAGGCAAAAAAACAAAAGCAGCTTCCTTCTTTCACATCTTCTTATAGGGGCTCTCAGGAACGCGTGGGTCCTCCCACCACACATAGCCCAATCAAGAAAATCTCTCTCAGGTGTGTCCGCTGCTTTGGTTTTAGTTGATTCCAAATGCAGTCGGATTGACGACCAAGATTAGCCACCATAAACGAGAACCGTTCCTGTGACAGTCACTCATGTGACCTCCACACTCCCTCTGATTTGTTCAGCCAGCTACATAGGCAGGATGGAGGAGTCGCAGTTTGGCAGGCTGAAGTCAGCTGATAAAATCTTAGCGATGGGCCGGGCATTGGTGGTACATGTCTTTAATCCCAGCAGAGGAAGGCGAATATCTGTGAGTTCGAGGCCAGCCTGGTCTCCAGAGCGAGTGCCAGGATAGGCTCCTAAGCTACAGAGAGAAACCCTCTCTCAAAAAACAAAAACAAAACAAACAAACAAAAAAATCGTAGGGATGTTTAGTGGTGTCACCTAGGAAACTAAGGCGGTGACTGAAGTGAGAGAGGCATGGCACTCACCGAGGAGGAAGCAAGGGGCTAAGTCTGGAGTCTGAGGCTGGAGCTGGATTCCATGAGGGAAGTCAAGTGACCCGCAGAAGAACTGGTTGTCCCCTTGTGTCACTGGAGCCATGAGGCCATCGGCAATAAGACATGGTATGCATTCGTTGCTATGAAAGCTGGAGGATAGAACCGCAAACTGTGCCAGGAAGACTTCAGAAGAGTGGCAGTGGCAAGAGGCTCAGGCAAGTTGGATAGCAGGACAACCATGTCAGTGAGCCGCCAATCCTTCAGACCGTCCTCTCCCTAGTCCAGTTCACTCTGGAAGGGACTAAGCTCCCTAAAACGCAGGCCATTTAACACCACTGTTTGCTTTCTATAACAGGTCTCTGCGTTGCTCTGTGGGTCAATGTCATGACTCCAGAACCAAGTTCCTCTAGGGCAATGCATATATAACCTTCTCTTTGGTTCCTGGGATTGGGGAAGGGAGTGTTGTCACTCCCTTAACAGGTCCTAAGCACCCAGTAAATTCTTCCTGAATTGTATCAGAGTGAAGAGGTCTCGAAAAGAGTTGATGCTGGGTGTCTGAAAACACAGACCCTCTATAAGAGTTTATATGAAAGCCAGTTGGCCAGGGGGCCATGAAAGTAGAAGTGAATGAAGACTATTACCCTCCAGGCGTACATGAGACAGAATCAGGTCATTAGCTCGGCGAAGGAATATGGCAGACAGCTGCCAGTTTCACAGATTTTCTAACAAGATGATTTTTCCATCCCTTTAGAAAAATGTTACGATCTCAGCGTCCCCACAGAAGGAACTTGGTGAGGAAAGCCTACCTCCCCTGCTCTTTGTCAACACTCTCTTCTACTGTCCCACAGTGCCTGCCATCTACAGCCATCTACGTGGCATCAACAGCTCTGCAGAGCAGCTAGGGTAGTTGTTCCAATTCAGGCAAATGGCTCTGCCTCTCCCTGTGATGCTGAGCCAGAGGTTTTTTTTTTTTTGTTCTGTTTTTTTTTTTTTCTAATATTCTATGCAGCTTTTTTGCCCCATACAGTAGAGAGCTGCTTCAGGCCCCATCCCCGGGAGACACGTGGGTTCTTCTTATGTGAAGCCTTTGTTCAAAATCTCCTCGGCATTAAATGAGATGTGATTCATTCTCTAACTGTTGGGGAATGTATTGAGAGCCTACCCTATGCCACATCCCCTTAGTTCTGAGGTCCTCGGTAGCTGCTACATCTCTAAGTCGCCTTAGTTTCTAGCAAGGATAATCTTAATGGAACGAATGGTAGTTCACATTGCTGCCACTTATGCCAAGTTTCAGTGACATCCTGTGCCTCCACATCCACAGACTCCCTGAGTGCAGAGATTCCGCTGACTACAGACCAGAAGCGTTCCCACAAAAATCTCTGTGTGTGCTGAGCCTGTGTGGACCTTTTCTGGTTGTTTCCGGTCCCTGAGCATTGATAACATCTTAGTGCTATTTACATAGCTTTCTCCAAAGCCAGAAAAAAAGACAAAGAGTGGGCGCTCACTTATCCGGCAACCGGAAGGCCTTCAGAGAACAGGGGCGATACAAAATGGAAGTTTCACAGGTGGAATGGATGAGGTGTCTGGGACAGAGGGGCCCAGAGGATGAGAAGACAGCTCAACAGTCCACACCTATAGAGCTAGAACTACAATGAAGCCTTGTTACTTATTCTGAAAGCAAATAATAGCAAACACACACACACACACACACACACACACACACACGCACGCACGCACGCACGCACACACACATACACACATACACACACACACACCATTAACCTAAAAGCAGAAGAAAACCTCTTGTATCAGAGGAGCCTCAGCAGCGACCACAGCAAAAGATCAGAGGCTGCTACAGTGCCTGGTACAGTAAGGGGTCCCTCGGCCCCTCCTCCTCCAGCCCTGCTCTCTCATCCACCCCTTCCTCGTACACAGCTGCCACACCGGACAGCCAAGGTTCTGAGTAGCACCTCGCTTGAGAATCAGGCCTGAACTTGCCTGTCCTTGCAGTGAGAGCAGCTTACCCCTCCAGTGACCCTAAGTGTAGTGTGTCACAGACGAGCCCTCTCCAGATTTGTGTTCACCATTCTCTACGTACAGGCCTGGTTCTTTCAGAGATTGTTCAGTGGTGCCAAAGACCATGCCCTGAGGCTCAGTCGCAGGGTGAGTGACTACTCTGCTTGCTTCAGGTGCTTTTATTACATTCTGAGTCCATCACTTCCTAGTGCTAGTGCTAGTGAGGTTGACATCCAAGCAAACAGAAAGTCTACAGCAGTCAGAACCCTGGAATTGCTCCTTCCTCCCCAGGTGACACAGCATCACCTTTACACTTACCCCATGGCAACAAGGCGAAGCCACGATCCAGCAGCCAGATGTCAGGGGCTGAGTCCCAGATCTACTGGTTTGATGAAGTCCATGACTCAGCGTCTCTAGGTGTCAGTTTTTCCACCTGTAAAATAGGTTGAAATGGCTATCCTGTCAGCTGGTCATGAGAATTGTAAGAGGTAGCCCATGCAAAACATTTAACGCCTGGCTTGTACTTGGAGAGCACCTGGTAATGTCAAATGTTTTGATTTTGTGTTAAACATTAGTATATTCTCTGCCTCAAGGCCTGACTCCCATATGCATTCTCCAATAGAGCATCTCTGGTTTCTAAACTTGGGCCCACCTCATGCTTTCATGGGATTTTTTTTTCTGTTATTATTTTTGTCTTCTGAAATTTATAAAACACGAATTAGTCTTAAATTGTGCAGCAGTATCTATGTAAAATATGTTCTCGTTCTAGTTGGGTAAAGTTAAAAAACAGTAAAAGCAAGTGATACCTGATGTCTATGAAGATGACCTTATCTTGCTCCCGACCTAAGTTACACAAGATGAGACATAAAATATGAACTCCAGAAACATGGGAAAACAGGGGACTAACCCAGATTCCATTGACAAGTGAGGGTTGTCATTTCAAGAAAAGGCATTAGATGTGGAGTTATATTAATTTGCCTTCTTATCAACCCTACATTGAGAGAGGATTTCCTTGTCAGTCCTGGTTCCAGCTTCGTAACTATAATCATTTCATTTTTTAAATTTGCATGACTCCTTTGGCTCCTGAGCCTTCTAAATCCAAATATATTATTTGCCTACTCAGCTTCCTGTCTCGAACGCCGCTGTCTGCCCTGGTCCCAGTCTATCCTGCTAGGCCAGCATTTTCCCCAGAAAGACTCTCTGGATCAGCTTTCTTGCTTTATGGATAGTCTATTGAACTTCAGCCTGTGCCGCTGCTCCCAGAAGTTGGTTCTGTTACACGTTTTGGTCAAAGGAGTGAGGCTTATCTAAGGCACACTTCGACATACACCAGCCATACGTTAAAAGTGAGCACTCACAACCGCTCTGTTCTTGATCTCCATACAGCAGTCAACCAACTCCATGAGACACTGAGCAGTTGGCGATACTCAAGGCTTTGTATTAGGTGATTTTGCCCAAGCTTGGTTAATGTGTTATGTGCCTGTTGGATGTTACATAGTTTAGGGATATTCAATATATAAAATTATGCATTTTTATATTCAAAATAATTTCAACTTACATGTTTATCGGAGTGTGCATCTAGATTTCCATTTCTCCTAGCCCCGCCATGTTTTTGCAAGAATATAAGAGGAAGATTTGTGAACTTTTAAAAATTTGTTCAATTTTGCCTTCTACAAAGTCTAAGACCCTTAATTACAGTGACTTCAAAAACCTACATGAAACACCAGAGCTGACAAGTGGCTAACATGGCTGATGCTTTTTGTTTTGGGCCCACACAGGAATCTGTATGTATCACGGTCACATCAAAAAGCTTTGGCTGTTTTGTGACTGTCTGTCACTAAAAATCTTAAATCCCTAACCAAGCTCATGGTTACCAGGTTCCATTCTTGTGAGAAACTTGTCTCAGTAGTTCACCTAAGATAGATTAGTTCCTTTAGTTCTGAGCTACTGTGTAGCTGCTAAATCCAGAAAGCACCTCAGCTTCCTCCAGGGGTAACCTGAGGAATGAATGGTAGTTCACATTGATGCTAAATCCAGAAAGCACCTCAGCTTCCTGCAGGGGTAATCTGAGGTAATAAATGTAGTTCACACTGATGCTAAATCTAGAAGTCACCTCATCTTTCTCCAGGGATAATCTGAGGTAATGAATGGTAGTTCACACTGCCTAGCACTTACACCAAGTTTCAGTGAAGTCTTCCGCAGATTCCGAGTCCAGAGATTCAGCCATCAGCAGACCAAAAATATTCAGACAGAAATCTGCATGTGGGCTGAACTTGTGCAGCCCTTTTCTGGTTGTTAGCCCCTAAATGTTGATAATATATTATTAATATTTGAATAGCATTTCCATTGTATTGGGTATTGAATATAATCTAGAGATGGTTTAAAGCATATGGGAGGATTACACAGGTGTCACACAACTAATATGCCATCTTATATGAAGGACTTTAGCATCTTATTGGGGTCCTGGAGCCAGCCTCCCACAGATACTGCCCACCTTACTTAATGGTCACAACAGCTGTACTATGAGTGTGGATGCTTTTATTTTCCTCATTCCCCTGAGGAGGATCCCAAGGCTCTGAGAAGCTGAGCAAGGTACCATAAAGCTATATTGGGAAATGCAACTTAACTGGCACCAGGTCTTTTCTTTTTCTTTCTTTATTTCATTTCTTCTTTCTTGCTTGCTTTTGTCTCTCCTTTTTTTGATTTTTAATTTTTATTTACTTGTGTGTCTGTGTAGGGGTGCCTGCACATGCCAGGGGAGGGTGTCGGTGTCCTGGTTAGAGGCAATCGTGAGCTGATGTACAGGAGAGAAGCGACCTTGGAGCCTCTGGAAGAGCAGCAAGCGCTAGTCATTGCAGAACCATCCCTGGAGCACTAAGTGTTTTTGACAACCACATTTCTTGTGAAGCAAATGAAAAATGCTATAGTCATTTTTAACAATAAATATACAAAATAGATGTGTTTACTTATAAAATTCACTTCAGGAAAGCAGTGAACTCGTGACCTTCGGTTGCTTTCAGAGCCTAAAGGTTGAATGTGGTTATGGTGGTGGTGGTCTTGAGGAACATGGTCTTGGATGGAAGGCTTGGGCTCAGCCCTCAACACAAGAATACCAAGTGGCTTCTTGGGGCCTGATCCAGTCCAGGGACTTTTTGGGTTTGTTTGGGTCATACAGTCAGATTAGCTGTCGGTAGTTAATAATGGGGCAATTTCACATTTCTTAAGAATACAGACGAGCTTCTCCTGAAGACATGAGGGCTACACTCCAACAACGTAGGCAGACACTGAATGGAACCTCTGTCCTGCCGGTCATGTTCATTCATTTCCTAAGGCCAGTAATGGAAGGCGAGGTGTGCACAGTAGACCATTGTAGAGGCTGGTTGGGAGAGCTAGTCAGAGGCAGGAGAAGCAGTGAAAGGAAGACAGTGCACCCTTGATGTTCTCTTGTTAGGAGGTCTACTGTAGTCACAGCTGAGTTAGGAAACGGATTCAGGAGAGGATGGTGAACTTGGAGTAGACACTTGAGTGAGTGTGTAGTTCTAGCGTCTGTGTGGTTCCTAAGGAAATGGCTCACATACTGTTGAACATAAGTTTCCAGGTTCAGAGGATTAGGCCTAAACCAAACATCAAAGGCAAAAGTCACCAGTTCACTGAAGACAGAAAACCGGAAGAGTGTGGTGGCCAACAACAGCATCCTCTCTGTGAGGATCAGGTGAAGATGAGAGACCACAGGTGAGCCATCAGAGAGACGTGGAGTCACTGGGCAAAGGAATCTAATTTTACACAGGAAAAGCAAATTAAGCCAGTCTCCAGAAAAGCAAATATGCTTTTCTCTCATATGTAATTCCTTAATTTTTACAATCATGTGTGTATATATGGTTTGAAAGCAGAAGCCAAACTTCTCTGGAGTAGGCATGCCCAACCTTTTGACATTGTACAAAGATGGGGCCACCCACAAAGTTCATGCTTAAGAACAGAACAACCGAGTTCCAGTCATGACTGTCCTGTATGGCCCATAGGCCACAGGTTAGACTCATCTGGTGGAGCAATGGTTCTCAACCTGTGGGTCATGACCCCTTTGGGGGCCAAATGACCCTTTCACAGGGGTCACCTTAGACCACCAGAAAACAGATATTTACATCATGATTCATAACAGTAGCAAAATTACAGTCATGAAGTAGCAATGAAAATAATCTTATGGTTGGGGGTCCCCACAACATGAGGAACTGTATTAAAGGGTCACAGCGTAAGGAAGGTTGAGAACCACTGTGGTAAGGAACAAAGAAAACTAACAGGAAGGGATAGGGTATGAAAGGGGAGGGTGGGGCATGGAAAGGAATATGTGCAATGCTCAAATATATTTGAATTATAATGTCCTCTTGTTAAATAAATAAATAAATAAATAAATACGATCTGCTTTTGTGGTGCCATGCAATTAAAAAGAAAGAAAGGAGGAAAGGGTATAGGAAAATGGAGGCCAAAAGTGTCTGTTGGTTTTAGTGATCAGGCAGTCCTTGGTGACTTAGACACCAATAATTTCAGAACGTTTAGGGAAAACCACAATTTGGCAGAGTGAAGAGTGGATACAACCATCTCATTGTAAAATTCGGTTCAGTCTTGGACAAGACAATAGCCATTATTCACACACATATGCACATTGAGACTGTGTTGAGTTAGCCAATGTGCACACAAGGGAAGTCAAAGCAGGGTCTCACAACCAGGTCTCCAGGCCCTTAAGGCATCCAGCCAACCTTCCTGCCTCTTTCTATGTCTGTTAAATGAGCACCATTGTTGAAAATGCAGTGTGTTCTCCAGACAATCCTTAACCCTTCACAACCATGATTCTTTACACTCACGGTAGGCTTCTTTTATTTTCAGACCAGTGACTGGAAGAAAAGAACAGTAGCTCCTAAGACACCTGCATTCTCAGATACACGTTCATCCGTTGTGCTCTGGGAAGGACTTCAAGATGATGAGAACACAGGATAGAGTGAGAGAGGAGGAGCCAGACAGATCTCAGACAGACAGACAGACAGACAGACAGACAAAGAGAAAGGGAAAGGGACCACAGACAAGCTTCTTCCCCATCCTCCTGACATGAGACAAAGGTCTGACAGACATTTTCTCCTGCCAGCAGGGTTCCTCCTCCTGGCTGGCCAGTTCAGTCTGGTCAGCTGTGCTCAAGGCGGCCCTTGACCATGTTTACCTGAAGCTGTGGGCCTATCAGCCCCCCTTTCTCTGTTTAAGAAAATAAAGTCAAAATTGGGGGAAGGAGACCCATCTCAGGGCATCAAAAACACTTGAAATCCCCAGCCTTGGGGCGGGGCGGGGGTGTGTGAACACCTATTTCTGAATCCCTGCTCCACAGAGAGTATGTTTCCCTGTTATGTGTGGGTGCTTCCTTGTCTTTAATTATGTCTGTTCCTGCTGCTGTGTATGTGTCCGAGGCTGTATTTTCTGCCTTTAATTCTTTACTTGGCCAATAATACAGACCCGGTCAGGACTGCATGATGGCAAGAAGAGTGTGGAAGGCTTTGGATCCCGAGCTTCCATCCAGAAAAGCAGCAGACCTACACTAGAGTGTAATAGAAACAAGACTCGGAATGTAAGAATTTCTCAACTGTGTGGCATAAGGTGGAACTGAGGCCACTGATTCAGCCATTACCATATCGGAGCCAGTGTCTCTGGTGCTCCATGGCTGGATACAGCTCCATGGGTGGATACTCTGGCCTACTGAGAAGCAGCAGGGGGACTCTCATTCTGCATTCTTCCCAAATCTTTTGGGAAATCGTTTCATACTATGAGTTTATCTCAGTGATGCTGATATGAACTTTACGGTCGTCACAAAGCAAAGGTTCATAAATCTTGTTTGTCTAGAAAAATAAATACATTTCATGCCAGGGTCTGGGGGCTTGTCTCCTCCAAAACTCTTGTTGAAACTTAATCTCTCAAATTATGTTTCTGGTGTGTGGAGGTCACTTCTGTGGGAGGGAATCTGAATCAGATGAAGCGATATAGCGCCCTTGGTAGCACTAGTGGCTTTGTTAGAGGAGGAAGAGGTCTAAGCTGGTACACTAACTCTGTCTCACCATGTGATGGCTACATTAGAAAGGCCTCTATCAATGCTGACCAGATGCCAAAACTATGCTGTGGGATTTCTCTCCTCTAGAACCACAATCCAAAACCTCTTGTTAAAATAAATTCCTAGTGTGGGGTATTCAGTTATAGTAACAGAAAAGAGACTAAGGTATTGTATATTTCAATTTTCACAATAAGACCATGCATACTAATTAGGCTCCTATTAACAGAGACCTGATGACAAGTGGCTGAAGTGCAGGACTGTTTACTGTTTTCCATGAACACTCCTGTTAGGGCTCATATGGAAGTCCTGCTGGAGGGGATAGAGACCCTTCTGCTCCATCAAGATTGAGCCAGAATCACCTTCACACTCCTAGAAGCAGCAGAGGGTGAATGGAAAGGACAGGATAGCCTCTTCTTCATTCCAGGTGTAGCCTTTTTGGAACTCCTATGCACTTTTGCCATGGTTCACCAACCAGTTTGGAAGGTTGTGCCTATCTATACATAGCTGCAAGGGAAGCAGAGAAATGAAGCCACACCATTCCACTTAGGGCTGGGAAACTCTGCTAAAAATGGTAGGAAGTCTGCTAGCCAACTTGAATTCCTATTAACTTCTTGTTGCCCAGACCAAATGCCTGACAAGAAACAACTTCAGGGAAGAAATATTTATTTTGGCTCATAGTTTTATTGGAGACTCGTGGCAACTAGGGCTCCATCTGTGGTGAAAGACCTGTCATATCTCAGCAGATCAGGGCAGAGAGCCCTGGCTGGCACCAAGCTGGCCTACAACCATCTAGCCCTACATATATGGCTCTATGTTGGACAGCTAGGCCCATGTGTCCAAAAGATTCTATAACCTTCCAAAACAGTATCACCAGGTGTGAACGATGTATTTAAACACAAAAATCTGACACTCAAATCATAACACTAAGTTTCTTGTGTTAACCACAGCTTTTAAGGTCTTTGGACAATGATCTCATATCTATGGTAGATGAAGAATGAGGGTCAGTTACTGCCCACCAAGAGTACAGTAGGCTTTATAAATAGGTGAATTCTTGTACTTTACATATAACCTGTAAAAATATAATAAATGTGATTTTTTAATCCATTAATTAATTTTATCAAGTACAACCCAATAGCAGGTGTTTTCACCTCTTTCTACTGTGGAGCATCTTCTGTTTCAGGTCCCATTGATAATAGTACATTAATTCCCTCAGCCTTCAATCCATTGCCTCAAGGCCATGATTTATGGTGAAATACGCCCTTGTCTATCAGAGAAACGAATGTATTTGCTTTTTACTGAATACATTAATGTTTTATATTTTAAAACTCCAGTTTCCCAGAACTTCTTAACTCTTTTGGTACAGTACAAACAGATTTTTAAATGTTTTCAAATGTATTCATTTAATTGTTATGTGTATTAGCATTTTACCTGCTTGTATGTGTATCACATGGTATGTCTGGTGCTCGCAGAGGTAGTCCACAAAGAGATTTTATTTTACATTTGTGCTTTTCTTTATTAGAAAAACAGGGTTTTTTTTCACTGTTGAGCAAAGTGACAATATTATAAGTCATAAAAAATACTTAATATTTCAACTTTTGCACTTTCCACGCTCCAGGTGTCACTCTCAGAGAAAATCAATTTCAATTACACTTAGACTATGCACACAGCTGAGGTGAGCCTATCACAACCCAGGGCTGAGGTGAGCCTATCACAACCCAGGGCTGAGGTGAGCCTATCATCATAACCCAGAGATGAGGTGAACCTATCATCATAACCCAGAGATGAGGTGAGCCTATTATCATAACCCAGGGCTGGCAGCAGAACGGATCAGAGACACTAGGGGAACTCGCCAGGGTCCTTCACGAAGTCCCTGGCCTGACTGGAGGCTTCTCCATCCACAAATCAGAGATAATTATGGTTTATTCTTTTATTCCATTCTTTCCCCCCACTTCTCACTCTCTCCTTCCCTTTGCTTCCCTTCCCTTCCCTTCTTTCTTTTATAAGGTGTTGTATCCAATTTTATCTCAAGTCAGTATTCAAGCAGTCATCCTTCCTCAGCCTCCTACAGGCACCCATCCCAGTGCCTCACTGGTACTTTATTTAGCAGAGTCACTGTGGATGTCCATGTTCCAGATCCAAATGATATAAAGTGTACATGGTAGGAATCCTACACAAGTGTATAGCACTGTGGTCTGCCCATTTGTGTGCTCGCTAACTGTTTGTGTTGACATTATACTATCCATGGTGAGTGTTAGAGGGTTAGGCTTATAGGGAGTGATTTGATAATGAGGACAGAGCCCCAGAAGGATAAGACTTTAAAGAAGGAATCCCAGTCCACTGTCTTGCCCTCCTGTCCCATAAAGCTACAGTAAAAAGTCTGCCTTCTATGGACCACAAAGTGAGTCCTTAGCAGATACCCAAATCTTCTGGATGCCTTGACTTCAACTTTCCCAGACTCCATAAATGTGATGAACAAGTGCTTGCTGTTTAAACCACACAGGCTATAGTATTTTTGTTACAGCAGCCTGAGCTAAAGTCAGCTGTTAGGAGAAAGCCAAATTTATTTCCTTAGCAAGAGGATGTTGCCATGGCAAAGTTTAAACAACTGAACACAGAATCTCATTCTTCAGTGAGATAAAGACATCAGTTGGAAGCCAACTGTTTCCCACCTTGGTGTGGTTCTTTTGATTTTGTGCTGAGCACACCCACAGTCTACTTGGCCTTTCATCTCCCTGAGTTCACCTAGTATAGACTAAAGGCCCAAGGTACAAACACATCCCAAACATAGTCTCTCCCTGTCCTTTGCCATGGATAGAAACCTGTTTCACTTCCAGAAATTTCCATCATCGTCAAACTATCCTATACTCTGAATAAAATCCAAGTCCCTTGCCTGGTGCCCTGTGGTGCCCAGGTGCCATCCCCCTTCCCAAGCAGGCTCAGCTCCCTTTCAGACTCCCTGTCTTGTGACACCCTCCCCCCCCCCCGGAGGTTTCCTCAGTTTCCTCAATCCACCTGGTCCTTTCACACAGGGCCTCTAAACAAGCTTTGTTCAGCCCCCCCAAAAAAACTCTCTCCACACACAGACATACATACTGCCAGGTCCTTCCATCTCCTCCTCAGAATTAGTGTTACCCCTTGTCTGTTAATAGCGGCAAAGTCCCTGCTGTGCCCTTAGCCTCCATCGCCCCAGCTTGCCAGCACCTTCTCACCACCTATTTAATTCTGGCATCTTAGGTGTCTGTTTGGAAATCAAGGTCCTTGACCATGTGATTCCTAAGATGACCTTTCCCGGCTTCCACCTCAGAGCTGTACCAAGGGTGGAGGCGGTCTGAAGTGCCACTCAAGATTAGCTAACCCTTTCCCTGAGGAGGGCGGCGCCTGTGTATAAACCTGGAGAGAGCTGAAGGCAAATATGTCTTCTTAGGATAGCAGAGGAACAGGACCATGTCCTGAGGACCTAGCTTTCTTCATCAGCAACCCCCCTCTCCCCAACCCCACCCACCCGCCCTCACCCCCACAAGAAAGGCAAGACAGAGTCAAGGTCCCAGCTCTGGGGCCAACTGGGTGGGAACAGCTGTGTGTACTGGGTTGCAGCCTGGGCTGTAATTGTTTGATTCTGAACAACTTCCTCTTTCCAAGCATGGACCCTGAACATAAAAAAAAAAAAAAAAGTCTAGAAGTTTATCCAACCCTCACACACTACTGCATGGTTTCAACAACAGTGTTTTTTGGACAGAATACTGTTGAAATGATCCCTGTTTGTAGGTAACAAGAAGCTGGCTTGCCGAGGTGTGAATAAAGGCAGGTGGGCATGGGGGGGCAGCATATGTATTTTGCTGTATTTAGTTAGTGCTTCTTTTCAGACAGTAATTAAACAGTAGGAAAATGTTGTCAGTGGGCTAAGCATGCGCACGCGCGCGCGCGCGCTCACACACACACACACACACACACACACACACACACACACACACACACACACGACCCAGGCACCCTCTACCCCCACCTGTCACCCCCAGGAAGAACATCTCCTATTCATTTGATTACTCCGCTGCCTCCTCAACCAATATAAGTTCCCTGAGGGCTGACACATTTTGGCTGCCTTTCTCGCCATGATGCACTGAGCCCCTGGTAAAGTGCAGACCGGTAGATGCACTTGGTGTCCACTCGCTGAATGAACGAAGCAGTGGGCGCATTACATAGCAGGCTGTTTTGTGGGGTTTGTGAGGGTCAGGGGCTTTCTATCCTGTTTACATGAGATTAGAAATTAAGACACAGAATTTACATACTAAAGAACAGAATGTGTCTCAGGGCTCTCCGTGTGTGTGTGTGTGTGTGTGTGTGTGTGTGTGTGTGTGTGTGTGTGTGTGTGTGTGATAGGGTGTGTGTATACGTATACAAATGTGTATGATGGCCAAAGGTCCTTAGTCATCTCCTCATTTTTTGAGACAGGCTCTCTCACTGAACCTGGAGTTTGCTGATTTGTCCAGTGAGCTCCAGATATTCACCTGTCTGTCTCTGTGTCCCCAGTGCTAGGATGACAGATACACACCACTGTGCCCAGCTTTTCACATGACAGTTGGGATCTGAACTCAGCTCCTCATGCTTGCAAGGCAAGAAGAACTTTATCAACTGGTCCGTCTCCCCAGCCCTTGAATATGGCTCAGAAGTGGCCGATTCTGATAAATCATCATCCTTCTAGCTCATGTGTGTTTTCTACCAGCATGTCCCCTGAATCTCCAAAGCCACTGACAATGTGGTGGTACAGTGGTGCTGATCACTGGGTTCTTTCCAACAGCGTGGCCCACAGCTAGTCATGTATCTGCACACATGTGCTGAAAGTCACGGGCCACCCTAGGCTAAGTTATGTGTCTCAAGCATACATTCTAAATTATGTCACTTTCCCATAGCACCAAGAGACCCCATTTGACCCCATTTGACCCACGGTCCTCCGTCTTGACTTGTGTCTTTGTTTAAAAAAAGAAAAAAAAATACTATGATAATCTATTGCTCTTTCTATGTCAGTCTTCCAGGAGATATTCAAAACAGAACGGAATGAATTTTCAGAGTCTCTAAATGATCTGGATAAGCAGTCGCCTCTCTTGCTTCATTATTTTAACACATTGAATTAATTTGCACATACATTCTGATTTGGATAAAAGGACCACAGGAATGTATTGCTTTGCTTTCTATTAAATGTCACCTCAGGCTGGAGAGATGGCTCAGAGGTTAAGAGCACCGACTGCTCTTCCAGAGGTCCTGAGTTCAATTCCCAGCAACCACATGGTGGCTCACAACCATCCTTATAAGATCTAGTGCCCTCTTCTGGTGTGCAGTTGTACATGGAAGCAGAATGTTGTAAACATAATAAATAAATAAAATCTTTAAAAAAAATGTCATCTCATGCAGACTCATATTTCCCTCCCCTTCTCCTGTCTTGTGGCAGTGGCAACGTCATCTATCTCACTTCGGTAAATTTAAAGGCATTACCTGATGTCCAGCAGAGAATAAAAGTTAGAGCTAAAATTAAATCTCTGTCCTCAGATAACACTTCTCAAAATAAGTAGGCCAAAAAGTGAAAAATGATATGTCCCAAGGAAGACTAACCCAGTACTCCACACTGGGTTTTCCGGTTCCTACTTGAATTTGGTGGTTTTCACATATCACAAACTCACTGTAGATTCGGTCTGGGAAATGTTGATAGCCAAGCCTGAACATTCAGGGGTGTCTGCCCTGTCTAGATGAGCTGTCCACACTGGCCAGCAAGCTAAGCAAAAGCATTTTGCTTTCCCTCAGAAACAGTCATTAAGTTTAGGATCCTTGTCCCAGGCCTGCATGCTATTTCTCATCTGTCATCTATTTCTCCACTGGGTTCCTTACCACCACCCCTCTTGGTGTATCTAAGGCAGAGGGAACAAGAAGGAATTGGAGTGCATATAAGTCTCTACCCTAGGAAGACTTGGTGGAGCAGGCCTTTAATATCAGCACCCGGGAGGCAGAGGCAGGGAGATTCGCACAAAGCAAGTTCCAGAACTGTTAGGACTACGCAGAGAAACCCTGTCTCAAAAAAATGAAGTAGAAAAAGAGGTCTCCACTTCTTTACTCACAGGGATCATGGCATTGAGGAAGATAGGGACCGGGCTGTTACATTCTTTTAAGGTCAGGCATTTTCTTTGGTTAATTTTTTTTTTTTGAAAAAGAACTAATCAATACTGATAGGCATGCAGTTTGCATGTCTCCTGGTTATCTAATAACATGGCGTATATAAGGTTATCAGAGCATATATACTTATCTGGAAGTATGGGGGGATATATATGGCTATGGAGAGTATATAAGATACTCATGTACTTCCCTGGAGTGGCAGAGTAATTATATGAGGCAAGCGCTCTCATCTATACTTACAGGAAGTTCCTATGTTTATCTGAAGTTATTGGAGTCTATATAGTTACCTAGAATGACATGGAGTGTATGGGGGTAGAGAAGGGATTGAGATGATGGAAACCTGTGGTGGGTGGGAGACGGTAGTGGGGGAGGGGTTGGAAATATTCACAAATGTATTCTAGGCTGAATGAAGAAGAGTGGATGACTGTAACAGTACTCATCATGCCTGTAACCATCTGGGGGAGGGGCTGTGCTCCGGTTCTGATTAATGATAATTTCATGCAAATTTCACCTTTCAACACTCTTGTGCCCAAAGGCCCAAGTTGTTTTGAGAGGCTCAAGACCCCCACACATTCGGGGGGGAAAAAATCAATCCTTTTTACACATTCCAGCTTGTCCCTTAAGGGACAGGAAGTCGTGTGGAGCCAGGTGCATCTGGCGGCCGAGCCTGAGGCTGGCGTGCCCAGGCTCCAGCACTGCCGGTGCCTGTCGCGGCCTCTAGGTGGCACGGGTGGGTTTGCAGCGAGGGCACGCCTCTCCGCTGCCTGACTGTTAGTAAACTCACAGACAGGACTGGGAGCAGTCAAGAGAAAAGTTTCCCGGGAGCTCTTCAAAGAAGAAAGTTAGTGGAGCTGGCGGCAGAGGTGTGCCTGGTCGCTGTCACCCGGCTGGCCCCAGGATTGTGGAGCACCTGCTTCAGAGAGGACGCTGGCGACAGCTTGTGAAGCTTGTCCCCCATCCCTTACCTGCTTGCCGGCTTCATTCTTCGTAGACCCATCCTCTCTCTGCTAAGAGGAGAAGCTGACCTCACTGGGGAACCTTACTAAGGTAAGCCTTAGTCCTTCACTTCTGGTTTTCCGTATTCTGTAACTGTGGACGAAACCGAGGTGTCCTTGGCTAGGAAGGATCCGGAGCACATTTTTGAAATGCGTGTCATTTTTTGGGTTGCGTTTGGACAAGCGTTACTGATTACTGTGTGTCTGTGCTACCAGTTCACAGACCTGAGGTTGTTCCTTTGTTTTGAAGAAAACGTCAGAAACCCCGTTCCGCCGTTGAGTGCACTTGGGTCAGAGCACCAAACTGTGTGTTGCAGGCTGTGGTATTTATGCTACTAAAACAACACGTGCTGCAGTCCGTGGGGTGTGGGGAGCAGAACATTGCTTCCCCGCTTGCTCCCGAGAGTGGCTCACTGAAGAAGATAAGCAGCACCTGGGACTTTGGCTAGGTTCTCTACCTGCCTCTACCAGGGTAGTTTCGGTGTCCTAAGAGACTAACTGTTCAGCGTGGGATTCCACTCAAGTCTGAGACCAGATGTCATAGTCCCACGTTGTCGGAGGAGAGGGAGGGAGGATGGTGGATAGATCTTTGTGTCCCTTGAGGTTTTCATTTCCGGAGGCATCTTGGGTGGGTGGGCCTCATGCACCGAGTAGGGTTTGATTTTTCAGCCTTTGCTAGAGAGGCTCTGCAAGGCAAAATGGGTGATCTCAGGGCAGGTGGGGCAGCAGGTGAGTTCCCTGCTGGTGTCTCCCTGCTATGCTGCTCTGGACCCACAGCGCCAAGGGGACGGCTAAGGCAAGAGAGGTGACAAGAGCAGAGGTCCTGGTCAGTCAGGGTGCTGGACGCAGACAGTAGGATACATACCCCTGCAAGACTGAAATTACAGCGTAGAGAGGAGTAGAGTGTGACAGGATCAACTTCTTCCACTACCCTGCTGTTTTAGAGTGGAATTTGGGGATATTTTTAAACCCAGAGTGAAACTGAGATTTGTTCAAAGCATCCAAGAGGCAAAAAGGGCATAAAGGATAGGAAAGGACAGGGACATTCAGATGTATGACAGACATGCTAGGTCACAGTCACTTAAAACCTAAGTCACTTTAATAGAGTGACTTAGAAGGACTTAACATTTGGAAGCATCCCAAGGGCTCACCGTAAGCACCCTCCCTGGAGACGACAGTGGGGTGTGCATTGCGCCTCTTGCAACTTGTTCCTCTCGGTCAATTTGTGGTGGCATTGGTGGAGGGTAGCCCAGGAAGGTCACATCTTCGGAAGGAAAAACTAAATAGAACTTTGCCAAAGTAACATGCCTACTCTCTGGTTGATTGGTTGTTTTTTGTCGTTGTCGTTTTTTTTTTTGTTTTGTGCCGAGGAGATGTATGGAGGGTCCCATACAGACTCTCTGTGACAGTATAGAAGCGACTGGCATTCCGTTTGAAACGGTGGCTGCATTTCACCGTTTGAATTTATATCCTTTCACTGGTAATTCACACTTGTCTCTGGATGCTGACCAGCAGCAGGGGGCCAGCTGCTGCAGCTCTCCAGGGTAGGAAAGGGTGACAATTGACAGTATGTCATGCTGCCCAGCTATGAGACTCAGCAGTTTACATGCATCGTGTGTGTGTGTGTGTGTGTGTGTGTGTGTGTGCGGGAGGGGGGCTCACTAATGACATTTTCTGAGTCTTCGGGGACAATCTGTGTTTGTGAAGATCGGACAGTGTCTGTCTTCGAGCCAGGCTCAGTGCTGCCACTGTGAGGCCACCCCACATTTGCTCAGAGTGAAGACAGACCTGACCCTACCCCCCCCCAACACCCCATCCATAGGGTGCAAGCCCAGGTTGATTCTTCTCACTCTGGAGCATCTTCTAATGAAAAGGTCCCTTAGGTCCCAAGGGGCCTTACAGAAGCCAGGTCAGCTCACATTCCTTCTGGGGACTATGGGAGTGTGTTTTGTGGTTTCTAAAGAATGGAATTTATTCTCAAGGAAAGGCCCAAGAACCCAGCTTCAAAGACTCAAGCAAATCTAAAATTCAAACACGGGAGCTGTAAACAGGATGGCATTTTGGCAGCCGGCCTCGAGGCTTAAATGGCTCAGCCTAGGCTGACTTGGTTTTCCCTTACTCCCCTGTCCTGCCCAGCAGCTTGGTGCACAACCCTTAGCAGCCCTACTCTGGCCTCTGTTCCCTCAATTATCCTAGATGGCACCTGCCTGTTTGCGCCTTTGATGATGCTTTGGGTTTTGCATTAGCTAATTCCATTCACCAATAGCATCATTAATTAACCCACATTAAACTCACTTAGCAATTAGGAAACAAAAGCTCCAGCCATCACCTCCATCATTCCCCTGCCAGGCAGTCCTTGAATTTGAACATTTTAAGAAGGACTTTTATTTGATCTACAGGGTCATTATTTTTTTTTTTAATGAAGCAAAGAGTTCTGGGGAGATGCCTGAGTAGATTTGCATGAGCAATTCAGATCTCCAGGACCCAGATAAAAGTCTGGTGAAGTAGAGGCAAGGGAAATCTCTGGGCCAGTAGCTAGGCTAGTCAAATGCTGAGCTCTGGATCCAGCAAGGAGATGGGGTTTCAGTGAACAGAGAGCCATCGAGGAAGATGCCAGGACAGCAGCCTCTGGCAAGAAGTCTTCTGATTTGCCTAAAGCCACAGAGCTAATAATGATCATGAGAACACTAATGATTGCATTGAATGGAGAACTCACAGGCAGCATGCTGAACATGTAACTTGTAGCTGGGATTTGAGTTGGGACTAGAACTTTTGTCTTCCACATGTGAGGAGAGCCATAATGTCAACCACCAGAGCCGGAATAAGCAACTCACAACTTCATACATTTTTAGTTGCCGTGGTTATGCTGACCCCAGTCACACACTTCCTCACATCCTGTCCTGATCACATGAGGGCCCAAGAAACAGTTGAAGTTCTGATCGTGGTGAATCATTGTGGCAAAGGCTTGGTCACTGGAGCGAGATTAGAAAATTTGGAGCTTTTAATAGTTTTATTGAAAAAAAAACCCTGTCAGACATAGGCAAATAAAGATTGTTGTGTCTAATATGATCTAAGAGAAATTTTTCAAAATGGATTGCAGTTCAGGCATCTCAATTCCTTGGCTTCTGTTAATACCAATGAATGAGACTTCACTATATTTAACTTTCCATCCTTGTCCTGGGGCAGTGGTTCTCAACCTATGGGTCACAACCCTTTTGGGGGTCAAAAGACTCTTTCATGGAGGTTGCCTAAGACTTCTGAAAACACAAATATTTACATTATGATTCATAGCAGTGGCAAACTTACAGTTCTGAAGTAGCCACAAAAATAATTTTGTGGTTGGGGATCACCACAACATGAGGAACTGTGTTCAAGGGCTGAAGCATTAGGAAGGTTGGGAACCACTGTCCTGGGGTGTCACAAGGTCTTGCTCAAGAGTGGTTAGCTCTGTACAATCAGAGCAAGGAGGCAGCTTTGTCCTGGGGTTTAGCAGTGTAAGCCATTCATTCAGAGTGTGTTTGGAGGCCCTTTAGTTTGTAGTGTCTACAGTCCAGCCTCTTCCTTTCACCACTGAGCATGGGTATCCCACAGGGATACACCCATTAACTACCTGAGTCCCTTATATCAAAGTCATCCTAATCACACACTAGGGGGGCAAGGCAATGCTCACACAACAACATGACCTAAGTTACTGAGCAAACCAGCCCCAGCTAGCAAAAATCTCTCTTCTATGGACAGAGCACCTGTTCATTATGGATAACTGAGTTCTCACTCGCTGAAGACCCTTCCTCCTGGATGGCTCTGAAAATGCCTGTGGTTTTGTGTGTATGACTAGTCAAGAAGTTTTTGTTTTCCATTCCTAACAAATGAGGTGACAAGCCTGGTGCAGGAAGATGCACTTGTGTTGTTAGCCCAGGTTACAGTACCAGCAAGCTTTATTCCCAGACAGAGAACCAAACTCTGCTCACAGGAAGGAGGTACCTTGACTAGCAAGTCACAACAACCGCCTTAGCATTCCCTATAGCATGGGCACACAGAAGGCAAGTTGCACTGGGTATTAGATCCTTAAAGATCCATATTGCTGGTTGAGGAGATGGCTCAGGTAGTAGCATGTTTTTTTTTAACATGCATGAAGCCTGAGGCTCGGTCCTCAGCAACACACAAAACCACTCTTGGTGATATATGCCCATAATCAAGCACTTGGGAGGTAGTGGAAGAAGGGTCAGAAGTTCAAAGTCATCCTTGCTTTCATAGTGAGATCAAGGTCAGCCGGGACTACATGAGACACTGTCTAAAAAAAAAAAAAAAAGTACTGTTAACAGATACTATCTGATATCTAGATACAAGCCACTAAAAGACAAATTCTGAAATAAAACTCTTGAAATGGTTTTAATCCTGGTATAAAGCGCTTTGTTAAAAGACACACAAAACTCGATAATGAATGGAAAATGAAATGTCCCCATTTTGGTGACAAAAAGATTACCAAAGCTCTTCTTTTGAAGATCCACGTTGAGCTCGGTTATTTGTCAATTCTACTTCTAGTTTTGTGCGAAGCCACCAGACTGTCTACAGTGGCTGTATTAGTTCAGACATAAAGGCAGAAGGGGGCACTATTTGGGGAAAGGATGGAGACCAGACAGAATAAAGAATGACATGTATGTATGACAGTGACATACATTACTTTGTATGCTAACTTAAAAATAACATCAAAGAAACATTGTAAATCTCATGTTATGAAGACTGGCCATTCCATCTCAAGCTCTCTAGTCTCAAGTGTTCAGATGGTAAAAAGTTAAAGGCATTTGATGTAGAAACAAGCATAATGAATGTCAAGTTTACCAGTGCTGTTTCAAGACTGTATGAAACTGTATGAAGACAGCGAATGGGTGTGCTGTGGACTTGACCACTTTCTAGATGAGAATTTCAAAGATTTTAAATCATTTGGAAATTGAACTGATGACCAGAAAAACAAGTCAAAATAAGAAATATCAAGTAAGACATGGATTTGAAGAAACAAAAGTAGAGTCTTTGAGATGCGTGTGGTGGTGCACGCCTTTAATCCCAACACTCAGGAGGCAGAGGCAGGCTGATCTCTGTGAGTTCAAGACCAGCATAGTAGGTTCTAGGCCAGGGTTACATAGTGAGGCCCTGTCAAAACAACAGCAGCAGCGATAACAAAAAGAGTAGAGTCTAAGCGACAGTCATGGTTGATTTGGGAGAGAATTAGAACAAGAGCCATGGGGACCCTAACAGGCTCTGCAAAGGACTGGGCAAGAGGAGCCATATATTTACCTCTGTCCAGAAGGTGCACCTAGAACCTGCCATCCTTCAACACGTGCTGTCATTAAACGCCATTTTCAAAGACCGTGGTCTTCTGTGGGTTGCACTCAAGGGCGGTATCAAAAAGAAAATGTTCCTCTATGTTTTCAAATAAAAGATATTTCATAAATAGTTTTTAAAGAGATGTTCTCCTAAAAGAGCCAAAGTACCATGTCTAAAGCCACCTGCCCATTGTGAAGGGGAACAGGAGGACACCCTAGGTTTGTCACTCCCTCCACAGCAGAGGGCGAGAAGCACACACTGGTGTCATCACTTACACGCCTTCCCTAGCAGACAGCTTGATTCTCCGGGAGCACTGTGAGGGACAGGGCATCGCAGTTGGCCTTTGGCTTCACTGTGCCCTCATTGTTTTTCCAGCTGTTTGTGGGTTTCCACTGTGGAAATACAATTTCCAATAAGTATTGATTTCCATTCAGTGAAAAATCCTCTTGAGTTTTAGCTCATTCTTACAAAACTTTGGAGAGAGACCCTTCCTGAAGGGTGAATGCACACAAAGCCTATTGAACCCCAGTGGCCTCCAAATTTCCTGGTCACCTTCTGAAGCCAATGAGCAATTACTCCCCGTTTTATAGGCAGAAAACTAGGCAAGGAAACTTCACTCACTTGAGACTCTTGGTTCAAGTCAGCTCTGGGAACCTCACTTTCAGGACACCTCACTTTCTCCAGAATGCCCTCCAGTTGGTTTCCAATTTGAGGTTTCCACATGAAAACCATTATCCAAACAGACCACCCACAGCACGCTGCCTTAACTTCTGCACTTGGCGTGTGAGGAAACAGTGCTTTAGAGTATTACCCTGATGCTATCATGGTTGTTGCTTTTGAAGGCAAATATTTAATTTGTGAAGATTGCAAAACCAGGAACAGTAGAATGTTGGGCTCCTCCTTGGGTTTACAGAATAAACAGAATCCAGACAGTGACAAAGGCACTGTTCTCTGAGTACCAACACACGTTCTGCAGCAATAGTAAGCCAAAGCATGGCCTCTGGAGAGACCTCAGCTCTGCTCCCAAGTGTTCCTGTATTCATCAAGGGTCTTACGATCCCATAGCCTCTCTGGGTTTTCATCAGAATGGTCTCTGCATGTGGCTCTAGAGTCGTGGGCTCTACCTTAAGTTTCGGTGACCATCTTTCCTATTCCCCCTGGTGGCCCAAAGGAAGACAGAGTCCCAAGCTTTCCTGGGAGACTGAGGCTGTGCATCTGCCAAAGAATGGTGAGCTCCAATCTTGCTCAAAATGTGTTGAAAACTAGAAGAAATGGAAGATTTGTCCCTACTCTTTGTGAAAGTGATAGGATTCACAGACTAACAAAATGCAAGCTCATAGGAGGAACTGTGAGCAGCGCTGGCTGTGTTGCCCTGTGTGTGACTAATATGTGAGAACCCATCTGCGGCCCTCTGTTGACTGGTAGTCAGGCTCAACACTCCCCACCTTCCCTCATGCCCTACGCAGAAAAGGAAGGCTCCTGGCAATGAGGCGACATAGCCAAGAACTCTTTCCCTGTAAGGGGCTCGATCTTAGAGCAGGGACACAGCCTTCAGCTTGATGGTAGCTCCACTGAAGGCCAGTGCTGGGAGGCGAGATGCTACAGGTTGGACTGAAATCCAGCTTGACCTGGCTGTGGGGAAAATTTGTCCTTACACAAATGTCTACAGTCCTGGGTACCGCTGAGCTCCCAGGATGCATCGGCAGCAGGCACTCCCTGGCTGCCCAAGCCTCTGAACACATGTTGTTCCGAGATGGAGGATGCGGGTCACAGAAGCAGAGAGGTTGAGCCTTTATTTCAGACCCCTTCTCTTCCCCCCCCCACCACAACTACCTCAAGGCAGAGAGCAGACTTGGGTGGGCATGTTCTCAAACATCAGTATCAGAATCACCCTACATTATGGTGATCCAGGGCTGCCTCAACCTCAATGACTGTCTTATCTCAATAGTCAGGCTGGGGGTGTCCTCCTACAGTTGGTATGGAGTTGGTATAGTCTCAGTAGGTACACTGCTGGGGCAGAGACACTGGGGCAGATTTCTGTGAAATGAGGTAGGTGTGTTAGTCAGTCAGGTTCTGACACAATACCAAATGTCTGAGATAGTTTATAAATAGAAAAGGAGTATTTGGCTCACAACTTTAAAGGTTCTAGTCCAGTCATAAGACAGAATGGGTTTTGGTCTCCGTCAGGGAGGGAGCACACCACGCTGGAGTCATGTGTTAGGGCAGAGCTGCTCACCAGCCAGAAAGGAGAGAGGAAGAGATGGGGTCCCACAGGCCCTTCTATAGTACACCATAGCGACCTGAAGACCGCCCACCTGGCCCACCCTCCCAATTATGTCAAGGTGAGGGCCATTGGGGGTATAACAGATCTAAACTCTAGAAGTAGGCACACCCCTGAACAAGACACAACGTGCTTCATGTCCTCTCAAGACCACACACACTCAGGCTGAGTTTGAGAGTCAAGAGGGCTCAGCAGCTATGCACTGTGGCTTCTCCATGGTCAAATCTACCTGAGGTGTCTGTCTTCCCGGAAACTATTATCAATACAGCCGGAACCCAGATTGCCACCAGGATCTGAAGTTAAGGGGCATCCTCACTGAATGGGGCATGCTATCGGAGTAGCCACCTCCCCACCAGTGACACCCAGCCTCATCCAGCTGCCTGGCACTCCTCCTACCACTTCAAGTAGCTGTCCCTCCTTCTCTGTCTTGTCTGTCACGTAATGCTTCTGGTCTTGGTTAACACAACTTCTTCCTGTCAGAGAAACCCTCCTGCTCTATCTGTTGCTGTGAGAAAACCCCGAGTGAAGCCAACTTGGGAAGGAAGGGGTTTGTTTCCTTAGACATCCCAAACGCTGTCCATCACTAGGGGAAATCAGGAAAAAAGTTCAAGCAAGAGCAAAGGCAGGGACCATGCCGAACAATGCTGCTTACTGAGGAATGACGCTTCGCACTGGCTTGCTCCCTGTGGCTCACTCTGCCTTCTTCCTTATACAACCAAGACCACCCACCCAGGGGTGGCACTGCCCACAGTGAGCTGGATCCTCCAACATCAATTGTTAATCAAGAAAATGTCCTTACACACATGCCCACAGGCCAATCCGATAAAAGTGATTCCTCGATTGAGGGTACCACTTCCTAGGCAACTCTAGTTTGTATCAAGGTGACCAAAACTAAACAGCACCTTTCCACAGCCCTGTTCTGTGTAAAGTAGCAGCTCTCATGCCAGAACTCATTTTAACCCACAGCATTGCTCACTTAGTGACTTTTAACACACACAAATCCTCACACACACATACACACCCACAATCACACACTTGCACATGCACGAAGTCACTCACACACACTTATACTCACACTTACACTTGCACACTCACACTTGCACAAATCTCTCATACACACTCACACATACACACTCATACATGCACACAATCACTCAAACAAACTCACATACAATGTGACATAGACACATTTATATATATATAGGTATATATGTGTATAAATATGTATTTACACACATACACACACACACACACACATATATATATATATATATATATATATATATATATATATATATAGGCCTAGAACTTGATGAATATTCACTAGAACTCCACAGTTTGCTCTGCTGAGGTTGGAGTAGGAAAGCCTTCACTCCTCTCCCAGCAGAGCCCCGACATGAGGGGCTGTGGTCCTCCCTAGGATCCTCTTCCTGTAGAACTATCTGGACAATGGAGGCAAATGGGAAGAGGTCACAGTGTCCTGAAGTGAAAGAATGGTGGGCTCCTGAAGTCATTGTGAGCACCAGACTGACCTGCCCCTGTCATCCCTGCACTGCAGAAGCTAACAAAGCATGTCATTAGATGTGGCGTGCGTGCTGTCACATAGCAAGCTGAGGAGCACTGTGTATTCTACAGAATGAAAAGCTAGGAGAGCTTCATTCACAGCCACACTGCCTGGACCGTGTAACTCAATAGTCTGGCTAGGTGTCCTCAAGTCCCTATTGCCTTATGGCAGGTCCTACCCTGGGGACTCTCTCTCTCTCTCTCTCTCTCTCTCTCTCTCTCTCTCTCTGTGTGTGTGTGTGTGTGTGTGTGTCTGTGTGTCTGTGTGTCTGTGTCTGTGTCTGTGTCTGTGTCTGTGTCTGTGCATGTATGCATATGTAGGGGTAATACACATACATTGGGAAGAGGTATGGACCACACTGAGGAACTGGGATAGGAAGGGCAGCCACAGGAAAGTCCAGCCATCAAAGACATTGGAGGTTAGAGCTCCATTAAACAGAAGAGGCCAATCTAGCCCTGCACGTCCCATCCAGTTGGCACCTTTGCCCCTTTGTGTCTCTCCTCTAAAGGAGAAACAGGTTCTCCCTTTGACCAAAGCAAGATGAGTTGTTTCCTAGATGCAGGTCAAGCCCTTGGGGTAAACTGGAGGGAGGCAGTGGCAAGCACATGGCATCCTCGGATGGTTTGGCATCTGTGAACTTCAGTGCATCTCGTTTTCCACCCACTAAACATTTTTGAAGAAACACCCGATTACTGAGCAGAAAGCTGCACACCTGTGGAAGCGGGGTGTGTGAACCTTATGCCTCCTGTGCCCCATGCCTTGCAAAACTCCCTGAGAAGCAGGTTCCCTTTGTAAAGTTTTCAAGTTGTATTCAACATAGTTCACAGTATCTGCTTATCTCTACTGTGTGTAGATTATTCCCCTATGGAGTTTAATTTCACCAAGTTTGCAGCTGTGCTAACAGAGACATCGGAGACATCGAAGGCTTCCTGCTTTCAAACTGGAGTTTTTCCTTTCTCTGCCCTTATGGGGAACTTGTCTCCATAGTGAGACTCTCCCAGCCTTGGGCAAAATCTTGTGTCCTATGGCTTCAAACCTCATTTCCTCAGACCAGACTGCACTGCAGCTCACATCCCAAATAGTTCTAATACATTCACAAGTTGCATTGATTTATAAAAACCGCTGTTGGAGACAAAGAGTCCTTCATGCTGTCAGCCTCAGCATTTGCTGGCAGGAGGTTCAAACCCATTAAAAGCCCTGGGAGCCCCATACTGCAGAAATCTATTGTGGAGCTTTCATTGGCTGTTGACAAAGTCCCGAGTTCTTCTGAGGAAGCTACATTGGTGTGAAGCCCTCACTTCATCCAGCAGTTAGCACCATGCCAGGCAGTCCACACCAGGGCCTCTGTCTCTAACTTCACCCATGTCACCTCTGCCCCTGTGCATCCCAGGTGACCGTCACAAAGGGTGAGGTCACTGCTCTCACTAAGTCAGCTGCCACACAAGTCAACTCCTTTTGTCCTGGTTTGTTTGCAAAGTCCCTGTGCAATGTCAACACCATGAGTCCTCTGCAGTGTAGGGGCTGCTGGGCCTCCTGTCAGGTGTCCACATCATCCTGGTTCACTTTAGTTTGATCTACTCTAGAAAAATTGGAGTGAAATTCATAGACGAGCATGGCCAACAATACCAGTAGTTCACTCTTGCTGACTTGTCCATCACAGCATAGGTACCCTTCACAAACATGATCCCCGTCTGCCCCAAACAGAGGAAGAGGTGAGCAGTGTATAGAAATACCACAGACTGCACTTCCCCCACACACTGGTGTGTCTTCATTCTCCAACACCCATTCTCCAAGCCTGTACCTGGGGCTCCTGGGACAAGGAGCCGTGGGTGGGAGCAGAGAAAACACAAGCCAATCCTAGACCACCTTATGTGGAAAATAAGGAGGTCTTCCATAGTAAATATATAAACCAGAAATAGACTAGCATGGTGGTACACCTCTATAAATCCCAATTCTTAGGAGCCTGAAGCAGAAGCATTGCTAAAAGTTCAAGGTCAGCCTGAACTAGAATGAGATCCTGCCTCAAAAACTAGTTAATTGAAAAAAACTGAGAGGTTGGGCAGTGGTGCTACACACCTTTAATCTCAGCACTAGGAAGATAGGGCAGGTGCATCTCTGTGAGTTCCAGGACATCCTGGTCTTCAGAGTGAGTTCCAGAACAGTCAAGGCCACACAGAGAAACCCTGTTTCAAAAAAAACAAAAAAGAAAATGAGCAACAAAATATATAATGCAGTGTTGGATTAAAATAGAGAACTTATTATAACTGTCCATATGTTTTCTTGATATAAATAAATAATTGAATGAATAAATACATGAAGATAAATCCCTGCTTCAGAAGAATTCCAAGTGGGTAATCTGTATGCCTTCAGGAGGAAAACCATCATCTTTACCCCTAAGTGGGGGTGCACTTTGGGATGCCCCCGAAGGGTGTGGTGTGGAGAAAGTGCAGCTGACATTCTAGACCTTAGATGGACAGGATGTGATGAGAGCTGTCTCTGTGCTTTGTTCCCCCCACCGGGGAAAAAAAATTATAAGCCCATCCAATCGACAGAGAACCTTTCAATAAGGTCCATGTTAGGAAATCCTACCAATGATAGTGCTTTCTAAGTCATGGCCATCCAACAGAAGGAAAGTGAAAGTCTGAAAAATCATCAGTCACCGTGAATTTGTGTAGTCTGGTGTCCTGTTTCTGTACAAGGTAGGAGACAGCACCCTAAATATTTGGTGAGATGGCCTTATAGGAAACCCTGAGAATACGGAGCCCAGATTGCCTTGTTCTCTGTCTGCACAGTTCAGAGAGGCTAAAAGAAAAGACAAGAAAGCAAATACAAGAATCTGGCTGCCCAGAAGAGTTGGGTAGGGAGAAAGAGAAAAGTATACACAGTGAAATATCCAGCAGTGATAGCTGCACAGGCCTGCAGTCCCGCAGTCCCAGCTGCTTAGGAGCTGAGACAGAAGGAAGCAAGTTCAAGGCCAGCCTGGGCTACAGCCTTGGCAACTTAACAAGACACAGCATCAAAATAAGAAAAGGGCTAGGGACATAACTCACTGGCAAAAAACCAAAAAACAAAAACCAAAAACCAAAAACCAAAACAAAAACAAACAACAAAAATCAGAAGGGAGAGGGGAGGAGAAGAAAAGAGACCTTCTGGTCTCTCCACCCCTTAGTCCAAGAGTCCCATCTATTTTCTGGACCATTGTTTGGTGACTAACATATCTGGTAAAGGTTGTTTGTTTTATGTTCAAATTAGCCAGATAAATTCTCCCTGCAGTGTAGTCACAGCCAAGGCAAGCAGAGTTGGGGAAAACCCAGTAACCTTGTCTGGTCACTGGCTTGCCAATGCTTGGCAGCAGATACAGCGTCCTGGCTCAGCCTAAGGTTGCACACATTTCTGAGCCTACTCTGCCCATGGGCTCTCACAGTTGGCAGGTTCGAGAGGGCAGTGGCTGGAATGTTGGCGAAAAAGCCAGCCAGAAGGACTGATTGGATGCCTGCAGGGTTGAGAGAGGAGTGGGGACCCCATAGCTACCTGGCTATGGGCTGGGACCCACACTGTGCCAGTGCCTGTCTCTGCTTTTATTCATAATCACTATCTGCTTAAATCGTTAGCTTCTCCAGCACTGTGGGCAGAGTGCCTGCTGAAGTTCTGGAGCCTACAAGTAGGTACCATGTGGATATCTCTCCCCCATGGTGTGTAGCTGAAATGACAGAGGTCTAGAAGGTGACTTAGTCATCTGTGGTTGTGACAAATGGTTCTAGCAGCTTAGGGTAGCATTGTGACTTTCTCACCAGTCTTTGAGGGCCAAGAACTGGGAGTGGTCCAGATGGTAGTTCTAGACCAGGGCCCTCCTAAGGTTGCAGTCAGCATCTATGTCTGCAGACTGAGCTGGGGCTAAAGATCCACAGCCAGAAAGGTACATCCACATGGCTGTTATTGGCAGGACACCGTGGGTCCTTTTCCATGAATTTCCCCACAGGCTACCCAGGTGTTCCTACAACATGGATGTTGATCCATGGAACACAGACATCTAGCTGAAAGCTAGATGGTATTTTCTATGACTGTTGAGTACAGGTGGCCCCTCCATGTCACTAAAATCCAGAGGGAGGAATTAGACTCCACCTTTTTTGAAGGCAGTATCAAAGAACTGCAGTGTTTAGTTTAAAACATAATGCCTTGTTTCTCCCCAACTGTATCTTGACTTCTGTGTTCCTTTAAACAAATGCTTGAGGACTCAGGGCCTCAGTTTCTTCTTTTACAAAATGAGAATGCTGTTCAGATCAATATAGCAAGCCTCTGCTTCAACACCCAGGCCCTATAACTCATTCGATGGCTGTATTTGCTCATTAAACACCTCAGTTCTTGCTCTGTGTCTAGCTCTCTTCCAGAATGCCTGTGGATTCTTTAGAGATAGAGACGTTCTCCCACACCCAGAGAGATTCAGTTTTAGTTGGTCCAAGGTAGATGTGCTTGATGGTTTTATGTCAACTTGACACAGCTAGAGTCATCTGAAAGGAGGGAGCCTCAGTTCAGAAAAAGCTTTCATAAGATCCTGCTGTACGGCATTTTCTTAAATAGTGATTGATGGGGGAGGACCCAGCCCATTGTGGGTGGTGTCATCCCTATGCTGGTGGGCCTGGGTTCTATAAGAAAGCAGGCTGAACAAGTCATGGGGAGTAAGCCAGTAAGCAGCACCCCTCCATGGCCTCTGCATCAGCTCCTTCCTCCAGGATCCTGCCCTGTTTGAGTGCCTGACCTGACTTCCTTAGATGACGAGCAGTGATGTGGAAGTATAAGCCAAATCAACCCTTTCCTTCCCAACTTGCTTTTGGTCATGGTGTTTCATTAAGCACAGCAATGGACTAAGACAAGTGACAATAGAACTTAGCCTCCCACTGCAGGCCAAGTTGTCAGTTCAACCTTCCAACTTGAAAGTACTCACACAAAAACCTGGCCTCATGGCACAGTGCAGATGTTGGCCCTGCAAAAGTGAGGAGAATCTGAAATTTTCATTTCTGACCAACTCCTGGTTGATGCAGGGCTTCCAAGATGACAGTCTGAAGAATGAATTTCTAGACATCCACTGAGAGGTGCAGAAATACAAAGATAACGCCCACCCTCTAGGGACAGAAATACTGAGGAGTGAGGAAGGCCCTGCAACTCCATCCCGGGCTGGCCCTGACAGGAGACCCCTTAGTACCAGACAGTCTCATCACCACAGCAGAAACCATAGAAAGCACTCAGTCAATCCCCCCTCCTCTCCCTCTCCCTCTCCCTCTCCCTCTCCCTCTCCCTCTCCCTCTCCCTCTCCCTCTCCTCTCCCTCTCCCTCTCCCTCTCTCTCCAGGTGGCTTATATGCAAGTTCTGGGTGGGGTTTTCTGTTTGTTTGGGTTTGGGTTTGAGGGTTTTGATTTGTTGTTATTTTTTATTTATTCTTTGATGATTTCATACATTTGTACAATGATAGCTCATGGCCACTGGCCATCTCTATAGTTTTGTCTGGATCTCCCGGGCGGGGGGGGGGGGTGTGGAGATCCAGTATCAAGCTTCAGCTCAGAGTGAAGGGAAGGGATAAATTCTGTTCACACAGTGCTATGGAAGATGTCAGCTCACTTCTTCCCTGGTAGCCATATAAGGAGTTGTTCACCCCAAGTCTTGCTTCCTCCAGCAGCTAAGGGTGTCTGCTGGACCCACCTGCTTCAACGCCTAAAAAGCCACTGGGTCTTCCTAGGCTCTGGGACAGCCCAGAAAGCTCCTCATGGTTGGCTTCAGGGGCAGATGCCCCACATCAGCACGAGATTCCAACCCGAGTTAGCAAAGCTGCAGGAAGAGAAAGGATTTGGAATTATGAATAAGCATTATGGCTCATTTCATCTCATGCATTTCTATTTACTTGTGTATACTTACAACTTACATCATATGCTAAAGGAGAGCTCAATATGCTATCACACAGATAGAATGCCTTTTTCCAAAGAACTTTTAAGGCTTATTGTTATTAGTTTTAATTATGTGTGTCTGTGTCTGCATGGGGTATGTGGCCCCCTCCGCCCCCAGCTGGAGTTATGGGTGTTTGTGATCCACCTAATGTGCGTGCTGGGAATCAAACTCTAGTTATCTGCAAGAGCAGTACATGTTCTTAACCAAGGAGACATCTCTCCATCCCCCACTGAATTGTGGGGGGAGGGGGGATGCCAGCGCGGTTAGGGATGCTTAATGCAAAAAAGAAAGGAGGGAAGGATAGAGGAGAAGATGGGAGGGGAGAAAGAAGATAAAAACAGGAAAGTAGAAGACTTTGAGATGTGTGCTCCAAACCATTCCATCTCAAGTTTTTGTTTGTTTGTTTGTTTGTTTGGTTGGTTGGTTGGTTTTTTGGTTTTCCAAGACAGAGTTACTCTGTATAACAGGTTTGGCTGTCCTGGAACTTGCTTTGCATCCCATGCTGGCCTCGACCTCACAGAGATCTGCCTGCCTCTGCCTCCCAAGTTCTGGCATTAAAGGGATGTGCCATCACCACCCTGGCCTATCTCAAGTTTTAATGTGCCTCTGAGCCACTTGGAAATGTAGTTTAAAGGTGGATTGGGATGGAGGTGGTCTAAGGCCTGCCAAGATTGTGCACTCCTTCTAGGCTCTCAGCTGATGCTGGGGCAGCTGCTTGCACACCACAAAGGTCCCCCAGCAGTGAGAGTAGCATCCATGCTTCTCTTGGATTGCTGCTGTTAGATGCAAGGGTGACAGTCAAGCCAGAGTCCAACTCCATCATATGGGCTAGGCAGGCATTGCATGGTCCTGCACTCAGGAGCTCTGGGGACAATCCTGGGTCCCCTGATGGTCAGCACTTAGTAGCATTTTCACTCTCAATTATGCTTCCCTGGAGATGTCAGGGGTCCCCTACTCTGAGTAGCTCTGCTCCTAGATTGGCAGTTGGGCGGGACTTCCTGTCTCCACAAAGCTGAAGTTGGCAGGTTACTTAATCTCTAGATTTTTCCATCTTTTGTCTCCCTGAAGTCACTGTTCTCAATAACATTGTTACACGAAGAGATATTTATCTTGCCGGGTTCTTGCTTTCCTTTAAAAAAAAATCCATTCATGAAACCCTCAAACAAACAGAAACACACTGTCTAGTTTTCCGTAGTAGGTTGTGTTCCTGGAAGCTGGGGGGGGGCAGAGGGGTGGATAATCGGGCTATGAAGTGAAATCGAGGCAATTAAAGCATCAAATCCATCCTAAATTTCTCTACAAAAACACACTCTTTCTCATGCACAGATAACACTATTCGTTTCAAGTTTTATAACCACCTCATCTGGGCAGGAAAATCAGGAAGTCACTGATGCACACCAAGCTGTTGTAAACGTCCTGGAAAAAAAAAAAAAAAAAAAAAAAAAGGAAGAAAAAAAAAGGATGAAAGACCAGAGCAGAGCCGGGAATTCTGACTTGAAAGACCCGCAGAGCAGCAGCCTCCCCTTCCTTAGCCCCTTTGCTCGGCCTACAAGCCCTCAAACCATCTTTTCCACAGTTCACTCACAGCAGCCTCAGGGAAAACACAACCATTGAAGTAAAAGAAAATTCTAGCCTTTGATATTCTCTCTCTCTTTTCTGTTTGTCTCTGTGAAATATAAACCCACAGTGGTTATCACAGAGACTTGATCTAGGAAGCAGCAGGCTGGCTGGTGGTCTTTTGCCTGCCCCTTTGCTTTGATTTTTTGATTGTGGGACTGTTCTCTTATTTGTCTGTTCAGCTGAAGGCGATGGTCCACTTGCACCCAGGGTCCTCTCCCAGGGCAGGTTCCCCACTCCAGCCACCATGGACCCCTCACAGAGCCAACGTTTTGCATCCATGATAGAGCATCCTTTACCATGGAGCTGACAGAGCTAAAGTTCATTCTCTGGAAAACCAAACAAGGTAGCCCCAGTAGCCTGGTGTTCAGGAACCGGGAAGCTTCCCTATCATAGGCATAAGCTCGGTGCCCTGGGACTGCATTATCCTTGGTGTTCAGAACAGATGCTTTTTTTCTCTGAGCAGGTCTTCAGCGGCACCTCTGGGAAAACGTACACTGTATGACTGAGATCCATGCTCCAGGCTCCGACTCCACTTAACTGCATTGTGGCACTGGGAGACTTGATATTTATGGGATTTTCTGTGTTCCAGGAGGGGCCACCCTGAAAAGGTTCAGGCCGGCTCCAAGTTCCATGCTCCCTGGTAGATGAGATTGCTGGAGGCAGATACCTTCAGAGCACAAGTGTTCTATAATCAGAACAACGAAGGGCTGAAGCCTCTCCCGGTAATGGAGACTGTGGGCTCAGGGGGTGGAGGTCTTGGAGTCTTAGAGGATGGGAAAAGGGTGAACTCTGTAGGTCAGTTTCCTGGCATCCTTGAAGTGGTCGGTGCCAGTGGGTTTGGTATGTGAATTTCCTTACCAGAAGCTCCCATGAGTGTTATCAGTCAAGCCAACTCCACTGTTCAGAGCTTCTCAGCTCACTTAAGGCTTTTAGGCAATTAACCCTTCACTCCTTTCTCCATGCTCCATGCTCATGCTCCATGTTCTGTCCTCTGTGCTCCATGCTCTGTGTTCCATGCTTTGTGCTCTGTGCTCCATGCTTGCCCAAATAACTGCACTTTCCCAAAGGAGTGACATTAGTAAATTCTAAAATCTTCACCCAACCTCAGGCATTCATCCAGTTCAAAGGTACAACTGTTTCTCAAATTATAGTAGGATTCTGCTCTGGTAAACCCATCAAACGCCGAAAATACCCAGTCAAAAGTGCACTGACTAGAGGTCAGAGAGATGGTTCAGCAGTTAAGAACACATGGTCCCAACACCCATATGGGGCAGTTCACAGCCACCTATAACTATAGCTCTAGAAGGTCCCAGGCCTTCCTCTATGGCACCCACACACATGAGGCAGACATACACATACACACATACACATAACTAAAAATGAAAATAAGTCTTAAAAGAATACATTGACTGCATCTACCCTCCACACTTCCTTGCTGATTAGCTCAGTGCACTAGTGACCTGTGACCTTGAATGGAAGCCAGGCTCACTGCCATGCCCATGCCCAGCATCTTGAGACTGAATGCATATCTCAAACCATCAAGGAGGATTTTTAGTGTTAAAAGTAACAAAAAATTCAGATGGATAATAAAATGCCACGTGCGTAAATCTTTTGAGTTTTTGAAATTGAATCCGTGGCAGGACAAGGATGGGAGAGGGAAATAAAGATGAGAGGTTGCTTCAAAGTTAACCTGATCAAAACACCTGAATGTGCTAATAGCTTTCTTATCAGAAGTTCTTTGGGCCAGAAACTGCAGGAGATCCAAGGATCCGATGATGTCAAATGTTTTCACGGTGCATATTAAGAGCCCCAGTTGGAAGGTAGGAGTTGTCACTCAAAGATAAGGAAATTGGACCTGAATTTTACAACTGAATTTAATGAGCACTGAGTCGAGGTTGAGAGTACCTGGTTTTTCCAGTTTGCAGGAAACGCATCTTTGCCTGCAGGGGTGGTTATAGCAGGGAAACCTGGGCAAATGAAGTCTGAAGCAGGAGGGGGGAGGGTGGTCTTTGGACATGAAAGGTCTCCATCTTGGGTTTCCTCTGTGATGTGATAAAAAAACCTCTGCTCCCCTCTTTTCCCTTGCCAAATGCCACACCTCCCCAGCATCAAACGCCAACCTCACGCCATGGAGGCCAGAGGCCTCCCCACAGCAGACATTCTCTGCCCCCATAGGAATGGGAAAAGCACACAGATGCCCATAGGTACAGGAAAGACCCACGTTCCCCTGAAGCCTGTGGGATGCAGAAGGAAAACCCTCAAAGGAACAAAATTCTCCTAAGCATTTCCGTGTTGGCAATCTCTTCCTCATAGCGGATTTGGAAAACAAATGTAATGAATATTATAGTTAAAAGGAACATCCTAGACCACTCTTCATCAACACACCCTTGTGCACATTTTCTGACATATCAAGGTGTTTCAGATGAGGTAATATTAAATAAAGTGTGTTTTTAGGAAGTCCTGGGAACACAGGTGGGTTGTCGTACTGAAGACAGAACTTTAAATTATTGGTATTTATTTTTCAATGATCATTAAAAATTGACATTTTTATTTTTCAATGTTTAAAGTTCAGTGCTCTGAACAGGCCTTCTGTCTGCTTGTTTGTCTCGCTGCACTGGGGTTTGAACCTAGAGCCTTGTAATGCCAAGTAAGTGCTCTATCACTGGCATGCCACCTCTCTCTCTCTCTCTCTCTCTCTCTCTCTCTCTCTCCCTCCCTCCCTCCCTCCCTCTCTCTCTTTCTCTCTCGCTCTCTCTCTCTCTCTCTCTCTCTCTCTATATATATATATATATATATATAATATATATATATATATATTGTTCCTGGTAGCTGGGTTCAGACTGACTAAGAAGGGCCACAGCCTTCCTCGCATGAGCAATTAGCCTAAATTGGGATCTGGGTCTGTGGGAGCCCTGCTTAGGATGTCCCTTTGCATTTGTTCTTTCTAGAATTAGTTTGTTAGTTACAGTTTCCCATGGCTAGCTGACTTGGTTATTAAACAACAGGCCTTCTTTGTCCAAAATGTGACTTCCCTGGTTGCCAGGGGGATTTTCTCTTCCAAAAGTGCCACTTTCCTCTCAGTGGGAATACCTTTTATCTCCCCTATTTGTGTCTCTTCTCCAACTTAAGGGGACACAGCTCCATGTCGTCTCCTCTCCATCCCCGCCTACCGTGAATAGGATTGCCTTGAACATCATCCAACAAAGGTTGTTCTAGTAACTGGTTGGCTTCTGGCTCTAGCACAATTTAGCAGTAGGAACTCAGGAAAATCTGGGTCTCTCAGAGACTCTGCTCCTCCAGGAGCAGAATGAGAGCAGGTTTACCAAAACAACTAGATATTTTCATTAGAGCTCTTGATGAGGAAGGGGAGCATCTGAAAGACCACCTTTTGAGTCACTCATTGGGGTAGCCACCAGCCACTATGCCTGCTTATTCACACTTAATTAAACTTCATACATGAAGAACTCGGTGTCTCAAGCAAGCCGGTCTGAGTGCAAACAGTCTTCGGCCACATCCCTAACAGGTCTCAACTACTAGTTGAGGAAAAGCCATCTGGGGAATGACTGGCCTCAGCTGGAGTTGGGTTGGGGTTGCGCTTAGACCTGAGGTATGGATGGGGCTTTGGGTGGTGGCGGGGAGGAGAGGGGACTGCGTGTGCGCCGGATGTGGTGCTGGGCTGAGCTGAGCTGAGGTTTGGTTGAGGCTTACACTAAGATGGACATGGACTGGGGTTGAGGCCGATGTTAGACTGAGCTGTGAGGACTGGGCTGAACTGGCCTCAGTTCACCTCCCTGTCCACTGCTGATCCCCTCCTGTACGCTTGGGCTGCTTCACACCAGCCCAGCTGCTTCACACCAGCCCAGCTGCTTCACACCAGCTCTCTGTTTCTGAGTGCCCATCTCCTATTCAGAGCATCAGAGAAAAAAGATCCTCCCGGGCAGGGTTTATATCATAGGGGCAGGTTTTCCCACGAGACCCTCTGTCTTACAATCACCCAGTTGGTCATAACACCCTTTGGCATCCCCAGGGTCACCACACCCTGAGTGAGGTGCTCATTCTACCATGTTTTATGAAATGAAATCCTTGGAAAGCAAGCCCTGTGGTGACTGAACTATCTTGGGAATGCTGGTGTTCTGGTGGGATTGTATGTGGTGCTATCATCAGATTGTGACTTGGAGTGTGAAAGCAGCGGGGCAAACTGGGCAATGGTGACAGGGGACACTGGTGTGATGTAGTATGACTACAAACAAATCTACAATGACCACAGATTTAAAAGTTGATCTTAAAAAAAAAAAAAGCCTTCTTACAAATACTTATAATTTGATTTTTACTAGATTTTTATAGTACCAACAAAGGATCTTTAAAAACAAATGAAATTTATCTTTCTCATGGTTCCTTGGGAGCTTCAGTTTTACTAAACTAAGGCTTGCTTGTTATGATTTTTCTCATGTAGGGAATTTTAGGTTTGCCACAGGATAAGATTGGATAATATAAAACTTTATAACATACTTTGCAATACTGGAATTGGGTGATTTTTGACTCATTTGAATGGTCAAATGATGCAAATTATGAGGACCAGGGTCCTGCAGCCTCTTGCATATTCGGTTGTAGGACATTCAAGGGATAGTGAGCAGCCTTCACGGGCCCACGGGCCCACGGGATTTTGCTACATTTGGTTGGTTGTCACACTGAAATCCCTATCAGGACCAGCACACCACAGCAGGTACCACCTCTCCTGGCCTCCCAAGGAAGCTCTTTCATGAGCTTACAAGACATGCATTGTCCCTAGATCTCTTGTTTGTAGATTTTTTAAAAACAAAACCATTGAAGAGGGAAGATCTCTAGGTTTGTGTTCTTAACACAGCATCACTCTGTCACGTACAGCCTGGTACTATATCGTGGCTATAAGAAGTGTGTGTGTGGTGTTGTACATGAGCCAACATGAGAATGTCATTCAGGTAAATGGTGGCTTAGGCTGGGGCCATATTTCCTCACTAGTAGTTGAGTAAATTTAGACAGTTATCTCAATCCACAGTTTCATTTTGTTCGAAGTGCTAGGGTTTGGAAGTCGGAACCATGTATTTGCCAAGCCCTGTTCTCAATCAGATGCCCGGCTGCCCTCCATCCTGGTTGTTAGCTGCGGTGGGAACGGCAGTGTGGTGGATGTGTTGGCACGCCCCTAACACCTGTACCCTCACTGGAGGACATTCAGACCACTAGTGGAACCTGATCCACTGAGCAGGTCAAGACTAGTGTTTCCTTTAATAGTCCAGTATTGTAGCATGGGATAGAATGGAGACAGATTCTCATGTAATAAACATTGGTTTATAGAGCCTTCCATTTCCCTCGGCTAAAAGTGTGCAAGTGTGATATGTGATTCTGGTTGCTGTAGCAACAGATTTGTGGAATAGTCAGTGTTGGGACAGACAACAGCTTCCTCTTACTGGCCAGTGCTGCCACCAAGCTACTGAATATTCTGTACTTGGTCCTAGCAAACACTCCCTGAGGGAAAGATTGGCCGAGGATGGAGCGTCTGGAACCAGTTCTTGGGGTTACACCCAGGCATTGCAGTAGCATGGCAGCAGGCATGGTGCTGGGAAGTGATTGAAAGCTACATCCTGACCTGCAGGCAGACAGAGACAGAGAGATAGAGACAGAGAGACTGGGCCTGGCATGGGCTTTTGAAACCTCAAAGCCCACCCCCAGTGACACACTTCCTCCAACAAAGCCACACCTCCTAATCCTTCTAGTCCCATGAAAGAGTTCCACTCCCTGGTGACTCAGCATTCAAATATATGAGCCAAAAGGGGGCTATTCTTATTCAAACCACCATAAACTGTCATCCAGGCTGTCTTGGCCAGAGGCCCCAAGATGTGTAGCTACCTACCGCTGCTCCTGAGCCCTGTGACTGCCATGGGAACCAGTCCTCTTTGAAATCTGAAAACCCTCAATAATTTTGGCATAGGTTTTAAATACCACAGATAAACATAGCAGGATGCCAGATAATAAAGAATCCATAGGATAGTCTCTGTCTACCTAGGAACATCATGGTTTAGACTCTAGCAGAAGCCAGCTCCCTCCCATCCCGCCAGCCTCTTGAGACTCTTATGGTGCTGCCTCCAAGCACCTGACTCTCGGTGTTTCCTTCTTCACACACACTGGCAAGCTCAGATTTGCTCCCGTGGGTCTCACTGTCTCAGAAAACAAATCTTCCCCACTAGTCCAAATCTTTACCCACCAAACGAAGCAAGTCTCCAGGACTGAGACCAGGGCATTCCAGCTTGACCTTGCAGCAGCCTTCACAGCATCACAGACGTTTGGCTTCCCCTGTATCACAAGCCCTTCCCCCATACACACACACACACACACACACACACACACACACCATTAGGCACTATTCCAGCATGTTCTTGAAGTGAGGAATTCATGGGAAGCCACAGAGAACTTGAGTTGGCACCAATGTTTCCCTGGCTACAGCCCATATCCCAGGCATGACCTTGGGAGCAAGCATAGCTTCTATTCCTCATGGCTGGTGATTCCAGTTACCTCTGACACCAGCTTTGGAGCTACTTCAAGAGGGCTCATCAAAGGAGGGTGACATAGCATGATGCCGCTGGGACTCCCATAGCCTCCACGGCTATGTTGCTATCCTGTTCTCACCCTGTGCCTTTTCCGGTGCAGCCTAAAGGCAGGACAGCCCATGCCCCCCATCCATCATTTGGAGTACCCCAGGGCTACAGTGGCCCAAACAACCAGAATCCCACTCTAAGATGTCAGGTCTCCAGGACAACCTAGTATCATGTGTGACTACCTAGTATCTTCCGTATTCACACATGCAGTCTTGCAGAGACCTCAGGGCGGAACCCAGCCTCCCAACAGCAGCACTGGCTCTTGTCTTTGGCTCTGGTTTTACAAGGAGCAGTCATCTTAGCCTCCAGCGGTCCTCTGCCCCACCATTCTCCTCTGCCCTCTGCCCTGAGCAAGCCCTCTGAATGAGCCTCCCACCTCAGCCCGTTTGCCTGCTGTAGGCTTTCCCACTGAAGGACGGACTCGCTCACAGTTGCTAATGAAAGTGATCGCAATCCCCGTGTATTTAGCTTAGATTATGGTCGTTAGCTGCTGCAGCACCTCCAACAGCAGTCTGCGGTTGATGTGAAAACAGGCGAGTCCCAACAATGAGCTTAGGGAAAGGTGTCAGGTATAAATCTCTGCTTCAAACACCAGGGTGCATTCCAGACTTCAGAGACACCTCTTTGAATAAAGGCCCTTCTTTTTTTTTTCCTTCAATCCCGCCTTTCTTGTCCTTGGGCCTGGAGCAGGATGAAAGTATAGGGGTGTGTGCGTTCATTTAGTCTGATAATGAGGGTGAGGCTCGCGGGCATGGTAATTTGGCAGCTTCGGCACTTCCTGTAACAGTTTTATTTTTTTTTTTTTTATCCAAAGGCTGCTTAAAGACAAACATTTTTTGTTAACCTGCTAGTAGTTCATTTTCTGCAGGAACCGTGCAATTAATCTTGTTTATATTAAAGAGGCAGGTTGCCTTTGTCAGCTTTCCTGAGCTATAATTAATGGAGATCAAAAAAACGTTACAAAGACATAATATTTAGCTTAATGCAGATGAGGCCAGGCAACAGCTGCATCAATTAGAGGAGTAGGGGGGGAAACAAATATCCCTTTGGAATAACTCGGATACATTAAACGGCAAGGATCTTCAGGGATCTTTTCCTCCGCCAGCCTTCCTTGGAAGGCCTTGGTGACAGATAGAGTTTGGACATCAAATGGTTCGTAACGCCCCAGCAATTACAGCTCAGCTGCAGTTGGGAGTACCTGAGGAGTCTACAGCTTAACCTAAGTTTATCCAGGTGTGCGGCTGAGGATCAGAGACTGAGAAACTTAGCTTCAGTGGCCAGAGCCAGCGAATGAAGGCGCAGAATGGAGGACCCTGACTGCTGTCTGCCTGCTGCGGGCACCAAGCAAGCCAAACTGCTCCATTCCGATCCTTTGAAGACAGTCATTAGAATCAACAGAGTGAATCAGATGAATTCAGTGGATGCCTGCCTTACTCAGGTGACTTCCTAACCCCATGACTCAGACCTGTGGCTTTTCCCGGAGAGTTCAAAGGGATTGATGGGCTCTGCTTTCAAACCGCAGCCCATGGGCTTTGCCCTGTCATAGAGCTAATGGAAAACCGCCACCTAGAGCCCACCAGGGGGTCACACAGAGATGTTGTTTGCAGACTCGGAGGAAATTGAAACCCAGAGAACTGTAGGCACATGTGCAGTTAATAAGCTATCTCCCTGCTGGGCCTCACAAATGTGAGATTCCCAATTACAGGAGTGCAGGGTGTGTGTGGGGGGGGGAAGCTGAGGGAATAATACGTCAAAGATTTTTTTAGCACATTGTGATGACGCAAGAAGATAACGTAGAAGATGAAGGTGGCTGACGGCAATGAAGTAGTACAGGGAAATCCTATTCAATCAAACAATCACAGAAGTGTTTGGGCTCATGGTTCTTGGCTACCCAGAACAGACTGATAAATATCCGGACCTGCCTATTCAGATGACTCAAATTCATTTCTAAGTTTTAAATGACGCCCACGGATGTCATTCTCACATCTCAGGTCTTAATCTTGTGCCCTTTAGCTTCTTAATTCTTCCTTTCATAATTTATAGGAAGGATCCCATCATATAGACACAAAGATGTTCATTGCAACAGCATTTATAATAGTGAAAATTGGAACCAGTCTGAAGGCCAATGTGACAAAGGAAGCGCCTCAACTGAAATGCTGCCTTCCCAGGTGACTCTAGGTTGTGACAAGCTGGCAAAAACCACCTATCACACCCATGAACAAACTACCCATAACCACCTGTTATCTTTCTGAGCATCACAGCCTCATCTAAAACCCTCTCCTTTTCCCCATGTCCTTAAGATGACACCAAATGCCTTTATCCACTAAGTGCTCTTCAGTGGACTCAGCTGGCAATGTGACCTCTCCTTTACTCCTCTCCCACGTGAATAAATGACAAAATTCAGCAGCACCACAGGAAAGCAGCTGGCGCTCTGCCTCGTGTGACAATGTCCTCAGTCCTGTTCTCCTGCTCATTTGTCTAGCCTTCTTCATCTCCACACTCCAGGCAGTGTCAGGGCACAGTAACATCTGCTGAATTAAAAGCATATAGCTATGCTAGAACAGGCTGATCCTTGGGACATTTCTCTCAATAAAGTTTTGCAAAGATCTTCATTGTATGACATAGACCTAGTGGGTACTCATGGGCTGGTAAAATGCAAGAGCTTGTAGATATGTTTAGCACAATATCCTCCGTATACATACAGATGAACTCAGAGGTCAGGGTGAAGTGTTTTGCATGTCCTGGTACAGCACTCTCCTTTAAACCACATTACTGCTACCCAGATGCTCAGACCCATCTATGTAAGCTCATAAAGAAGACCATATGAAGGATTTGAAACAATGACTTTCAGATACATACTTGAATTTTAATGACTAACTCCCTTCCCCTTTCATCAAGATATATGCTCTGCTTTGAATTGCTTTGATTCTTCTTGAGGTTTACTACCTGCTAGTCTGAGAATCATGAATGATATTCTGGCCTTATATGTTCTGATGCATAGTTTCTGAGGTACCAAAAATAATTCAGTTCAGGCCTTGGTGACAATCTACTAAGGTTAGGGTCTTTCTGGAACCTCCACTGGAGGTTGGTCATTGGAGTAGGAGTCCACCAAGCCAGATGGAACAGAAGATGGATATTGAGCTGACTCAATGCACAGTTGCCATCAACCTTTATCCTCAGGGTTCTGAGAAACACTTGGGTGGGTAGTCATCAGACTGGTGAACAAGCACCAAAAATAAATAAGCTATAATAGATGTGTTGCCTAGATGGCCAAAGAACACAGCATTTGTCCTACCAGATCAGTGGATGAAGGGAGGCATAACAGAAACTACAGCTGAGTCCCCAGCCAGCAGCCCCTCCACTGACACTCTCCCTACATGTGTCAGCCACACATAATTCCTACTCCTGCAGGGGTGTAAAGGTGTGGGCCCCCGGACAACCTGCAGGAACATCCTTTGCTGAGACAAACTGCCACTTTACTTCCCCCCTGCCCAAAGAATTGACCCCTAGCTTTCCCTGCACTTCCATCTTCAGTACCAGGTCTGTGTCCTGGGGTTCTCCATCTATGAAGAGGAAAAGAGGACCCAGCCAGGGCTGAGGGCAGTGCCAGTAGAATAGAGAGTGTGGGGAGTAGAAGTCCTGAGTGAATGCGTATTGTTAGCATGATCATGGTCATGTCAAGTACCCTAATGCCTCAAACCCATAGGCATGACAAGTCCTTCCCCTGGTAAAGTATGGTGGTTGACAATGTGTATCAACCACAGTTTCCTCCTCCTTGGTGACAATAGCTCGAGACTGATCTGTTACAGGGACCCCCTGCTGAACAACCTAACCCACTTCCTCCTGCAGCTGTATATAATAAACCCGCCTCCTCCTTTGGCTGCGTATAATAAACTGCTGAGTTTCAGGCTGCTGGTGCATCTCCATCAAAGTGCATGGCCTACCAATCCCAGTTTTTCATGTGTTGGTTGTTTTTTTCATCTCCCACTGCCCTGGTCACCAGTTCCAAAGACATTGCCATTGTGTTAGTTAAGGTTTCTATTGCTGTAATGACTCTATGACCAAAGCAAGTTGGAGAGGAAAGGGTTTATTTGGCTTCCACTCCACATAATAGTCCGCCATCAAAAGAGGTCAGGATAGGAATTCAAACAAGGTAGGAACCTAGAGGAAGGAGCTGATGCAGAGGCCATGAGGGAGTGCTGCTTCCTGGCTTGCTCTGCTGCTTTCTTATAGAACCCAGGACCATCAGCCTAGGTTGGGCTCTCCCCATCAATCACTAAGAAAATGCACTATAGACTTTCCTACAGACCAATCTGTTGACAGCGTTTTCTCAGTTGAGAGTCCTTCTTTCCAAATGGCTCTAGCTTGTGTCAAATAGACATAAAACTAGCCAGCACAGCCATGCATTTCTTAGCCAGAGAGGGTGACAAGCGGTCAGCATTACGTACACAGGACAGATGTGATGGCTCTGTGTCATGAAGGAAAAAACCATGACCTGCCCCACCTCTCAATCATATAGCATTAAAATGGGAAGGATTAAACAGTCCTTGCATTTCCTGTATTAATCTTACCCTATCCCACAATCTGCCATTCATAGGCTTGGTCCTTGTAAGAAATAAAGATGCTTCCTGATCCACAATAAGGCTCTATCTCAATAAGCCTGTTGAAACATCCTAAATAAAAAAACAGCTCTCAGGACACCTGGTCTACAATGCATCGGAGCTTGGCCTAGACTGCCTGACATATACTCAGAACACTTACATCAGCCTGTAGTTGGGTAAGGTCACTTAACACTTTGTGTGGGTGAGAACTCACCATTGGGTATGGTCATTAAAGTGTGGGTATGGTGAGTGGTCATTAAAATGTGGCTCCTATGGAATGCATGTTGCTTTTTACCATTATTCTGTCATAAAGCTGTAGTAGATTGGGGATTGTTGTACACGCAGAAAGAATATGTTTTTGGAGGGTTGTTGATTTCTCCACTGTGAAAGCTTGTATGTGTCCCTATGTGTTACAGCCATTTTCCGGAGGTCAGACATTTTCCAGGCGTCCCTCTGCTAGCATCCCAGTTTGGCAGAACCCAATGTACACACTGGCTGCCTGGTGGGCCCAGGTGCCACAGCCTGTTTCCACATTCCAGAGAAGCATGTCCCTCTAACCAGACACTGCTTGCTTCATACTCTCACAAAATGAGGATGTTGGCCACGGGGAACTCATGAAACTTTGAGCTGGAAGGGACATACTATCCCTATAGTCAGCTGCCCATGACATCTGCCACTGAACACCATAAAGCTCTGGGCACAGACAAATCATGGGCTGTGCATATTTGTGGGGTTTGCAAGAAATGAGAGCATCATTGTTCCACATGGTCTATGGAAATGAAAGGGCTCTCTGGTAGGAGGCACTGGTTCCTGCGGCCTCAAACATGACTTCCAATGTCAATGATCTATCTAACGGGCGAAGCATCTAAGGAAAATAAGAGGTGCTTTGTGACCTTTCAAATCATGCCCTTGTTTGGAAGCTGGTTTCTTAGAAGTGATGGCAGCATGAAATTCATGGCCCACAGGAATCAGAGGTCCAGGCAAGGTCATCCTGAACTACCTGACCCAGGTAGTTCTTATGCTCCCTGTATGGCCAAACATAGCCAAACATAGCAATACGGGGAGCGTAAGATAGCCAGGCCAGGGAATGAAGAGATGGCTCATAGGTTAAGAGCACTCAGTACTCTTCCAGACGTCCTGAGTTCAATTCCCGGCACCCACATAGTGGCTCACAACCATCTGTAATGATATCTTTGTGCTCTCTTCTGGAATGGAGGCAGAACAGTATATGCATAACAACAAAATAAATCTTTAAAAACATATAGCCAGGCTACCTCATTCTACCACTGAAAAACAAAACTGGCACAATGTTTCTCTCTCTCTCTCTCTCTCTCTCTCTCTCTCTCTCTGTCTCCCCTCTCACCCCACTCCTCCCTCCCTTCCTCTCTCTCGGTGAATGATATTCCTTTCTTCTTTAAAATAATTATTTTATTGCTTTTATTAAAAATAGACCATGCTAAAAGCCTAAAAATCAAACAAGGCAATAAAATATGAAGAAAGCAAGGTGGAGAAATCCTAATTCTCCCACACAGAAATAACTACCATTAATTTGCAGTAGACACTGCAGAGGTGGTTGTGTATGTGAGCCAAGTCCTCAGAGTTTCTCCAGTAAAGAGTTTTGCTGCTGCTTAAGGAATGCAGTACCCGTGAAGGAAATGTCAAGAACTCAGCCTTAAAGCTGTTCTCTTTGGAGACGAGTAACGGCTGAAGCCATCTCCCTTGTACGTTTAAGAGCTGTAGGGCAGAGGCTGTGCTGTGTAGGAAGCACAGATGGCTCAGGAAAGATCCACAGGCTTCTCAGAGCTCCTGCTTTGGGCAGGACATGGGCTGATGGAGACATGCTCATGCGTCTGTTGTCCCAGGTGTGTCACCATTGCAAAGACCAGCCCTGACCGCAGGTGCTAGTAGGAATCTGGGTGATTCCAAGGAGCCCATCTCTGTGAAGCAAGGGAGGCTGGGAGTGCCGTGCCGGGTGGTGCTGCCAGGATGCACCCTAAGCACATCTTACCTGGAATGGAGGACTGCCAGGAGGAGGGCCGTGTGTCCTCAAAGACAACGAGCACTTGGCAGCCCTCCCAAATGGCTGATTCCTCATGCTTGGGGATTAGTGCTTCCAGCAGTAAGGCGGAGAAGTACAGTGTGACAGACCCAAGTTGAGACTCTCTAGTTGAATTGCCTTTTACTTCAGGCAGGGTCAGAAGGGAGCATAGGATAGCACGCGCACACAGCGTAGGACCCGCCCCGGGCAACCATGCTTCTACTTTCTGTGCTTGGGAATTTAGAGGCTCTGGGCTCCCCACTAAATGGAAGTATACAGCATTAGTCCTTAAGCCTCACAGCACAGGATAGGTTTTCCTTCCTTATAGCCTGCAGACCACATTTTCTTAATCCATTTGGGACCCATGATCTTTGAAATAAGGATGTCTCAATTTTTTAAATTTTAGGTATATTATTTTCCAATCATTTTTTTTTCTGGGATTCTATGTGGTTAATGTCTGTGATGCTCAAATAAAGCAAATTTTATTCATTCCACCAACTTTTCACCTGGCTCCCATGAAGTCCTAAAACAACCCTTTCCAGGATTTTGATAGGTCTCGGGCTTCTAAACTTTAATTTTATTAGAGTACCAGAATCGTTCAGTTCTAAATACTTTGGCATTACTGGAGGGTTCCTGGTGTAGGAGTAAATAAACCACGGCATTCCAACCATGACAGCGTTGAAACGCGTGTGGAACACCTAATAAACAACCCTTTATGTGTAGCCTGCTTCGTTCTTTGGCAGAGCACCCGCTAGCCTCTCCCAGGGCCTCTGAAGGAGGGCTCAGCCACACACATTGTGCCTGGTTTGATCCTTTGTCCCCAGATAAGACCCCACCCTCTGCTGCTAGGAGGTGAGGCTGCCATGCAAACAGGCAATACCACATGCTACAGCCACAACTCCCTATGGGCAAAGGCTCCAAGTGGCACTAATGGAAAGCAGATTTTTAAAAAATCGCCAAACTGGTGTAACATGATAGAGAACTGTGTCACTCTCATCATGCTACTTCAATTGAGCAGAGATGCTATGGGTCCCCTCCCGAAGTCATCCACACAGGTGGCAATGAAGATCTCCCCGTAAGTCTGGGCAGGCTCTGCAGTCAGTAGCTGCCTTGGCCCTAGTACTGATTTTGGTGACATCCAGAGCATCTGGACCTGGCTCTGTGGCACAGCTTTTTGCTCTGTGTGACAGGAACTGCAGCCCATCCTTCCTATCCCTAGACGTGAACTGCTCACAGCACTTCTCTGATAGCCTTTCTGCCCCCAATCCCAACTCTGACACTTAACACTGCAGGGCTAAGTAGACATAGTAGCAGGGAAATCCTGTCCCCTACTGTACCAAGGGCATGAATGACCCAGGTCCTTTCTAGAGTAGGAAAGGGGACCTATTCATCCATCCCGCTGACAGGCAAATAACAATCACATTATGTTAGGCATAATAGGGGCAGCTCCCACCAACACTGTCTGGGTTGAACTATTTGGACTTTTGAAAGAAAATACCGTTCTTCAGATTACATGTGCACACGACTGATCGAACAGTCTTCACAAGTAGCTCACATGAAAGTCCTTCTTCTTTTTACCCCACTTGAGAAGTGAGGTCACTGAGGTACACAGAGCAGAAATGACTCCTGCGAGGTCACTTTTCAGGGCTGTCTCTTGTCATCTTCACCCAGCTCAGTAGCATCCCTAAGACATCCAAGGGTGTGCAGACACCAGCATGCAAATAAGACAGAACCAGGAAAGCTCTTGGGCTCTTGTTAGTCAACACACCAGGTCAATGAAAAGATGCCACAACCTTTTTTTTTAAGTTCTAATTAGCACATAATAACTATACAGATTTGTGGAGTACAGAATGGTATTGAAGTATGTGTGCCACAGGTCAGGATGATTGGCATATCCATCCTGTCAGACATTTATCATTTCTTTGTACTGGGAACCGTTAACTACTAGCTCTCTTGATGTTCAACGAATTGGCATCAACCATAGCTATCCATATCAGAGCTCTTCCCCCAGTTCTACCACTGCATTCAAGGCCAGTCTTTGCATTGAAATTTTGTGCAGGAGCCAGGGTGACATTGGAAGCACGTTCACCCAAACCTATGTGACTCTCAGAGCCATGCCGGTTCTGGATCTTCCATGATAGTTACAGCCTGTGTCAGCGGGAACAATCTTGCTTTGCTTTTTTTTTTTTTTTTTTTTTTTTTTTTTATCAGTGCCTGGACTACACCGTGCCTCATGCATACTGGGCACTCTCCACTGAGCCCCAAGCCCAGACCCTTCCGTTCTTTTTCTAAAAAGTATATCTGATACTTCCACAGTGACTTCAACTACTCCACCTTGAAGAAAGGTCCAGGGTGGGGGAGAGAATCCAGGGCAATTGCATTGTAATCTACCTCTGTTAGCCAGTGGCTTGGCTGGACGAAGAATGAATGAAGGCAGGAACAGGTTTTACCTCAACCCCACTGATTTCCAGGCCCAGAAGGAGGTGAACAGTCCCTGTTTTATGCTCCATCCAGCAGAGGCCCTGGGGATACAAAGCAGATCCATCTCTGGGGTCCTGGTTGAGCTTGCATGGGTATCATGGCCTCTCCGGGTCCTTCCTGTTACTGTACTTGCAAAGAGAATGCTCTTTCAAACCGGTGGAACAAGACTCTGGTTTTGACAGGAAGGATCCAAATCTTCAAGTTCCTTGCTTCATGTTGGGACTCGAATTTAAGATAGAAAAACAAAGTGCTCTCTGAAGGGGGACACATAATGGCTATTTATAGTCTGCTCCATCCGGGTCATTTGTGTGAAACAGCACCTGTGCTCGGTTATTTCTGTCAGTGGGGGCAGTGGGAGTGGCCTAACCCCAGAATTAGGGGGTGCATCTACTTATGAAATACAAACAAACCAAATCCTATCCACTTAAATTTAGAGCCTGGGGCACAGGGGGTTTTGTGGCTGTACTGGCATGATCTTAATACATTACCCCCTAGGCTCTTGGAGTGCGAGCCCTTTATGGTAAGTGTGGATGCTATGATTGTACCCAGAAGTTAAGCTGGCCTGATATTGAAAGGGTCGAGAAGAAAGCAGGAATGTCCTAGAAGCAAAAAGTTTCAGAAATCTTCATGGTTGCAGTGGGGGTGGTGGTGGTGAAGGAAGATCCTGGCCTCGCCAGCCTCACTAGGAACATGAGCAGCAAAGGAGAGAGACGGCACACTGATCTTCGCTGTCTCCATGGTTTCATGAGATTGTAGATGACAGGGATGTATGTGATGAAGCCATGCCCCCAGCACCCCTATCTTGCCCTGCGGAGCCTAACCTTAGCTGCCTTGCTCTCTGGCTCTGGGACTTATGGTCCCAAAACTCAGGAAAGAAAGAAGCTCTGCACTTGTCACACACACACAGACACACACACACACAGACACACACACACACACACACACACACACACACACACACACACACACACAGTCTGTAGGACCTGCAAGGTACCTTTGTTTCCCAAGGCATTCCTGAAGAGAATGATCAATCTCTCTGCTCCTCCATAGATTGCCAGATGTATAGGGAGTGGCAAGTGCCTCTGTCACAGTGTTGGGTGGTAGAAAGAGAGGTCTGTATGTGACAGGGCATCTGTCAACAACAGGGGCTGTGCGCTCCACATCACACAGATGCTCTCTCTGGCTGCTGCTGCCCCCTCTGTGGACATACCTCTGGTGCAGCAGCTTTGCCTAACCCCAATACTCATTGAGTGACATCACCAAGTGACTCACTGAGTAACTGGGCCTCACTTGGAAGCCCAATTTCCCTCCTAAGCCAGAGGACCAAGATCCCCAGCACACGGGGCAAGAGGCCACACACAAGCTGCTGCTCTTCTGAGTCAATGCATAAAAGATCCGGCTGGGTTTTGTTGAGGGTGACTTCATACAATAGGCAATAGGCAGTTGTTTTCAACACTTCTTCTATGTGATTCTGAAAAGGTCATGGGCTGTGATGGCTCTGGGCAAACATTACACTTTAAACCAATGGTTCTCAACCTTCCTGATGTTGTGACCCTTTAATACAGTTCCTCATGTTGGGGTGACCCCCAGCCCTAGAATTATTTCCGTTGCTGCTTCCTAGCTGCAATGTTGTTCCTGTTATGAATAATAATGTAAATATCTGATATACAGGATAGGAGTCGTGATCCATAGGTTGAGAACCACTGCCTTAAACTGTCCACCCTGCTCTCAGTACATCCATGGCTGCCTGGGAAGAGGCTGTGCAGTTCATTCCTGGTTCTTGTGAACCTGTATGTTTGTCTCTCTGGCCAGAGAGACAAGACAGCCACAGATCCTTCAGAAACTCAAAAGCAGTTTGGAAACATGGTGTCTTCCAGCTGAACTGTGGACTGGAAGGAAGATTACAGCCCGTGCATGCCATTTATTGGGAGAGCCTAAAAAGACATGATCATAATCTAGGGGCTCCTCTTTTGAAATTTCCTATGTCAAACATTGGGTCAAGACAGCACTAGGCTCCAGAAACAACTCCAAACCACCATTTCTTTAAATGTGATCTTAGCAAGAAGAAGTCAAATGGGCAAATGGAAACAAGGCTCTTGCTTATTAATATGATAAAGCATAACTTAGCAGTAGAAAAGAACAAGACACTAAATCTGGCCGTGTCATGATACTGTTATTCTGTTCATCAAAAGAGATGAGCTGCATGAGGGCTACATCCATGCTTTGTCCACATACCAGACAGTCTGGGACATACCGGACACTGTTTTAGAGCGTGGTGAGGACTGCCTGTGATCCCTGCACTGGGGGAGTAGAGTCAGGAGGATTGTAAACTTATAATGACAAAAACTGATCGGTGACAGTTGAAGTGTGGGCGGGAGGCAGGTGCATGGCAGAGAGAAGGGGGGAAGGGTTGCTTTGTTCAGGACTGTGATGTCTATGCAGGTACAAATGATCACAATTGCTCCCTGGATGCAGGGATTGTATGGTTCCAAAAAAAAAAAAAAGATGAGTACTAATTTTGTACAAAAACTAATCTTGTCAGCAATGTGAATCTGAAACTACAGGCCATTAATAAGAACAGTGAGACTTTGGGTGTTCCAGAGGCCTGCAGGTAGCTCTGAGAACAGCTACCACCATGGTGCACTGTTTTCCTACAGGTTGTGCTGGGCCCTTACCCTAGCCCTGCCTTAGCTGGTGTGTCACAAAGTGTGGGGCAGCATCTTGCTCTGTGTTAAGTGAAGATGACATTAGACTTTGGTACTGAGATCAACAGGGCACGTGGAGACTGTTTTTGGGTCCCATTCAAGGCTCACGTACTTTCCCTCAGGACTGACCAGGGCACTCAAAAATACTACAGCTTCCTCTCTACAGTCTGTCTCCCAGAGATCATGGTGACTCACAGGGCAACTAGGAGGACAGGAATGTTGGACACCATCGGGGGAGGTTATACCGAAGACACGTCTATCTTACCCTGCCCTCCACATACCCTCAGCCTGCTGTCACCTTCAGACAGCCCTATCCATGTGGGAGCAGACAAACCACCCACATTAACCACCTTAGAAGAGACAAGAGCCCTATGAAGTTCCTTACTTCACAGCCTACCATCTTATTTGCCTGACATGCTTTGGGACAGTGATCATATGCCTACCAAGCTATGCCAACAGGCCTTCTCGTTACATAGCATGACTGGGGTCAGCTTCGTGCTTCCTAGTAGAGCCCTCTGAGAGAGATAGCTGGTGTCATGGTGACAAGATGGGCTGAGCACATTGCTTTCCAAATGTCTGAAGCCTGTGAGAGCAATGAAATGAGGGAAGAGCTGAGGGGGACTTGGCACAGCATTTCCATGACATAAAACGAGATGCCCTACATTTCATGGAAACAATTTATCTGCTCTAAGAGAAGAAAACAGAGTGGTGACCCTGGAGAGGACACGCATGGAGGACTTCTCATTGCTGAATGGGACATGCCAGCTGTGGCCCATCCTCGTCTTCATTTTCCTCCACTTGCCCCTGTGACTCAGCTAATGCCTAGCCATTCTTCTTTCAAAGGATCTAGGACAGCCTTCCTGACCTCCTAAATGTGTCAGCTCCCCACCTCCCATGTTCCCACTAAACCCATCACTCATTCCCCTCGGTATTTTCTCCCTGAGTTGTGTTAGCCAAATTTGGTATCCGCCAAATAATAGAGTGCTCCAAAGGACAGTGTTGACCCGTTTGTTCAGTCTTGTCTAGGGTGGTAGATACTCGGTTGCTTGGTGATGGACAAATGGGTTGGTGGATAGGCAGAGTATGAGAGAAAAGCTCTGAATGCCCACACACAGAAAGAGGAAAAGGAGGGAGGGAAGGAGGGAGAGAGGGAGGGAAGAACAGAGGGAGGGAGGGAGGGAAGGAGGGAAGGAGGAGAATGGACAGGCCATGTAGCGACACTAAAGTACACCAAAAAAAAAAAAAAAAAGAAAAACCTACATATACAGCCGTTTATTCTTAGAGATTCTAATGGAGCTGAGAAATTGCTATGGCCTGGTGGCATTGCAGCCATGAGAACCTTGTAGTATAACACATTCCTCGTGTGTTTGTGGTGATGCTGGTATACACAAACCTACTGTGGTGCCAACTGCATAAGACAAAACACATAGTAAAATTATCTACGACACTTCACATTTGCTAATGATAATGAGCTACTCAGTTACCTACATATTTACTATATTAACTTTTAATTGTTGTTTTAGGGTGCACGCCCTTTACTTATTAAAGAACAAGTTAGGGGCTGGAGAGATGGCTTGGCTATTAAAAGTGTGTACTGCTCTTACAGAGGAGCCAAGTTCGGGTCCCAGCACCCATGTCTGGTGGCTCACAACTGCCTGTGCCTCTGGCTCCTGGAGGATTTGATGCTCTTAAGGCTTCTGTGAACATCCACACTCATTTTCATCTACCACCCACAGACATAATTAAATAAAATAAATCTTTAAATTAAAGAAATACAGCTTATTGTAAAGCACTGTTTTGTATTCCACCGACACCAGGCTTGGACACCCCTCGTGCACTGTGTCTCTTCATATTGCTTGTTTTGTGTATCTCCAATTATTCTCTTCACCACGGCCCTAGGAGCAATATGCTGTACCACCCATGCCAACAGCCTGCTGTGTACTAGGCTGTACCATTTAGGTTTGGGCAAGAGCAGTCTATGACACCCGCATAAGGACAATTTCTCCAGAAGACACCCATTATTATCTATGTATATGTACTTTTGTCTCCTGAAGAGCACAAGTGTCCCCTGAAGAGAATACATAGACATGCCCTCAAGCTTTGAGAGGCAGCAGAAGCCACATGACCACTCACAGCTCTGAGATTAGCACCAAGAACTTTCAGTGTGAAAACCTCTGTGTGAAGTAATAAATGATGCTTCCTGGTTCTCTGCCCCTGTATGATGTAGTTTGAACTTCTCAGGGCCTCCACCAGTTCAGTGCTCCCCCACCTACTCACTGCTCCCACACCTACTCAGTGCTCCAGCACATACTCAGTGCTCTGTGCTCAAGCATTTCTGCCTCATCTTTATTCTCTGCCCCTCTGCTTGATGAGACTGCCCAGTTTCTGCTCTGGGCTGTCCCTAGCCATGCTGCCATAGGAGTTGTTTTCTAGTTGAACCATGGGTGGCCTCGCTTGCCATGGGTCCCAGTAGGAAACAGAAGAAATGGGGTCTCCTGGTTCAAAACAGTCATTGAAGACCTGTGCCAGAGGTACACTGTCACACCAAACACAATATGAAGACCTTCCCCTGAGGGGTTCGTAGAGGAAATAAATGAAGCAGATTTTCCAAATGCAAAGGGGGTTGAGTTCATCTCTGTGCCACTGAGCAATAATTAGCAGTGCCGTCCGTGTCATCAATCATCCAGCGGAAGCGCTTTTAGTTGCTGTGATGACGAACCCAGCTTCTGGTGAGAATGAAGATCTATCTTTGTTAGAGAGAACTGGGGGCCGTTGGGAGATCAGAGAACCTAAAGCCCAGGAGGAGGCCACCAGCAGCCTCCCCTCAGGCTCCTTCTGCAGGAGAAAGCTTGGGAGGTGGGGGAGAGGGGAATGGTGGGAGGGAGAGGACCTAGCCCTGCAGCTGCCTCCCACACATTGATGGCTGCCAGCACCTGGCCCCACTCTACAGAAGAGGAACCATGGCTGCAGACTTGGCCCCCTAAGGATATAGTAGGGTTCTGGAGGCGGAGTGGGGGGGGGGGAGAATGACCTCTGATTCCAGTCAGTGCAACCCGGTCAGGACAAGCTAAAAACACATTTCGTTGCCCAATGCAGGTACTCAAGTGGGTAGAGCAGAAAAAGATGAAGGAGAGAGGCAACCTTGGCCCACACACATAGAAAAATGACTCTTGTGGGTTTGCTCATCCTGCCGGGCTACATTGTTTCAGTCGATAGATGTGGGATAGGAGGTACCCAAGGTGATACCCTCTTTGTTGGAAATAAGGCCATCCATAGCTCCCCTCATTCAGGGGTGGTCCAACAGGCCAGAAGAACATGAAGCCCAGAGACTGGGCTGTCTGGGTGACAGTGGCTAGCAGGGAGCATAGCCACCCTCAGAAAACAGAGGCAAGCTGCCCAGTCAAGACAGAGCCTGAAGTGAGGACTTGGGACGATGTGCCTAAACTCCTGTATAATTTGGTGTTTGGTGCGTTTCTCCTTACCCAGGAACCCTATCTTTCTCTGTCCCGGGGGTCTGGAAGACAGCTGCATGCACAATTTCCTAGCAGCTATACAGAAACATGGGTGGATGCAACTGTGGGTTAACAAAACTAAGGAAACTGCAGAACACAGACGAGAGATGCTGTTGGCCGGCAGACTTTAGCAGAGAGAGAGAGGGACCCAGCAGAATCTCTTTCTGTGTCCTTGGGAAGAGTAAACTTTAACTAAACATTAAGTTCCTCCTTCCACCCTGCACCCGGCTCCCAGAAGATCACCCAGACTTCTCTTCCTCCAAACAGTTTCTTCATAGTGAAGCCAAAGTCACTGACAGAGAGACACTCTTCACAAGCCTGCTGCACCCTCCTGCCTTCATCTAAGTCACACTCAGCTTTCCAGTCAGTAGCTCCTGAGAGACCCCCACCCCACCCCAACCCAACTCACTGAGCCTTTTAAGATGCCTCTGCCTTTTCCTAGGATACCCTTTCCCAGGTAACTCTACCTGCCTCTGCAAGACTTAGGTAGGTTTCCTCCTGTCTCACTCTCCACAGGAACAGGACATGGGCCTCTGAGGATGGGCAGGACACCAGCTGTTGCAAGCTAAGTCTGTGCCTTTTCCCCAGCTCTTCCCCCAAGAGTTCTTGGGCATCCCAGCTCAGCATTAGGAATGGCACTGAAGGAAGGGACACACTCTGTAAATCAACAGGGCCTCTCTACTGCAGCCTCATCATGGACCTCTCTAGTCTCCAAGCTGTAAATGACCACCTGACCCATGAAGTACTGCCTGGAGGGTAATCCTGCAGCCCAGAGTGCGGTCAAGGTGGAACACTTCAGAAATATGGTAACACACAAGAGTTGACCAGTCTCTACTGTGGACCCCAGCTTGATGAACCACAAATGTCTCAAGCACCACCTGAACCTTCCTGCCCCCTGCTAGGCACATAGCATTTTAGCTACTGCTTGTCAGTGGAAATTAGGCCTCATGGGGGGAAGAGTTCCTTGACAGAAGCCTAACTATTTGTTTGGGCCATAATTAATTGTGAACTCTAGTCCTTAGTTCCAGCCATCTACAGTGTGCAGCCATGATGCTATTCCTAGGTTTAGGCAGATGACGGGGAAGATGTCTGTTTAGCTTTTCTATCGCCAGCTAAAGGGAAGAATGGCAGATGAGAATCCCTGAAGGACCATGAGGACTTTGCCCCAGGCACATTTGTGTCGAGAATACCCCCAAGTTCTCTGAGGTAACACCATTCAAAGTTGGCTACAGACAGCCAAAGAGAAAGGAGCCACAGGGAGGCCATGTGCAGAAATTACCAAGCCAGGGGCCGGAGAGATAGCTCAGAGGTTAAGAGGCCCTGAGTTCAATTCCCAGCAACCACACAGTGGCTCACAACCATCTGTTATGAGATCTGGTGCCCTCTTCTGGTGTGCATCCATATATGGAAGCAGAATGTTGTATACATAATAAATAAAATCTTTAAAAAAAAAAGAAAGAAAGAAAAAGAAATTACCAAGCCAAGCGGAGGGGTGAGAACAGGGGGCTGAGTTCAATGTCAGGGGTGCCTGACCTCCTCTTTCCAACCTTTCATGGGCTCCTCTGGCAGGGGTTGTGTAGACCCAGCCTATGGGATGCCACAGAGACAAATCATGAAATAGGTCCCATTGTTCCAGCCCAGGGCTATACATAAATAAAGTATAGGGACTGGAAACGAGGGATAGTCATATCTCAGGCAGGTTATTTAGCCTCTTGGCACCTCCATTTCCTGACCTGTAGAACGAAGATAAGAATTGAGCCCACCTCAAGGGGAGGTGATAAAAATGAAGTCTGAGGTTTGTTGCACTGGACCATGAGGTGGCCTTACTACAGTTGGCCACGTTGTTACTCCAGGTAGAGATTGTGTGGAGGTGGGAATGGTAAAAAACAGAGAAGTAGATGGGGTGAGAAGGAAAGCGAGCCCCTCATGAGGCAGTGCCAGCCGTTCCTGCCCAGGGCTGAGAGCAGACATGGCTCATGTAGTCTGCCTGGGCCCAGGGTCAATGTTCCAGACATCAGAAAACAGGCAAGCGCTGTTGAAATACAATGGGCTATGTTGACAGCCTAATGGGGGCTGGTGATTTACCAGTGGCTGCAGTTTGCAGGACCCTGGCCTGGGTCATTGACTGGCTGACCAATTTTGCAAGTTTAAACATCAGCATTGCTTGCAGGCAGATGGGAGGAGATGGGACTACCATTACCAAGCCAGTCATGAGCCTCCTGGGTTGAAGGCAGCTTTCTCAACTCCTAGCCCTTGCACCTCTATTAGTGTGGAAAACTGGGTCTCCCCAAAGTGATGGAAGCTCACAGTTGGGAGCAGCTGAGCCCCATTTCCTCCCAGCTGGGCTGACCTTAATCTGCACTCTTGATGTTCAGGAGAGCACTGATCACAGGGCTATCCTTCCCACCCAGTCGTTACACCTTCCAGGATAAGTGGGCAAAGCACTAAAGATGCTGCTAGCTTTTTGTTTACTTTTATCTATTTGTTTTCCTTTTGACCCTAGTTTTATTGGACACATCTTTAATGAGCCTCCCAATAAATGCTGTAGGCCAACACCAAAGTGTGCAGGCCCAGAGCTTTCCCGTGTTTCAGGGAAGCTCCCAAGAATCTGCTATAATTAGACATCAATTAAATTAGAAACCATTAATATGCTTCTTGGAAGGCCTCCAGTACCCAGAGCTTCTGGCCCTATCTACAGTCACGATGGAAACTCATCCCCGCTAAACCCACTGTCCCCAAGCAAGGTCAGAACTGTAGACCTAAGGCAGGCCTGAGTGTGAGGATGGAGGCCCCTTTCTGACCTCCTCTGCCTCAACCCCACCACACCCATTAGGGCTGTAGCCATCTTCTCAGCCTCCCCGGCTGCCTGCCCCAGCTTGCTCCTTGCCAGAAGGAAAACACCCAACAAGCTCACAATTGAGGGCAACCTGGGCACTTTCATCTTGTGTTACAGGACTGAGGTTCGAAGGTGTCTGGAAGCCTGACCATTTCTGGCAGGCCACCCAGTACACAGCAGTGATGTGTGAGGGCAACCTTGAGGAACCTGAGCTCATAGAAGACCCAGACCTTGTTCCTCAAGGCCTTGCCAGTTACCCTGGTTGGGTCTTCCCAGACTCTTGCAGTGTGCCCATCTTCAGACAGGCTCTTAGAGTGAAACAGCTCTGTGATCTTTTTCCCATCACAAAGTTCACAGAATAGAACTAAACCATCCACTCTAATCATTGGTCCATGCCTCTACACTTGCCGCCAAAAACAATCTCTGCTGTACAGCTAGGGTGTCATTCAGCCCCTACTCTTGTGCATACAGACAGTGTCATAGCCTGTGGCACCAGGGAGGTCTTCTGTATGAAGTCCTTGTCACTCAGCTGTGGACAGTTGAGCCCTGCGTGGTGTTCCACGGAACTGAAGCACATATATTCTTGTCCTAGTGCTAGAGGGCCAAACCCAGGTCCTCACATATGCAGTGGTGGTAAGGCAGGGTCTCACACACACTAGTGGGGGGGTACTTAACCACTGAGCTACACCCCAGCCCAGAATTATGTTGTTTGTTTATTGTGGTGCTAAATAAGAGTGACATCTCAGAACCCTACTTGGATCCCACCTACCCTCCTTAAACAGGAGTGTGGTCACTTACTGTTCCATGAGGAGGAGGCAGGAGGCTGGATAGGACTGCTCAGGAAGAAAATAGGTCCTGAAAACTGTTAAGTTCCAAGTTCATCAGATATGGACCCTGCCTGCCTCCTCTCTGTCTGCTTACACCTTTCTCTCCTAAATGTGCACCCTAATTCTAGAACCCAGACTGAGCAGGACCTTAAACCTGCTGGTTTAAATCAGAAAGTAGATTCCGAACATTCAAATCCTCAAGGCCTCCCTGGCCCTGCCCGACTTGTGCAACTCCCCCCCCCCACCTCTCACACTTATTTTCAACACACAAACAGCCCTTTGGCTACTTTTCTTGGGTGTCTTTAGGATATTGTAGGGCCAAGTTCCTACAAGGAAGAGCAAAGAGGTGAGGGTAGGGGGACGAGGGAGGAGGTGGTTTCCAGGCGCGTTGAGCCTCCCTACCCGGCATTCTTTTGTGTGCTATTGAAAATTACTGGTTCCCATGAGCAACCGTAAAGACAAGAGAATACGGGATAGAAGATCTAGGGGATTCCTGAGGGCTTCGTTTGATTTGAGGCTTAAGTCATCAGTGGATTCTAGAAGATTCCTGGTATTCTCTACCTATCAGAGAGTATGTATGCTGTTTGTCATTAATTTACCCCCCAGTGCCAACATGGTGGCCATAGGTGGCACCTGGGGAATCCAGCGTGTTAACACATAGGGTGATTAATACTCATGCTCCAGGTAAAACAGTTTGACCTAGAAACACAAGTCCCAGGTCATAGAATGACACTATGGCAGAGCAGTGTTCTAATGTAGTAGTTGGTGAAAGTATGTGAATTCCTGCACCATGGCATCCTCTATACATTAAATAGTTGTATGACCTTGGACAGTCACTTAACCTCTGTCCATTGTTGTTTCAATTATAAAATTAGGTGGCTGAACTACATCATCTCACTCATCCCTTCCAATGACTTCCCAAAGAAAGGGCAACCCTTCCAGGGGGCTGTGAGAGCAAGGGGATGGACTAGACCCCAATGGTATCTCCAAGATTCTTGCTGTCCTGGATCTCAACAAGGCAGGACCAGTGCAGGGCACCACATAGTTAAAGCTTGCACAAGACGATTCTTCAAACTCAAGAGCATGGTAAACACTAGCTCTCAGCTCCCAGCTTAAGAGCAGGCTCCAATTGCTCAGCCTTCCCCTCTGGGGGTTCTTCCTAGGGCATAGTATGGAAAGGGTATGTGAGCTGCCTTCAGGCTCACCAGCCTGAAGCTTAGCTTCCTGACTGTCTATTCCAGTGGTCGTCAATCTTCCTAATGCTGTGACCTTTTTATACAGTTCTTCATGTTGTGGTGACCCCCAAAATTATTTAGTTGCTACTCCATAACTATAATTTTGCTACTGTTATGAATCATAATGTAAATATCTGACTGTAGGGTATCTGATGTTCGACCCCCCAATGGGGTTGTGACCCACATATTGAGAAAGAATAGACTCTATTCTTTGGGGTGTGCCATTCGCATGCTGGCTGCTGGAAGTAACCTTCATCCATTGAGACACAATGAAGATGAAGGCAGCTGGGCCACCTGATACTGATGCAGTATGTCTTACAGGTAAGCTTCCAGAAGATTATGGCCCACATGGGGGACTGCAAGTGGATGTCCTGGCTCCCAGTGCTGGTGGTAAGTTGTTCTGAGTGCCTCTCCTACTGTACACTTACTTCAGCACCTGCAGGCCAGGGGCTTTCCCTCAGGCCACAACCTTCACCAGCTGTACCACCTCAGACTGCCCTTAGCCTCCTTCACCCGGCTTCAGAACTCCTACAGACTCCTACACCCAGCTGTCAGGAGGGAATGAGGACAACAGTACCCCCAGTTCTAATTGGACCATTTATCTGGTGCTCTCTTCGTGGGCCTTGTAGACAGAAATGTCTCTCGGTGCTTATCAGTGATGTGTTAGCCTGTGTAATGGGACCACAGCTAAAAAAGATCAGAAAGTTTCTGCCCGCTTGAGTCCTGCCTGGCGGTGGGGTTGGGACACCATGAGACCAAAGGACCAGCCCCTGTAGTACCAAGATGTCTAGAGACTCAAGAGAAGGGGTGCCTCCTTTGTGAGCTTAAGAGAATCCAAGGCTTAGAATGGGTGTGGGAAGAGGATAAGTTTAGACAGTGGGGTCAGGAGGGAGTGGTTGTAAGGATGGCTGAGGGCAGGGGGAGATGGGTGGCCAACCGGGGGCTCTCTGGGGACTGTCCCCACATAACTGCATCTTGAGGAGGTGTGGAGGCTAAGCACCCTTTCTGTGACAGGTGTCTCTGATGTGCTCAGCCAAGGCAGAGGACTCCAACTGTGGCGAGAATGAATACCATAACCAGACTACCGGGCTGTGCCACCAGTGTCCTCCCTGCAGACCAGGGGAGGAGCCCTACATGGTGAGTAAAGACCAGCCCGCGGCCCTGAGCTCTGGGGAGGTGAGGGTAAGCTCATGGTACCATCATCCTAAACTGTCACTGAGGACCAAAAGGTCACCCAGGTATATTCACCAGGGCTGAGTGGTGTGAGCTACAGAGCCCAGGGCACTGGCTGGCTGTGCACTTTCCAGCTGTGTATTCTCCAGCTGTGCACTCTCCAGCTGTGCTCTCTCCAGCTGTGTATACACCATCATATTTCTCAGGCATTCTGAATTCTTGAAAAAGTGCTCCATCCTGCCCTGTTGGGCTGACAGTCTGAATTGGGAGTAGATGGAAGTGCTCTCCAGGAACAGTGCATCAACTCTGGGTTCTGGGTTCCCCTTCTGTGGAAAGGCCAAGCACACATGCTCTTTGGAGCACCAGAGAAATGTCTTCGACAACACTGTCTGGGGTTCTTACAGAGTTCTGAAAAAAACTCAGGCTCCCAGACTGGTCCTCAAGTGAGGCACTCTGGGAAGTTGGTGAGCCTGCTGAAAGGACCTCCTCTGAGGCGGGAGGCTGTCACTTACTGTTGGGTGATAGAGAGGAGCAAACTTAGAGAAAGAACCACGGAAGTCGGGACTTTGAAATTAGTATAGGATGGACAGCTGAGGGTGGAAACGGCTAGCATGCCACTGTGCAGGCCTCTGTAGTCACTGGCTGTATTCTCATATCCCCTGCCTCCCTTGCCAGTCCTGTGGATATGGCACCAAAGACGACGACTATGGCTGTGTGCCCTGCCCTGCAGAGAAGTTTTCCAAAGGAGGTTACCAGATATGTAGGCGCCACAAGGACTGTGAGGGCTTCTTCCGGGCCACTGTGCTGACACCAGGGGACATGGAAAACGACGCTGAGTGTGGCCCATGTCTCCCCGGGTGAGTGTGCTGTGCTGCTGGGCCCACCTCTGAATGAGGAGCAGTGACCCTGTGAGCAGAACCCCACAGGCACAACAGGCCTTCACAGAGTGTCATGCCCACCCTCTGTCACCTTCTTCTGGGGATAATAATAGGCTGGTGCCTTCAGGTGCTGCATTTGTGGCTGATAAGGAGGCATCAACAGAATATAGCCTGACTGCCGATGTAAAACAAACCAGCCAGACACTTACAATGAAACAACGCACATGAAGCATTTTGGAGGGGGAAGAAAATCTGACATTCACTGGAAGGTATTATTTGGATTCTTCTGAGAAACCCGTGAGTGAAAAGCACGAGTCCTCTGATGTCTGTGTTTCCCACACTGCTGGAGCATATAGGTCCTCCCCCTCCAAAAGCAAAGTGAGAACACAGCAGTTCCAAAAGACAAAAAAAGATAGAAATCTCCCTGTTTTCCTGATAGAATGCATTAGCAAATTCTGACCAGAGTCAGAAAATTCCCATCTGGACACTCGATCAATACTAAGCCACAGCTGTTGCTGCTGCCTCCCCCTAGTGGCCACAAAACATCCTGTTTTACAAGACTGCAGATGGAGAGGAAAAGCATGGTGGGAGGTGGGGGAGGGGATGGAAGTGGTGGTGGTGGTGGTGGTGGTGGTGGTGGTACAGGTGTGGCTGGAGGAGGTGACAGAGATGGAGGTCGTGAAGGTGATGGTCGACTGGGTGGAGATAATGGCCATGATGTAGCAGGTCTGAGGTGGATGGGGTGTGGGGAGCTCACGCCAGAAGTGAACATTACATTGTGAGGAGGAAGTACAGAAATATCAGAAAGACACTGCCAACAGAAACATAAGTGAGCTATGAATTCACTTTTCATATCACACACACACACACACACACACACACACACACACACACACACACACACGAGTTCAGTTTTATCGTAGAAGCAATTATCTCACAGCTCCCAACACCATCTGTCTATCTGCTGGTGACAGACTGACGCCCACTGCAGTTTCCCAGTGTTCTGTCTTCAGCCTAGGCCACCTCCCGAGCCACAGGCTCAGCTATCCAAATATTTCCTAGGTAATCCAATGCTCAGGTCCCCAACACAAAGTGTGATTCGAGTATATTTGTCTAGTGAATCTATGAAACAGCAGAACCTCATCATGTAACCTTATCCTTGGACATGCAAAAAGCAGAGAGCTATAAACGGGGAGGGTAGTAGACTATTCCCTTTGAAAAGATGAGAAAAAATAAATTTTCTGTCCGCATAGTTGTTGCAATTACTGTGTTGTGGGATTCCCCCAAAAAAGAACAACAGCATTAGAACCAGAATAGGTGTCTCCTCACATAACTGTATAAGCACCATTGAAGGGACTGGTTGGTGTAGACTTTGGGTTTGCCTCTGAATGAGGGAAACTCAGTGAAATCTGATAGCAGACAGAATTAGTCTCTGGTAGCTTACACAGTTCCTAGAATTTCATTTTGATTGATTCATTATCGATTGGCTTCAGGCTTTTTTTTTTCTTGGTTCAAAAGTATGATACACAAAGAAGTGAAGAGCATCTGGGGGGGGGTCCGTGTCAGGCACACCCATCCCATCATGCTTCCTTTGGAGGGAAAGAACCCTCTGTGTAGACCCTGTTTACAGTCACGTAACAGCTGCATTACTTATTTTCCCTGAAAGCATAAGCATCTGACAGGGCCTGGTCCTCTGGTTCCCATGGCCTCAGTAAGGAGCTCACCATGCCAGGAGACGTGGAGATGCTAGAGACAGGTAGGGCCAGATAGAGGTGGTCTAGCAACCAGCACTGAAGACTTGGCCTTCAGCTTGTGACTGATGCAGGTCCCCAGTCAGAATGCCAAGTCAGGGAAGGACACAGTAGGGCTCAGTGTCAGCGGGATCCTTTTGATAGCAACAAGAGAAATGGCTGAGTAGTGAAGAGCCTGGAGCCTAGGGAGCAAGGGCAATGTGGAGAGCAGGGGGTCCTGGGACAGAGGCACTGGGGGTGACAAGAGTCTCAGGGCTGCCCAGCAGCTAGATGGAAGCGCAAGGTGGAGAAGACTCATTGGTGTCTGCCCTCCCTGTGCCAGAGTGGCCGGTGGTGCCATATGTCCAGACATAGGGTACAGGAGGAAGAAACATTTGTTGGGGATGTGGAGACAGGTAGAGGCCAGATGTGTAGAATCCAGTGCTGTGGGACATCCAGACCAAACTCCCCCACATGGATGGATGGAGAGGTTCAACACTCAAGGTGAGTGTTGAACATTGCTTGGGCTGTCCATATGGGATCCATGAGGCAGCTTCTCAGTGCGGGGAGTGTGGGCCAGTGTGCCACAAAGCTCCCCAACCCACACACCTAGCTCTCAAGTGGCTAAAGGTGAGCCTTGGGACTGTGCCGCATCAGTGGTCCACGGTAGCGGTTGTTCTGTTCTGGATGATCTAAAAGGGACAGTGACTGTATACAGCCAGTTTCACTGCCCCTTAGAGCCAGAGAGAAGAGACTTTTTAGCTAAAATAGACGAGTCTGGGGCCATGCAAATGACTGCACTGCTCAGGAGCAGATGCCAGTCAACACTTGAGAAGTGACTTGAGATCCATGAAGACAATTTGCCTGGTCCCAATATTTACCAGAATGTGTCCAATCTCCAAAGACATTCGATAACGGTGGTGAGCCCCCTGCCTCTAGAAGGCTTTGAGCAGATGACATTTGTAGAATGGGTGGTGGGGTTGCATGGGTTCCGGCAGCATGTTTCCGGCTCTGAAGTCTTGAGTACTTCTCTCTCTGTTCTTCCGAACAGTGACTTTATCTTCAGCACTTGGGACAGATGGAAGCCAGAGCACCCCCTAAGTGAGGGAGGGACGCATGTCCACATCCATCTCAGCGTGCCGCATATCACTCCACAAATGTGGAAACTGAGTAGCCAGTTCCCTCTTTGGCTTGTCGTGAGGCATACCTGCTAAATCAATCATTCCTGACCCTGGAGCCACTAAACAGAAAGCCTCCACTTCAGCCCTGGTCCCCAAGGCCCTCTTACAACTGCTACCCCTTCTCACAGGATCTCATACTCCATAGGGGTAGGACCCACTTCCTGTTGTATGCCCTACGCCTACAGAACAAAATAAGGCTCTCCTGCTGTCACAGGGACATTTTGGCAGGTTGGACCGATTAGCTCCATGAACCCCTGTGGTTATGGGCCAGGATGTAGATTTACCTGGTGTTTGTCTTTTTAAGGCTGTGGGCTGGCCCTCTCCCCTCCCTGTGGTTTGGCAGGTGCTGGCTCCCATTCTCTGTACATGTGGCCCAGACACTCGCTGAACAATGGCAGCACATGGGGCTTTCCTGTTGGGAAAGGTCTGCGTGGGAGACAACAGGAGGCAAGGACAAGGCAGGAGGGAAGGGGTTAGATTTCATAACCTCCCCTGCTTTGGCATCCCCTGCCTGTGGGTAGCTCCTGCAGCCAGCTCTACACCAGCCGTTGCCTTTACACAGGAGGCTTAGTGCAGTTCATGGGCTGGGCAGGCTGGAGAAAGGACTCTCCAGGTCACAGGGGTCTGCAGGTCATGAGCATCTCATGACCCAAAGCATCCACTGCAAGCCTGGGTCCCAGGACAGGGGAAACTGCCGGGAGAAGCAATTACTACCAACTTAGAGGAAGTCAGTCTGAATAGAAGACTCTTGAATCCTTGTTTAAACTGAATTTTGCCCCAAGCTAAACAATTTAGGCCAGGAAGAACAGATGAGAGGAGAGAATACTTCAGGTTGTCCTCAGCTGACAATGGCTCAGCTTAGCATTTTTCTCCGTTATGATGTTTCTAGTCATTAAAGAGAAACATCACTTCAATTCGGATTAACTTGGTTAATGGTGAGCCCCCAAGTGTCACCGTCTTTCACTTCCAGAGCACTGAATGAGAGAAGCTTTATTACAAAGTAGGCTTTGTGTTAGATGATGCAGCCCAATCATGGGCAAACCGTGCATGTCCTGAGCACGCTGCAAACAGCTCCACCAGCTAGTGTGGGTTGAGTGCACTGAATGCATTTTTTTCTATGTAACAGTTCCTCTAACTTACAATGAGCTTATCAGAATACAACCTCACTGTAAGTCCAGAGGATTTGGAGAGAAAAATCAAAACATGGATCAACGAGTAAGGGATTGCATCTTTGTGGAAAGGTGAGTGGTCTTGACACTAGCTGGACCACAGATGTCTAAATGAACACTTTACTTCAGATGGAAGAAGCTGTCGGAAGGCAGAAGCTAGGCCAGTGTTCTCCACTCTTGCCGAGTTGTATGCGGAACTACAGGTGCAAACTCTGAGGTTAGTTTAGGTTAGTCCTGAAAGAAAAACCTAACATTTAAAAATGGTCTCTGGGCTGGAAGGATAGCTCTGTCAGTGCCTGCTGTACAGACATGAAAGTCAGAAGTGGTGACAGGCATCGCAGAGACAGGGGGGAATCCCTTTCTGCCTAGTTGAATCAATGAGCTCCTGGCTCAGTGAGAGACCCTGTCTTTACCAATAAGGCAGACAGCAAATCAACTAAGGTACCAGAGATTGACTCCAGTCTCCAAATATTTGCACACACAAGTACGTGTGTACCACATGCAAACATGCACATACACACAGGAACACACACATAGCAAAACACATACATAAATGTTCTTGCAGCGATGTATGTTATCGCAAGGGAGCTTCTTACCTGGAGGCATTTGACCTGTGTACCAGGTGGGCCATGCAACTTCTAAACAGCTTCCTAGAACCAACCCATCTTGAAAATTTTTATATCAGGGCTTGAGATATGGTTCAGGAATTAAGAGTACTGGCTGTCCTTCCAAAGGAGCTGGATTTGACTCCCAACACCTACACGACACACTCTGTAACTTCAGTCTTAGGGGATGTGAAACCCTCTTCTAATGACACCAGGCATGCATGTGGTGCACAAACAAAACATGCAAACCAAAGACACACACATAAGATAAAAACAGCATTTTTTTTTACAGCTTTTCAATAGTGTTCCTTCATTAAATTACTTTGTACAGCTTGGTCAAGTGGACAATCAGGGTCAGGGCAGGAGTGTGGAGCTCTAAACATTCAGAACCCCTGTGAGAATCAGAGAGAGACACCCAGATGGGAGCGGTCAGCCTACAGCAGAAAGTGCCTGCCTGCCTGCCAAGAAAAGGCAGCTCACCACAGATGGGAACTCGGGACAAAGCAACCAACAGCACCCTCCCAGGTGCTAAATGCCCAGGTCTTCAGTGTATAGCAGGTCCTAAAGCCCCTGTGGTTCACACTACTTCTCTGTGTGTGACTTTGGAGCCTTACCTGTGACAGAGCTCGACATGCAAACATAACCAGGACAGACAAGTCTGTGGTTCTGCTGCTTTAAAGGGGGATGGCTGGTGTCCCCAAATACCTTTGGAGCTTTTCTCCAGCTCAGTACTTGGAACTGTGGAGCAGAATATAATGCCATTCATTCATTAACTTGTCTAGCCAATATTTATCAACAATTGTCCTTCCTTAGTATCTGGCAAGATGTATGAGAGAGGTTTACCCTCATTGGCCTCCAGTATCTACCTGGTCTTAGCAGGATGGGAGGGGAAAAATGGTATGGACTTGGGTTAGGATGGAGGTGTTAGCAGGCTGCCCCAACAGCTTGAGGCCACCTGCCCCCTGCTGGGTAGATCCATTATCAGTCTTTATGTAGCTCCTGGCTTCGCTGACAAAGATGGATTCTTAGGGGACCAGAGGGTGCTTTGGGGAGCTTTTTCCAGAAGGCTTGACAGTTAAACTGTTGTGGCTTCTCCAAGGGGTGTTTTTGAGATTGGTTAATTAATGTTTACAAGACACACAGGGATCTGAAGATAAAAGGCTTTGAGGAAGGGCAAGCAATTACAACCCTGATGTTACTGGTAATGGTCCAAGCTCAGGCAGGCTGGGGTCCAGAGTCTCCCAGCCCGCCCTCCTGTAGCATCTTACCACCCACAGACATCAGCAGGGCTAATCAGAAAGAGGCAGGAGACAACTGCAGGTGGATCCACCAGCAGAGAGGGTTTTGCATCTCTGGAGCTATCAGGAAGGGAAGCGCTGAAGCATGGACGCCAGCTCACTTTATTTGATGAGACTTCTCTCAATGTGATAAATGGCCTCATGAGCACCCTACAGTGTTTGTTTGTGGAAAATGGCTCACACCAAGAAATGAGCCAAAATGTCAAAGAATTCCCCTCCTGTGTCATTCCCCTTCTGTGGGGCTATGGGAGGGGAATGGCAATTGCTGAGGGCTGGGTCCTTTAAGGGGTGGGGCATGAGAAGGAACAGGAGCATTGTTTGGGTGAACAGGACTTGAAGCCTGACACACTGAGTGATTCCCCCTTTCCTCTGAGGGCAACTACAGGTGAACTCAATAGTTACACAGGTGTCTTTAGCCCAGGGCTATTAGCTGTATCAGGACCTGGTTCCACTCTGGGTCATCTTCTAGGCTACCTGCGCTGGCCTGTGTGACCAGTGGAGTTGTTTTCTGTCTCTGGCACTCTCACCCACTCACGCACTTGAGGGGTTCCAAGGACCCCAGGGATGAACAGGCATTTTGTGAACAACCCCACCAAGCTATGGGCTCTGAGAAGTGTAACAGTGAAAGGAGAGAGACACAGGGAGCTCACCAGTGCCCACAGGTGGTAGCACACAGGCATGTCTGCTGAAGGCTGTAATGAAAGGCAGTAAACACACACACACACACACACACACACACACACACACACACCAACAACAACAACAACAAACAACAAAACAACAAAACAACAAACAACAACAACAACAACAACAACCACCACCACCCCCTCAGGAAAGGAGCAAAGAGAGGAGGCCATGTGAAGCCAGGCTCCAAATCGTCCCAGTACTAAAAAAGGAATGTTCCACTTCAGGACAGGCTAAACATCCCCAGGGAACTCTGGAGGGCTGTTGACCTCTCAGGTCCTCAGTTCCCACCAAGCTATCTCATGTCCTGCTTCAGCCATGGCCTAGTGACATCCGGGTTGTACCTGTTGTGTGGTCCCTGTCACTCATCTGCCGTTACTCTGTCTCACTTGTCTCCTGCAGCTACTACATGCTGGAGAACAGACCCAGGAACATCTACGGTATGGTCTGCTACTCCTGCCTCTTGGCGCCTCCCAACACCAAGGAGTGTGAGTACTCTGCCCTTCAGCAGAACCACTGTCTCATTTCCACGCATTGGCGGGGACTTCACAGTGCCCCAAATGTATGCAGTGTTGTGTTAGGGAAGAGAAGTCAAAGTTCTTCCCCTTGGACTAATCATACCAAGAGCAAGCCCACATCTGAATTCTCTGCTCCTCTCCCTGTGTCTGCCACCATCTCCTGTCAATCTGAGTCGGACTCTGTGCCTGCCTGAAGATCATCTTGTGCCTGTGTGTGTGTGACTGACTGTGCCCCTAACAAAGGGCTTTGCTCTCTTGTACTGATCAGCACAGAAAGCACCACGTGGGAGAGGGATGATGGAAACTGTACAGAAATCTTTAACAAAGTTTTATAAAGGATTAAGTCACTGACCCCCAACTGCCCCACATAACAAACACTGCTGCAAATGTCACTGCAAACAGACTTACCAACTTGTGTCCATGTTGTAGCCAACATTTATGGTGGATATGTTTTATAAGGTTGCTTTCTGATGTTTATTCAGTGTTTGTTAGCATAACATACATAAACACACACATGCATTACTCCTGGGAAAGGGGCTTGGAAGGGTGCATAACTTAAGGTTACAGCTATGCATTGTCTCGGGTTGTAAATGTTGCTTACACAGGAAATCCAAGACATAGTAAGGTTGGCTGTTACATTCTTCTCTTTAAAGCAGGTAAAACAAACAGGCTGAGCACACAGTAGGATAGCATTCCTAAGTCCTGAGTGACCTCATGGTGTATTATTTATTAACTCTGATTGTGAGTTCCAGTCTCTTAGAATGTTTAAAAAAATTACAAAATTGCATCACCACAAGGTCCCATGAAGCCAGTTCCAATGACGAGATAAGATTAGCACAGTAGCGGCTGGACATGGAGGCAGCTTGGCCATCAGCATCATTTGTTTCTCTTGCAGAGGACTGAAGTTCAGTTCCCATCACCTACCTCAGGGGGCTAACAACCATCCAGCTCAGGGAATCTGATGCTTCTCCTGGCCTCTGTGGGCACCTAACACACACACACACACACACACACACACACACTAATAAAAATTAAGTCTTTGCAACGTGGTCTAATAAAGGTAGAAACATTCTGAAGCTTGGGCCCTTAATCTGCATCTGAATGTCAGACCTACTAAAAATGTGTTTGGGGACCCCCTCCAGACCTGCTGGCTGGAGGTAGGATGAAGGAGGTAGGATGAAGGAAGGCTGGAAAGAGGCTAGCCTCATCAACCCATGCTCTACAGGAACTAGCCTGGAACAAGGCCCACCCACCCTTCTACAATAGTACTTTTAAGGAGAGGGTGATAGAGACTTCCTCCTTAAAAGGCATGGTGATAGGAATGGAAGAGTGTCTCCTCCCTTCTAGTGAGGCCCAGGAGAGCGACTCTGTTACTGGACAGGATGCCTGGAGGCAGGGATGCTAGGGGTTGGGGGAAACTGAGGGCCAGGCCATTCTCTGCATTCCAAATAGTTTGGCAATTGGAATAGATTTGCATGTGTTTAAAACTGAACTTCCTACCAGTCATATGCTAATTAATTTACAAATTGGAGGATGCCCTGGGGCTCCTGGCTGCCAGCCTGACCTGCAGTGAAGTCAGCTGCCATTGCTAATGTGTCTTCTGTTGGGGAATCTACGTGGATTACATGCCAGATGACTCTGCGATGAGGTTCTCACCTGAGTGGAAGATATCAGGACTGTACCACCTATCAGGAAAGGCTCTGTCTGTGGAACCCAGGGGCCCTCACACAGATGCCCTTCCCTAATTGCCTGGGCAGTCAGAAGACCCAACCAACCATATGCATCCAACCTGGAGAAAAGCAAGCAAAATCCCTGACTCTTAGAGATTAAAAAACAAACAAACAAAAAAGAGCCCCCTCCATCCCTCTACTCTTCAATTGCTTAACTGACAGCTAGATCCCAGGAAGGCTTCATTGTAAGTTTTTAGAACCCAGCCTTGGCTCTGGGGCCAGTCTTTTCAAGCCAGTCTCCAGGCATCCGTATGCCCAGTCCAGAAGCTTGTCTGTGATGGATGTGGTAGACAGGGCACTGACTGATCATAGCCTCCTTCAGATCATAAAGCAGCTCCACTCCAGTCTCTACTCTGGCTCAGTCTTGACACTGTGTTACCCAGGATGCATTGTGACCAGAAAGACTACCTATAAAGATAGCCCCTGTGAAATTAGGAGACCCATATGCTCAGTATTTGTTGTCCACAGCCCCAACCCAGCAACGCCAGGGACTTGGCCAAACCTCATCTTTGTTGGGATCTTGAAATCCCTGGCTGGTGGCCTAGGCTGCACCTCTTCCTGAAGGGTAGATTTCCTGGACCTTGGTGAACCAAGCTATCATTCTTGGTATTCTGAGTCAAGGACCCTGGGGCACCTGGTGATGCAGCTACATGCCCAGTAGAGCTGGAGCAGGCAGATGGCCAGATGCAGGACAGCCAGTCCAGCTACATACCTGAATCTGCATGAGGGTCTCCTACTCCTCGGGAGGGATGGGAATCAGGGCACCCACCACTCTTCTTAACCCCACGTGACTGAGCCTGCACTGGCATTTGAAGAGAACTTGCTGCTTCTCTGGGCCTGAACAGAGGAGTTCAATTCTTAGCATATTACCATTCACTGCTTGAGACAGCACAGGTTTCTGGTTTTGCCTCTTGACTCAGGGGGTCTGGGTGGCCCCCAAACACATTTTTAAGTCTGACATTTGAGTGTAGGTTAAAGGCTCCAGCTCCAGACCCTTTCTGCCTTTGTTAGAGTATTTATCCAGCCTCATGGAGCTGTTTCTATCCCTGCCGGGCTGTACTCAGTGGTGTCCACCATACAGACTTTTTGCACAGCCAGGTGGATTAATGCTCACCAAGCATTCCCATAAGCCCGTCATAAGAGTGCTACTATGTTGCTGTGACACAGACCATCAAGGGACCCTTAGGAGGAAAGTGACATGCATTTACTTATACAGTAGAATTAAATGTTCCTGTTCCTGGATGGCCAAGATGCTGGGCTCAGTTCAGTCCTGCCTCCAGGCTGACTGTCATCTCCATTAAAGCATGGAGACAATGGGATCTTTGGAGCTACTTCAGTTTCTGCTTCCTCTACCATATAATGGAGGCAATACCTGCACATACTGGGGTGGTGATATACGTACATTGAAACTGGGAACACAAAACAGATACAGCAGGCAGCCTTCCCTAAACTAAGGAACACAAATCCCTTTGGTTTATCTTTTCAGTAAACCAAAGAGCAGGATGCACTTGTCTGTAATTTCCTTTCACCCATGTTGTCCTGAGAATGCAGATACCCAGACAGCTAAGTAAAGGGGTCTGTGCTGAAAGGACAGTTGGTCAGAGTTTGGAGGGAGGCAGGATCTCAGGGATGGAGAAAGACGTGCATCCCGCTTGGCTTCCATTGTGAGTTTCCACACCTAAGAAAGTGATTTCATTCTCTGTCCCTCAGTTTCCTCTAAGATCTTGTGTCACAAGACCTCTGTGAGGACAGATGGGACTGTATGGACAGTGTATGGGAAATACCCACTTCGGTACTAGTGAGATATCCCAGTGCAGTGGGCAGCAGGCTCAAACAAACAACAGCAGGCCTGGACTTTCAACAGCTGGTCTGGGACAGAGTGGTTAGAGGGACAAGGATATAATGTAATAGAAACACTGTGTTGTGGCAGGACCTGCCCAGTCACATCTGTCTGTCTGTTTAATCACTTTTCACTGGCTAAGACCCCTGAGCTAAGTCAAGAATAGTGTGGTCTCTTAGGAAAGGATACCCAGTTAAAAGACTAGGCTGTGGCTTAGAGCACTGAGTAGATTCTATTTGGCACACATGACTCCCTCATGTAAGCCTTAGAACATAAACAGGAAACCCTGGCCTCCAGGAGCAAGGACCTAGACATTTCTGTAAAGTACTATTCACACCAGAACATGACACATAGCACCAAGAACCTGGTAAGAAGCAGGGTCTTGCAAAGCAGGTCTGAGCAGAAGCAAAGGCTGTGTTCCCAGCAAGCAGTCCTGTCACTTCTACCATCTATTGAGAATCTGATGACTCCACCCCTCGCTCAAGGATCCACAGCCAGGGTGTGTGGCCAGTGCCAGGGCTGAGGGGCACCTCCTTAACAACTCTAAGAACTAAGTCACTTTTTAAAAATCCAAACTGTTTACACTTTGTAGAGAATGCCAGCCAGCCTCTAATGCATACTGGCACATTTATAAATTGTGTGGATTAACAACTTCAAAGGCCCCTTATATACCATCATCTCTTTGAACAGAGGTATAACTCCACTAAGCCTTGTGCTTACAGCTCACTAAGTCCCCGAGGAAGGTGAGCTGAGCCCCTGCAGCCAGCCTGGGAATTCAGTGAACTAGGCACGTCTGTCCCTACCATCTTGTCCAGTTGGAACTCCAGTGAAAAACATCTGCCCATTATCTGGAACATCAGTTTTTACCAGCGTTTAGCAAATATTTTACCTTGCTCATTTTAAAGCCAGAGTCCTATGGAAGCCAACATTCATCTGCACTTGACTACCCAAAGATATTGATATGGAGGAGCAAATGACTGAGTGAGGGGAGCAGGGTAGGGTGGGATATTCCTAGCATAATGATAATGCATAGTCAAACCACATCAGACCAGAGTACAGCTGATACAGGAGAATATGTTTGCAGGGGTCCTTAGCATACTGCTCTGGGGGAACATGTACCATGGCTGTGCCTCCATAATGGGCAATGCAGGTGCCAAGGCATCTTCTGTGCCCTGCCCCCAAGTACCTTATAAGGTGGGATAGTTTATAGACCCATGGCTGACGAAAGGTATGCAGTGAAGAGCAGCAGGTCTCTGGGCTGGCTCCCTCTCTCCCTCTGTCTCCCTGAGTTTTCCACAAACATACATCACACACAGTTTATTCAGCATGATACAGTGTGTTCATATGTCTGTAATTCCAAGGGTTTGGGATAATAGAGAGTGGTGTTTGTTTCCTCCAGAAGCACCCTGAAGTGATTACCAGGGACCTGACTTTTCCTCCTAAGGCCTGCAGGTACTCTCCTGCCCATTAGCAAACCACACTCACTGCCGCTTCTAGATGGTACTATGGGGCCCACCCCGTCCTGGTGTTCTCTGTGCCGGTGATGTGTGACCATGGTGAGATACTTGAGCAGACCCCTGTGAGGTCAGCCTGGGGATGTTCTAGGATTTGCCCTACTCCTTCACCTGGAAGGCAGAGGGCACTGAACCGATGACCACAGAGACCAAATAAGAGGCAGATGGCTTTTTGTCATTACTGTGCTCAGAGCAGGTCCTATTTGATCTGTTTTTAACTTTTTCCCACTGAGTACATGCCTTTCACCTGCCTGAAACAGAGCTGTCACTCAGGACATCCAAACCAGGCACCCATGCATTGAGTTACCCTGAGTCTCCTTTGCTGAAAGAGCAGCTCCTCTCTCTCTTGCCAGCTCTGACTCTGAGAAGCCCATTGTCAGGCCGTGGGTTGCTGCCTTTCAGGACCTGCATGGCCTGTAGGCCTGGTTGAATCCATGCTACTTCTGCACCCAATATATGCCCCAGCATCTGCCACAGGATCCCAGAGGGAAGTGTCTGTCTCCCCGAAGATTCTGGAAGGGCTCTGAGGTCTATCACATAGAAAGGGAAGGGCAGAGGCCATGATGACCTGAAGGGTTTGCCTGCAGGAGTGGCTGCAGGTGTTTGGCTCCAGCTCCTGGCTTAGAAGGTCTACCATACTTCATCTCTACTTCCCCCCTTCTCAGATATTCTCAGAAGAGCATCCTTGGCTGGGGAGTGCCTGGCACCTCCTGCAGCCTGTACAGTCTGGATGCTCTGCACATGCCAGCTGGGGTTCAGTTTGGGGACTGTCCAGTATATAAGAGCAAGGCATAGCTGGCCCAAGCAGGTAGCATCTGTGGCTCTGGAAGATGTCCTTAACAAGTATCAGCCTGTACCAATGTTTGGCATTGTCGTGTAACCAGCCCTCCCGGGTACAGGGGCATTTCATAAGTCTGTACTCACCACGCTACCCCCATTGTTTCTTTCTAGACCATAGGCCTGGGTGTGTTTGCACCCCATCCCCAGCCCTGTCACTGCCTTGGTCTGCAAGTCCTAGCAAGAAGGGACAAGAAAAGACAAAGATCGCTGGTGTCCACAAACACAGCCCTTGGCTTTCTTTTTTTTTTCTCTTCTGCCCACATATCTTAAGCTCACCTGAGCCCCTAACCAAACCAACAGATCAGTTTCTTTTCAATGTACTATTTGCTTTAGAGGAAGGAAATTAGATTCTATTCAAAGCTGGGTCAGGACAGTCCACCTGATGACATGTGATGGCTGTTTCCCCTGCATAGTACAAATGGCAGGACCCTGGAGCTTGCCTCTGCTGGCTGCAGCAGCTGCCAACCTGTAAAGGACTTGGTGGGGGTCTGTGAGCAGGAATGGGCACGGCCTGAATGTCTGTCATTTGACAGGTGAGCAGGTGAGCGTAGCTATGTAGACAGTACCACCACTGGAAACTCCCTTGCCAGTTCCTCCCTAAAAGTTATCCCTGAAGATAAACTAAAAGTAGAACATCAAGTTTGGAGCCTAAAGGCCACAGAAAAGCTTCCAGTCTTCCTCCAGAAAGAGAGAGACACAGCTCACCCTCCCTAGTCAAGTGACTACCCTCCTGGCCCACACCACAGTTCTATTTCTGTCTAGTATTGAAGGCCAAGCTACCCTCTGAATACCTTGGCACCACGCTGACACACAGAAATCTACCTTCAGCCTGCCCTCAGCCTGCGATACCTTCTTGCAAGTCCAAACTGTTCATCTTCCATCTCTGTTTGTTGGACTAGGGATAAGGCCTGAGACAGAAGCTCCTGGCCTCTCTCCACAGGGCATATATCAGCTATCCTGGCAGCGCACTCCACTGATGTGTGACCGTGCTCCTGCTCCTGGGCTGGCACGAGTCAGATGGCAGGAGCCTTTATGCACAGCAGTCCTGGGCTTCTCCCATAACCTCTCTTTGGACTGCCGCCCCTGCTTACTCCTTCCGGAAGCCCCGTGGTGATGTAGGCTGACCCCAGAGGCCTATCCTCTTGGCTGGCTGGGGTGGGTGGAAGGACTTCAGGGAGGTTGGTGGGCCTGTCTGGGCTCATAGCTGCTTTTCAGAATCTGGGATTACTTTATGACCCTCTCCAGAACTGAGAAGCAGCAAGGACAAGAGAGAAAGGAAGAAAAGAAAACATAACTCCCTCCCCCCACTCCAGGGCTGGGGACACAGCTGATGGGCAAGTGTTCTGCCTCCACTACTGCTGATTGTTTTTATCGACTGGAAAACTCAAGTTTGACCTGAAGAAGGTTATTTATCAGAGAAATACAAGTAAACAAGTACTTGTAGTTTTCCTATATCAAATCAGCTGCCATTTTTCTCCATGCTAATTGACATTTCTTTGCCCTCCCCACTCCCCCCACCCCAGTTTTTGGATTATTGAGACAGGGTTTCTCTATGTAGTACTGACTAACCTGGAACTCCCTCTGTAGACCAGGCTGGCCTTGAACTCACAGAGATCCACCTGCCTCTTCGTCCCAAGTGCTGGGATTAAAGTCAAGCACTACTACACCTGCCCTTTTGTATTTTTAGCAACAATTTTTTTTTTCCTGTGGAGGGAGAGTAATGAGCCATGGCTAGGAGGGAGAGCAGGCACATCCACTCTTAAATGGGTTGTTTGAAACTATTTAAAATTCACCTTAGGCTCAGAGTGCAGCGCAGTGGTGCAGCGCTTGCCTAGCACACACTAGGCCAGCAGCACACAACCACCACTGCACAGAATCTTAGAGAAAGTCCCAGAGGGAAGTACGTCACAGCTAAGAACAGTAGTGTAATGCTCTGCCGGCCCCTTCTGCTTCTTCCTCGGGTTTTATTTTTCTGGATTTTTAGTAATAAGGATATATTGCTTTTATGACCGGTAAGGATATTAACAACATGTTTCTGCTCTCCATAATTGAAAAAAATTAATGAAGCATTATTTCCTCTAAAACACTTTCATAGACACATGCTATCCTTCAAATAGAATGCATAGAGTTTGTCTCAGTTCATAGGAAAACTGAGTGGACGAGGCAGAGCTATCTTTTTATTTAAAGATGGAGAGATAGCTTGTGGGTAAGAGCACTTGCTGCTCTTGCAGAGGACTGGTGTTCAGTTCCCAGCACCCACACTGTGTGGATTACAAGCACTGGTAACTCCAGCTCCAAGGGTTCCAGTGCCGCCTTCTGGCCTTTGCAGGCACCTGCATATTTGTGGTGCACAGATAACACACACACACACACACACACACACACACACACACACACACACACTCTTTAGAAAACGGAATTTCTAAGATGTCAGAATACTCTTTGAAGAACATTAAATACACTAGAAAATAAAGATCTGTGTTCTCTGTCCACTCCTGCAGTGAGGTCCAGGAGTCTGCTCTCTGTCCCCTCCTGCAGTGAGGTCCAGGAGTCTGCTCTCTGTCCCCTCCTGCAGTGTAGTCCAGGAGTCTGCTCTCTGTCCACTCCCTACAGTGTAGTCCAGGAGTCCAGACTGGCTCACTTTGCTGCACTATCTTATTTTCCTGCCTTTGAATGCAGTGCTTTGTCAGATCTCTGAGGTCACGTGTTCTCCTTGCAGGTGTGGGAGCCACCTCTGGAGTTTCTGCTCACTCCTCCAGCACTTCTGGCGGCAGCACCTTGTCCCCCTTCCAGCATGCTCACAAAGGTGAGGAGGGTGCCTAGACGTGGGTCCAGGGGACAGCTGGCAGCAGTGAACTCGGAGCCCTCCCCTCTTGCCACTTCTCTAATGTGATGGGATCCCATGATCACACCCAGAGCCCACCTCAGTTCCCGAAGCACCTGGGAACAGCATGCAACCAAGAATAGTAAGACACACACATCACCCGTCTCCCACAGCTGGCAGAGTTGCAGATGCGCCAGATGACATCAGGAGGCTGAACACCCTCAATGGGCTCTCAGCTCTGCACCTCCTTCAGGTGGCCCAAGGCACCAGATGCCTGCCACTGCCTCTGTGGGTGACAGGTCATTTGGATCCTGCTTCATGGGAACCAGGTGTCCTGTTTGGTTATTTTGGAGAGTTAGAAGAAGGTTTTGGATATTCCACATACCAAAGCTGCATTTAGGGAACCAAGCAAACAGCTCCCGGAATAAGCAGCAGCCAGGCAGAAGTGGAAACAGCGGGAGTTGTCGGGTGGGTTCAGCCCTGTGTACCCTGAGGCTCTTGCTATTTCTCTGAGGATGAAGTGCCAAGTAAAACCAAACCAGGAATCTGATCTCTAGCCCAAGGAGTGGCCTTTTGCTTGGGAGTGCCTAAATTTGGACTATGTTGTCTTCAGACACTTGTTCATGGGCCTCTCCTCCTCATCGCTACCTTTCTCTTAGGATCCTCAGAGTAGTGAAGCCAAGAGTAAGCGCCCCAGGAATGGCTTCTTGGTTTTACGTCCTAGTCTTCCCAGTCTAATGCACATGAGCCCACTCGACAGTGGGAGCAGCCCAGCAGCCAAAGCACACTTGACGTGCCAGGTCCTTGGCTCAATTATGATCCTTGAAAGCATTTCTGTGACCGGGTCTTCTGGTGGGTGCTATGGCCCTCAAAAACATGTATCCTCCTCTCCCTGATGCCAGCAGAGCTCTCAGGTCAAGGACACCTGGCCACCGCCCTGATTATCGCCATGTCTACCATCTTCATCATGGCCATCGCCATTGTCCTCATCATCATGTTCTACATCATGAAGACTAAGCCTTCAGCTCCAGGTGACATCGCTGCACCCATACCCCTATTCCAACACTCTGTCACCTTCCCTGAGACAGCCAGGAGACTCAGGCTAACCTTTTTCTCTTTCTTCAAGCAGCCTGCTGTACCAGTCCCCCAGGAAAGAGCCCAGAAGCCCCAGCTAGCACACATGAAGAGAAAAAGGAGGCTCCAGGTCTGTACACGCAACCCATGCTGCCCCATACATAATGTCTAGCATGAAGATGGAGTATGTCCACCTTGTCCTCAAACTTGACATCCCAGTCTCCTGACCACCTCTGATTCCACAGTCGGGGTGGGGGGGGTAGCTATGCCCACTTGTTCTGTTCTCGGGTGGGGAGCTGGTCACCAGGGATGTCTACTGAAAAGGAAACACGAAAGGCAATCCGAGTTCAGAGCCCTAAGCTAACTCTCAGTCACCCCCAATTTCCATTCCTACAGACAGTGTGGTGACTTTCCCTGAGAATGGCGAATTCCAGAAGTTGACAGCAACACCCACAAAGACTCCCAAGAGGTATGTAGAACAGGGGCTTGCCTACATTCACTACTGGGTAGAACAATCCTAGTTCCAGGGACTGAGCTACCAGCTGGGTCCTTTAAATCATTGAGCAGGCAGGCAAGCTGTATCAGTGAATGTACTGGACAGCTGGTGGCCTGGGGAAGCTCCCAGAATGTTGGAGAGAAGCAGGCAGTGCAAACTAGCACCGAGTTTCTGGTTCTTTATTAACTACAGGAGCTGATGTGTGTTGGGGCAGGTGTTGCACCTGCCTGCTACTCTCTACTTGCTCATTCTCCCTGCCCCTAATCCCCCAGTTGCCCTGAGCCCTTCATCCTTCTTTTCAAACTGAGAAAAGACATGAATCCCATGACGCATACATCCTGGTCAGGCTCTCACAGCTGGCAGCATTGCATAAAATGCTTTAAGGCCAACAGCACCTGCACCAGGCCTAAGGTTGGCCTTGTCACGCCCCTAAGACTAACAGGTTGATGCCGTCCCCACTTCCATAACTGGACCAAGATCACTCACTAGTGATCAACAGAGCTAGAACCAAAGTCCAGGCTGTCAATCATCTATACAGGCCTGGTGTAATTAACCTCTGGGGGGGGAAGAGATTGACCTGGTGGTATTTTAGTATGTTTACCAAACACTGGGTCATAGAACCCCCTCCACTTTAAAAATCAACTAAGAGGGAAGTCATTTCCTATTGTCCCCATAGTCCTTTGGACTATGGTCCTTGCAACTCTTCAGCACTGGTTCCCAGCAACTCAGCATGAAACCCTTTTATGATGAACCCAGCACTGTGGCTTTACACACACATATAGGAAGGGTCCCATCTACCCAGTGCCAATCTTTGCAATTGGGGTCCAGAGTTCCCAAGAGTTGCCAAGCCAACTACCAGAAGAGCAGAGTGCCAAACCCTCCTTCTTGACCCAAGACAGGATCTTCCCGTGACACAAGAATTCTTGCCAAGTCTTTTCTACTTGAGAATAAGGACTTATAAATCTGGACAAACTTCAGGCACTGAGGAATCCCAGCCTAGTGCACTAATCCATTTGGAAAAACTCTAGTGCTCTCAAGACTCCCAATACAGGCATCTCCACACAGTAGACAAGGGTAGTAGGTATGAAACTACTCAAGGCCTTGGAGAAGTTTAGTTCCCACTGTGCCTTCATTCTAACTGGTCATTGTTCAGACTCTGGGAAGTTGTAGTCTAAGCCCTGTCCTAGGTACTATACATGGTGCCAAGGATGAGCCAGGGCTCCAAGTATGGTGTGATCCCATTTGGTCCCAGCTTGCCCCTTCCATCCTTCCAGGACTTTTTGTTCCTGAAAGTAGCTTTTAAAAAGGGGATGATGAGCAGGCAAGGATTTGCCCCTGTGGCTCGAGTTTCTTCTGAGGGAAAAATTTTCAGGACGATACTTGGGGAAATACATACTCTTTGCATGTGTAAATATTAAACTTTGGTTCTAAAGACAAGGTCATGAACCTTTTTGAACCTGTCCCTACAAACAGCTTTTGGGTCTTAGAAATGGAACTTGGGAGCTATGTGGTGATCCGTGGAAATGCCATCATTTACATCACAATGTAATTACATCACAAATTACATCACAATGTAATCTGTGAAGATGCCATCATGCATTTCCATTTGCCTGCCAGAGTTAGTGAAGGGGATGGGCTAGCCACCTCCCTCATCGGCCCTCAAGCATAATGACAAAGGGGCTCTGCTAGATGGTTTCACAACTGCTTGTATTTTTTTTTCTTTCTTGTGGCTCCAGGGCTGTGTTTGCTTATGACCTTCACTGCTAACAGTAACACTCAAATATAATGTGTGGCATATATAATCCCTTTTTCTAAAGGTCGTTAGCTAAACCAAACAAGTGAGCAGAATACTTTGAAAAAAAAAAAAAGACTATTGTTTTGCCTTTATTTTGAATGGTTTGTTTGAGGGTTTCAGCTCTAACCCACAGGTGCCAGGTCCTGTGTGACCTGAGCAGTGAGCAGGTGTAGCTCATGAGGCTGACTGCATGTGATCATCCACCCTGCCCACCCTTGGGAGCTCTCTGGAGCCTCCACAAGGCACACGTCTAAGGGCAGGCCACTAGTCAAGAGGGCCTTCCCTGACATTAAGGTGCACTTTGTGTGTGTGTGAGTGTGTGTGTTCCTGCTTATTCTGGAAATCCTGCATGGATTGAGTTCTAGCCATCTAATATTAATGACTTAACACGAAGACCCACCTTGCTGGGGTTAAGTGCAAGAGTCTAGAACACACTCGGTTACCAAGCATCCATGGTGTCAGGCAGTGTGGAGAGATGTCAGATGCAGCCCTCGATGGTGTCCCCAGCCTCTTGGACCCCACTGCTTCTTAGGAGCCCCATACAAACATCTACGGGCCACTCTGTACCAGAATGGCTTGTTTGTCAGGAGATAGAATGTCCCTTTCTCCCCTCAGGTCCCCTCACCTAGGGCTTAGGAAATGTAGGAAATACTTAAGGAACAAGGTATTGTAAAATGCTCTGCATACCTGGAAAACAAGATGGGCGTCGAGGCAGCTCATCTGGGCTGCACTTTCCTAGACTCCACTAACAGGTTTCCCGCTTGTGTTCACAGTGAGAACGATGCATCCTCTGAGAACGAACAGTTGCTGAGTCGCAGTGTGGACAGTGATGAGGAGCCAGCCCCGGACAAGCAAGGGTCCCCAGAGCTATGCCTGTTGTCACTAGTTCACCTGGCCAGGGAGAAGGCTGCAGCCAGTAACAAGTCTGCTGGGGTGAGGCTCTGGCAGCATGGCCCATGGTACACTGGTGAAGTGACTTACAGCCATCAGACAAGTTATCTCACATTGAACAAGCTCCATAGGATGCTTTTCTCACAAGGGTCCCAGCTAGGTCAATGTGCAAAGCATCAGGTTAAAAAACAATCTTAATTATACTGCTTACAGACAAAAGAGAAAAGTTTTTTCTCAAATCACTGCAAATGCCAGAAAACAGGGGGAAAAACTTCTAAAACATACTGTGTATATCCAAGCAGTTACACCACACCACACCACACACACACACACACACACACACACACTCACCCCTGTGTGTATTTGTAGGTTCTGAATCCATGAGTCAGCATAGATAAAAAGAAAACTGTGCCTATACTAAGCATGCATACTTCTTATTGTCATTATTCTCTAAACCATGAGATGCAGTAACTATTTGGAAAACACTTCATGTGTTAATTATTAGGAATAATGAAGATGATTTAAAGTATATGGGACGATGTGAGTAGGATCTATGCAAATAGACATTTTACGTAGTAGGCTTGAGCAAACACAGGCTTTGATATCCTAAAAGGTTCTAGAAACAAGAATATTATATATGTAAACACATGCACACAGACAGACAGACAGACAGACAGACAGACAGACAGACAGACAGACACACACACACACACACACACACACACACACACACACACACACACTTCTCTTATGTGGCAGTAGACTCACTTAAACAAATTATCCAGAGGGTTTTGGCACTAACGCAAGCTGCTTTGGAATGCCTGTGGCACAGAGTGTGCTCTGAGGCTTGGGCATATATTCCTGTTTTAGTCTGTGCCTCAGGTAGCCCAGCCAAACCATGTGGCAACATTGTTGGTAGTAAAGAAAGGCCCTACAGGGATCCCGGATCTGGCCTGGCCCTGCAGGATACCCTCTCTACTCTAGGTGCAGTGATCTGGCTAAAGAATCAGTAGAGCATGCTGCCTGCTGCAGGCATGGTCTTTTCACCCAGGATCACTCACTGCCTATCCTTGCCCTGAGCTCTCTGCCCTGGGGAAGAGAGCATGCCATAGCTCCGTTAGCTGCTGCATGCATGGCTGCCCTGGTGGCTATCTGGGACCCTCATTGTCAACCTTCTAAACACACCGATGACAGCTCTAACATCGGTGTCCCTTTAAACCCAGTAGCACCCCTGTTGTGCACAGAGGGTTTTTGCATGGAAGCCCTAGGGACATTCTTCTTCCTGATATGTTTGGGCTGCTTTCACCTGAGGCCTTGGGACAGCAAACATGCCTAGCCATCAGGGCCAAGCCAGTGCAAAGGGAAGATTTGGGGCTTTGTGACCATCTGCTCCCTTTCTGAAGATGAACATTCTCTTAATTGTTCTTTGTAGATCCAGAGCCGAAGGAAAAAGATATTGGATGTATATGCCAACGTGTGTGGTGTTGTTGAAGGTAAGGACAAGGGACCCATTCAGAGCTGGATGCGGCAGTGCACGCCTTCAATCCTGGCACTTGGGAGGCAGAGGCAGGCCATCTCTATGGATTTGAGACCAGCCTGGTCTACATAGTAGGTTCCAGGCCTGCCAGGGCTACATAATAAGACTATATCTTAACAACAAAATAAAAATGAAAAGGCCATTCGGGGCACACTTCTGGGAGATGGGAACCCCCAATGCCAGGCTCCTATGTGAAGGACTGAGGACAGTCATCCACATCTGATGAGGGTTGTCAGGCACCCCCTCAGAATAGCCAAGTGAGCAGACTTAGGCTGAAGTGCTTCCCTCACAGGACAAGAGACTCCCAGTATTGTACTGGTGCAGTACCACTTGCGGACAGAGTGATGGGTACCCATAGCTTCTTTGCTTATGCCCGCATCAGTATTGTCATCAGTATTGTAGTCAGTGCCAATGGGGACACTAAGGAACATATAGGTATGAGATTTTGTCCTTGTGTCTGTATCCAGTGTACCATCACAAACTAAGATGATTGGGGGCATTAGTAGGTGTACTACAGAGCAAGAGCTTTCTGTCATGGACAGAAACATCATCATGCAGGGTATGGCTGTGCCTAGAAACAGTTTCACAGGCATGCTGAACTGGCCTTGGAGGGCTCTCACCTCCTTCCAGGGCAGCCACATGAGCAGGAAGGTCAGACTGCCTGCAGTGGGCAGGTAAAGAGCAACAGGATAAGAACCATAAACATTCCAGTCTGTAATCCTCCTAGATGCTATAAAATCCAGGCCCTAAGTTAACTTCTCTTCACCCTGGAAATAAACCCCTCACTGCTTATGTCAGGGGACTTTCCTGCCTCCAGCCTTGCTGGCATCCCTCCACACACCTCTGGTCTAGATGAGCTGTGGGACTGAAGAGAGTCCCACGCTGCCTGCCACTCATGTCCCATGTGGGAGAAGTGCAGGCCCTGAGCTGGGGCAGGCTGGTTAGATGCTCTGTTTGACCAGAAGTAACCACCAAGCAGGAATTCCAGGGCCAAGTATTCTTCTTGGCTGCCTTCAGAAACATGGCATGGCTCCAAAGTACATGCCTGGTCAGCCTGCTTCATCAAGCTTGGCATGGTGGCTGCTGTTGGCTGCCCAGAAGAACATGGTCTAGGAGTTACATTCCAGCACCCCAAAAGCTCTTCTCTGTTCCAAAGAATGTCTTGGCTTTGAAAGACCAAGCCCATGGGACTGTGACTTTCAAATTAATTTAGAACTTCAACCATAAGAGCAGCCCTCCAGTGGGTCCTGCAGGGTGGAAGCTTCAAGCCTGTGCCCTCATGTGCTCCTTGACAGCCTAGGCATGTGTGCTTCCTAATGCCACAGTAATAAGACACAGGCAAGACCAAGTCCCTCAGGCCAGCATGGCGTGGCTCCCAGGACCATTAGAATCACATGAAGACCTGAATACCTCTGCCTACCCAGCCACCCCACCTTTCTCAAGATCCCAATGTGGTTAGTATGGGGTAAACCCCAGACAGCAAAGTCCTCCAGTTCTTTTAAAAGGTTTTTATTGTGGTATTCTTCTCCTCCCCTCCCCAACACAGAGTTTCTCTGTGTAACAGTCCTGGCTGTCCTAGAACTCACTTTGCAGACCAGAATGGCCTTGATTTCATAGAAATATGCCTGCTTCTGGTATTAAATACCACACCTGGCTTGTGGTATTCTTACCACTTGGTGCTAAGAGGTAATAGAGCAAAGCCTGGGTGCTCTTCTCCCAGCTTTTCCTGATGCTGATAGCTCACAAACCCCATAAAAGTCATAACCAAGATGTTGATGTTGACACAGTAGATAGACAGCGACCCCTTCAGCCACCACAGGGGCTTCTCCTGCTCCCCAAACCCACACCTACAGCCCTGTCAACCACTAATCTAGTCTCTTTTGATGTAATTTTAGGATTTCAAGACTATTATAAAAGTCAAATTGGGGGCTGGAGAGATGACTCAATGGTTAAGAGCATTGGCTTCTCTCCCAGAGAACTGGGATTCGATTCCCAACACCTCCATGGCAGCTTACAGCAGTCTGTAAACCCATTTCTAGAAAATCTGATGCCCTCTTCTGGCCTCTGTGGACACTGCATGCACATGGTACACAAACCTACTTGTAGGCACACAAACATACTTGTAAGCAAAACACCCAGATATGTAAGAGATGCATTTTAAAATATTATTGTAAGTTGAATCATACAGTACATACTCAGCGATTAGCTGGTGTCACATGCCATAATTCAGTAGAGAGTCATCTGTGTTGCTATGTACGTATGTCTGTGTCATAGGAGTTTTTGAGTATCCTTGGAAATTTCTACATAGACAATCATATCTGCACAAGGGGTATTTTTATTCCTTCCTTTCTAGTCTCTGTGTACTCTTTCCTCTCTTTTCTGGCTTCACTGCTTTGATGTCAAATATGAGCACTGAGAGCAGAGCCCAGGTCCTCCTGATCCGAAGGAAACACTCAGCTTTTGCCACTGAGTACAATGCTCGTTCTGGACTTTTCATAAGAGTCACATTAACTCTCAAGTACTGGAACCAGAACTACACCCCTAAAATAAATGTTACTTATCAGAGTACATAATTCTTTGTTCTATTGTTGAACTCTATTTGTTAATATTTTTGTTAAAGATGCTGGTTTTGGTATCAGATTGGGAGGTATCTCCTTCTTTTCTATTTTCTAGAAGAGACTATTTAGAACTTAGGTCAATTCCTTTTAAACACTTAGTAGATCTTTAATACTGAGCTCCCCTTGACTTCGGTTTGTGACACATAACTGTGACTCTCTCTTTCTCTTAGGTCTCAGTCCCACAGAGTTGCCCTTTGATTGCCTTGAGAAGACAAGCCGGATGCTCAGCTCCACTTACAACTCTGAGAAAGCGGTCGTAAAAACGTGGCGCCACCTTGCCGAGAGCTTTGGACTGAAGAGGGATGAGATTGGGGGCATGACTGATGGCATGCAGCTCTTTGACCGCATCAGCACCGCAGGCTACAGCATCCCAGAGCTGCTCACAAAGCTGGTGCAGATCGAGCGACTGGATGCTGTGGAGTCCTTGTGTGCAGACATACTGGAGTGGGCTGGGGTGGTGCCACCTGCCTCCCCACCCCCAGCTGCATCCTGAGGGGAGTGCCTTGGACTGTCCTCCCTGGTACCAGCTGGGGATCCAATGAGGCCCCTGCGGCTGTGAGTGATGCCATCGGACTGCCAAAACTCAAGGCTTTTCCTGGTGGGTCGCTGTATTCCTTAGGCTGCCCTAAGGAGTCCGTTGAGCACTCAAATGAACGTGTGGGGATGACACACGTGAAGAACCTGATCCTACCTTTAAGGAGGCACTTGATGGGAGACAGAGGGCATGCTACAGACCATATCAGCAGATTGTCAAATAGGCTAGATGAAGGGATGCTAAGAAAATGTAGCGGAGAGTTCTAAGAAGGGTGATGGCTTCTCATGGAGTTGAAAAATGGGGACGTCCTTATGAAAGTTTTAGGAAAATGGTTACAAAGTGCAGACAGCCCTTTGTTGCATTGCTTCAGAATGAGGGGCTTGTTGGTGTGCTCTATGGTTTCAGGGGCAACTCGACCTGTGTTTGCAGCCGTCCATAATGATATAAGCCTTGCGGTCACTAGTGGAAGAACTTGGGGTATGTCACTGACACACAAGGAATGTCTACCCGGCCAAACAGAAGTGTGGGCAGATTTGGCCTCCAGCATGGCTCACAGACACACAGCAGTTACAATGTGTCAGGTTGTTTTCACTTCAAACAGGCGTGTCTTCTCTCTAGAAAGGGAAATGGTGACTTCTTTGTCCATGCCTGATTCTAGACTTCAGAAGTAGCCAAGCTTCATAAATGAGTTCATAAATGAGTTCATAATGAGTTCATAATGAACTTCATAAATGAGTTCAGACACAGCATTCTGAGCCAGTGAGGGATGGTGAAGCCTGAGGGGCACCTAAGGTGGAGTCATCCCAGGGGACTGTTGTCTCCTCCCCCAGACTGAGCTTCTTCTCTTCTGCAAATGACAGCTTGGTCTTCATGTCTGCAGTCGGGAAAGTTAAGACTCAGTTGAGCAGAAGACAGGAGAGGTCCAGGAAGCTTCCATGGGGTAAATACAGTGTGGGCGGTCACAGAATGGGAGTGAAAGGGAAACTCATGTCGGGCATTCTCCTGTAAGGACAATTGTAGGATAGAGCATTTACAGCCAGGAAGCTTATAAACGGGCATTGTTCTTGGCAGATTCTCTTTCCTGCCAGGGGGTTAATGCCCAGCTCACTGCTGGGCTCCCTCTTGAAATGCTCACTGTAGTGATCAATAAACTACAGTAAAGCCTCTGGTTTAGAAAGCTGTGGGTTGTTTTCTTTTGAATTACCAGTCATATGACTGAACAAAAGTTTATGGGTGGGAGTCAGTTGTATGTTTAAAACATACATCAAGCAATTTCCCACCACTGAATAGAGAACATACTGTGAGAGGACTATAATTAGGTCCTGAATATTTAATATGATCATTTTACTGTGTCCATTTTTGCTGTTTTTTTCTTTTTAAAGAAGGTATTTGCTGTATCCTACAAGTTAAATAGTCTGCTTAATTATCCTTTTAATTCCTCTTCGAGGTCCTGCAGTGCTCCTTACCCCTGGTCTTCAGTAATGATGTCAAGCTTCCTCTTAATTAGACTGTAAATGTCATCTGTGATGAGCGAGCAGGGCTAGGACAGCAGGCTCCCCTCTTCCCAACTGTCGTTCTGGTGAAGAATGGGCAGCTGCAGTCGGCAGTGTGGGCTGGCCTCAGCTCACCCTATTAGATTTCAAGGCTTGAGGACAGCCAGCATCCATGTTGTTTCATTGACTCCCAGCTTGCTGATTTAGGGGAGCTAGTCCCTTTGTCATTTACTTTATTTGGCAATAAATCCGGGCAGGGTTTGCTTCAATGATCTTTGCCTATGCTGCAGAGATCAGAACCAATGAGATGGTAATGGTTCTCACTGTCCAGTGCTAGAACTCAATGCTGCCATTTTTTGTCTGGAGACTGTCATTATTTTTCAGTACTTAAAGGTATTTAGTAAACACCCAGGCTAGGTCTGAGGGCCTTAGCCAGTGAAGTCATAATTGTGAATATTTTATGTAATTGTGTTTATATAACTTATTATATTTTTATAAGCTCAATAAACATGTTCATAAAAAGAAGGCTACAGACTGGTACCCTGTGAACTCTTATTGAATGGTGTGATGTGAGTGGAGAAGGCCTGACTCCTGTGCTCCTGGTCATTCTATGTGTGATGAGACTACCGGTTATGGCCATCCACAAATAAGGTATATAAGATGTTAGAGCAGGGAGGGGCCCACTAACACAGGCAGCCATATATGGGGAATGTGTAAAAACAACATGGGACACTGTTTTCCATGTTGCCACCATTCATAATAAACAATGTGTTAGCTGCTATGACTGTGTTACTATCAAATACAGTGTCTTAGAGCACAGTCATTTCTCAGTCTGTTTTTGGGGTCACTAATGGCTAGCGGGGCCAATTAGCCTGGGCTGTGCTCAGGCTTCTGCCTGCAGGACAACCTTGAAAAGGGCAGTTCTGCTCCATCATCCCTCGTCCTCCTCCATAAACCAGCTGGAGAGCCTGCGCTGGCATGACACTCACCATGGCAATGCCAGAAGCCAAGGGACAGGTTGGAGGCTATCTGAAAGGCTGGCGCAGAACTGGCTCCCTGTTATTTCTGGCTCATCCTATTGGCAAAACAAATCAAGTGACCAAACCCAGAGGTAAGAGTGAGAAAGGAGACTACCCCAGAGCACGAGGAGGGAACAAATACACAGCATGGGGAATAAGACAGTATGTTAGTCAGTCACAAACACTGGACAGCAGCAGCTGAGTTGTAGGCATCTTGTTGGTGTCCAGAGAGTTGGAGAAATGCTCAATGTAAAGGAACAAAACTTGTCTGGTGTCTGAACTGTCAGAAAGTTTTGTTTCCCTTGGAAGGTGTTTGATTTTAAAATCTCAGTGTGGAGATAAGAAGATGAAAATGGGAAGAGAGGGCTAAACCTATTTGCCTGATAGTCGCCTCAAACATGCATGTCACACATCCTAGAAACACCTCATGGTTCCAAGGACACGGGCTGCTGGTGTTCCTGTGTGCATCTTTGTCATTGGCATCACTGGCATAGCTTTCCTTTTGATGAGGGACCATGTTCCTCTTCTGAACAATATCAAGCCTCTTCTCTATGCCTCGGTTTCTTCTCTGTGTGTGGGGTTGTTAACAATACGTTTCTTTTGGGATTGTTGTGTGACTCAAGTAATCAATACAAAGCACTTCCCCTGGCAGGTCATGTTTTATAAGTGTGCACTACAATAATCACAGCACTATTAGCTGCTCTTTCGGGCTATGGAAACTAATAAGTTTACTGCAAAGTTTGCTAAGTAGGATTTGATTAACAAAGAATATTGTACGACTCGCTACAATCACTCCCAGGAGAATTAGTGTTGGTGCAGGACACAAGGGGAGAGGAGGCTGGCTGGATCTGGCACACAGATCCTGTCACTCCCTGGTGGGGAAGTTGCTGCCCCTTTTCTGCCCTGCAAGTCCTAGACCATGACATATACTGTAGGAGAGGTACATGGCTCCCTCATGCCACAGAGATTACCATTTTCCAAATGCCAGAGACAACTGCTGTAAACTAACCTGACCTCTGAGAACAAACCAAACATCCCACGGTTCATTTGCAACTCAAAATTCAATGTACAACACGGATAAAAGAGTTCATCAAAGTTGCAGTACATCAAACAAATGTGGTTACTTACATCTTCTAGCTGTCATTGTTGACTTCTCTATCTAAAGCTTTGGTATCTGGAGAGGGTTGATTCAGCCTCCTACAGTGTTGTGTGGCCTCGGCCTGCACAATTACAGAGATCTCATCTTCAGTGGCACTGTGTGTCAAATGTGTCTTCATCAATAACTTCAGGAAGGGGAAATTAACACAAGTAAGACATGCCTGTGCTCACACTGGCAGGGTAGCTCATTGGGCATGGATGAGTCTAGGAAGACCTGGTCTTCAAATATTGCTGTTTGAAGTCTGATGATACCTGGAGAAAGCACATAGGCCCAGGGATGGAGGCAGGTGTCGGCTCCACTTCCCACCTGCTACCTTAACATCTCATCGCCTCAAGGTTACTAGGGTTTTACTTGGATCCCCCACCCCATTGTTACTGCTCTGTGTTTTTTGGGGGGGATAAATTATCAATATAATGAAACATGTTCCTGTTCTGACCCCTGAGGAATTGTAGGTATGACTGTTGGCTCTGGGGGTCTTGAGTATTGTCACTGTGCAGATCTGGACCTGGTACACTGTACCAGACCTCACTACCCAGCTACCTGAAGGAAACATTTATTGTGTTCTCAGAAGCTTCCCAGTCTACCCAAGGCCTCTGACCCTTAGAGATTGTATGAATCTGCAGCAGAACCAAATTACACTTAACTTCTGCTAAGTGTCCCCAACTCCCCCACCTCAACCCCACCCCCACCCTCATGAATGCAAGCTCCCAGACTCAGAGACAGTGACCAGATTTGCAGTTTTGCTCCCAACCTCCCCTAGGTGGGAAGCCAGCCCCCAGATGGCTGCTAGGCTACTAACTGATGTTCAGTCCCCGGCACCTTGTGTGTGAAGGGACTTACTAATCAGGATGTTTTAAAGAAGAGTTTCTATTTAGCCCTTTAAGTAGCTATTGGATTTCCAGTAAGTGTACAGCATTGTAGGTCTGCTTTTATTCATTTAACACGGTTTCATTCAGCTTTCTCCATGTATGCAGACAATTATCAGTGATTTAAGTGGATTATTAAGCTTCAGATATATAGCAGGTTCTTGGGAACTTTTATAGCTATAAATTACATTGCTATAAACACTACAGATACTTTTAACATGCATTCCTTGTTTGAAATTATTTACTGGGGCTGAGTCATCTAAACCCAGAGGACTAGCTAACAGTTATATATACTCCATTATAATTTCATGACAAATGGAGTGTATAGGACCTTACTTTAAGGTAAATAACTAAAAGAAAAAAATGATCATCAGTGTTTATCACTTCTGGGCAATACGGCAGATGCTATCTGACAGAAGTAAGAATATAAAAAGCAGTAGACTTTTCCTATAAAGAGCTGAAGAAAAGAGAAATGGACATAGGTGAGATTTTCTTCCACAATGAAGCAAGAAGGCCAGTCAAGCTGTACCATGATGCTCCAATCCCTGACAAGGACAATGTCACCTTGACAGTTGGAGAGACAGTCTATGCCATGGAGACTCTAACTGGAGGTAGATATGGAGGAGAGACCTCTGGAGCAGAGAAGATGTGTTATAGGGGCAGAGCTTGGATTCTCAGTGCAGGCCCTGGAGATAACAGCCAGACAAGGCCCTATATACTGCAGCCATTGCCCAGACAAATTCAGGGATCCTGAAGCATACCATGGCAAGATTGGTGCAGTCTCTGGAAGGCTGATTAGGACGAGGCCTCCCAGAGAGACAGAGGCAAACACAAATGCGTGGGCCTGGACCCCTCAGAGACTCAGTCGTGGAAAGCTTCAGATATGAGCCCCCAAAATATCAGAGACAAGCCTATAATTGAGGGCAGGAGACTGAGACAGGACATGCTGGCAGGAAATGGACTTAACTGGCTTGGGTCACTGCCACCTGGAGATGATTAAAAAAAGACAACTGAATGTGAGGGGAAACATACCACTCCAACAAGGAAGTGGTGCTGTAATCTTAAAAAAAAAAAAAAATCAGCTTGATTCAAGCAGAGGGTTGTTTTTGTTTTTTGTTTTTGTTTTTTAATTAGGAAAAGCGATCATAAAAAAGGGAAAGGGGAAGGGGGAGTCTGGCCTCTAGGAACAGGAACAGAAGGAGAGAGGAAAAGGGGGCACAGAGAGGGAGAGGGGGAGAGGGAGAGGGAGGGGAAGACAGAAAAACAGATGAAGGGAGGAAGGGAGGAAGAGGGAGGGAGGGAGGGAGGGAGGGAGGGAGGCCCTTTTAAAAGGGAACATAGGGAACAGGCACAGCTGGTGCTCCTAGTGGCTGCAGCTGAGGTGTATCCTGTCAGAACACCAAGGGCAGGCCAGTACAGATGCCTGAATACTAACAAGCCATACAGACTGTCAACATGCCTTCAATGTCATCTTACTGAACATTTTAATTTTCTGTATAATACTTTAAAGTTTTTATACTTTGATAGTCTAATTGCTCGGCTGCTGATTTTTTATCTCACACAGACAGACCTCTGCGACTGTCCTGTCCTGTTCTCTGTGCACCTGCTCTACAATGTCCCTGCTATCGCCATCCTTCTAGCCCTTACGTTTCTCATTTCACTTCTTAGATACTCATTCCAAAGGTATCCTTTGCTGGTTTGTTTATTTTTGAGACAGGGTCTCACTATGTAGCCATAGCTGGCCTACAACTCACAATGGAGACCAGGCTGGCTTCGAAGTCACAGCAATCTGCCTGCCTCTGCCTCCCAAGTGTTAGAATCAAAGGTATGTGCCACCATACTAGGCTGCCAGTCCATTTTCTCAACTAGCCAGTTGGTGCCACCTTGCTGGGGACAAAGATGAAGCACAAAGGCTCTGACTGGAACTGATATCAAACTGTGGTGTCTGTCAGGCAGCTGCCTTCCCGAGGAAGGAGAGGGACCAGAAGCTAATGACAAGAAAAGTACACGTCCACCTTACAGCTGAACAAACACAGCAAAGAAATACACAGAAATACAAAGTGTGAAGGGCAGATGGGGACATCTTCTCAAGTACGAACAGGAAGAAGCCAAGGTGAGCTCAGGACAACACTGACATGGTAATCCCCAATTCCATCTCTTGGCAAAATCGGTGCTGAGGGAGTAAAGGAGCTCCAGCTAGGCCTGCACAGGGCCTCCTCCCCTATGACCACTGGGAAAGGAGGAGGTTGCTGGAACAGAGTGAGGCTATACTAAATCTCTTGTGGTCCCACGGGACATAAGCAGCACAGTCAGACAGGACCAGGCTAGGTCCTCAGGTGTGGCCACCGTCCACAGGAGGCTGCAGGTGCTGGATCCCTGAAGGAGAGAACAGTAGAGTGGAGGTCCCTGGAGAGGCTGCTGACCTCTGAGAATTGTCTCAGTCACTTTTGTCATTGCTAAAGTATCTGACATAACTTAAGAGCAGGAATTAATTTTGGCTCAGTGTTTCACGTGTGTGTGTGTGAGTGGAGCATCGTGGAGCATTGTGGAGCCAGGGATGTATGGCAGAGGCCGGTCTCCTTATGGTAGACTGGAAATAGTGCAAGACAGAGACAGAGGCCAGGTATAACTTTAAGGACAGCCCATCTCCCTCGGTTACCTACTTCCCCTAGCTAGACCCCAGCTTCTAAAACTCTGTCACCTCCCCAAATAGCACTACCAACTGAGAACTGAGCACTGGGGACAATTCCTATTCCAACCACAGGATTCAGCTGACAGGACTCTGCTACAGAACCAGGTCCATTTTGTCCGGTTCATAGTACACCAACCACTAACACCTGTTTTGCAAAAGAGGTTTATTGTCAAGATGTCTAAATGGGAGACCCAAGTCTCAAATGTGAATCTCTGAGATGCTTTAGATTGAGGCATGATTTCCTCACCTTTCCTGTGATTGTGGGCTAACCGGGAGCAGTGGGAGCAGGTCAGGGTTACAGGGCTTACTTACATTATCCCTCCACTTATTTCAAGCCCACAGCAGGAAGCAGGGATTTAAGAAATCCATTACATCGTTCCTTCCACCACTCTTTGCTAGGGATCTCACTAAAAGAACTCAGGGGTCAAGCTGGGCATGGTGGCACACACCTTTAATCCCAGCACTCTGGAGACAGAGGAAGGCAGATCTCTGAGCTTGAGGCCAGCCTGGTTTACAGAGTGAGTTCCAGGACTACACGGGAGTCCCAGGCCATATGAGGTGGGTATGAAGGTGGTTGGTGAGGCTGGACTCAGAGAGAGGTGGACCAATACTCCACAGGAGTAGCTTGCCCCAGAGAGAATGACTAGTGGAACTTCAGGCAGCTTCTTACATGGTTATACCCCTGTACATGGTTATACCACTGTACTGCTGAGCTATCTCTGAACAGGCTCTAGGGAAATCATGAACAGTGGGGCATCAGTTGCTGAACTCTGAAGCTGGAAGGAGTAATGGAAACTCCCCCTTCTCTTAAAGTCAAGGCCCTAAATGGGGCTCCAAGTTCCAGGAAGTCAGCTACTTGTACAATTCCCAGCGGTTGCAAAAGAAAAGCAGCTGACCCCGACCCCAGACACCCAGTGTTTACAGAAATAGATAGCAGCCTTCCCCCTCCCCCTACAGTTTCTAATAACAGCTTGCTTCCCCCATTCTGTGTTCTCTCTCATTGTAGGCTCCTAGCTCCAAATCTGTAGATGTGAGCACATAGCCTATAATAACTACAGAAACCAGGAAAAGTAAAATGGAACCATTGCCAGGATAGGGGGATTGGGGAACAACAGACAGGAGTAGCAGGGTTCCAGTGATCAGATCAGGGAAACGAGAAAAGGGAGAAGGCTCTTAGGGAAGGGAAGGGAAGGGAAGGGAAGGGAAGGGAAGGAAGGGAAGGGAAGGGAAGGGAAGGGAAGGGAAGGGAAGGGAAGGGAAGGGAAGGGAAGGGAAGGGAAGGAAGGTAAATACAGAAGAGGGTGGGAGGAAGGTAAAGGGGGACCAGCAGGATACAAGTGATCTGATGGGGAAATGGGGAAAGGGAACTCTTTAGAGAAGGTGGAGAGAGGTAAATGCAAGAGGAGGAGGGAGGGCTAGAATCACATTAAGAAGGTCTGAAAACGCCACACTGAATCATACTATTAACTAGTTACCAAAAAACAAACAACAACAACAACAACAACAAAAAACCCTCAAAACCCCAAACTCCAACCTATAATATGTATAACTTTGTGTATAAATACATATATTGTTTTAATGAACTTTTCTCATCTGGACTGATGATGCTTCCTCCAAGAGTCAAAGACAACCTTTAAAAAAAAAATACCAGGCACAAGAAGCCCTCTTTTGAGTTGTTGGCCAGGGCTGTCCAAGAGACTACCAAAACATACTGCCTCTTGCTCTTGGTTACCCCTGCCCCCAGGGGTAGAAGGTAAGTCCTGATTGCTGAAGACATTATGCACTTCAGAAACAGGGCCCAGAGACCCCTGACCTGAAAGTCTCATCCCTGAGGACTACTTCTAAATAGAGAGAGGCAACCCACAGTCCTACTCAGCTGTGATGCCCGTGAGCTACATCAACAACAGGCATGTCACAATAACCCTAAGGATGCAGTAGTGGAATGTACACCTTGGCAGTAACCAACAACTCTCTACTTGGACTTAAGGTCCACTCAACAAGAGAAACACTGTGCATGGTACTCGAAATCTAGCCAACTACTCAGTGCTAGCTGAAATCATGGCTATTGGAGGAGAATCTAGAACCACTAATTTACTAAACCAGCACAATCCCTAACAACAATCTATAAACGTTTGTTCTTATACCCACAGGTAAGTGTAGTCTTCACCCTTCATCAACAAAGCTTTTCTTTGCAACAGTCAGAGACCATTACAGAAAACTGCAGTTGCTCAAGTCCTCATCACAGTTATAATACCAAGATTTGGCCTCCTTCTTCTCTACAATTAAATCTTAAATCTCACAATTTCTAACCACATTCTTTACTATCAAAAATAACCTACAGGGGGCTGGAGAGATGGCTCGGAGGTTAAGAGCACCGGCTGCTCTTCCAAAGGTCCTGAGTTCAATTCCCAGCAACCACATGGTGGCTCACAACCATCCATTATGAGATCTGGTGCCCTCTTCTCATGTGCAGATATACATGGAAGCAGAATGTTGCATACATAATAAAATCTTTAAAAAATAACCTACAAATCCCATGTAATCTCCAATTTTCTGGCAAAGTAAAACATATGAGCTGTATAGTAAGAGTTCCTAATCAAATTATCCACAGACTTGCATTTAGATTGGCTCAGACCCCTCCTATTGGTCCTTCTGAAGGTCCCTTCCCTCCCACATAAGCCCTTAAGCCTAAATAAACACCTTTGAACTTTTAAATGGCAGACCCCTCATAACCCTAGGAATGCCAGTTCCTTCCTTTCAACACTTAATCCCAATCTGTTTGCATCTCCCAAAGGTTCCCGATGTCATTTAGGGCAAGAAAAGAGACCTGACTTCCCAGGGCTAGTTAAGTCTTTTCCAAAACCCCAAACCCCAAACCCTCCCCATTCATATCTGATTCCACTACCAGTTGTTGGCGTCTAAACACTCCAGCAAATCCTTTGGACCTAGGTAGACCAAAAGCTCCAATACCCCTTCATCTAACCTAAACCTCATCTTGAGGCTGGACAATGGGTGTATGTCAATGCTCTACATACACCAAATACTCTAAAACAAAATGGAAAAGGCCATCCAAAGTCATGCTCACCACCCCACAGCAGCAAAGCTCCAAGGACTCCCCACATGAATCCATGTGTCTAAACTCAAGCAGCCCCACCCCTCTCTGATTGTATTTCTACAGGCCCAACTTCTGAGTCTCTAGAGTTTCTCAGTCCTGAGGAAACTTCTGTGGTAGTCTCTCCCCCTCCAACATCTACAATTGTTTTTGATGCTGTACAACTCCTCTACAACACAAGGCTCTTCAGAAATGTCTGTCTTACTGGTCTTCCAACCTTCAATCTGTTTGCATCTCCCAAAGGTTCCCGATGTCATTTAGGGCAAGAAAAGAGACCTGACTTCCCAGGGCTAGTTAAGTCTTTTTCAAAACCCCAAACCCTCCCCATTCATATCTGATTCCACTACCAGTTGTTGGCGTCTAAACACTCCCACCCCTTACCGGTTTTTCCTTGACACCAGTACCTTCCACCTAACTCAGGAAAATCCCGCAATTAACCAATCTCGCCTAGTCAGGTTATAATCTTTCACCACCTTATCCCCAGGGCACTCATTTTCCTTACAGCACAACTGAAAAGGTAAAGTGCACCCAATAACCTGCTTCAACCTTATTCCACATCCCTCCCACAGCATAGGGCTTGTTCTGGATCTGCTGGTCAAACACCTACATCTACCTGCCTAGCAACTGGTCAGGACCACTTCTCTCATCCCTCCAGACACCCGACTCCCCATGTTGGCCTCTGTTCTAATAAAGGCAAAAACAGCTATGGGGTCACCCCCTTACTAACAACTCTAGGCATCCCCGCCTCAGGCTTGGAACTGGGTGGCAGGCCTAAGTATCTTTACATTTAATTAGCCTCTGCCTCTCCAGCTCTGAGAAAGCCTTAAGGAGATTTCTGATCAGGCTCTACCTGATTCTTTGGCTACCGAGGGGCTCCAAAACTACAGAGGGCTAGATCCCCTGCCTGCAGACCACAAGGGATATGCACACTTCCATATGCTGCTCCTACACCAACAAATCAAAACTAGTTCATGACCAGGCCAAAGACCTAGAAACCAGGACCAGGAATTTCAACAGCAAGTTTCACCTCCAGATGGACTCTGCATTCCCTCCCATCCTGGCCTCCCTTATTCACCCTTTTCTTACATTTTTACCTTGTCCTTTAAACTTTGTAGAGGGGTTTTTCCTGAACTGCTTACTTTTATCACCCTGTCTACCACACTAGACAAGAAAAAGTCAATGTTTCTCTCAGAGTCACTCCAGACCCAAGAATCCCGAAATGACAACTCTCCTTGTCAGCAGGAAATAGTTACATCCAAAGAAATGGTATCCCTATGCCCTATGTGTGTGTGTGTGTGTGTGCATATACACACTCATATACACATATATACACACATGCATACATACACACACACATATGAGTGATCTGGGGAAAGGGAAATTCCACCTCTTCTTAAAACCAAGTCTCTAAACTGGCTCAAAGTTCCAGGAAGTTGACTATTTGTACAATTCCCGGAGATTGCAAAAGAAAAGCAGCAGACCCCAACCACAGCAGTTGCAGAAATAGACTGCAAGACATATCCCATCTCATGTAATTTCAAATTTAAAAGAAAGTTATCTAGAAAAAAAAAAAAACAGCTTATTTCCCCCATTCTGCCCCTGATGAAACTGTGCCCTTCCCTAACTTATCCTTAGCTATAAAAACCCCACTCAAACCATGTGCCTTGTGCTCTCTTATGTTCTAGTCACAGTGCTGCTGGGCCTTGGGATGCCCCTCACAGGCTAATAAGGTCTGCTCTTGCTGGTAAGGTCAGTGTAAATGTTCATTCAAACTCAGTTCCTACAGGGGTAACCTGATAAAACCGGAACCTGTAGAAACACTGGGAAAGTTAAAGGTCTGAATGTCCTTTGAGGTTTGCCAAGTCCAGTAAGGAAGTTCAGGTCAGCCACCCACCAGAGAAGGGTGCAAAGTGGGTTTACAGGGTCCTACATAAGATTCTAGCATAGCCAAGCTGGCCAGCACCAGACAGCCTACATCCTCTTTCTTCACCACGACGAATGGTTCTGCAGAGGCTTTGAAACTGCAACATGGGAGCCTGACAGAAGAGCCACAGCAACTCAGTCTGCAGTTTCAACTCTTTGTCACCAAAGTCCACACTGGCTCAGTCTCCTGCCCTCAGCTCCTTATATTTATGTCTGGAAAAGTGCAAGGGATGTAGCTCTGCTGTTATGCTGATGTCTGAAAAAGATGAGAATTCAGATGCCAGACAATGCTCAAAACACAATGGACAATCTTGTATGTGATCCTACATTTATCTCATAGAAGGAACAGTAACAACAGCCACAGACATTTTTCTGGTTTGACCTCATCTCAACCAGTTACTATGGATTTATCAAGAAGTTCTTTTAGACTTTTTTTTGTGTAAACAAGTGTAAACCTTGGAACATAAAGTATTGCTTTTTAAGTCTGAAATGGGTTAACTCCTTTGATGTTTACATTTCTACTGGAACTGACCAGATTGACTAGAATTATGTAAGAAAAACAAATCTCTACGTAGGCTTTGGATTCAGTAACAGCAGGTTTCTGTTAATGTTTCAGTTTTTAAGGCAGGAAAAGTTGCAGACACGGACTTCAATTTACTTGGAAATTATTCTGATTTTTTAAAGTTATGTATATGAGTGTTTTGCTTGTGTGGATGTCTGTGTTCCACATGCATGCCTGGTGCAGAAGATGGCAGCATGAGCCCTGGAACTGAAGTGACAGACTGCTATGAGCCATGTGTGGGTGCTGGGAAGTGAATAGGGGTCCTCTGGAGGAGCAGCCAGTGCTCTTAACTATGGAGTCATCTTTCTAACCCCACTGTCTGAGATATTTTTATAAATAACCATTACTTAATTTTAAGGTTTCAAGGTATCAAAAAGATTTTTTTGAAACTAGTTTTTAAAGAGACACGGTTTAGGGAACATTAATTGTTCTCAATTCCCAGTCTGTCATTTAAAATTAGTGCTACATGCAGCCTTTGCCAGATGCTTCTTGCAACAGGAGACAGAAATTAACGCAGAAACACACAACTGGCCGAAGTGTCAAGTGCCCCACAGGGACATCTCCACCTCTGGGAAAAACTCAGGGGAACAGTACAGAAGAGGGTGAGGGAAGGTGCTACGAGCCAGAGGATGAGGGGGTGTGCAGCAAAAAAGATGGTCTCTGGATATGACATAGCTGTTGCACCCACGAATGCACTGATGCTGTGGTTATCTGCATAACATCGCTGTGACTAAACCTATCATTTCATCATGGATGGCACAGGGATCTCTTAGGCCCCACCTCTCCCTGGGGTGACACTGGCAGTTGATGGTTGCTGGAGGTAGGGGATGCCATTTTCTTTAGACGTGTAGCCATTGATATGTTGCTTATGGTCCAGAATAACCTATCAACACTCATATAAGAGATTCCAATTAAATTAAATGGGACACACAGAAAGGAGATGTAAAAGGGGGATAGGGGCTTGCTGGAAAGAAGGGTTTTAACAGGAAGAAGGGAGAGGATAAAAGGGATATACTGTTAAGCTTCAAACCCGGTACAAACTGGCTGACCTGCCTATTTAGCATCTCAAAGCAGACCTGGCTGCCAGGTTCTCCCAGCATCTCTTAATCCCTTCCTGTTACAGGGTATGGATCACAGCATACTCTGACTTCTACCCTGAACTCTCCAGTCCAAGGGCTGGGCTGCCCTTCCCTCAGAGGCTCTTCCCTATATAATCCAGACATGGTGGCTACCTACCCTCTTGTACCTTTGACCTCCTGGCTGATGCACCTCGTTCCCTTCTCCTCTCCCCGCCCAGCTCAGTTTGGTCATGTCCACTCTGGACTTTCCCAGATGTCCCTGCCTCTGACAATGCTCTCCCACATATCTAAAAGAAACTTTCTCTTCCACCATACCTAGGAACTGTCATGTCCTTTCCTTTCCTTTATATTTCTTTTTTCATTCATATTCATGTAAAAAAAAAAAAAAAGAACCTGTCAAGAACCCAATTAAAACACATTGTTGTCAATAGGGCATTTAACTTGTTTAAGCCATTCAGAGTCACCAGCTTTACTTTAAAAAATTATGTTTGATAATAGCTGATTCATAGTCATATGGTTATTCTGTATTCATCATTTGTATTTCTTCTGAGAATTTCCTACTCAATTCTTTGACCCTTGAGTTTTTGCTTTTTTTGAATTCTTTGTATACTCTAGATAGTCTCGGTCATATGTATAGATAAAAAGATTTTCCACCATTCTGTAGGCTTCTTCACTCAATTACTTTCTTTTTTCTATACAGAATCTTCTTAATCTCATGAGGTCCCATTTGTTGATTGTTGACCTTATTTTTCAAGCATAAGTGTCCTTGTCAAAAGTCCTTTGTATGCTTTTATCTTGAAATGTTTTTCCTGCCTCTTTCTCTAGCAATTTCATAGCAACAAGTGTTACATTACATTACAGTCAATACATTGGGAGTTAATTTTTGTGCAGTGTGAGAGACTGGGATCTAGTTTCAGTCTTGTGTGTGTGGATGCCCACTTTTCCCAGTATCCTTTGCTGAAGAGGCAGTCTGTTCTCTAACAACTGTGTTTGGTATCACAGTAAAAGGAACCAGACAGCTGTAATTGGGTGGGTTTATGACTACATCTTCTACACTACTGATCTACACGTCTATTTTTGTGCCAGTACCATACTGTACTTGCAATTATGGCTCTGTAATATAACCTGAAGTTACATCATATACAGTGATACTTCCAGTCTATCCTGATTGCCCCTCTACCCCAGACTGATTTTTCTATATGATGATTTTTAACTTCCAAATGAATTTTAAGATTTCTTTTTTTTTTTATAATGAATGGCACTGAAATTTTGATGAGGATTATATTGAATCTGTAGACTGGCTTCTGGTAAAATGACTATCTGGTCATTTTCACAGTAGGGAATCTTCTAATCCATGAAGAGGTTGTTCCTTCTAGTGCCTTCCTCCATTTCTTTCTTCATTACAAAGATCTTTCATTTCCTTGGTTGGAAGGTGTGGTAGTTTGACTGTAACTAGCCCCCATAAGCTCAGAGGGAATGGCAGTATTAGGAGACTTTGTTGGAGTAGGTATGGCCTTATTGGAGGAAGTGTGCCACTGTGAGGGTGGGCTTTGAGGTCTCCTATGCTCAAGCTTAGCCCAGTGACACAGACTATTTCCTGTTGCCTGCAAGAACAGGAAGATGTAGGACTCTCAGCTCCTTCTCCAGCACATCTGCCTTCATGTCACCACATTGCTCCATGATGATAATGGACTAAACCTCTAAAAATGTAAGACACTCCAATTAAATGTTTTCCTTTATAAGAGCTTCAGTGGTCATGGTGTTGCTTCACAGCAATAGAATCTCTAATTAAGACAGAAGGTATGTTTTTCATGGCACTTATGAGATTTTATTCCTGATTTCTCTCTTGGCATATTTGTTATTGGTATACAGTGTATCCATTGTTTTTGTGTGCTGACTTTTGCATCTTGCCACTTTGCTGAGAGTGTTTATCATTCCAGGGTTTTTCTGGTGGAATCTTTAGAATCTCTTTCACATAAAGGCATAACCTATAAATAAGGATACATTAATGTCTTTTATTATTTGTTTTCTTTTATTTCCTAACCATGTCTTACTGATGAGACTAAGCCTTCTAGTACAATATTGAACATGAATGGAAAAAATATGACACTCATATCTTGTTCTTAGTTTGATTGAAAATATTTTTGATTTTTCAACTCATTTAGTATACTGTTAGCTACAAGTTTGTCACATATAACCTTTATTATGTTGAGATATGCTCCTTCTATTCCTACTTTCTTCAGATGTTAGTCTATTGGATTTTGTCAAAAGCCTTTTTTTACACCTACTGAGACAATCTTGTGATTTTTGTTCTTGAGTCCATTTATGTGACATTTTTCATTTATTGCATGTCTATTTATGCATGTTGAACCATTCCTGTATTGCTGGAACAAAGCCAACCTGATCATGGTGAAGGATCTTTTTGATGTGTTCTTGAATTTGGGTTGCAAGTTTGTGGCTTGTTATGGGTTATTTTGATTGCACTTCGACACTCTCGAGACTACCAATAAAGTTTACCTTGAGCCAGAGGGCAATGTCAGCTGCTAACTGACCAGAATTAGTCATAGCCGTTTTGGTAGACCTAGGACATACAGAGAAACACACAGAAAGCAGAAGGGAGGGGCTTAGAAAGATTCATGGCCCTTTGGATCGATGAGGGTGAGAAAGAGAGAGGAGGTCACTGGTTGTTTCTCCGCCACCTCGATGACTGATCAGGTTTTTACAATATGAGTAATTACTTCAGTGATCTTTTATTATTGAGAAAATAATCTCCTGATTGAGAACATAGCAAACAGCTTAACGAAATTAGGAAGCTGATGCAAGACATGAAAAAGGATTTTAAAAAGATACAGAAATACTGAAAAAATAATATGAAATGTTGGAAATGAAAAGTAAAATAATTCACATAAGAAACTCTGTGCAAAATCTCACCAACAGAATGGATCATGTAGATCAAGATCTGAGCTTAAAGACAAGGTTCTGGAACTGGAATAATCAAACAACAAAGATAAAATTGGAAGATGATATCAGTGACTTATGTGACACCCTGAAAAGACCAAACCTGTGGGTAGTAAGTATAGAAGAGGAATCTAGTTCTAAAGGCACAGAAAACATTAAAGAAAAAACATAACAATTTTTCTGAAGTTAGGAAGAGAAGCTTATATAGACTGTACCAGTTGGTAGACAAGTTTGTGGGACATTTTCTTGATTAATGAAAGGTGTTGAAGGGCCCAGCCCACTATGGGTGGAGCAACTCCTGGACAGGGAGTCCTGGGTTGTATAAAAAAGCAAGATGAGTGAGCTACAGAGAGCAAGGCGGTAAGCAACACTCCTCCATGGTCCCTGCCTCAGCTCCTGCCTCCAGGATCCCTCTTCAGTCCCAACTCTGACTATATCCTCCCTTTCCTCCCAAGCTGCTTTTGGTCAGAGTTTTATCACAGCAGTAGAAAGCAAAGTAGGACAGATAAAACATGTTCCAAATAAATGAACCTGGGACGCAAATGCCAGTGCTCTAATAGCTGACAAAACAGGCTTGAAATCAAAACTAGTGATAAAAGATAGACAGTCACTTCATGCTGTTTAAGAGAACAACATCAAGAGAACATTATGAATCTTAACAATATGCATTGATTTCATAAAATAAATACTACATATCATGTGCACTCTTGGGCTGGGGCTGTATGGCACACCTAACAACCACAAGAGTAAATAAAAGAGAAACAGAACAAAACAATGAAAGATCATTAAAAGATAAGCACTTGGCTTCGTGTGGTCACACATACCTTTAATTACAGTACTTGGAAGGCAGAGGCAGGAGGCTGTCTATAAGTCTGAGGTCAGCTACCAAAAGAAGTGATTCTACTATATTAAGGGGGAAAATGATAAGTTTATTTCCACATAAGAACAGATGATATTCCAAATAATCATATAATTTCAAGAAAGATTTTTCCTAAGATATTTTATAAAAAGTAACCCTTAATGCCTTAAATTCTGGAAACACCACCTTGTACATTAGTATTACCTTAAACTGAGACATTCTAAAAGCACACATACCTTCCATGGGTCTCATTTACATAGCTGAAAAATCTTTCTTGATATCATTCATGATAAATGACGCTATTGGTAGCTTTACTCTGTAGAATCTTGTTTGGTGATTTTTACACGTTTACAGATAAGGAACATATATACATACACAAACCATACACACACACACACACACACACACACACACACACACACACACACACACTCACTTTTCTAATGGCTTGTACTGGAGGTCAGGGAGTTACATTTTGTCAAACCCAGATTGAACAGAGTTGAATTTAGGTTAATACAGAGAAAGGCGTGCTCTGGATGTGTTGTTCTTTGTATTTCCTGAAGCATCAGGTGAATGGTAAAAACTTCAAAGAGCTTCTTATTACTCCTGTAAAAAATAGTTTTATTATTTAGTTATTTATAAACTTGAGAGAACATATGCAAATGTGAGAATGGCACTTGTTTTTAAAAACAATGGAGAAAATGGCTAATTACAGGATTTAAATGATGAGAAAAGTAGGTTTTATGATCTAAGCCTGAAGTAGAAAAACATTACAGGCAAAGAGAATATAGTTTATATCCTGAAAACTGAACCCTATTCACTAATAGAGAGGAACTACCAGGAATTAGGAACCTCCCCTTCCCACAGTTAGACAGACCCGTTTCCCTAAGAATCTAAAATGGCAACATACTACTTTTTAACCACTCTCTCTCTAACAGACATCCGGGCTCTGTGTGGTGGCGCACACCTTTAATCCCCGCACTCCAAGGCAGAGGCAGGCAGATATGAGTTCCAGGACAGCCTGGTCTACACATCAAGTTCCAGGATAACCAAGGCTACAAAGAGAAAGCCTATCTCACAAAATAAAACAAGAGAAGAAAAGAGGAGGAGAAGGCATTCAGTAATTTCATTTCAATCACAACCCTATCTTACATGAAAAATAGGAGCCCACCTATTTTATTTTCTTATCTGGGAATATTTGTCTCAAGAGAAATTACCCGATAACCCAGTATTAAAGGAGATAGAAGACAAGGTGGCTTCCTGGAGCTCATTGGCCATGCAGCCTAGCCAATCAGTGAGTTCCAGGTTCAGTGAGAGACCCTGTCTCAAGAAAAAGAAGAGGAAGATACCTAACATTAACCCCAGACTTCCATATATAGATACACACAGACACAGACACAGACACAGACACAGACACACACACACACACACACACACACACACACACACACACACACACACACATGTTCTTTTGCCTGTTTTGTCCAAGGCATACTTTAGTGGATTAATAAGGAATTACAAAAAAATACTTTTATCACTGTTTTTTTTTCCCCCACAGGTCATATATAAAATATCAGTGTGCAATGATTTGCTCTGATATTATCAAGTGACCACTCTCCTGACAGGCAAATAAAACCTTGCTCTTGGATTTCCATGATATCTCTAGGATTTAAAGTTTTCTTAGATGAACTGAAACAATGGAGAAATAACTATACTTTTAAAGACAGTGTATTATTAAACCTATGTGTATGTGTTTTTAAAGTGTGTGTGTGTGTATATATGTGTGTGTGTGTGTGTGTGTGTGTGTGTGTGTGTGTGTGTGTGTGTGTGTCTGTGTCTGTGTCTGTTGTATGGTATGGACATGTGGGCATGTTCAGGTGGGTGGAGAATATCTGGCACCCTATCTTTCATTGTCTGATTCATTCCTTTGAAAAAGGGTCTCTTGCTGACCCTGGAGTTATGCTGGTGGCTACCAAGCCACATTGATCCTCCTGCCTCCATCCCATGCAGCCACACTTAGCATCTTATATGAGTACTGGGGATCTGAACTCAAGTCCTCATGCTTATGCAGTAACTACTCTTACCTGCTGAGTACCTGCCCAATATATTGTCTCTGATAATCATTAATACTCACGATTCTTAAACTTCTACATCTATAGACTGGAAATAGTGAGTTATAACAAAGTAATAATCAAGTTGAACTGGTTTGAGATTGAGATTGAAAAAGCAGCCCTAATAGTGATCACAATATAATCATCAGTTAAAAAAAAGTTACAAAAGACATTCTTACTTGATTTTTGAAAGCTTCTGTAGGATAATACTGAGCTTTTCTAGGATGTGAAGATCAAGCTTAGGGGTTCGGAGCAGCACAGAACAAGTACGGAAAAATAAAGAGTTGCTACAGGCTTCCAGGAAAGGCTGCAAGGACTCTGCAAAACAAGTCATCAGGGTTTGCTGTTAAGAAGTACAAAAGAAAATTAAAAAAGCAAAACCAGAACTGTATGAGTCGTGAATCAATACCAACTTGGACTCTCATTCTTTCATCCTTAAACTGGAGGACAAAACCATCATTTGAAAAGTGAAAACATCCACTGGCTCTTGCTGGGTGTCACAAGGAACAGGTTATTATCTAACACAAAGCATGTTTGAAAGGAGGGGGAAAGTGTTTCTTCAATAAGCTTCTAACTGGAAGCCCAGTCTAGTTAACTGTAAATAAGAAGTTCCACTGAAGTAGTCAATTATTTTTCCCTAAAACCCCAAGAACAATTCTGCGTATTAGGTGGGAAAGAACACTTTGAGCATAAAAGGTAAAGAATGACAGACTCATAATAGACTGAAAACCTGCGGATAAAAATTTTGAGGGATCATCATGAAGAAGCAGGCAGAAAGGCTGTAAGACCCAGAGGATCAGGGAGTCTGCTGAGAGACTGTGTCTCCTAGGATGTCAGAAACTCCAGTCTCACCAGCACGGCTGCCTCGACATGAGCTAAGCAGGGGCAACGACAGACACACTGATGTGGAAGGGGCAACTACAGGCACTAAGAATGCTGAGAGTGGGAGACATGGCCTTCTCCAGTTAGCCAGTACCAAATGCTCAGCCCTGAAAACATACATACACATGTAACATTATACAGACTGAGCAGCTGTATTCATAAAGTTAGGTTTGTGTGTTTATTTATATACACATGAATACAGCAACAATTAATGAAAAACAGGCATTGAGTTTGAAAGAGAACAAAGAAGGGTGCATGGGAGGGTTTGGAAGGGGAAAAGGGAAGGGGCACAATGTAATTATAATATCAAAAAATAAAGTAAATATTTTCTAATTTAAGTATTTACATAACATGATTTTATTTAAAACTTGGAAGTGAAATTAAAATAATCAAAAGAGAAATTACAAACAGAAGAGAGGACAGTAGAGATGAATTTGCATATATTTGCCTTAAGATTGATGCAATTGCTGAGCGTTGGTGGCACACGCCTTTAATCCCAGCATTCGGGAGGCAGAGGCTGGCGGATCTCTGTGAGTTCGACACCAGCCTAGACAGCCTTCAAAGCCACAGGGAAACCCTGTTTCAAAAAACCAAAAAAAAAAAAAAAAAAAAAAAAGGATTGATATAATTACTGTGAGTTCTTAGAAAATCAATTAGAAAAGGTGTACCCAGTATTTTTACTAATGAACACAACTAACCCCAATTATATGAGAACATAATATATCCACTCTCATTAAGAATGAAATAATAGAAACTTCCCAAATTTCACACCAAAGCCTTAAATATACACATCCTTTTACTTAGTAACTGTGCTTCTAAGAACCATCCAATAGAGATGCATCCATAGGTAAGAAGCCATATTTCATTTACTGTGTTTATTACAGGATAATATATGAAAATGCTTTTAGAGCATAAGTAACTGATAGTGGCTAGTTAGGGAAGGATGGGAAAAAATTTAAAAAATCACACAATGTCAAAGTGTGGCCTTTAAAACAATTTACTCTTTAGTAAAAAGTCTTTGCAAATGGCTTTTTTTCCTAAATACAAGTAAGTTATTCCCCATAAAAGATATAAAACCATGATAGCTTTGCTTTCATCTTGCTTTTTAAATCTATAAACACAACTTGGAAGGCTTGCATGTTACTGTCTTGAGACTGTATTCATTAAAATAAGCTATTGAAGCAACAAACTCTAAAACCATAAGTAAAGCCAGGGAAGCAGAAACAGGCTGGTAGGAAAGGAAAGGGGTTTATTCGAGGGATGGAGAACTATTTTCTCTAAACAGAAACACTCCCTTTGCAGGGAGGCGAAAGGCTAGTGAGTCACCTCCCTAACACTGCTCCTCATGGAGCTGCTTGCAGGTTTGTATAGTGCGATCCACTGATGCAACTTCTTTGAGTCATCATCACCTGTGCTAGGACAGGCTTTGCGGTTATTGTGCCATCTTTATTTCTGTATGTAACCCCAGAGCCATTCTTTACTAACCATTTTCTAATTGGATTTAAATCCCATTCCACAACATGAAACCCATACCTGTCATCATTATCAGGCTAAGAACCAATAGCTAAACAGGACACAGGTCCTAGGGAAGACCTTACTACTATTATTTTGCTAAACAGACAGTGTTCAATTGATTCCCAATGATTTTTGTACTATATTATGATTAACACAGAGTCCCACAACTAGTCAAGGTATAGAAAATAAGAGACTGTAGAATGCTCAGTCCTGAACAGAATACATACACAGCGCCCTCCTCTCAAAGCTCAGGGATCACTGAGGCAGAGGGGGAAGGAAAGAACCTAAGTGCCAGAGGAAGTGGATGACAGTAAGGAGTCAGGATCCTCTGGGCACAGTGGGGCAGCTGCACATATTAACTCACTACATTTGTGACAGCATGCACAAGACCTGTACAAGCCCAGACCAGACCAAATCCCAGCATGGAGGGGGAGTTGGGTATGGAACCTTGCCCCAGTCATAGAGCTATGAGCAAATGTTAGGGGCTGAGAGGGAGAGTCAGTTTCCTCTAGAATATAACATCTGGTGAGTCAGGCATGCTCCAGTGGAAGACCACACTTTTGGGGATAGCTGGGCAGCACCAATTGGTCTTGATGGGAGAAAACAGAAAACAAGCTGAGGTGGATAGGAAAGAGAGGGTTGACCTGGGATGAGTTCAGGGAGAGAGTGAATATGATCCGAGCACAAAACACATTGCACAAAATTCTCAAAAAAAAAAAAAACTAGTAAAAGTAAGAAAAGAAAAATAAAAGCTAAAATTTCTAGATTAAAAACAGAGGGAATACTCTTCAAGATGCCAAGGTGGGCAAGAACTTTCTGGACAGAACTTCAATAACACAAAAGCTAGCTCCAAAAATCATGAAAGTAAGGTTTCTGTACAGTGGAGGAAATGGTCAGCACAGGCAGCCCACAGAGTGGGAGAAAATCTTTACCACATACACTTCAGACTAGTGGCAGATAACCAGAATTTACAAACGACTGTAGAAATTAGATACCTAGGAAATAAAACTGCAAACCAATAGGGTAATGCTGTGATGAATTACAGCAAGAGAGAGGGGGGGGGAAGGAGGAGGGGGAGGGGAGGGAGAGAGAGAGGAAAGGAAGGAAGGAAGGAGGGTGGAAGGAAGGAAGGAAGGAAGGGTGGGAGGGAGGGAGGGAAGAAACCCAAATAGCCCATAACCATTAAAAAAATGATCAACATCCCCAGTCATCAGGTAAATGCTCTGAGATAACATCCCACCTGAGTCGGAGTGGCTGTCATCATGAAACTTGACAATAAATACCAGAGAGGATGAGGAGAGAGAAGAACCCTTATTCACCACTGGCAGGAGCTTAGCGGTTCCTCAGAAAACTGGAAACAGCACTACCATATGATACAGCTACCGTACTCCTTGGCCTATACACAGAGAACTCTTTATCCTGTGGTAGAGATGTTTGCATCCCAAGTTCACTGCTGCTCTATTTAATACAGCAAGGAAATGGAGGCAACTTAGGTACCTTTCAAGAAGTGAATGGATAATAAAAATATGGTACATATATGTATATGTATATGCATACACACACATATGAATATTACTCAGCTCTAAAGAAAAACAAAATCACAAAACTTGCAAGAAGATGGATGGACTTATAATATTAACCAAGTTCACCCAATCACAGGAAGAAAAACAAACACATGTTCTCCCCATATGTGGATTGTAGTCCATAATGTGTAAAACATATACATAAAAACAAACATACATGTAAGTGTAACATTTAGAAAGGGGAACAAGAATAATAAAGAAAATGCTTACTAATGAGTTCACATATATATTATACACAAGTAAGTTCTCTGAATGCTCTCTGGAGGCATAGCATATTTTCAGTGTAAAACACATCCTTCAGTGGGCAGTGGCCACTTTGTGATTCCATGACAGGCTGTTACCTGACTGTGAGATATGAGTTTTAAATTATGTTTTATTGTTTAAATATTCCTGTAGGATGAAGTGCTTTGTAAATACTACTAAACTTAGTGTATTTTATTCTTTAAGTATGAATTTTAGCTATCCAATTAACAGAGTGAAGTAAGAGGTGTAAAGTCATAGTAATTGTGAAGTTCCTGAGAATTCCTGAGATTAATTTATTGCCTCTGAATCTCAAAGAGCAACACACCAGGAATTTGAAAACCCTGAGAAACTTGTGCAGCCACTGTGAAAATCAGTATGGAAATCCCAAAAAACCTGAAAATAAAACCACCCTATCACCCATCCACAGTACTAAGTCAACACACCAGAGATATTTGTGCTTCCATGTTTAGAGCTGTACTATTCACAATAACCAGAAAACGGAAGCAGCCCTTGATGGCCAGCAACAAATGAGTTATTAAAGAAAATGTGGTACATAGGCTGGATGACCAGAGACCTAGGATAGAACCAAACACTACTGGAGTAGGAAAATGTCAGTGTAATGATGTCTGATATTCTGCCTAGCCCAATAGTGATCAGAGAGGCTTTACCCAGCAACTGACGGAAACAAACACAGACCCACTGCCAAACGTTAGATAGAGCTTGGGAAATCCTGTAGAAAGGGGGACAAAGGACTGTAGGAGCCAGAAGGGTCAAGAACACCACAGAAAACTCACAGAATCAACTAACCTAGGCTCACAGGGGCTCACAGAGACTGAACTGACAATCAGGGAGCCTGCATGGGACTGACCTAGGCACTTGGCATAAATGTTACAGTTGTTTAACTTGGTCCTCGAGTAGGACTCCTAACAGTGGGAACTGGGGCTGTCTCTGACTCTTTTACTAGTTTTTGGGACCCTTCTCATACTGGGTCTCCTTGCCTAGCCTTAAAATGGGAAGTGCTTACTTAGTCTTACTGCATCTTGATATGCCATGTTTTGTTGATACTCAGTGGAGACCTGCTTTTTCCTAAACAGAAATGGAGGAATGGGTTAGAGGGTAGGAGCATAGGACGGTGGGGGAGGGACTGGGAGGAGAGGAGGGAGAGGAAACTGTGATGCAAAACAGTTTGTAAAACAAATAAATTTAAAAAAGAAAATACCAGCCTAAAAGCCTATTTGGCTGTTTAAAAAAAAAGAAAATGTGGTACATATATATTTCCACAAGGGGGTTTTACATAAAGAAAAACAAAAGCATGACATTTTCAGAAAATAGATGCAAATGGAATTACGTTATGTGAAATAACAGACTCAGAGACAAATATCACTATTTCTCATACAAGGAACTTGAATTTTAGATTATATACATATGTATATAGCTATATCTATGTATCAGGACACTTAACTAGAGAAGGAATCATGAGAGGGGAAAAAGAGATCTTAAGGGATGTGGGAAATAAGAAGACAACAGAAGACATGTGATTAGAGGGTACAAAGGAGGACTAACTGGAGGAAGATCAGGAGCTAGCTGGAGGAAGAGGCAGAGAGGAGGACAGTGGGGGAGGAACATACAACAACAAATATGACACATACATATCAAGATGCCACAACGAAACCTCTTGTTCTGTGGGCTGACCTAAATCATAACTCTAAAAACAGCCACCATTTAAAAGCTGAAATGGTGTCTGGTATGTGGAGTTAACATGCTGTGATCAGGAGGGAATGGAAGCATCATTTATTTACATACATAAAACATAAACACTTACTTGATTCCACTGTCATCTGAAGCAGACTATCGATGGCGTTGGATAAGAGCCCTTTACTGGATATCCTCAGGTGTTTTAGTATTACTGGAACAGCTTGGTACTCCAAAAATAAGGTTTTTCCTTCATCTGTCTTCAAGTCCAAACAAAGGGAATCAAACGCTTGAGCTAGGTAGTCAGCTGAAAGCAACACAAACAACCGCCTATGCATCCGTCATTAAATCAGAAACATAAGGTTAAACAAAAAAAGCCACTGTTTTAATAAAGCAAAAGATGTAAAAATAATCAAATGACAAGCGATCACAAATTAAATTTAGATCTATCTTGCTCAAAGATTTATTAGAACTCAATGGGGAAAGAGAGAAATAAAAAAAATCATGCAGTCCAATTACAATGGGGTAAATTCATTTAGCACATTCATATTTCATTACTAAGATAATCAAGCCCCATGTTGTTTTTCATACTAAGAAAGAAAATGAATGGTTGATATTAACTAGCACAGTAGTATATATATTTCCATATTTGGTTGTAATTACTACATGTTTCCACAAACTTAGACAGCATCATATGTATCTTTAAAATAGCTTCTAAGATCATATGTCACATTGCTGACTTCTAAATGCCTACCCATTTAAAATTGTAACTATACACAGACCTGCTCAGTGACTTTTAAACAAGGGTTTCTGCCTCCTACTAAAGAGCAAATATCACGTTATTCAGAGACAACTTCAAAAATACCAGGCTATGCTCAGGTCTACTATATTCTGTAATCCACTCATTATTATGAACAACAGCAAGATTTCACCAAGACCAGCACCGGAAATGGCACTTTGAGACAAGAGTCCTTAAACTCCCCTTTTTAAAATATCCCACATGTGACTGATGAGCCACTAAATCAAGGGAACTAATTTAATTAGAACCAATGTAAATAAAAATATCAGAGATTTGTATCATTACATTTGGGTCATTACATCGATTTAGTAGATACCCCCATTATGACATTTAACGTTTTACACTGCTTTTAAATGTGTAAAGTTCAGTAAGTGATTCCAAGAAATAAAAAAACAAAAACATGCTGTTCTCATAAAAAGAGTTACCTCTTTTTAAAATTTAATATTTCCATTTAAAGGAAACTAAATTTTTCATTTAATTTAACTAACAGTGTGTCTTGGGCCCTGTGTGGTGGCACAAGCTTTTCATAAAGCACACAGAGGCAGGTAGATCACTGAGCTCCAGGCCAGCCAGAGCTACATAGAAAGACCCTGTCTTTAAAAAAAAAAAAAAAAGTGTGTGGGGGGGTCTTGGCCTCAAAGTGCTGTTACTAAATGGAATTCCCAGTGGTGCCAGGTGTGAGACACCTCCCTGTGAGCTGTTGATTGGAGGAGAGAAGGGGCCACCCTCAGAACTAGATGACCTGTGGCTGAAAACATCACACACTTTTGTTCGAACATGGAGAACATGGAGAACTCAGGTGGGCCTTAAGCTACTTCCTTTCTGGCTTCTCAGTACTGGAAGGCGCCACTAAGGCTACTGGAGGAAAAACGTCAGTGTAACAGTGTAACATGCAGCTGTGAAACTTACAAGCTACAAAACCATCTCCCAGGCTAGCTGTGCCCTCTGGCAATAGAGGCATGACTGCTCCGCTCTTGGCAAATACCTAAGTTCAGTTCTCAGCTCCATGGTGGGTGGTTCACAACCCCCTGCAACTCCAGCTCCAGGGGATCCGACACCTCTGGCTCTCTCATCTACACACCCTCACACAGACACATATACAAAATTCAAAATAATAAAAGTAGCTGGGCAGTGGTGGTGCACGCCTTTAATTCCATCACTCAGGAGACAGAGGCAGGTGGGTCTCTGAGTTTGAGGCCAACCTGGTCTACAGAGTGACTTCCAGGACAGGACAGACAGAGAAACCCTATCCCCAAAAAACCAAATAATAGTAATAGTGATAATATTAATGATAATGATGATAATAATAATAAATCTTTAAAATATATATGAAAGAACTTTGAGAAATTCTAATCTGTATCCACTTATGGCATATTATTTTTAATTCTAGATTATTTTAGTTCAAAGAATACTAATGCCACTTTGCTTAATTTTCTTACTTAAAAACAACAACAACAACAGCAATAAAAACCTCTGCCAACAAGTGCATAAGCAAAGTTTACTGGCTCTCAATTGTGCATGTGTTTGTCTGTTGATGTGTGTGTGTGGAGGACAGACACTTACGTTAGGTGTCTTTCTTTCCTTATTTTTGAAATAAAAATATAATTACATCATTTTCCCTTTCTCCTCCCACCCCTATAGTGATATAGTATTTATGACTTATTAAAGCTTGACTGAGGATTCAGAAAAGCAAAGTCAGCCACAAGCCTTAGAAGCCAGGCACACACCTTTAATCTCAGCAGCCAGAAGCTAGGAGGTGGTGGTACACACCTTTAATCCTAGGACTCAGGATTAAGGGATAGATGGTTCTCTATGAGTCCAAGGCCACTCAGATCTACACAAGAGTGAATCAGTCGAAAAAAGAATTATAGCTCACACTTTTAATCCCAACATTAGGAAAGTATATGAGACAGAAGCAAGGGCTCAGAGAGGCATTTGTTCTCCAGCCACACTGAGGAGAGGTTACACTTGGAGGCTTGGTGAGTGCTCTTGAGGACAGAAACAGCCCATTCAGCCTGAGGTAGCAATAAGAGCTATTGGCCAGCTACTTTGCTCTTCTGATATTCAGCTTGAAGCTTGAACTGCAATATCAGTCTCTGGTCATTTATTTATTCGTGCATACTAGGCTGGCAGTGAGCCAAGCCCTCAGTGCTGGGGTTAGAGATGTATACCATTGTTCTTGGCTTTCATATGAATGTTAGAGACCTAAACTTGGGTCCTTATGCTTGGCCCAGCAGACACTTTAGCCACCAAGTCATCTCTCTGGCCCAAACTTTAAAACAAAACAAAACAAAACAATACAATACAATACATACAAAATAGACAAATCCTGACCTCTTCACTGGAACAAGTTTTACAACAGTGCCCCCTACTGTATTTGAAATCACTTGCAACAGCTGACATGATTAAATGCATTGACTGACACAGGGCTGTTGGCTAAGAAAGGGTCTTACTAGGGGTGGTAGGGGAGGGAGGGAAGGGAACTGGGATCGTCATGTGATTCAATCTTGTTTGTAATTCAAATATATAAAAAATAAAAAACTAAAACAAAAAGAAAGAAAGAGTCTTACTATATAGCTCTGCCTGGTCTGGAACATCATGTGTAGGTCAAGCTGGACTTATCTGCCTTAGTTCTCTTCCCTTGGCTTCCCGAATGATAATTACACGTGTTCATCACTGCATCCTGTGTCATGGTACTTTTTAAAAAATTTTTAATTTATAAGCTTAAAAGGTTGTCCTCTCCCCGTCCTGTCTCTCTCTAATCTTACTGGTCTTTTGCTTGTATATTATGCTTTCCTATTTTGTATTTTTATGGATTTTGTGTGTGTGTGTGTGTGTTTATGTTTCTTGTGCTTTTTCTTTTCTTTTCTAATTCTGGTTGGTTTTGTCTGTTTTATACAAAGAGAAACAAGACATAGAGTTGGATGAGTAGGGAGAGGACAGGATCCTGGAGGAGGCGGAGGAGGAAAAACCATGATCAGAATATAGTATATAAAAGTGAGGCAAAGAGTTGCCCCTTAACAGTTTTCACAGGTAGAAAAATAGCATTTTGTTATCTTTTCTAAAGTGATTTGATCTTTTAAAGAAACATTTATTTTACTTGTAATTATACATGTGTATATGGGAAGTGGAGGGACTATGCAGTCAAAGGCAAGAAAATGTCTGTGAGTTCCAGGCTAGCCTGATCTACATAGCAAGTTCTAGTCTACCTAGGACTACATAATGAGACCCCCATCTCAAAAATAAAACAAAACAAAAATATTATATGAAGCCATATTTTCATTAAATAAGACTAGCAAATATTGAAAAATCAGAAATCAGTAACCCCAAATGCTGGTATGGATGGTTCGAGAAATGGCAGCTCACACACAAACAAACACACACACAAACACACACACAAAGACAAACACTTGTACACATAACCACCACCACATATATTCATACATACATATACACCTCACACACATACAAACACACAGAGACACACATACATACACATGGTCATGCATGTACACACATACACACATACACACACAGAGAGAGAGAGAGAGAGAGAGAGAGAGAGAGAGAGAGAGAGCTGATAAGGATATAATAGCCTCACTCTCTTGAGAAAGACAGCAATGTCTGCTAAAATTAGAATGACATACCCTTTCAGATATCCTCGTAATAAAATAACTTTATGGCTGGAGGTCACCGCAACAGAACTGTATTAACGGGATTGCAGCCCTACTGCATTAGATGATATTATGATATTTGTTGACATATGACTTTGAATATTCTCCTTGATTAATAGAATGGCTTTGAGTTCCTAATTCTGACTTTACTTACCTCTGGTGAATATACATGTTTTTAAAGTGAGGTTATGGACTGCCTGTGAAAACAGTGTGTGTGTGTGTGTGTGTGTGTGTGTGTGTGTGTGTGTGTACAGAAAAGTTTCTAAGATAGGTCTATGGTAAATTTTATTTTGGGCTAATAATGCCTTTTCAAGAGAGATCCTTCAAAGTTATCACCTAATCTATTATTACAAATTTAAGAATCATAACCATAAAACAACCAAATAATAAGTTAGAATTAGAATTCTGGTTTCAAGCCATCAACAATGACTAAGCAGAAGACTCCGAAGAGGAAGTAGTCAGACTGCTGTCACACCCAATAGGAAGACCCTCTACTCTGAATGAGACAAGTCAATATATTGGGAAGAGAAAGAAAGATGGTATGTTTACTAGCATTACTCCCTTTTACAAAAAATTCTCTTTTAAAACAATACAGAAAGAGATAACTAGTTATAGCTATATTAAAAATATGTATTAACTATGTTCACTCTGGCTGAGTGCTGCTTTTGACCACTTACTGCCTTACTTACTCTGTACACCAAGCACTGAGTGGGGCAGACACTGGTAAGTCTCCCAAAGTAATCTCCCAGGCTGTGAAGGGCTGCTCCTGTGTACAGGTCAGCAGCAGAGTTGCCAACTAATCACCCGTGTTCCAGGGCAGAAACGGTTGCAATGAGCCATACAAAAGAGTAGGGCTATGGAAGAAACTTTACAAATCAGATGGTGGCCTAATATGCTCCTACAGGCTGTAGTTTCTTGTTCTCCTCGCTAGTGAAAACAATACAATTTTAACTTATGTGACAAACTACTAAGGCAGCAAAGGTCACATAAAAATGTTATCTGAGAAAATCAACAAAAGCAGGGCATGATGGAGCACGCCTTTAATGCCAGCACTCAAGAAGCAGAGGCAGGATTAGCTCTGTGAGTTCGAGGCCAGCATGGTCTATATAGTAATTTTCAGTACAGCCACAGCTAACTAGAGAGACCCTCTCTCAATACAACAACAACAAAACAAGTCTCAAGAGTTTATTTTCTTAAATACAGCAACTGTTTTCAAAATGTACCACTGTTAAAAAAATAACTCAAAACTTCATTGTGGAAAGGTTGAACAAGTATGGCTAACTATAAAAGAAATGCTTTAATTTTTTATTTTTTATTTTATTTTTATTATTTTTATTATTATTATTTTTTGGTTTTTCAAGACAGGGTTTCTCTGTGGCTTTGGAGGCTGTCCTGGAACTAGCTCTTGTAGACCAGGCTGGTCTCGAACTCACAGAGATCTGCCTGCCTCTGCCTCCCGAGTGCTGGGATTAAAGGCATGCCGCCCGGTACAAGAAATGCTTTATTATACAACAGTCTCTCATAAATGTTTAACAAGCATCACCAGTGAACACTCTGGAAACTTACCTTGAGTGACTGTTTTGAGGACAATCAGGGTTGATAAAAATCTCAGTGACAAGCTGGAGCTCTTGAAGAATGCTGCTGTCTTTGGTCTGTTCTCCACAGAATGTTCTGAAGAATTATCCTGAGTTCCTTTAATTGCTACTCCTTTAAATATGTCTTCACCCAATCTCCTCAATGTTGAGGTCATAGTTGAATGCTGTTAATATATACATATATATATATATATATATATAGTGTATATATATATATACACAATCATCCATTTTAAATACTTTGGTCAAATTTATGCATTAAAACATATACTTATGAAAAATAGAATTGAAAACATGCAAATTTAGAATTAAAACTGTATAATTAACTTAAAAAAACAAGTATGGACCTTTTTTTTTAAAGTAAGCATTGTTTGAAAGATCAATAAAAAACAGTTTACGAAAAACAACCAAAGTAAGGAAAAAACAAGCCCACAAATTCTCCGCACTGCTGTGTAGCAGAGCTACTGTTCTGGACACTGGGGCACATCAGAGAGACGGCCACTGTGAAAACAGTCAGCTTGCAGCAGCTGATTTCAGATAGCCATATATGTTGTGCCTGTTTTCATTTTATTTTTACATTCCAAATATTAGATATATGTATCTGTCAGCAAGACAAAGTGGTTCATTTCCTCAAAAAGCACAAACTACTGGAAGCTAGAAAATTCAAAATAGCCTTGTAACTATAAGGAAAATTTGATCTGGGGCTGGTGACATGGTTCAGCAGGGAAAGGCCCCTGTTGTCAAACTTAACAACCAGAGTTTAATCTTTAGGACCCACATGGTAGAAATTGTCCTCAAAGTTGTCCTCTGACCTCCACATGGTGCAAGGGCATATGGTGCACAAATACACACACACACACACACACACACACACACACACACACACACACACTTTAAGAAAAATTGAATTCATAACTTAAAACTTTTCCCCAAATAAATCTCAGCGGTAAAGAGATGGCTTAATGGTTGAGAGCACTTACTAGTTTTGCAGAGGACCTGGGTTCAGTTCCCAGCACCCACTTAGCAACTCACAACCCTCTGTAATTCCAGTTCCTGGCTATTCAATGCTCTTCTTTGCCTCTGTGGATGCTGCATGCACATGGTGCATTTACATACACGCAAGCACACACTCATATAAAAAAATAGTCTCTAGTGTTCTGAATACTACCAAACATTTAAAAAATCCATACTATTCACCTGTGGTGGTTTGAATAGGAATGACCTCCATAGACTTGTGTGTTTGAATGCTTGGCCCACAGGAAGTGGCACTATTAGGAGATGTGGGGGCAGGCTTTGAGGTCTTATATGTTCAAGCTACACCCAGTGTGACAGTCTCCTGCTGCTGCCTGCATTATATCAAGATGTAAAACTCTCAGCTACCTCTCCAGCACTGAGTCTGCCTTTATGCTACCTTGCTTCTTGCAATAATGATAACGGATCAAACCTCTGAACTGCAAACCAGCCCTAATTAAATGCTTTCCTTTTTAAGAGTTACTGTAATCATGGTGTCTCTTCAATAGACACCCTAACTAGTTAGGGGTTCAATAGAACCCCTAACTAAGACACTGCTTATAGCATTTAAGAAATATAAAGGATAAGGTGATTTCAATTTTTATAAATCAAACACAAATAATACCAATAAAGATTAAAAACACAAAAACCAAAGATCAATATTCCTTATTAGTCAATTATATATTTACATGCTATGGTAGTTTGAATATAATTGACCACCACCATCTCATAGGGAGTGGCACTTGTAGGAGGTACGGCTTTGTTGAAGTGGGTATGGCCTTGTTAGAAGAAATGTGTCACTGTGAGGGCAGACTTTGAGGTTTCCCATGCTCAAGACCCTTCCCAGTGTCCCAGGTCATTTCCTGTTGCCTGCAAGATGTAGTACTCTCAGCTACTTCTCCAGCACCATGTCTTCCTGCATGCTGCCTTGGTTACCACCATGATAATGAACTAAAACTCTCAACTATGAGAGGTTCCCTCTCATGATAACAGGCCACCACCTCAATTAAATGTTTTCCTTTATAAGAGTTTCCATGGTCATGGTGTGTCTTCACAGCAACAGAAACTCTTAAGAAAGACACGATCTATCACCATAAGCATATGGACAACAAAATTTAACAGATAAAAACCACTCAAAACAACTCAAATAGTTAAAAATTAAAGAGTCCACACATGAATTTTACGCAAAAATTATACAGCCACGGTGCAAGAACACAGAGCTGTGAGTGAAAAGATGGTTACATTCCTATGTCAAAAGACTCAGCACATGAAATTGGTATACAAGCTGAATACAATTCCTATCAAAACCTTAGGACGGCATTGTATAGAGAAGACTGTTCTCAACTAATACACAGATTGCACACATGTGGTGTACTATTTATTTTTCTGTGAAACATAACCAAGAGAACTGATACCAAATAGAGTCTACTAGAAGATAGATTCTGATGAGTCAGTACCTGTGTTCCAGGATGCAGCTGCCTTAGAGACCAATATATAAACTTTAGAAATGGCTCATGGATTTTGGGGTTCACCAATGGCATCCACTGGAGCTGCTCTGTCATCAAAGGCAAAAGCTGAAAGTAATGGGAAACAAAAACCCACATATTTATCTGAATTTCAGGTATCTGAAATTAACTGCCACAATTTTCTAAAAACCAACTAAATGACTTCTAGGATTGGTCTATCCATTTCTACAAAGAAGTCAGTTGAAATTTGAATAATGCACTGAATATGCAGATTAATTTGGGGTTGGGAGCTGACATAGTCTTCAGACTATGGATATTCATTATTTAGATATCTTAAATTTCTTTCAGAAATTTTACAGTTTTTATATTACACACTTTATATCAAAGTTACACTGCTACTCACCATATTTATTCTTTCATATGGCTTATGTGAGCTTTCATTCCATCCTAACCGATTCCCTTTAGTATCTCCAGTAGGCCAGTGGTTAATAAACCCCTCAGCTTTTGTTTATCTGAGAGTCTTTGTTTCTCCATTTATGAAAGGCAGTTCTACTGAACACAGGGTATCTGACAGTTTTAAATTCAATACTATGTGCCACAACTGGCTCACCAGGATCTGCTACAAGAGCTGCTAACATGTTCACAGAGGTTCCTTTATATGTGGCAATGTGTTTTCCTCTTGTCTTAAGTCTATTAAAATTATTCATAAAGATAAAATGAATCTGAGCCAGATGTGACATAAATATATTAAGTTAATGTAAATTTTTTTCTTTTTTCTTTCTTTCTTCCTTCCTTCCTTCCTTTCTTTCTTTCTTTTTTATAGATAGGGTCTTAACCATGTATTCCTGGTTTGCGTGAAACTTGGTCTGTAGACTAGGCTGGCCTCAAACTCAGAGATCCACCTGCCTCTGCCTCCTGGGTACTAGGATATAAAGGCATGTGATAGCAGGCCCAGTTCAGATTTCATTTTTGAAATTATTTTTGAGATAGTTTCATGAATTCACTTCTGGCTTTGAACTTGCTATAGAGAAATAGTTTATATAGGTATTAAAAATTGTAAATAAAAAATAAAAAAGTGAAAAAAATCTAAATCAAATGTGTCCTATTATAGCTATAATAAAGTATCATGAAGTATGTTTAAACAACACTTAGGTCTAATGTAGGTCCATGTTCAACTCCAGCAAGGATACACTGAGTATTCAACCTATTCTTCTAACTTCCTTTCCAGCTTAGAGACTCGGTGTGCTGGACCTGCCTGGAAACCTGGGGAAGCTCTCTGTTTCAAGGACAGCGACTGGCACTTTCCATTCCTTCCTGTCATATATCAAAACATACTGACAGGTTCCAAAGGTCAGAATGGGAGCATTTTTGCAGCCATTATTCCACCTAGCACAAAAGACATTTTGAAGGGCCATTGTAGCTAAAGATTTTTAAAAAGATGAATATAATTTGCTTAAAATCCTGGACTACTTAATAATCGTGAAGTTCTTCCTGAAAATAACAAACAAGATCTGTCCTTCCCTCAAAGTCCTTATAGTAAGTGTCAATCTCTAAATACCTGTCATATGAGTTATAAATCTTGAGCATTGGTAATAACATTAGGAAATATTTGCCTTTGATGATGAGAACCCGTGAAGGCAGAGATTTTACCTTTAATCCCAAATAGAATTAAAATAAATTAAAGCAGAATTATCCAAATAGGTTTCAAATCTACGACTGTATGTAGGAAGAACTACTCACATCACTGAAGAGATGACCATTTGGGCACCTTTCAGCATTTTATTAAGATCATGTCTCTACCTTTAAAAAAACAATTCCCATCATATTAAGAAAACTACAAATACAAGGGTTTAGTTCCCAGAATCCCATGGTGGCTCACAACAGTCTGTAACTCCAGTTCCAGAGGGCCCATAAACCTCTTCTAGCTCCTTGAGCACTGCATGAATCTAGCACACATACATATATGTAGGCAAAACATGCACACATATAAAATAAACCTTTCAAACTTAGTATGAATTAATATTGAGGTCCGAAATGAATCATGTTAAAAAAAACTGTTGGTATACACAATTTTCTAGCAAAAATGCTCCTAAGTCATATACAGAAGCGCATATTTATAATGGAAGCAGTGACAAGAGAATCCTAAATTTAACCCCATCCTGAACTACAGAGTGAATTTGAGGACAGCCAAAGTTACATACTGAGATCCTGCCTCACAAAACAAAAACACTTTCAACAGTTTTCACTTAGAAACGTGTCAGAAAGTTGGGGCTGGAGAGACGGCTCAGGGGTTAAGAGCACATCTTGCTCTTACAGAGGACTGGGGTTCCATTCCCAGCATCATGTGGTGGTTCACGGCCATCTGCAACTCTGCGTCTAGAGCAGTGCCTCTCAACCTTCCTGACGCTGGGACCCTTTAAACAGTTCCTCATGCTGTGCTGACCTCCCCAGCCATGAAATTATTTTCTGTGCTACTTCATAACTGTGATTTTGCTACTGTTATGAATCGTACTGTAAATGTTTGTGTGTTCCAATGGTCTTAGGCAACTCCTGTGAAAGGGTCATTTGACACTTCCCCCCCCTACACACACACAGGGGTCTCCACCCACAGGTAGAGAACCACTGATCTAGAGGATCCAAAACACTCTTCTGCCTGCTGCAGGCACCATATACGCATGTGGTACACATACATACATGTAGGCAAAATATGCTCGCATAAAATAAAATATATGGATCTAATTTTTTTAAAATGTCAGAACAAGTAAGATGGCTTAGTGGGTAAAGGTGCTTGCCAGGAAGACTGAGAACCACATTGTTGTAATTTTTAAAAAGCAGCTCAAGGGAGAAAGATGCCATCCAACATTCAGTTCAAGCAGAAGGTTTTTTTTTTGTTGTTGTTGTTGTTGTTGTTGTTGTTGTTGTTGTTGTTTTTCCAATTAGGGGAAAGGAGAGCAGGGCGACTGGCCTCTGGGGACAGGAGAAAGGAAAGGGAGGGAGGGATGGAGGGAGGGAGAGAGAGGGAGAGAGAGAAAGAGGAACACACAGAGAGAGGGAGAGAAAGAGAGAGAAGGAAGGGAGGTGGGCAGGGCCCTTTTAAAAGGGAACTTGGTAAATGGACACAGGTGGTGCTCTTAGTGACTGCAGCTGAGGGTTAATCCTGTCAGAACCCCAAAGACAGGCCAGTACAGACACCTGAATACTGACACACATAGTGGGAGGAGAGAACTGACTCCAGAAAGTTGTCCTCTGATCTCCAAACATGTGTAGTGGTGTGTTTACCCCCCCCCCCCCCGGTTAAATAAATAGATGTAAATAAATAAATAAATATGCCAAAGGCTTTTCCTTACTTAATCTTCATGTATTTCAAATTAACAATAAAACAAAACAAAACCTTGGGGGCTAGAGAAATGACGAAGTGGTTAAATGCTTGCACAAAGGACCCAGCTTAGGTTCGAAGCACTCACACTGGCTCTCAATCTTCTTTAACTCCAATTCCAGGGGGTCCAACACCCTCTTCTGGCCTCCACAGACACCAGGCACACATGTGGAACAAAACACTCTTACAGATAAAATAAAAATGAGTGAGTCTTAAAAAACCAACCTTTACACACTTCTCTTGAATGTCACTTTTCTGGAAAGGTTTGAATGATGGTTTTTCACCGTCCACACCAGGTTCTTCAGGCTCCACTTTGTTAAGATGGTGGTCTGATATCCAGTCCATGAAAACAATTAACAGTTCATACACTTGTCCACTGAGTGCCGTCTGTTGATCAAACATTAAACCAAACATGACTGAACTTGAAAACCCCATAAAAACCTAAAAAGAAAGCCTTAAATTTGGTGGTTATACAATAATTTACCTAAATTATTTTTAGACAAGTGTTTAGGTGTTTACCTAAAATCAATTTCAAATCAAATACTGACAATTATATTCAAAACATTAAATGCCTGCTTAGATAAGACAAGTAAATTCATCATAATGAGGGAAATAAAAGTATACTTTAATGCTATAATAAAAAATTTTCAGTGGCTATATTACAGTGGCCCTAGTCTATATAGCCCCATCCAAGTACTAAAGAAGATAAAGCAAGAAGACTGAGTTTGAGCCAAGCAGGGTTACATACACAGTAAGACTCTGTATGGAAAGCAAGGGAAAAAAAATTATTATTTTTTTTTTTGAGATAGTTTTTCTCTATATAACAGCCCTGGCTGTCCTAGAACTTGCTTCATAGACCAGGCTGGTCTTAAACTCACAGAGATCTGCCTGTCTCTGCCTCCTGAGTGCTGGGATTAAAGGCGTGCGCCACCATGCCCAGCTGAAAAAAATTTAAAATAATTTAAATCTGGCGGGGCATTGGTGGCGTACACCTTTAATCCCAGCACTGGGGAGGCAGAGACAGGCAGATCTCTGTGAGTTCCAGCCTGGTCTACAAGAGCTAGTTCCAGGACAGCCTCCAAAGCCACAGAGAAACCCTGTCTCGAAAAAAAAAAAATTATTTAGGTCTGATAACAAAAAATGTAAAAAAAAAAAAATGGCTTTAATTCAACAGCATGGACCAGCCTGTCTTAAAAAAAAAAGTCTAACAATACAGACTCTATGATTCCCTAAACTAAAGAATCTCTACTGTGGGATTTCATATTTTCTTCCTACAAAACTTACTTTCTTTGTAATAACAACCTGATATAAACATGATGTGCAATTTTTCTTCCCAGAAACCCTATTCCCTGGGAGCCTACCAAAACAGAAGAAAAAAGCAGTAAGACAAAGGTCTGGACTATAACTCAAGTGTAGAACACTTGCATAGCATGTGTGTGACCTGTGCTTCATCCCATAAAAAAATAAAAATACATTAAACCCAAGCAGCTGGGGGAATTCTCTTGAGTGGACAATTTGAGGTTGGAAGACCAACCCTAAGTCAGGGTCACACCTGGTGGCAGCCAAAATAAAAGGACATGGGGCAAGGAAGGGCAGCTTTGCTCTTTGCCTGCTTGCCCTCATTCTCTTGGCAAGTTCATCTATCCTGCTGCTGAGGCATTCCTTTGCCTCCTTCTTGTAGACTCTAATGTAGACTGAAGACCAGCAGCTCTCTAGGACTCCAGCACAAGATCAGTACTGCCGCCTCTTAGAAGAACAACTATTAGCTTCTTAGCCTTCCCATCAGGAGACGGCCATTGTTGGACTACTTGGATCACAGTCTATAAGTCAGTCTAATACATCCCTTCATATAATACATAAATGTGAATATACTCTATCTATGTGAATCTATCTATCTATCTATCTATCTATCTATCTATCTATCTATCTATCTATCTATCTACCTACTCTGTTGCTTTAGAAAACCCTTACTAGGAGTCACCCTCAGTTTACAGAGCAAGTTCAAGGTCTATCTAGGCTACATGAGGGAGATCCTATCTCAAAGAATAAAAACAAGCCAGGCAGTGGTGGCAAATGCCTTTGACCCAGTATTCTGAAGGCAGAGGCAAGTGGATCTCTGAGTTCGAGGTCAGCCTGGTATACATAGCGAATTTGAAGATGGCCAGGGCTACATAGAGAAACACTGTCTGAAAAAACAAAAACAAACAAAAATAATAAATAAAATTTAAAAACCAAAACAGGAAAAAACAGAATCCTTCCTGTCACATCCCAGGAACACAAACAGATCCTACTCCAAAAACTATTTTTGAGTCAATCTAACAAAATGGTCTTCCCTATCTTTGACTATTTTTACTTAACATCTATCAACTATGAGCCTTAGCTTTACAAAGAAATGTTTCTATTTGATGACCAGAGCTTGCAGCACTCCCAAGTTCCAAAAAACTTTGTTTCAGAATAATTTGTAGATGTCTTTGTCCTAATAAAATTCCCAAAGTTTGCTTTAATCTCCAGTTATACCAAAAGCTGGCCTGTGCATGTCTCTTGGAGAACAATCTTACTATTTCCAAATAAAAGTTCCTGTCTCTATATTTTTGTTTTCCCAATTTTTGTATGTGTGGATTGAATGTGTGTATACACATGTTTTCACATGCTGTGGGAGTATATGCATATGGAGGTCTGAGGTTGATATCTTACATGATATTCATTGTGTTAGGGTCTCTCATCCAACCCAGAGCTCAAAGATATGCTGGTCTCCTTAGGCCTCATTATAGAAGGTTGTGAGCCACCATGTGATTGCTGGGAATTGACCTCAGACCTCTGGAAGAGCAATTGACGATTTAAACCTCTGAGGCATCTCTCCAGCCCCTATAAGAATTACCTTAATATATTTATTTACTTATTTATATAAACTTAATTTTTTCTTCAAGTAGAAACTAACTACTTTTAGATTTTCAATAATCTTGGTCTCTAGCTACAAATTTTTTGAATGTTTATTTATTTATATTTTATGTTTATTAGTGTTTTGCCTATATGCATTTCTGCAAACCACTTGTGTCCAATGTCTCCAGAGACCAAGAAGAAGGTATTGGATTCCCTGCAACTGGAATTACAGACAGTTGTCAGCCACTATGTGGATGCTGGGAATTCAACGGAACCCAAGTCTGCTTGACAGAAGAATAGCCAGTGCTCTTAACCACCAAACCATCTCTCCAAGCAAGTACCTGGGCATAAAATCTCCACCTTTTTCCAACTTACATAAAGAATTATAAAACGTATCAAAAAGATTAAAGTCTACAGTAAGACACAATTATACATGCATTTTAAGGGTCAAATTGGAAGAGATTAAAATTGTCAAATGCCAGAAAGTTTGTTATGCAAACAGAACTTTCAGACATTGCTAGAAATATGAAATGGTAAGATTTTGGAAAAGGGACATTTTCTTAAAAATACACATCTAACTTATAACTCAGAAATTCTGGTTCTCGTATACATTGAAGCATGCAAACATGTCCACAAAAATCCTTGTATGTGAATATCTGTGGCACTTTTATTTCTAAGATACAAAAACGAAAAACAACACAAGTATCTATCCACAGAATGGATAAGTGAACTGTGAAAAATGCATACAATGGAATACTACTGACATACTACTAATGCAACCAACATGATCTTGAGAAAAGAAAAGCCTTAACCAATCAAATCGATACTATGTGATTCTAATTCTACAGACTAAATCTATCAAATAAGCCAAACATGCTAGGATGATAGAACTCAAGTCAACAACCGCTTCTGGAGGATTGAAATGAATAGGGAAGGGCAGAGAGGGACATTCGAGTGCTGTATGTGTTTGTAGATGGCATGAGAAAAGGTACTTACCAAAACTGAACAGATTTTACAGGAGAAAAACCCAGTATGTTGTTATATGTGATTTGTACTTCAAGTTTAAAAAAATTATGGATTCACAGAGCCCATTCAGGATAGTGTTATGATCTGAATAAAAGTTGTTCCTCCAAAATGCAATGTAGGGAGACAGGGATTTGAGAAGTGAAAGTAACTAACTAGATCATGAAAGTTCTGATTCAATCAATGATGAATTAACAATGACTTAATCAATGATAAATAACCAATGAGTTAATCATTGATGAACTCATAATTTGATGACATTATTGGAAGAAGATGGACTTGGAAATGGGGCTTAGTTGGAGGAATGTCATTGAATCATGCCCTTGAAGGATATAGCTTGTTCCATCCCTTCCTCCACTGTTTCCTGGCTTATCTTGCGGTGAGCACATCTGCTTCACTACATGTCCTTCTGTCATGATGTACTTACTGCCTCACCATAGGCCCTGCCCTAGTGCTTCCTATTGCTGTGATGAACACTGAGACAAAAGCAGCTTGTGGAGGAAAGAATTTATTTGGCTTCCACAACCTGATAGCAGTTCATTCTGAAATGAAGTCAAGAGAGAGACTCAAAGCAAGAACCTAGATGAGGAGCTGAAGCAGAAACCATAGAGAAGTACTGTTCACTGCCCTGCTTCCCAGGGCTTGTTCAGCTTGCTTTCTCATACCACCCGGGACCACCTGCCTAAGGTGGCATCCCACAGCAGACCCTCCCACACCAGTCAGCAACTAAGAAAATGCCTCGGACTTGCCCACAGGTAATGTGATAAGGGAAATCCCCTATTAAGAGTCTCTTTTTCCAGATGATTCTAACTTGTGTCAAGCTGGCAAAAAGACAAAAACAAAACAAACAACAAACAAAACAGGCCACAAAACAGGGAGCCAAATTACCATGGCTGAGATCCCTGAAGCTGTGAACCAAAAATAAATCTGCTGAACAAATCAAGTAAGTTGATTAAAAAGCTCATAGGTAGGGGTGTGGTTTTGACAGGAAAATAACTTTATTAACAACAGGTTACCTTAAAGGGCCCTGTGGCTTGTCAGTGTCACTGTACTAAAAAAGTGATGAAATATTTTGTTTTTGCAAAAAAAAAAAAAAATGTTTTCATGAAACCCAGGAGTTACTTTGCTCAAATAAACTTGGTCTTTCACTTTTTCAATTCTGCTTGATCTGGCTTATTGTGTCGGTGGAGAAACCTATTATTGCAATACAGAAAACTTATTAAGACGCTTCTGTAAAATAATTAAGATGAATTCTTTCAAAACAAAATATATGTTTTGCTTATAATAGAAAGAAAAATGATTAAAGAGTAAGAGGAAATTTGAATAATAGCATACCTTGACAGGTTTTGAAACTGGTGCTTTCTCTTGTTTTAAACTTTTCATTTCGTGAGTAGCATGGGAATCTTCTTTCAGCCTCTGTATTGTCATAAACTCGTACTTTCTCTGCCAACATCACAGTCATGAATTAAGAAGCAATCTTACAAAAAGCAAGCAAATCATCTACAAACTCAAGACAGAGCCAAAGAGACAGCTCACCAGTTAAGAGCACTGGCTGCTCTTCCAGAGGACTAGGGTTCGATTCCCAGCAACCACATGGCAGCTCACAGCCAACTCTAACTCCAGTTCCAGGGGATACAATGGCCTCTTCTGACTCCCATGGGCACTGGGCAATACACATGGTGCACAGACGTACATGCAGACAAAACACTCATACACATAAAATGATTAACTGATATAAACATTATGGTGGGGATTAGAGAGTTATCTCAGCAGTTAAGCGAAGGTACTGCTCTTGGAAGACCAGACATCAGTTGGGTAGCTCAGGGTTGCCTGCAATTCCAACTCCAGGAGCTCCAATGCCCTCTTCTGGCCTCTGTGGGCAACTACACACACATGGGATACAGCAACTCATACACACAAATACCCTAAAAAAATAAAAATAAAACAAAAGCTCAGGAGAGAAGCAGGCAACTTACCTGTAGGTTATCTAAACGAGCTTGAACTCTTTTTGCCTGAATCTCCATCTTCCTGTTTTCTTCACTTACTTCATGTAGCTAAGGAAAGGGAAAATGGCATATTTCAATAGACATTTTAAACTATTTTAATATAAAGGATTTCTCCTAATTAGGTACTATCTAATATTACCAGATATTCAACTGAGCACTGTAACAAAACAGTCAAAAAATTCCCATTTCACTCTAAAACATTAACAGTATCTACTAAATTTTACAATTTATGAAAAATCTGCAAAATTCCTGTGATGACTAGTGTTGCCTATTAGCAATCTGTAATTATTCACAAGGCAGGTCCCCCCATGTGCCTTGTGGCACACCTCTGAGGGGTCATCTTGATTAGGTTAAGCATGGTGGGAAGACCTATAAAACAGGGCGGTACTATTGTGAGAGCTTGGGTCCTAGATGACATAAAAAGCAGAAGCTAGCTGGGCACAGGCATTCACTGCTCCCTGCTTCTTGATTACAGATGCACGGTCATCAGCTGCCTTCTCCAGCTCCTGCCACATGACTTTCCCACCCTGACTGACCTTATCCTTGGACTCTGAGACAAATAAATCACATCTTCCTCCCTTCAGCTGCCTTTGTTGGGTATTTTATCACAGCAACAGGAAAAGTAACAAAGATAATGCCTAAAGGGAAATGTTTTGGAAGTAAAATTTTTATGGACCTTGCACTGGCTGGTTTTATGTCAACGTGACACAAGCTAAAGTCATCTTAGAGGAGGAAGCCTCAATTGAGAAAATGTCTCTATAACATCAGGCCGCAGGCAAGCCTGTAGGGAGTTTTCTTAATTGTGATCGATGGAAGAGGGCCCAGTCCATTGAAGGTGGTGTTACCCTGGGCTGGTGGTCCTGGGTTCTATAAGAAAGCAGACTGAACAAGCCATGGGGAACAAGCCAGTAACCAGCGCCCCTCCATGGCCTCTGCATCAGCTCCTGCCTCCAGGATCCTGTCCTGCTTGAGTTCCTGCCCTGACTTCTTCAATGATGAACAGCATTACTTTGACTTATTTGCTATATGGTGGAGGAGCACATGTGTGGAGGTCAGAGGGCACCTTGTGGGGAGTTGGTTCTCTTTGCCCATGTGGGTCTTAGAAATCAATCTCAGGTCTTTGGGCTTAGAAAAACAAGCACCTTCAACACAGCCATGTCACCTATCTTTCAGTACACACTTTAAGACGTTCTCAATCTCCTGTCTTCTGCTTTCTTGAACATACTAAATTTAAAGTCACCACTTTTAATCCCAGAACTCAGGAAGCAGAGACAGGTGGGTCTCTGTGAGTTTGAGGCCAGCCTGATCTGCATAGCAAGTTTCAGGCCAGCCAGAGGTACACAGTGAAATCCTGTCTCAAAACAAAGTGAATGGAGCCAGGCGGTGGTGGCACACACCTTTAATCCCAGCACTCTAGAGGCAGAGGTAGCCCCATCTCTGTGAGTTTGAGGCCAGCCTGGTCTACAGAGAGAGTTCCAGGAGAGCCAGGACTATACAGAGAGACCCTATCTTGGGGGGGGGGGGACAAAAACCAAAAAACTAAATGAATGGCTGAATGAATGAATAAAATCCCCAGTTTCTCAATCCTATGCTTTATAAGTTTTGTTTCACTTTTGTTCTTAAAAGAGCTGGGACTCCATGCACACTACCATGTCCAGTGTGTCCCTACGTTTATCTCAGTCTCTTCCCACTTACTTCTCCCCAATCAATATACATGTGCTGTTGGCTCTGTCAACTTCAACAAGTCAACACTTACATGGGAAGTGGGAATCTTTTTTTTTTTTTTTTTTTTTTTTTTGAGACAGGGTTTCTCTGTCATAGCTGTCATATGTCAACAGCCATAGCTGTCCTGAAACTCCCTCTTTAGACCAGGCAGGCCTTGAACTCACAGAGATGGGCCTGTCTCTGCCTCCTGAGTGCTGGAATCAAAGGAGTGAGGAAGTGGGAATCTTAATTGAGAATATGCCTCTATAGATTCGCCTGCAGGCAAGTTGTGGGGCATTTTCTTGATTAGTGATTGAGATGTGAGGAGAACCCAGTTTGCTGGGGGCAGTGCCACTCTTGGGAGTTAGTCCTGGATGGTATAAGAAAACAGGCTGAGCAGGTCATGGACACCAAGCCAGTCAACAGCACTTACTGCTTCATCTTCTGCCTCAAGTTCCTACCCTAACTTCCCTTTGTGAGAGACAACAGCAATAAGACTACAACTGTAAGCTGAAATACACCCTTTCATTTCCAAGTTGCTTTTGGTCTTGGTTTAATCATAGCAAAAGGAACCCTAACCAAGTCAATATACATAATCAGTCTTTTCTCTATCTTCACCCATATTCCCTCATTTTCACCTTTTAGGAAAAAAAATAACAGAAGGAAAAATAAAAGAAGTTACAACACACAAAAAAACGTTTCTGCTAAGCAATTTTAGGATTATGTATTGACAATAATTATAACTCATATATAAGTGGTTATTGTACAATATAGTACCATTTTATATACACTAGCTATGAGCAAAAAAGGCTTAAGTCTAGCACAGTGTCTAACACTTAGTAGATACTTGTTTTAAATTAGTAGTAGTATACAGTTATAAAAAGTATTTAAACCTAAATCAATGCCTAAAAGTTGATTCATTCTCAAATTCCCAAGTTTTTCTTGTACTTGCTTTAAAAAAGAAAAAAATATATGTACATGGGTATGGTGGTTTGAAAGACGATGGCCTCCATAGGCCAATAGGGAGTGGCACTATTAGGATGTGTGACCTTGCTGAAGTTGGTGTAGCTTTGTTGGAGCAAGTATGTCACTAGGGGATGGACTTTGAGGTCCCAGATGCTCAAGCCCCACCTATTGGCTCATTCTCTTCCTGTTGCCTGATGATAAAGAACTCTCAGCCTCCTGGTGTTGGTGTCACACCTTTAATCCCAGCACTTGGGAGGCAGAGGCAGGCAGATCTCTGTGAGTTCGAGGCCAGGCTGTCCTACAGAGTGAGTTCCAGGACAACCTCCAAAGCAATACAGGGAAACCCTGTCTCAAAAAAACAAACAAATAAATAAATATTTAAAAAAAGAACTCTCAGCCACCTCTTCAGCACCATGTCTGCCTGATTGCCACATACTTCCTGCCATGATCATAATGGACTAAACCTCTGAACTGTGAGCCAGACCCAATTAACTGTTTTCCTTTAAAAGAGTTGTCATGGTCATGGTGTCTCTTTACAGCAATAGAAACCTATTGAGTGTTTTGCCTATATGCTTGTCTGTGCAACACAAGCATGCAATGTCTGTGGGGGCCAAAGAGGGCAGCAGATCCCCTAAAACTAGAGTTACAGACAATTGTGAACATCCACTTGGGGTGCTAGGAGCTAAACCCAGACCTCTGGAAGGGCAATCAGGGCTCATAACCACTGAGTCATCTCTCCAGTCCCTGTGCTTGCTGTGAATCTAGTAAAACTAGATTTTATTTTTAATTTTTTAAATTGCCAAATATATCGGCTGTTTATCAAAACAGATGAAAAAGAAGCAAGAATTTAAATATTTTATCTATATTTACAAGAATCTTATAGTAAAGCTAACAAATTCAATGAAATTCTAGCTGAAATGTTTTAAGACTGACTGAAATTTCTGAAATATAAGTCTTAAGTCTTAGCAGCATCTAATATATACAAAGTAGGTCTCACCTGTTTTCTTAAGTTATCATTCAGCTCTCTCAGGGCATCAAATGAGGACCTCATTCTCTTGCTCTCTTTATTCTTTTCCTTAAGAACTTCTGTTAAGTGTCCAACTTCTGTGTTGTGTTGCTAAAAGAGGGGGAAGTCTGCTCTAAATAGCAGCTTAGGGCCCAACATGTCCAAGGCCCTGAGTTAAGTACCAAAAGCATTAAAAAATAAATCAAGCCAGGCAGTAGTGACACACATCTTAATCTCAGCACTTGGGAGGCAGATCTATGTGAGTTGCAGGCCAGCCTGGTCTACTGAGCAAATTCTAGGACACAGCCTCCAAAGCTACAGAGCAACCCTGTCTTGAAAAACAAAACAAAACAAATATCAAATGCTATTGAACATAAATTAACTAAAAAGCAGAAATTCTTCCATTATGAAAATTCTAATCAATGTATTTAAGCATAGGTGAAAGGTATTCTGTGTGTGTGTGTGTGTGTGTGTGTGTATGTGTGTGTGTGTATATAGTGTATATATATATATATATTATATATATATATATATATATATAGTGTGTGTGTGTGTGTGTGTGTACTGATACATTATTTATGATTTATTAAAGCTTGCCTGAGGAATCAGAAAGCAGTCTGCCACAAGCCATAAAAGCCAAGCACACATCTTTAATCCCAGCAGTCAGAAGCTAGGAGGTGATGGTACACACCTTTAATCTTAGGACTCAGGATTAAGAGGTAGACGGATTTCTCTAAATTCAAGGCCACCCAAGGATACATGAGATTGAATCAGTCTAAAAGAGTAACAGAGCTCACACCTTTAATCCCAGAACTAGAGAGTTATATAAGACAGGAGCAAGGAGTCAATATCAGGCATTCACATTGAGGATAGGCATTCATTCTCTAGCCACAATGAAGATAGGAGCATTCATTCTCCAGCCATGCTGAGAGCAAGAACGGGCAGCCTGAGGTAGTGGTAAGAGCTAGTGGCCTGCTGCTTTGCTTTTCTGACCTTCAGCTTGAAGTTTGAATCCCAATATCAGTCTCTGGGTCTTTTATTTTTCGTGTTGCATGCATGTGTCTATATATCTATGTCTATCAAGCTATCTAAATACACACACACACATACACACACACACATACACACACACACATACACACACACACACACACACACACACACACACACACACACACACACACACGAGTAACTCTAACCAAGAAAGTAAAAGGCTTGTATAATAAATATTTTAAGACATTGAAGAAAGAAACTGAAGATATCAGAGGATGGAAAGATCTCCAACGCTCATGGATCTGTAGGTTCAATATTATAAAAATGGCCATCCTACCAAAAACAATCTACAGATTAGATACAACCTGCAATTCTCATAAAAATTCCAACATAATTCTTCACAGAAATTAAAAAAACAAAAACAAAAAACTCTTCATCTTCATATGGAAACACAAATACTCAGCATAGCTAAAACAATCCTAAATAATAAGAAAACTGCTAAAGGTATCATCACCTCTGACTTCAGAGCTATCATACTACAGAGCTACCATAATAAAAAACAGCATGGAGACATACTTAAAGAATTGTATATCAACATCCTTAGCCATTAGGGAAATGCAAATTAAAATGAACCTGAGATACCATCTTACACCTGTTAGGATGGCCGAGATCAAAAACACTAATGACAGCCTATGTTGGAGAGGACATGGAATAAGGGGAACACTCTCTGCTGGTGGGAATGCAAACTTGTATAACCACTTTGGAAATCAATATGGCAGTTTCTCAGAAAACTGGGAATCGGTCTACCTCAAGACCCGGCTATACCAATCTTGGGAATATACCCAAAGGATGCTCAATCATACCACAAGGACACTTGCTTGACTATGTTCACAGCAGTGTTATTCATAATAGCCAAAACCTGGAAACAATTTAGATGCCCCTCAACCAAAGAGTGGATAAAGAAAATGTGGTACATTAACCCAAATGGAGCATTACTCAGCTGTAAAAAAAGAAAAATGATATCATGGAATTTGCAGGCAAATGGATGCAACTAGGAAAAAAAAAATCATCCTGAGGGAGGTAAGCCAGACCCAAAAGGTCAAACACAGCATGTACTCACTCACAAGTAGATATTAGGTGTAAAGTAAATGGTAACCTGGCTATAATCCACAACCCCAGATTGGTTAGGGCCCAAAGAGGGATGCATGGATTTCCCTGGGAAGAGGAAATAGAAGAGATCTCCTGGGTAAACTGGGGGTAGGGGCAGGAGTGGGGCAGGGGATGGGAACATGAGGGATCAGGTTGGGTAGGTTAGGGGTTGGACAGAGGGGGAGAGTAATAAAAATGATGTCTTGATAGGGGAGCCATTTTGGAGTTAGGGAGAAACCTGGTGCCAGGGAAACTCCCAGGAATCCATAAGGATGACACCAGCTAAGACTCCTAGCAATAGTGGAGAGGGTGCCTGAACTAGCTATCTTCTGTAATCAGATTAGTGACTCCTCTAATTGTCATGAGAGAGTCTTTATCCAGTAACTGATGGAAGCAGATGCTGACATCCATGGCCAAGCACTGGGCCAAGCTCCAAAAGTCCTGTTGAAGAGAGGGAAGAGGAATTGTACTAGCCGGTGGGGGTCAAGGTCATGATGGGGGAACCCACAGAGACAGCTGACTTGAGCTCATAGGAGCTGACAGAGTCTAGACCAACAGCTAGGGAGCCTGCATGGGACCAACCTAGGACCTCTGTATGTGTGTGACAGTTGTGTAGCTTTGTTTGTTTATAAGGCTCCTAGCAGTGAGATCAGGACCTATCCCTGGCACTTAAGCTGGCTTTTGGGAACCCAGGCAGCTTGCTCCTGCCTCAACTTGATGTGCCATGCTTTGTTGATGGGAGGCTGCCCCTTTCTGAAAGGAGATGGAGGAGGAGTGGATGGGAGGTGTTAGAAGGGAGGTGGGGGGAGGAAACAGGAGGAAAGGAGAGAGGGGAAACTCCGATCGGGATATAAATAAATGAAAATTTTTAACTATTAAAAAAAAAGATAAGCCGGGTATTGGTGGCACATGCCTTTAATCCCAGCACTCGGGAGGCAGAGGCAGGTGTATCTCTGTGAGTTCGAGGCCAGCCTGGTCTCCAGAGCGAGTGCCAGGATAAGCTACATAGAGAAACCCTGTCTTGAAAATAACAAAAAAAAAAAAAAAAAAAAAAAAAAAAAAAAAATGGAACTGCTAAGGTGGCCAAGACCCTGGGATAGGCCATGGACTTAGAAGAAAATCAAATACTATGTTCTGCTAAAGGAATATAGCAATAAAATAACTCCTAAATGACATTCTGCTATACTTATACATCAGTGTCTTGCTCAACCATCATTAGAGAAGCTTGCTCCTGCTGGAGGCAGGAACTAATGAGAGCCACAAATGGACATGTGCAGAGAGTGAGAGACCTTGTAACAATCAGTCCTAAAAAGGATGTCTTTATCAAATCTCTCCCCTAGGGGCTCAGGGCCCTACGTGGAAGAGGAGGCAGAAAGATTGTAAGAGCCAGTGGGGATGGAAGACACCAAAGAAATGGTGCCTTCCAGACACAAGGCTGACACACATATGTACTTACAGAGTGTGGTAGCATGTCTAGGGCCTGCACAGGTCCAAACCACATGGGATCCTAACACGGAGAGGGTAAAGAGATCTGAGCCCCAATCCTTAAACCAGAAGTTATCTTCAATTGTCAACCAGCCCCAACGGGAAAAATTGGCTTTCTCCTATGGAGTTTCACTGGATATTCAAACCACACTTAAGGGCAGACTCCACAATCAACAATAGATGGCCAACACAAAATGAATTCATTGGCACTTCTGGAGAATTTTTTTTTTGGTCTCATAATACTTTGTTTGGGCATGTTTTTACCTTACTAGTCTTTTGCTTATACAGTATGGTTTCTGGGTTTGTATTTTTATAGGTTATGTGTGTTTGTGTGTCTCTTCCTGTGTCTGTCTTTCTTTTTATCTTCTGTTTTATTTGTCTATTTGTTTCCTAGACAGAGAGAATGAAAGAGAGAGAGAGAGAGAGAGAGAGAGAGAGAGAGAGAGAGGGAGTTGGATGGGTGGGGAGGAAGGGAGGATCTGGGAGGAGATGAGGGAGGGAAAGCTATGACCAGAATACACTGTGTGAAAAATATTTTCAATGAAAAAATAAAGAAAATGAGGTATTGCGAATGGGTGCAAAGAGGAGGAAGGAGGTGAAATGTCGTAATTAATGAAGCTGAGGAAAAGGAATTGCTCTGCAATCAAAAGTTTTGTAATTACCTCTTTTAAAATCTGAAATCTTGTCAGAACCTCTTCTTCAACACCTTTAATTTTGCTCAAGGCAGTCTCGTGTCTGAAGAGCAGCTGTTCCCGTTCTGCTAAAAACCATTCTCGTTGTTGAAGTTCTTCGGCAAATTTCTGTTGTGATGCAGTTTCACACTACCAAAACACACAGTTTAAATGGTTTTCCTTAATTAGTTCACAAATGCTGCAAATTGTGCTTTAACCCACTGACACTGTTTTGATCAAATGGTTTTTGCCAGTGTAAAATAGCGTGGCCACTCTGGAACACAGTCTGGTAGTTCCTCAAAAATTGTTAAACATAGTGACCAACATTCCAACAGAATTAAAAGCGTATGGTCATATAAAACTTAAAACACAAATGCTCACAGCAACATCATCACAATAGCCTGAAATGTAAACAACCTATAACTAGATGGTTTTAACTGTTGATTTGACACAGCCTCGAATTACCTGGGAAGAGTGTCTTAATATGGAATTACCATGATCAGGTTGGCCTGTGAGCACACTATGGAGAACTACCTTGCCCAGGCCACTGTGAGCAGTACCATTCCCTTGGAAGGGGCCCTGAGCTGCATAAGAGGAAGCGAAAACATCTACACAAATAACAAGGTTTATCTGCTCCTGACTGTGGATATGATATGACTAGTTGCTTTTTAGTTCCTGCTGCCTTGACTTCCCTGCTGTCATGGAAAGCAACCTGGGATTGCAAGCCAATAAACCATTCCCTCCCCTGTGCTGATTTTTGCCAGAGTATTTTATCACAGCTACAGAAATGAAACTAGGACACAACCCAAATGTCTAGCAATTAATGAATAAAGAAGGTATATAACAGAGTAGTGTTTAGCAATAAAGATTCGACAAGAAAAAGCCTGAAAAATGCACTAAGTGAAAGAATCCAGGTACAAATTACTACATAGTATAGGATTGCAAGTGTAAAATATCCAGAATGGACAAATCTAAAGAGACAGGAAGTAGATAGTGGCTGCCTCTGAGGGATGATGAAATATTCTAAAATTTGTTGGGATGATATGCAACTCCATGAATATATTAAAGATAGTAACACATTTAAAACTTAATGAGTTATGAATTTAAAGTGCAGTTTTCTAGCTCAGACCCAATAGTCACTATGCTGGTTAGTTTTTTTGTCAATTTGATATAAACTAAGAGTCCTCTGGGAAGAGAGAAACTCAATTCAGAAAAAATTCTCCATCAGACTGACTTTTAGGCAAGTCTGTGGGGGCATTTTCCTGATTAATTGATGTAGGAGGACCCAGCCCTCTAAGGGCAATGCCACACTGGACAGTTGATCCTGGGTTGTTAAGAAAGCAGGCTGATAAACAAAATGTCAAGGAATATTATTTCAAGGTGTGCTACATTTGCTTAATGGAACATTTGTTTAATGATGTAAAGATGTGTTGCTTTTATTTATGCTGTGTTTGTTTAACTTTGTGAAGCTGTGATTCTTTGCCTGTCTAAAACACCTGGTGGTCTAATTGCTGAACGGCCGACAGCAAGGTAGGAGAAAGAATAGATGAGGCTGACAGGGAGAAATCTGGGAGAAAAAAAAAAAGGAAAAGGAAAAGCAAGAGAACAAGAAGAGGAGAATGTCAGGGACCAGCCACCCAGCGACACAGCCAACCACAAAGTAAAGCCCAGAGGCAAAAGGTAGATGGGATAATTTAAGTTAAGAAGAAAAGCTGACAAGAAACAAGCCAAGCTAAGGCCGGGCATTTATTAATAAGAATAGGTCACTCTGTGTGTGCATTTATTTGGGAGCTAGGTGGTAGGCCCCCAAAAGAGTAAAAAGAAAGCAGCCAACCACACACATATACCCTTTAGATATAAACCCCATAGATAACATAAATGCTTATGTTTAGAACTGAATTTTGACAAGAGACTTCTTACACATAAGTCATTATAACAAATTTATAATGTCTCCATTATATAATGTCTTCAAATGACACTTTATATCAGCACTTTTTGTTTTCTACCTTAAGGATGGGCCAGGCTGAAAGCAAACATAAGACAATCTAAAATCTAAAGACACATCTCCCAGTAAACTACCACTGCTTTGAATTTTCCCTCAGTCACTATATTTCCCATTCAATAATCCTATGAATTAAACCTGCCCCTTCTGACTTGCCTGAACCTGTATGTATAATTCAAATCAAATTCCTTATATTGAAGTTTTGCAAATAGTCTTACAACATAAACATTTCTGAATTCCCAATTCAGCATCTGGTTTTTACCTGCAGTTTCAGATGGATGTGAAATAATTCATCATATATTTGATTTATTTGATGTGGAAGTAAACTCTGCTTATTTGACACTTTGGATTTTGGATAAATGACATGTTTCAGAGGAGAGTCAACGGAATCACTGTGGTGTTCAGTATGGAGTCTTGATGAGGCTATGTTAGTCGGCAGGGCATCTGCAAAAGTTTTAAATTTTCTCAGACAGAGAAATCTTCTGAGACAGTTGCTTTAAATAAAACTACAGTATTGTTTAGAAGTCTGGAAAGAATGATACGGTAAAAACGAATCAAAAAACAAAACAAAAGTTTCATTATTGGGATAAGCAAAAGAATGAAATACCCATCTAGGTATCAAACTAACCAGTCTCTAGCCTGAGCACTCATTTTTTTTTTTTTTTTTTGTCAACTTTCAAGTACATTCAACTTTTAAAGATAAATTTCTCTCACATTTTCAGTATAAAAACTGGTGACTATTGGAAAACACAAGTCCAGGCTGAATCAAGCTACATTATCTTCAAATGCTGAGACCAGTATAACAAAGGGCATGAAGGAGGGCAAAGCAGGCAAAAATAATGTAGACAGCTCGTGCCCGATGCTTCAGTGGAGCAACAGTAATGCTCCAAACCCTGAAGCCAAAGGGGAACAGACACCACCTTTAGTGTCCATTGTCTTCGAAATCCTGAGCAAACTTATGGGATACATTCAGTTAGACAAGAGAAAGACCACTACTGAGCAGCAGGAAAGCTGGCCGTATCGATCTATAGTACTTTCTCAAAGCACAGAGCTAGTCAAATCCTCGGAAGCCCTTTTCACGAGGAAACACGAAAAGCAACTAAAGATATTGTAAAAGTTCAGTTAATCATGAACTTATTTAGATAGGCTTTGAGAATGGAAGAACACAACCAGAAAATGGTATGTTTACTTCTCTTCTCCTTTGATAGTAAGCACACCAAGCATCTGACAGTTTATAAAACTTCACAGCTCAGAGAATACACAGATTCCTGAGGAGCTGTTACTACTCTGAGTTAAGCATGATTTACTCTACATGACAAATTCCTATTTATGAGTATTTCTCTTACCTTTTTCTATTTCTCTGAAGGACTGCTTTGTTATTTTGGAGGCGCTATCTCTATGATCATCTTCAGTTAATTCTTTTTCTGTTTCCCATTTCTTTAAATTATGAAAAGAATCCAGTTCATCATCTAGGCTTTAACAATATATATATATATATATATATGTCAGAAATCAGGAAGTTCACTACAACAGCTGACAAAAAATGAACTGCTTTTCAGGGAGTGATATCACAACAAATGAGAAAAACGTAAAAATTATTTTTAAAAAGGTTTTATATATCATGTCTACAGTGTTCTTCCTGCATGTATGCTTGCAGGCCAGAAGAGGGCACCAGATCTCACTATAGATGGTTATGAGCCACCATGTGGTTGCTGAGACTTGAACTCAGGATCTCTGGAAAAGCGGCCTGTGCTCTTAACCTCTGAGCCACCTCTCCAGTTCGTAAAAAATAATTCTTAAATACAAAAAGATATGCATGTAAAATGTACAAACTAAGTTAAAAATTCTGAAAGCTCACACACACATAAAATAGCAAATTAGGATCTAAGCACTCATCAGGATCAAGATTGCTTTTACTTCCTCTCAAAAACACCCACACCCACACACCCCCCACACACACACCCCCTACCTACCTACCTCTTTTCTACTGTCTGTTTCTTAAGTTGCTAACAGGGCGGTAACAGTATCTATTCTGAATGTCTTACCAGTTCACATTTAAGTGTTTGAAGGAACTGCAAAAAGGTGTTGTGGGATGCTTCCTTTCATCAGAGTAACATCTTAATGAAGAAACACCTCTATCTCCAGAGCAGTAGGTATCCAAATCTTCTGTCAATAGAGAAAGTTACACATTGACATCAGATACTAATAATCTCATTCTGGCATCCTAACCAAAATCATTGATTTATCTGTCTCTCTAATGAGTTTAGAGAATACATACTGAATTTCACATTGACATTGTGCCTTCCTGATTACACAGTGCTTTTCCATTTTTATTTGACCCGGTGATGACTCTGTAAAGTAAGAATAGATGCCTCTGAGTCTATTACACATGTTGGGAACCTAAAGAGCAGAGGGCTGATGTGAACCAGGTGCGTTACCTGGAATCAGAATACTACCTTCATTCCTCCTAATATGGACTTCAAGCATTTGTCTTTAACACCTGCAAGCCCAAATCCAAGTCCAGTGAAATGGAAAATATTCCAGATAAAAACAAAATAGATTACTGTCTTAAGTTTCTATTCCTGTGAAGAGACACCACGACCATGGCAATTCTTATAAAGGAAAACATTTAATTGGGGTGGCTTACAGTTTCAGAGGTTTAGTCTATTATCATCATGAGGAGACATGATAGCATGCAGGTAGAGATGGGTGAACTTAAAAAAAAAAAAAAACTCTAAACATGTAATGTTCTAATATAAAGAGTTAAACAGGGGGGCTGGAGAGATGGCTCAGAGGTTAAGAGCACTGCTCTTCCAGAGGTCCTGAGTTCAATTCCCAGCAACCACACGGTGGCTCACAACCATCAGTTATGAGACCTGGTGCCCTCTTCTGGTGTGCAGGTATATATGGAAGCAGAATGTTGTATACATAATAAATAAATAAAATCTTTAAAAAAAAAGAGTTAAACAGAAGCTTGGGTGCAGAAGCTTAGAGGCAAGTAGGTCATACCAATTTCCACTCTCAGTGCTACTCATAAACAGCCCCGCAGCTGAACAGAAAGATACAACTTACGGTTATTCATTTCTATAGATTTTTTAGTTTTCACCCTGTGTGTGTGCCACATGTGTGCAGGTCCCACAGAGGCCAGCACAGGGTGGAAGATCCCCTATCCCCTAGAGCTGACATGGTTCTGGGAACAAAACTTAGGTTTTTTTATTGTTTGTTTGTTTGTTTTCGAGACAGGGTTTCTCTGTGTAGCTTTGGAGCCTATCCTGGCACTCGCTCTGGAGACCAGAAAAACTTCGGTTTTTTGGAAAGCAGTGTGCATCCCTTTTCTTTTTCCTTTTTAAATTTTATGAGGATGAGTGCTCTGCCAGTATGTCTGTGCACAGTATGTCTGTGCACCATAGTGCCTAGCAGAGGCCAGAAGAGGGTATCAGATCGCCTAGACCTGAAGTCATAAAAGGTTAGAAGCTGCGATGTGCATGCAAGGAACCACACCTGTGTCCTGTGAGAGAGAAAGCAGCCAGTGCACGGAACCATCTCTCCAGCATTCAGTGTGCACTCTTTACCAACAAACCATCTCTGTAGCCCATCATTCATTTCATTAGTTGAAACACTTTTTTATACAAGATATTTTGATTATTTCCCCTACCCCAGATCCTCCCATCTTCCTACCCACTGAACTTTGGTTTTTCTTTTTCAAAAAAAAAAAAAAAAAAAAACCCACAACACACACACACACACACACACACACACACACACACACACACACACACAAAATAAATAAATAAAAAACAAAAACCAAAAGATGAATAAGGCAAAAAGTGTCCAAAGCAAAATGAAACAAAAAGTCCACAAAAATACCACTGAGTTTATCTTGTGTTTGCCAATTACTCCTGGACATGGGGTCTGCCCTAAAATAATTAACCTCTTCAGAATGAAGATTGCCTTCAAGTGGACCGGTAAACAGAAATGACTTAAATTTGGTTTTATTGTATAATGCTTTTCTTTCTCCATTAATTGTCACTGATAGTTTTGCTGGGTATAGCAGTGTGGGCTGGCATCTGTGATCTCTTGAAAGCCCTTCTGACTTTCAGAGTCTCCACTGAGGTGTTATTCTAATGAGCCTGCCTTTATATGTGACTTGGTCTTTTTGCCTTGCAGATTTTAATATCCTTTGTTCTGGACATTCAATGTTTTGATTATCATATGTCATGGGGAGTTTCTTTTCTGGTTCTGTCTATTTGGTGGTCTGGATGCTTCTTATATGTTGATAAGCATCTCTTCCTTTAGTTTGGGGAAATGTCCTATAATTTTATTTAAAACATTTTCTGGTAGCTGGGCATGGTGGCACATGTCTTTAATCCCAGCACTTGGGAGGCTGAGGCAGGCGGATGGCTGTGAGTTCGAGGCCAGCCTGGTCTACAAAGCTACACAGAGAAACCCCATCTTGAAAAAAACAAAAAGTTTCAGCTTATCAAAAAACATTACAACCCCCAGGATAATTATGTTTTCCAAGTACATTCACTTGATAAATTTTTCCTTTACTTTCTATCCTAGTAACTCTTCCTGCTTAAAAATACCAATTAGTGTTCTTCACCCAATACAGTCTGCTCAATTTTTAACATCTTAAAAAACAAACATATTAGCTGGGGACATGGCTTAGTGATCAAGCACTTGCTCAGTCTTGATCAAGGGTCTGGTTTTGACTCCTAGTAGCACAGGAGTAAAAAGAAAGGGAAGGTATACACACTATAAATTAAACACACACATAACACACACCAAAAACTCTGGTTAAATTTAATTTTTAAGGGCATCTCACACATTCATCCCTAAATTCACAATTATTATTGTGTATCTACCAAAAAATTTTAAATAAAAAATAAGTAACACTAACCGTACATCTAAACCATTACAAAAATTTCTTTCAAATTAAATTTGTTAAAATACTCAAATATACAAAATATTCTATTGACTTACCTGGGGAGGTTAGAATTCTTCTTTTATATTTAGTCTGATCAAAATTTGAAAACTCTTGCTAGGGGGGTAAAAAAGACACACTTAAACACTAAGAAATATTCCCTTACAATATTTTTCCATAGATTACATGTTAATTACAAAGGTTAGCATGGAAAAACCTAGGGCCGCACCCTAAGCAACATTAGCATCACTAATTAGACAAGCAAACATCATGTACTTGTTGATTCATCACAGCAGCCCACGAACCTTCCGTATCATATTCCTGCCAAAACTACAAAGCCAGAATCAAATCAAACCAGAATCAAATCAAACTCAAACTGACAGATATTCTATACACAACATTCTTCAACCTTGTGAAAGCATTCATGTTGTAAGAAACTAAGTGTGGGCATCTGTTGTAAAGGCAACAGAGCCAACCAAATGCAATGTTCAGACCTAAGTGGCATCTGCATTAGGAAAAACTTTCTACAAAAGGTCTTAGTTGCGGTAATTAGTGAAATCTAAGTATGAGCTACACATTGTCCTGTATTATTGTGGCAATACTAAATATCCTGGAAAGTATCAATGAAGTTTTAAAATTCTGAGAACCTGCTTCACAGGAAAACCAAACCAGAGGAGTACGTGTTACAATCTGAATTAAGGTTATGTGAGGATAGAATGGATTTGTGACACGGGCATGGGAACTCTGAGATATACTGACATTTCTCTAGAAGGGATTTTGAAAAGTTAGCAAATGTGGGAAGGAACTAAGGAATGCCTGCTACCTTCCTCAACTTCTGGAGAACAGAGTACATGATGTTCCAGTACCTCATATGTTGAGCTTTGGATTTGCTAGGCTGTGAAGCAGGCTTCTCAGCTGAACTGTAAACGCCTCTTATCAAAGGAGGTGTAATGATGATGATGATGATGATAATAATAAATAATAATAATAAATGAGCCTCGTGGAAACTGCATAGCTGCAATTGGTTTCCCCCGCTTCGGTTCTTCCAGCATTCATCCCACAGATTGATATTAACAAATTGCATCGGTGGGGATCCCGCAGCAAATAAGCCAAGACTCCCCTGGTGAATGGCACGTTCAAGGGAGGGCTACAAGAATGCATACTGCCACAACTTCTAAGTTTGCAATTACTTCGGAGTAAGAAGCTTGCCCGAAAGAACCACGTCGTCTTCTATGCCTGCTGCACTCGGGTCACCACCAGCAGGACCAAAGCCACGCCCCATGCATCTCGGCGGTTTCCCTGAGGGAAGGCGCTCCCGGGCGAGCCTCCCCAAGGCAGGCAGGCCGGAGCCCTCCCACAGCCGCCCGGGCGCCGGAGCCCGCCGCGGGCTTCACTCCCCTCACCTCCACGGAGCAGCTTCCCGCCAGGCCGTAGAGGCTTTTGAGACGCTCCACTATCATGTCCTGCCCCGGTGGCTTCACCACCCTACGCTCCATGGTGGGTCGCTGGCTGACCACGGTCGCCTGGGGAACCGCGCTCACAGCCGCGTCAGGGCGGGCAGTACGTCACGACGCTCGGCCCCGCCCCCAAGGGACGCTGGAAGCCGGTCGGAAGACGAGTGCGAGGAGGGCGCACCCAGTTCCTCTTTGTCCCTTCAGTTTGTCCTTCGGTTCCAAGTCTCCCCCTCACCCTCCACCCCCCAGCGAAATAAGTGAGCAGTGAAAAGCAGCATTCCATCTCCCCTCGCGAGCGCAGCCAGGCAGAAGGAGGGAAGAGTGTCTTCTGCACATCTGAGGCCAGCGTGCCACCCAGGGCCAGGGGCCACGTGGGACATCAGGTAGAAAATTTACCGTGCATACAACTTGCCCAAACACACTTCTCTTCATCAAAGGTGGTTACTATCACAGAAAAATCAGGACATGTATGAATGTTAGGCACATAAACTGCAGCAAGTTACCTTTTCAATTCCTTTGCCTATTTCCACAAATTTGAGTTACGCATGGAAGATGGAGGATGGGCTACGTGGTCTTAAATTGGACAACTGCCTCGGCTACATGAGGAGACCTACCTCATTAAGTCAGAAAAACGCTCGGTAAACACGTCGTTTGCTTTAAAACAAAAACCTTTCTTTCCCTAGCCCTACAACAGCACACAGTACAGTTCAACCATATCCTACAAGCTCATATCTGAGAACTTCCAATAAGTGCTCATGTGGACCAGCAACCCCTAAGAATCTAAATTCTTTAGATTACTTTTAAATTCAAAAGCTGATACTTTAGCAAGGAGACAGTAAACTACTAAAAAATGCTTAAAGAATACCTTTTGCTATAAAATACCATCTAAACTGTTTTATTGTGGAGTCGAGGGTTTTTGGTGTTTTTTTTTTTGGCAGATTTTAATGAGAATACAAAATCTAGCCAGTCGGAAAAGAAACACCAATTTAAGTTAAATAAATTAAAATAAAATAAACACATTCTAAAATGTATCAAATATCTTATAAAATACTTCAAGCTTCTTTTAAACTTCTTTGTAGGAGCTCAATAGCTTAGCCATTAAGAACACTGACAGCTCTTCCAGAAGACTTGAGTTCCATTCCTAGAACCCAAATGATGGCTCACAACCTGGTAACTCAACAGGTTGGAAACACCTGTTATTGATGCCAATCCTGGAAAAATTAGCTTAACACACCATTTTGTCAAGTTTTTGTCAAGGTCTTTAATAACCCTAATAGTTTGAAAAAGTAAAATTATCTCTTAAAAAGCATTTGCAACCATGCATAGTGGGTACATGCCTACAATCCTGGTGGAGGTAGTGAGATCAAGAAGAGTTCAAGTCCAGCCTAGGCTACAATGCAAGGTAATCCTGGGCTACAAGAGATGATTTTTTAAGAAGACATTTCCATTTACTGAGAAGTTTCAATACTTTTCTGTGGGTTAATGTTACACAGGTTTCCAAAGAAGCTATTAAGTATGCATGGCCATGTTTAATAAGGCCAACTTATTCCACCTGGCTGTGAAATAAGAATTTTTTAAAGTAATGTTATTTCATAATTCATTACATAAGCCATAACCTTCCTTGCCCTCTTCTAATAGTTGAACACAAGAAAATAGAAAGGACTCAATACTCAAGATTGGAAAACAGAGAATTTTATGGTCTAACTAGATTCCTTTTAGTTCTATACCGAGTAGGCCCCTCAGAGCAAGCTGTTCCTAACAGTTTGCCTATTTGACACAAACCACATCCAAGTACATTTTCAGTGTCATTTTGATGACACAGTGTGAGCTCAGAGTGCTGGCCTTCAACAGATCTCATTTTACATCAAGTCACAGAAGGAACAGACAACTTAGATGCACAAGTAATGTTTTAAATGTCATGGCTGTTATCAATTATCACTTTATTTCTGCTACAAAATTCACCAGAAAAAGGTACTGCAACAATCTAATATAAAGCAAATCTTTAACCAAAGAACATGGTATAGATCTTTTAAAAATATTCATAGTTTATCACAAGAACTAGAGAAAAATTCAATTCTATCATCAGGACCAAGCTGAAGTTTCTGAGGTAGTAGAGACAGGTAACAGAATAGTGAATGGAAAGAAGGAAGAAAAAAGGAAGAAGGAAAAAGGATGGGGGGCTATATCTAAGGAAATGATCAACTTACTTAAAATGTAAAAATTAATGTCTTCAAAAGGGAACTACATATCTTAAGAAAAGATAGTATTCTACTTAAAAGTTAATTTTTAACTATACAGGAGCATAAAAATTACAGAAGAGCACTTTGGTTAACTCATCTTCTGTGGCTCTATCCATTCATAAATGAGTCTATACATAAATGAGCACACGAATAGTTAAGATTACCATATATATATTTCAAATCTAAAATAAAATTATCTGAGTTGTGGTCCCCTTATTCAATGGTAAGTACCATGCAGGAAATCCAAATATCTTAACAGAAATTAAAATAAGATTGCATATATCATATTCCTTCAATAGTGTGAGAAGCTCTATTGCTTTCAACAAAATTAGTATTAGCCATTCTAATACAGATATGTCAGGAGTACATAAACACAAGTACACCTGAAATACACCAGTGTTTAACTTTTATTTCACACCATGCAAGATCAATTATCACACATTAAAAAGTGACAACAGCTATAAGCTACAATTTTACATTTATACATTGGAAATGTCTGTTTTCAAAAGGTGAACATAATTATCATATTGTCTGTAACAATTCAACTGTTTATATAGATAAAATTCACTGTGAAATTATTTTATAGCTGTCCACATTCTGTGATACTAATTCTTCGACTAACAGACCCTTTAGGAGAACCAAACGATTCGATCTTTCTCACAGTATCCATGCCATCCTTAACAAACCCAAATACTACATGTTTAAAGTCCAAATGTTCTGCTTTCTTCAGTGTTATAAAAAACTGTGAATTGTTGGTATCCCGGCCCCGATTGGCCATGGAGAGCAAGCCAGGGCCAGTGTGCTTCACATTAAAGTTTTCATCTTCAAATTTATCTCCATAAATGGACTGTCCTCCTGTTCCATCATGTTTGGTGATATCTCCCCCCTGGACACACACACAAAAAAATCTGTTAATACTGACTCAAACATTAAGATACATTGAAATCATCATGACAGAGTAAATCACAAATGCCCTATTTCGTTAAAAGTAATTTTGAAAAATAAGAAATACGTGTTTTGAGAAAGACAAAGGTTTTTCCCTCATAAGAAATTTGGAGCCTTTCAATCTGAATGTTTAAAGGGAGTATCAAGTTCAATGCCAGCCAGCTATGGTGTGGGAAAGTTGAAAATTCCCAAGATGAGAATGAGGGCAAAACCTTCCCCAGTTGGTGTGGTCTAGTCTTAGCCGATTTAACCATGATTTTATATATATATATATATATATATATATATATATATATATATATATATATACTAGACACTTACTTGGCAAACAAAATCTGGAACTACTCGGTGAAAAATAGAGTTCTTGAAACCAAAGCCCTTCTCTCCAGTGCATAATGCTCTGAAGTTCTCAGCAGTTTGAGGAACGATATTTGAAAATAATTCCATAATTATCCGTCCTAGAGGTTCACCATCCACACAAACATCAAAGAATACCACAGGATTGGTCTCCTTTGATAACTCTGCTGCGAGGGATACTTGTCCATTTTGGAGTTTCAATATATTTTGTTGACATTCTTCAAATTTTCTCTTAAAACACTCAGTCATTTCTTTTGTTTTAAATCTCACCGCAAGCTGTTCTACTTTTGCTTCTCCATCTGTTAAGAGGGGGGGGAGGGGCTTAATATTAACTTACAAAGCATGTATATGTTATAGATTTCAGAAAAGTCAATAAAATTAAAAGACAATTGAAGGTAGTAACTCACCAGCATAATCTGAGGCAGTCCACACTAAAGCATTATTTGAAACATTTAAAGGTTTTAATTCCATGGCTTTGGTAATAACATGGTTTGCACAAACTTTAAAAACCTGGTCTCTTCTCATTAGGATCCGATAATAATTCTTCATTGTATGCCAAAGAATCTTTATATCTCCAATACCTCTCTCCTTCCACTGATTGACATCTCTATCCCATCTATAAAGTTTGGCTCTCTCTTTGAATAAAATTTCTTCATCTTCTTCTCCAGATTTCACTTCTACCTATGACAACAGATGAGAATACCTATTATATAACACTGTTTATAACAAATACCATTAACCAATGCCAACAGGTTTTACAGTATCATGGTAACTAACAATGTCCAAGACTAGACTTGGTAAAGCAATAAAGATCAATACGTATCTTCCTATTATATAATATTTTGCTTCTCTTTGTGAAAATAAAATGGCTTTAAAGTTCAGAAGAGGTTTCAAAAGTGCTGGTTCTTGTCAAGCATGGCAGTATACACCAGTAATCCCAGCACTTGGGGTGTGGAAGCATGAGGCAAGCCTAGTCTATATGAGACCAGAAGGGATGTGGTTCTTTGCAAGGATGTGTATCAATCTAGCAAAGTAATCCAGAGCCTGAGAAGCAGGAAGATTACAACAGGTTTGAGGCCAGCCTGGGTTACACAGTGAATTACAGGCCAGGTAGTGCTATATAACAACATAACCCCCCACCCCCCCAAAAAACCACCACCAACAAGGCCCTACCCCAAAGTGCTGATTCTTTCTGTTTTTATACCACTTATTTTTATTTTATGTGTATGGCTGTTTTCCCTTCATGTGTATCTATGTAGTGCATGCATTCAATGTCCCTGAGGCAAGAACAGAATTCCAGATCTCCTGGAATTACAGTTATAGGCAGTTGTTAGCTACCATGTAGGAACTGGGAATTAACCACCGAGTCATCTCTCCAGCCCTTTTAAAGTTTCTTTAAAGGTGTGTGTGTGTGTGTGTGTGTGTATGTGCGTGTGTGCACATGAATGCAGGTGCCTACAGAGGCCAATTCCCCTGGCAGCTATGAGATGCATGGCAAAGATTCTGGGAACCAAAAAAGAACAGTACCACTCTACCCCTGAGCAGATCTCTCCAGCCACAGCAGTGCTGATTCTTTTTTTTTTTTTCTTTATTTAAATTTGAAACAAGATTGATTTACATGTCAATCCCAGTTCCCTCTCCCTTTCCTCCTCCCCTGCCCTCCACCAACACCCTACCTATCCCATATCCTTTCTGCTCCCCAAGGAGGGTGAGGCCTTCCATGGCAGATCTTCAGAGTCTGTCATATCCTTTGGGATAGGGCCTAGGCCCTTAGTGCTGATTCTTAAAATTTAGTAATAACTACTGAGATTGAAAACAGAACATGATAACTTTCCTAAAACAACATTCTTCTCTACTTTGTCCCTAAGATTATTTTACGAAGACAAACATGATCTCCTAATAGCATAATAAAAATGCTTATGGCTCAGCAAGATGGCCAGTTAGTAATCATGCTTGCCACACAACCCTGACAACCTGAGTTCAAGCCCTGGAAAGCTAACCTGACCACCACGTAGTACCATGGCATGTACATACCTGCTTTTATTCTCTCATTCTCACTGTGGTAGGTGCATACCCATGCATACCCACTATCTTCCCCCTCCCTTCACCCCACTCTACATAGAGACACAAAATAAAAAACTAAAATGAAAAACCAAAAATATTTCTGTTTAAAAAATATTTACTTATTTTTTATGTATGTTGGTGTTTTGCCGACATGTGTATGCCTATGTAAGGGTGTCAGGAACTAGAGTTATAGACAGTTGTGAGCTGCCATGTGATTGCTGGGAATCGAACTCAGGACCTACGGAAAAGCAGTCAGTGCTCTTAACCCCTTAGCCATCTCTCCAGCCCCCCAAAAATATTTCGAACTACTGTATAAACAATTTACCGAGCATCATTTTCATAAAAATTTCAGGGCAAAGTTGAGTGTACACTTGAGTGGTAACATGCCTGCTAACATGAGCAAGGCCCTGAATTACATACATCCCCAGCACTACAAGTGAAAAAATTCAAAACAGTTTCTACTTTAAATCTAGGCTGGAGATATAGCTCATCAGTTAATAACACGGGTCCCCTTGGAGAGGCCCTGGGTTTAATTTCCAGCGTCCACATGGTACCTCACAACCATCTGTAACTCTATCTGTATGTAACTCCCATCCCATCCAAGGGGATATGACACACTCAGAGGATGTGATCTCTGCAAACAATAGGCACACACATGGCACAAAGGGATCACAAACATAAAATAAGTAATAATCTTTTTTGGGGGGGGGGTTTTCGAGACAGGGTTTCTCTGTGTAGCTTTGGAGCCTATCCAGGCACTCGCTCTGGAGACCAGGCTGGCCCAGAACTCACAGAGATCCGCCTGTCTCTGCCTCCCAAGTGCTGGGATTAAAGGCGTGCGCCACCAACGCCCGGCAATAATCATTTTTTAAAAGTCTGAAAATCTACTGTTTAACTGTTCTGAGAAAAAAATGTAGGTAGCAGTATTAAAAAGAAAAACACCAACTCAGAGCAAATTTTTACACTTAGGTTACTCCTTGGCACTTACCTCTGGTAGTGAGACTATGGGTTCAAAATGAATATCCTCATTATGAACTACTTCTTCATCACTGCCCTCGTCATCTTCAGCTCCTTTACTTGTTGACTGTGTTCCAAACACAGCTGCTCCAGTATTGGCCCACTGGAAGTTTTTATCTGATAAATAAATTGGGTTATTCAAACTGTGAACTTTAAATTTTTTTTTTTTTTTACATTTTGTAGATTACTTTCCAATTATTTCATCAGTGCATCTAGTTTTCAACAATGTCATAAACACACCTATTTGAGACATTTAAAGTAACAATAGTCTGACAATTTCAACAACTATGGAACACAGCTCATTGTAGCAGACTTATAGGATAAAATACTATTTTAAGAAAGTGCAGCCAGACGTTAGTGGCTCACACCTTTAGTCCCAGCACTCAGGAGGCAGAGGCAGGCATATCTCCATGAGTTCAAGGCCAGCCTGGTCACATAGAGTTCTAGCCAGCTCAGGACACATAGTAAAAGCCTGTCTCGGAAAACAACTCAGCATAAGTAAAACTATGAATTCTAATGCAAATTCCTATCAATCATTTCTAGAAGTTTAACTGTTAAGTAGCACGCGTTGCAAATTAAGAAAGCAGTGGAGAAAGACGCAGCATGCGAGAGAAAGACGCCATGCGACAGGGTTCAAGCAGAGGGGTTTTTATTGGGGAAAGGGACCATAAAAAGGGGAAAGGGGAAGGGGTGGCCGGAGCACCACGAAAGATAGAGGAGGGGAGCAGGGCTCTTTTAAAAGGGAATATGCACAGGTGGTACTCTTAGTGGCTGCAGCTGAGGGCGTATCCTGTCAGAACCCCAAGGACAGTACAGATGCCTGAATACTAACAGCATGACCTGTAAAATGTATAAATACATGAACTATTTTAGCATTCTTCAACAAATTCTCTTCTCCAAACATCTTACACAATAATTTAAAAGGTACTATATTCAAAATATAAAAGATCTTAGAGGAAATATAATTTAGTCTAATGCTAACAAAACTTGAAACAAATAGCACCCACATGGCAGCTCACAACTGTCTGTATGTAACTCCAATTCTACGGATTTGACCTCCAAGGGCACTGCATGAATGTAGTGAAAAGACATATATGCAAGCAAAACACACTGCACACACACACACACACAAATCAATCTTTTTTTTGTTGGTTTTTTTTTTTCAAGGCAAGGTTTCTCTGTGTAACAGCCCTGGCTGTCCTGGAACTCACTCTGTAGACCAGGCTGGCCTTGAACTCACAGAGATCCACCTGCCTCTGCCTCCTGAGTGCTGGGATTAAAGGTGTGCACCACCATGTCCAGCAAATAAATAAATCCTAAAAAATAAACACCACTGATCACTGAGGGGAAAAAAAAATACTAATTTATAACTTACTCTAGCGCAATAAATCAGTACAACCCTAATACAGAAATCCAATTTATAAAAAATATAGTCACAAATCCTGAAATACTAACAAATCAAATATAAGAACAAAAACATTTAAAGGAACAGTGCTGTCTAAATCAAGTTTATCCCAAAACTGAAAAACCTACCTGTATATGAGGAAAGGAAGGACTAACAACATTGATTTAAATTAAGAGAAAATCCTTATAGTTATTATTATCAGTAATAGAATATCTAAGTCCTAATTACTGAAACACTAAGCAAACCAAAGACAGGGCTACTCCACTTACAGTCACAACATGGAAAGTACTGCCTTTTTTCAGTTGCATTTGGCTGACATGATCATTAATATCTTTCCTTTTGATCTTACCTTTAGAACCAAAAGCAAAATCCCCAGAATTGCTTGAAGCCAAGTCTGCAAATGACAGCCCTGTACCACTTCCAAATCCAAACAAAACAGTCTTGCTTTCTCCTGGCAAAAAGGAAAGAACAATTTCCTATTTAGATTAAGACAGACTCCATATCAAAACCATATGCAAGACCCAGAAAGAAGAGGACTTTGGATTCCAAGAGAGCAAATGTTATAAACTACATTTTTAAAAATTAGCATTTATTTTTCTAAAACTCCTTCAAGTTCAAATTTTGGAGATTTTTTTAACAAACTACATTTTAAGTTACAGAATACATTTAATTTCCAGCTTGTTTAGTAACATTAAGTTTACAGGTTCTGTTCCCAATTAACATAAATTCTTAACTAAATTCATTTCAAAAACCACAGAGCGGTAGAAGTGTCATCCACACTAAGCTATGTTATGGGAATAGTTTCTGCTTTGTCAAGTTTCTTCCACCCTCAAACAAGCAAAGGTAAGACCTTCAAAGAAATCTGTACTAAACATTTTTAAAAGATTTATAATTTTTCATTATGTGTTTATGTGTGTGTGTGTGTGTGTGTGTGTGTGTGTGTGTGGCTCATCAGTGTAAGTTCCCTAAAACGCCATAATGAGGATTGGATTCCTTGGGCTAGCATTACAGACAAGCTGCTTACCATGAGTGCTGGGAATTGAACTTAAGACCTCAGCAAGAGCAGTAGGGACTAAACTAATTTTTTGTGTTTTCTTTACCATAAATACGCTCATACGTTTGCTCATCCAAAAGTTTAGAGACCTTGTCTGAATTCCACCAATGTACAGTTTCATTTTCTCTGAAACTGTTTTGGCCTACTTAATTTTATCTGAAAATGTAGACATTTTAGTTGTGAAGTTGCTTTTTTTTTTAAGATTCTAAAGTGCCCATAAATGTGCAATTGGTGACCTAAGTTGGGACTACTTCTGGAAAAAAACAAGAACAGGTAATATAATGTCCACATATAAAGAAATATAATCCACAAAGATACTTCTTCCAATTTACAAAAACTGAGACATATAGTAATACAAATAGTAATACAAATAATTATTGTAATTGACAAATTAGTAAGTTTTGAGGCTTGTACATATTTTAGCATAAAAATTTAAAGCTCCTACTGTAATAATTTATAACTAAAGCATTGTGAATATGTCTGTGTAATGATAATATAACTCAACAATAGTCAAGTAAAAACTTGACATAACACAAAGAAAATGACCATGCAAATTATTCTTTTATGCAGGCAGGTCAGTCATAATGCTTTGTATTCCCTAATAGCTTAAAATCAAATGATAGGCCAGGTGTGGTAGAGCACACCTTTAGTCCCAGCACTTGGGAAGTAAAGGCAGGTGTCTCTGTGGGTGTAAGGCCAGCCTGGTCTGCATAGTGAGTTCGAAGTCATCCAGGGCTATACAGAGAGAGACCCTGTCTTTAAAAGCAAATAATAATTAAATGAAACAAATGATAAAAATGTTATTATTTATTGTTTTATTTATTAAGAAGGCAGTATGACTTGAATGATTACTGTGACAAATACATTATACTCCTATATCACCTTAAACATTTTCAGCTATGTTCTTGAAATCTAATCTATCTTTAAAAGTCTATTTTCTCAAACATATAGGCAATATCTTACATACTATACAATATAAACACATGACCAACTTTTACCTTGGCTTGGGACTTCCGTGTCAATTTCTTTTCTAGTACACAAATCTACAGGCTTGTCCACAGTCCCAGAAACAGGGGGTGAGCTACCAGATTTGCTGTTAGAATCAGATTCTTCAGACTTATAGACAAAAGAGTTTGTCACTTCAGTGTCACCTGGATGCTCATTACCAACTGCATCAGTTATTTTCTCACTCTGGGATTTCTGCAAAGAGAAAAGAACAAAATACTGTAACATTAAACCATCCCCTGCTCCACCAAAAAGAAAAAACACAAAAATACTAGGTATTTTCTATAAAGTTTGGTGTGTGTTTTTTTAATTTTTAGAATAACGACTGAAAAGGCAGGAAAATTAAGAGTAATGAAAACTACTAAAAATAAACAATGAATTTAGACCCAACCCACCTCGCTGAGAAGTGAATGTCAAATGGTCACTAGTAAAAAAAATTATTCAATCAGGGTTGTTTGTTTTTAACACAACAACCACTACAGGTTGGGGATTTGTCTAGCAGGGTATTTGCAGAAAAACTGCAGGGCCCTGGGTTTAGATCCACGGAAAAGAAACACACACAGGACAGGGGTTTAGGAAGAGGTTGGGAAGTTGGGGGATAGGGTTATAACAATAAAGACAAATTAAAGGTTTAAAAAGTATCACACACATATACACAAAAAAAACGCTGTATCTTTATCAAACAAAGCAGATTTCAGAAAAATTAGAAGTGATAAAGAAGTGTGATCAAGATGAAAGATCAATTTGCCCTCCTGGAATGGCAGAGTAAGAACCATCTTAAATATGTTTTCTCCATAAAACTATGAAAAAACAAAGAAGATGACCAAAATTAACTCTTTCATCTACTCTGGAAATTAACCAAAGAACCAAAACAATCTGAACTAAAGCAAAGGGGGTAGGGCTGGTTTTGTAGCACTGACTTACTCAAACTCCCTTTTCTGTTTGCCCAGGCCCCACCCCCAAAAAAATCTCAGTTCTGCAGTACTTTATTAACCAAGATCCAAACAAGCATGGAAAGACGAATGTTTGCCAAGTATTTGGGCATGACAGAGGAAAGGGGGTGACTGACACAGTATTTTGTTTGTTTGTTTGTTTGTTTGTTTGTTTGAGACAGGGTTTCGCTTTGGAGCCTGTCCTAGAAGTAGCTCTTGTAGACCCAACAGGTTGGTCTCGAACTCACAGAGATATGCCTGCCTCTTACTCCCAAGTGCTGGCATTAAAGGCATGCGTCACCACCGCCCAGCAGACAGAGCATTTTTTTTAAGCAATGAAATCATTCTGTAGTATATTATTCATTACATATTTGTAATAATTCATAAAACATGGAACAACATAATTATATGAACTATAAATACAATTACTCACACTAACAGAATATTATGTACAAAGTCACCATTTTTAAATGGCATACAACTGTCCAATGCATGGGTCAAAAAGAATTGCTAGAACATATTCTAACCTGAATGAAAATGACAATAGCACACAGAAAAACATATACACCTAAATAGTGCTTAAGGTATACTATTATTTGTATGAACAATGAACATGAGCTTAATTCTGTACTCATGCTCCCACATTGGAGAAAAAGAAAAAGAGCAAAGTAAACCCAAGGCAAGAAAGTGGTAATAAAGAGCAGAAATCAATGAAATTCAACGGGTTAGGGGGTGAGGGGGTGGGGAGGGTGAAGCCAAGATGCTGTTGGGGGAGGGGGCCAAGAACCACATAAAAGATACAACAGGAATAGGGAGAGAGCAACACAACAAAACAGAAAACAGGACAAACTCATGAAACCGATATACTCATTACTAGATTCATAAAGAAATAGCAAAGAAAGTAATTTCAATACTGAACTGACAAGCATTAAGAAACTGATAATGGAACTGGGCAGTGCTAGCAAACACCTGAAATCCCAGCACTCTAAAGATGAGATGAGAAGGCCTCAGGAAGGTCAAAGCCAGCCTGTACTACAGTGAGGTCTTGTCTCGAATACCAAAATTGATTTTTAAAAAGTTTATTCTATAATTCTACAAACTTAAATTTGAGAATTACTTCGAAGACACAATAAGAACTCACTCAGTAACAGAGACAAATAACCTAAACAGACATTCCAAATAGAACCTTCCACTTATTTGTTTTCAAGATCTTAAGAAAACCCTAGTCCTAGTATGGTTCCTTTAGTTAGAACTATCAAACACTTAAGAGAAAACAACATCAATCAGACAAAATCTCTTTTAGAAAATAGCTGCACAGAGAAGTATTTCCCAATCTATTTACTATATTACCATTAACTTGGGTTTTTTTGTTTTTGTTTTTTTGTTTTTAAGTGGAATTCACTATGTTGTCCCAACTGGCCTGGAATTCAGAGATTCATCTGCTTCTACCTGGAGCTAAAGATGTGGGCCATCATTCCAGGTCCAGTGTTAAGTTTTAATTTTTTGCTTGTATGTGTGTGAGATTATGCACAAGTGAGTTCAGATACCCACAGAGGCCAGAAGAGGGTACTGGGATCCTGGACCCTGGTGGTGGTATGTCAGCTGAGTGACATGGTTGGGTGCTTTAACTGAACTCCATGTATCCAGCCCCCAATACTAATTTTTATATAGAAGCTAAAGTTAATACCAGAAAACTACTCAACACTATTACCAAATAACTCCATTTTAAAAGTAGCAACAAAATTTACACAAATAGAAACTAAGTGATACAAAACTGTACTATACCATAACCAAATGAAGTCTTTCCTAGAGATGCCAGAACCACCCACAAACTGAATGAAAAGATCAGTATCACTTCAGCAAGACAGACAAGTAAAATGGCACACCATTCATTATTCACTTAGGGCTAAAAACTCCAACTGAGCCTCTGGAACACTCGGTCCTAAACAGGATGTCACTATAAAGTTCCTTCTCTCAGGGCTCAGGGAACCCCACAGAAGAGGAAGCAGAGAAAATCCAAGAATCAGAGGGGTGGAAAACAAGGCCCTCTAAAGGAACATAATCAACACACACATGAATTCAGAGATTGAGGCAGCATTCATGGGGCCTGCACAGGTCTACACTAGGTCTTCTTGCATATATATTATGGCTTCCAGTTTAGTGCTTTTATGGGATTCCTGAGTGTGTGAATGAGTGGGTCTCTCTTGCTTTAGTCTTTTTTGTGAACTCTTTTCCTTCTGTTTGTTTGTTTTGTCCATTTCTGATGTGTTAGTTTTTGTTTTATCTTACTACATTTTATTACTACCCCTTAGAAGCCTGTTTGTCTGTTTTCTAATGAGAGACAGAAAGCAAGTAGATCCAGATAGGAAGGAACTGAGGGGGTGGGAGGAATAGTACAAGGAAGGAAAATGGTAATCAGGATATACTATGTGAGAAAAAAATTTATTTTCAATAAAGAGGAAAAGGGGGAGGGGAAGGACCTTACCAGCTATAATTTAACTGTTAAAAAAAAAAACAATTTGTTTTTATCTACAAAGAAACTTGGTGGTGTTTTAACTGATACAATATTAAGCCTGTAGTTTAATCTGGGGTTTGATACCCTAATGATTTTGAGTGTTCTCATTCATGAATAGTAACATGGCTCTCTGTTTATGTGCTTGCCAAAGGCAGTTATTACCATTTGATAATAAGATTTTAAAATTCACTCCATCAACAGAGGCTAGAGACCTGAAAGGAGAACAATGGAGACAGTCTGACCTGAGCTTCATGAACTTTTTGTAGCTCTGACTGAAAATCCTCCCCGTTCCCATTGTCCTCATCTGTATCACTGCAGACTCCGCAGAAAAATGTAGGTGGGAGCTTCAAAGTATCTGCTTTTGCTCTCTCTTCAACTGTTGGCTTCTTTTCCCAAACAATAACACATTCTTTGTCATTATCTGAAAAAGCCACACAACACAAGCAAAGATACAATCAGAAATCTAGCCCAATAGCCAGTCTGCAGATTTTCAGTGCAACTGAGAGATCTCCATAACAAGGACAATGAATGCTCACAAAGCCAGCTCATTGCCACCAAAATTAATCAGGGTTTTTCAACTAGTATTATTTTTTAAATATTTTAAATGAGCACTAATTTAGCACATAAATAAATAAAACAGGCAATTACAGATACTAACAGACTAATAAGTACCTTTAAAAGATAGGACATCAAAATTGTATAAGCGTACCTGCTAGATTTTCTTCCAATGGTCTGTATTTTTCTAAGTCATCCAGATAGAGTTTTCCATTAAGTTTCTTGACAGCCATTTCAAAATCTTCATCTTCAAATGCAATTCATTATAGTGAATAAGAGAGTTAAAGGTAGGTACAAGGTTTTCCTAGCCACAAACCCAGGCATGATCTTCACACTTTCTTTCACTCTACATCCATGAAGTACTCAGTTTTGCCAATCACAGACCTTCAGCTCCTACCTGTTCCCAGGGTGCTCCCTTCATCTTTGCACACTCTGTCACTGTGGCACAGCTCTCAATTCTTGGCCACCCCACAACGTAGCATTCTATGCCACTGCCCAAATGATCTCACTGGGAATATGAGGGTATTAGCTAGCTTTCTCCCCCTTTTACTTTGAGTTTTTCTGGAATTATGATCATTTCCAATTTCCACAAAACATCTGCCTGACGTCCAATAAACATCTTTATAAAGGGCTTCTTTAATGAATGGCGTTCTTCTGAGTATTCCATCCACTGGGTATTTTATATACACAGGGTAAATACATACTTTGAGGCTAGTAGTCTAAGTTATGAAAGTCTGCTTAGATTTTCTTTCAATATAGTTTCTATAACCAAACTAGCCTGAAACTCCCCATGAATACAAATTCAACCATCCTATCTGAGCCTATCAAGCTGGCATTACAGGCATTGCCATGTCTGGCAAAATTAAACTATATTCCCAATTACTAAGACTACCAGGGTAATTTTCAGTTAACAAAAGACTTACCATCCTCCTCTTCTTCACTAACATAATCTGGCCTATTCTTGTAACAAAAGAAAGTTGGAGGAAGCAGAAGTTTGTCTGCAAGGGCTTTTTGCTCAGGAGTGGGAGTGAGCTCATACACAATGAGAACATCAGTATCTGAGGGAGGATCTTCAGGTTTACTCTTCTCTTGTGCTGTAACCAAGTCAAAACAACTGCTAAGAGACGGTAACCAGACTAAAAACAAAGGATGGCAGGTGATAGCATTGTATGCATTTTTATGTATTTCCAAGTATGAAACTACATAAAAGTTAAACAGTCATTCTATAGTCATATAGTATCAAGACAATTTCTGTCTATCTACTCCCACCTGATGAAAGGACAAAAATTTAGGAAAAAAAAAAAAAAAAAAAAAGGAACCCACTACATGAAGTCTATTCTGATATATTAGAATCTCTAGCTTGTAGGAACTGATAAACCAGTACCTTAAAACAGTCAGGAACTATGTGTGTACCAGCTACTATGAGGGAAACATTCTCTAAAGCCACCATGGTAGCCTCCCAACGTGTGACTGACTTCCTAACACTTTAAAGGTGGCTAAACTAAACTAACATGTCCTAGAAGTATGAACATGCACACTGGAGTCTATTGTTTTTTTTGTAAAATCCTCATTAAAAGCTGAAATTTTGTGTGTGTGTGTGTGTGTGTGTGTGTGTGTGTGTGTGTGTGTGTGTGTGTGTATTTGAATAGATCATTAAAATTGGTTTTCTTTTATGCCATTGATTGCTTTTAGTGTTTCTAAAACACTAAAAATTCAGACACACAGATCATATTTCTACTGGATGGTATTACTATAAAGAACTGGCACCTACCCTCCGGCAACGTCAAGAAGCATTACTGGACACATTTCCCTCATTTGTTCTTAATGGGCTTCTATAAATTCTAAATACTTAATGTTCTAGTCAAGAAGCAACACATATCTAAGAGTGATATTCACTACATAAGGAACAGAAGTTACAGAATGGTATTTGTAAAAATGAGGTCTATTGTCAAATATAGTTTCTAAACCCTAAAGAGGCATGTTATTTATACATTCTACTGCCATCATATCTGAATACTAACTAGCAGACGGTAGTGGCCAAAGTCAAAGATTAGAAAGACAGGTCTTCATTAAACAGAGTTGAAAAGAATAAAGTTCAATGAAGCAGAGAGACAGACGGAGACATTAAGCAAAATTGAAAATGAAGCAAAGAGACCACAAAAGCACATAGATAACACCTAGATACATTTAAAAAAAAATATTAAAAGCTGTTGTTACACCACTACTCAGAAAGTATGCTTTGTAAAATGGCATTCTATAGCATGCACACTGCAATGTTAAGTACTTTAAATCTACTTGGCTAAGGACTACCAGCTGCTAGTCACCTCACATTGAGAATGCTGCCTCTATACCTTTGCTCTCAGGTTGTGAGGGAGGGATGCTGGTCCAAAAGGCCATTGGATTAGATTTAAAAAGGCTAAAATTAAATCCTAGGGAAATAAAGAATATTTTATTTTTTAACATCTTATGAAACAAAATGAATGACTCTTAAAATGTAAGAAGTCAGAGCCCTCAATTTATGCCAATCTGATTGGTCTTACATATTCAATTATCCCCAAGGTCTTCCTTTGCTAATTTAATAAGAGGTGGCAATACTAACTCACTTAACACACATGTAACATCTCAACAACACATGCATCAAATGATTTTTAAAACAAAACACTGAGTAATCAACATTTAAAGACTCAAATTAATACTCAGGATTCAGGTATGCCAGTCTTGGCTCTACTTAATGATACATGTCTCTACAGTCTGTTAGTTTGAATACTCAAACTTAGGGATTAAACTTGTCTGTTCAAATATTTCTGAATGTTCACTAACTAGTGTTTAATGATACAACTTTGACATTTAAAATATTACTTTCTTATAAACAGCTAAAGACACACACTTAAAAAATCTGCTTAACTCTTAAAGACTTCATACTTACCCTTTTCTGGTGCTTTAAATGTGTAACTAAGTGAAGACTCCTCCTCTGGACAGGTAATGACATTTCTGACTTTGCCATCCGAAGACTGTCTGATGTCAGTCTGTGATTCACACTTGTCAGGTTCTACTTTTCCTTCAGATCCACTCTGAACTGCTAAAGTAACTTCACTGTTGCTATTTTTCAAAGGTGCATTAAAACTAAATCCAAACAAAGATCCAGTAGCTGAACTATTGCCAAACGCAAATGGCTTTGATTTTTCACTACTAAAAATGCTTTTAACAGACTCTGAGCCAAACACAAACTTTGGAGGAGAAACCACTGCTTTTGGTGTTGTTTCAGAAGTGCTTGATGTTTCTCCAGCTTCTGAAGTTGTTTCTATTACCTCATCTCCCTGAGTTAAATCTGTCCTTTCTCTTGTGGTTTCTTCTAATATAGCTACAGCAATTTTGCCACATGGTGACTCTCTAGGAGTGCTCAAATGAGAAACATGGGGTGTTATCAAAGAATCTTTTTCTTGGGCTGTTTTTGCTTCATCAAAAATTTTCTTAAATGAATCTGCAACATCCTGTAGTTTAAAACGAACAGCTAAATGTTCTATTTTTCTTTCTCCATCTGCAAAATCACATGCAGTCCATACCCACACTCTTTCCGTCCCTTTCATATTTTGCAAAGTCATATCTGGAGTTATTCTGTGATTGGCACAAAGTTTTAATACTTGGTCCCTTCTCATCACTATTCGAACTTGCTTATTATCATAATTCTGTAAAATCTTTATATCACCAATGCCTCTTTCTTTCCATTGACCAACATCTTTATCATATCTATAGAGTTTTGCTCTGTGACTAAAAACAACTTGTTCATTTTCCTCACCACTGGATACTTCAACCAGATCAGGTAAGGGTACAACAGGCTCAAAGTACTGTCCATCTCTCTCTTCCTCTTGAGTAACATCAGATTCTTCATCAGTGCCAACTGAAGTTCCACTCTGGTTCAATTTGGCAGGAGACTTAGATGGACTCAAAGCAGATTTAAAACTGAAGTTAAATCCTGTAGTTGATTCACCAAAGCGGAAGAGGTTTTTCCGAACAGGGCTGCTTGCCAATGGAGAAGCATGAACTGAGCTGCTGCTGACGCTATCATCCAAGGCATCTTCCCGTAAGTCATAGTTATCCCATTCTAAGGCAGGCCCAGTGTTTTCAGGATTTTGCTTCACTGTTGTGTCTGAAGCACTGGAAGCATCAGCACCTGAACTTGTGTTCTCTTCATCAGTGACTTTTACTTGATCATTTGTCAAAAACGTTTTGAAATCTTTCAGTCCACTCTTCATCTCCTCAGCTCTCTGTATTAACTTAGCAGCCCTGCCAGTATCTACAAGTTTATGGGGTGTCTGAAGTGGAATATCTAAGAGAAGTCGCTGACACTCCTCAAATTTCTGCTTGAATTCTTCAGCTAACTCTGGTGTTTTAAACTTTGCGGCCAGCTGTTCTAGTTTGGCATCACCATCTGAAAAGTCACTAGCTAGCCACATCCATGCTCTATCTGATCCTGAAAGAGGCTTCAGGTTCATTGTAGTGGTTATCCAATGATTGGCACAAACTTTTAGTACTTGTTCTCTTCGCATCAGCATTCTTAGTTTACCATTGACTTCATTTTTGAGAATTTTTAAGTTCCCCAAACCCCTTTCTTTCCACTGACTTATCTCGGCATCAAATCTAAATAATTTCACCCTCTGTGAATACAAAACTTTTTCATCTTCTTCTCCTGTCACAAGCTCTACTTTTTCAGGCATTTGCACCACTGGCTCAAAATGGATGTCATCACTGTCCTCAGTTTTATAGGCATCATCATCTTTCTCAATATCAGAAGATGTATTTGCTTTCTCAGACTCTTTGCCACTTTGTGATGAGAATAATTTTTCTCCTGCACCTGAAAATCCCTTGAAATTGGGGTCTTTCTTGCCAAACTGAAATCCTTCTTTTGAAGTTGACTCTGCAAGATCTGCAAAGGTGAAAGTGTTGCTTGTCTGACCAAAGATCACACCACTACCATTCTTCTGACCACTAACATCATGAGCTTGGAAACCAGTATCATTTTCAAGATGTTTTTCACTCTTCTTCTCTTGATTTCCCTTCTCCTGAATGCCAAATTTAAATCCATCGGCAGATACAGGTATGGAAAAACTAAATCCATCCTTGATTGACTTAAATTCTGTATTAGAACCCTGAAAGGGAAAGGACGATGTTTTTTCTTGATCCACATGCCCAAATTTAAATTTCGGCTCTGTAATGCCAAATTTAAAATTTTTTTCTGTGAAGTTACTTTTAAATTCTGTTCCCACTTGACTTCCTGCAGACTCATTTAACTGTGATTTTGAGCCTGCTGTGAAAGCTGAAGGAGCTTGAGCTTCTACAATAGACTTAGGAGTTGGCTTGGAGGCATCACAAGCCACACATTTTAGTGAAGAGCTCTCATTTTCTACAGAGCAAACACTACACTCCCACTGTCCTTCCTTTTTGGTAAACAATCCTTCAAATCCACTCTTTGGAGATTTGCTTGTCTCTGAAGATGAAGATGCTGGGACTGCAGACGTAGGTTTATTCTGTTTATTTGGATTCTGACAAGTAATACATTGAGTAGCACTTGCTTCATTTCGTACTAAACACTGGTTGCAGTCCCACTGTCCTTCCTTCTTGGCGAACATACCCTCAAATCCAGTCCTGGGAGCCTTATTCATCTCTGAAGTACCAAACTTGAAAGAGGCAGCCGATGGACTTGGTTTAATAGGATTCTGACAAGCAACACATTTTATAGCATTTGCTTCATTTCTCATTGGGCATGAACTGCAATCCCACTGTCCTTCTTTCTTAGCAAACATGTCCTCAAATCCACCCTTTGGAGTTTTACTTACATCTGAAGTACTGGCCTTAAAAGAGGCAGGTGATGAAACAGAAGACAGAGCCTGCTTTCCTGGGTTCTGACAAGCAACACATTTTGTAGAGCTGCCTTCATTTTGGACCAGGCAAATATCGCAATCCCACTGTCCTTCCTTTTTAGAAAAAACAGATCTGAAATCACTGTCAACAGACTTAGGAAGTTCTCCCTGCCCAAATTTGAAAGACGTTTGAACAAAAGAAGATCCATTTTTGTTAGCAGACTTTGTGTTCTGACATGCAATGCACCTAGATACAGTGGGTTCATTTCTTACTAAACAAACACTGCAATCCCAATGACCTTCCTTACTTGGAGTCATCAATGCAAATCGATCTTGAGCATTTTCTGGGCCAGTCTTACAAGCAAAGCCATTTTCACCTAACGGTGGGCCTAAGAGCTCTTTATTACTCACTGTGTTTACATTTTGGCATGATACACATTTCTTAGCAGCTGCAGCATTCTTAAATGAGCAGCTGTTACAATGCCAGAAAGACCCTTCCTTCTTTACAATCTGGAATTCAAAATTCAAACTTCCACTATCAGATTTGCAAATATCCTTGTTGTCATGAGTTGCAGGTTCTTTTACAATTCTGACAGTATGGTTTGGTGCTGTAGACATATTTGTTACTGTGCCTTTTAAAATGTTCTGGGCCTCTTCAAATTTACACTTAAATAGTGCTGCTTCCTCAGGAGTTTTGAATCTAATTGCAAGCTGTTCTGGTTTTGGCAACTCATCTGCATAATCAAGGGCATGCCATACAAAAGATCTATCTGAGCCAGCATTTGGTGTCAGTTTCATATCTGGGCTAATGTAGTGATTTGCACAGATCTTTAACACTTGCTCTCGTCTCATCAGAAGGCGAATTTTACCAGATGTTTTATGCCTTAGTATTTTTACATTGCCTATCCCACGTTCCTTCCATTCTTTGGATTCACTATCAAAACGGAACAACTTTGCACGATTGCAAAAGAATTCTTCTTCGTCTTCCTCACCAGTTTTTACTTCTATCTTGTCAGGAAGAGGTACCACGGGCTCAAAGTGAGGGCCATCATCATCCTCATCTCCATGAGCACTTCCTCCATCTGTTTCATGACTCTTGTTTGCCAGGTCTGAAGCAGGTGTTGCAAATATAGATTTCCCTGGACCTTGAAAAGTAAACATATCATCACTTCTACGAAAACCAGAATTCTTCTGCTGGTTCGGGCCCATGTTTTCTGTAAGTGTCATTCCAGACACATTTTTGCTTCCAAAATTGAATGTATTTCGAGATCCAATAGCTTGACCAGAAATTGGCTTTGGTCCACTATAACCATCTCCTTGCAAAGGTTTATCTGAAGTCAGAAGACCCAAAAGACTTTCATTATTACTATAAGCTGTTGAAGGAGGCTGTGTCACAACCTGTGGTGATGAAAATGTGAAGTCACCATCATTGGATTTGAAATTTGAGTTAAATTTAAAAGGAGTTGGCTGTGTTGTATGCGCTGGTGTTGTCAAAGGTGGCCTTATTACTTCACCTGGCATGGGCTGAACAAAATTGCTTTTCCCAAATTCCATAACCTTTGATTCTGCTGACCGTGAACCATGAGCTACAAGTGGAGGCTTTGTGAAATACCCTGGTTCTGGCAAAAGTGGATTTGTGCTTGTCTGTTGAACATTGTAATTAAAGTAATCATCACCCCTGGGTGATAGAATTCCTGTTGCAGGAGACTCAAAACGCAAGGGAGGACCATACATCTCCTGAGAGAACATACAAGCAGACGAACTTTGCACTGGTGGTGTGTGCACCTGTTGTGAATAGGCATAAATATGCTGTTGGGGTGGAAGCCTATTCATGCCATAAACTGGCCCCTAAAAGAAAAAAATCAAACATTTTACAGATTAACCATAAAAAAAGAGCTACATACAAATCAACTCTCACAAACATCACAAATTCATCACAGCTAGTACTAATGTATACAGAACATTAAGAGACACCTACAGTGCTACAAAGACACCTGCATATTTACTTGGCATGTATTGTAAGACAGCAGCTTAAAAATCTATACTTACAATGCCCAGGAAAAATGGCTTCTTCAGTCACTAAACAGTTACCCAATAATGTTAACAGTGATGATAATGACTAAAATTCACTGAACATTTATTAATATACCAACTGGGCATTGTTGTAAACATTTTATCTCATTTTAGGACCCTCAAAAACTGTATTACTCTCTTTTTAAAATAGATGTCCTAAGAGGTACAGAGGTTAAAATAACTTGCCCAAGGTCACAATAAGCAGAAAGAGAGGGGTCTAAATGCATCCCCAGCTCTCTGTCCTTAAAGTCCTCACTTTCAATTAATGTTATATAATATCTGGTTTGAGTCAATCAGATGGCAATGCACCAGTCTAGTAAAGCAGGAATATACTAGCCCTATTCCAACCAAAATAGAATAACACAAGAGCTTCTATATTTAAAACATTCCAAATGTTTCAACTTACTGTTAAAACACAAAAATAAGACAACTAACAAATGCCTGTATTGTGAAGATCACATAATTTCCAATACTGAACTACTTACTCCTTTTAGTTTCTTTAAAAGAAGCCTAAACATTTAAAATGTAGACAGTCATAAATGTACAAGTTGTCCTTTGTTACCTTTGTGGGTGTAACATTAGCTGCTGGTCTGAGAAGATACTGGGAATTATATGCTGGTGACTGACTATAATACACTGAAGGGCCAGTAGTTGCAACTAAAAAAAAAACAAAAAAACAAAAAACAAAAAAAGGAAAGAAAACAACAAGAAAAGAAACAAAAGAAAACAATGTTAAAAGTCTATTCTACAGTTCAAAATACTATCTAGACAAGAATTATAAATACAAAATAGGAATCAAAGTAAGTTT